>NC_138341.1:12591250-13312500 GCF_046562875.1 Panthera onca | reverse complement strand
TGGTAATCTTATCATTGCATCCAACACAATGATATGTTAGGGGTGGTATAAACAAGGTAGTGAGCACATCACACCCATGGTCTTCTTGCTCTGAAAGCACATTGAAGGAATAATTTTGAAAATCTTAATTAGAATCTCTTCTAACACAAACTTGATGAATTTTTCCCCTTTACCTTTTATTTCCTGGAATGTTCACTTTCTGTGAAGCTTTCCATAACCATTCTCTATTTCAATAGCTCACAACTCTGAAGGAGAGTTAAGTCCTTTAGGAGGGAGTTTTAAACAACACCATGTTATGTACATGTAACTCTCTATTTGTCATAAGAATTCACATTAAGTGAGGTTCAGAAACTTTAGTGGAGAAGTAGGAAATGTGAATTTTCTAGCCCAGCTTTTAAGGAAAAGATAGATTTTTATTTGCTCAACAAGTTGTATCAGGTTTAAATTTTCAACATAGGTTCTTTTTTGAAAAGCCAGCAATAGATATACTTTTAAAGTTTCCTTAAGTATTTAGCCAGTATATTTATAGATTTTCCACTCTGGGAAAGACTCATAAGTCTTTCTGATATGCGTTTTTTTTTTTTCACTTTATTAACTCAGAAGAACCCTCAAATACTGAAGATCTAATGAGGTTCTTCAACAATGACAATGTCATAAGACTAAGTTGCTGCAAGAAAAGAACCTCACTTGGTAATGATTTTATTTTAATTTTTATTTAAATTCTAGTTAACATATAGTGTAATATTGGTTTCAGGAATAAAATTTAGTGATTTGTCACTTATATATAACACTCAGTGCTCATCAAAAGTGCCCTCTTTAATACCCATAACCCATTTAGCCCATCTTCCCACTCACCTCCCCTCCAGCAACCCTCAGTTTGTTCTGTGTAGTTAAGAGTCTCTTGTTGTTTGCTTCCCTCTCCCCCAATCCCTTCCCCTATGTTCACCTGTCTTCTTTCTTAAATTCCCCATATGAGTGAAGTCATATGGTATTTTTCTATGACTGACTTATTTTGTTTGGCATAATACTCTAGCTCCATCCATGTCGTTGCAAATGGCAAGATTTTATTCTTTTTGATGACTGAGTAATATTCCACTTATGTGTAATATATACCACATCTCCACATCTTCTTTATCAGTTGATGGAGATTTGGGCTCTCTCCATAGTTTGGTTATTGTTGATAATGCTGCTATAAACATAGGTGCATACACCCCTTTGAATCTGTATTTTTGTATCCTTTGGGTAAATACCTCGTAGTTCAATTGCTTGGTTGTAGGGTAGTTCCATTTTTAACTTTTTGAGGAAACTCCATACTGTATTTCAGAGTGGCTGTATCAGTTTGCATTCCACCAACAGTGTAAGAAGATTCCCCTTTTTCTGCATCCTTACCAACATCTGTTGTTTCCTGTGTTGTTAATTTTAGCCATTCTGACAGGTGTGAAGTGGTATCTCATTGTGTTTTTGATTTGTATTTCCTTGATGATGAGTGGTGCTGAGCATCTTTTAATGTGTCTGTTAGCCATCTAGGTGTCTTTTTTGGAAAAATATCTATTCATGTCTTCTGCCCATTTCTTAACTGGATTATTTGTTTTTGGGTGTTGAGTTTGACAAGTTCTTTATAGATTTTGGACACTAACCCTTTGCTAGATATGTCATCTGCAAATATCTTCTCCCATTCCATCAGTTGCCTTTTAGTTTTGTTGATTGTTTCCTTTGCTGTGCAGAAACTTCTTATCTTGATGAAGTCCCAATAGTTCATTTTTGGTTTTGTTCTCTTGCTTCTGGAGACATATCTAGTAAAAAGTTGCTCTGGCCAATGTCAAAGTGCATTCTGCTCTAAGATTTTGATACTTTCCTGTCTCACATTTATATCTTTTATCCATTTTGAATTATTTTTTTGTACGGTGTAAGAAATTGGTCCAGTTTCATTCTTCTGCATGTCGCTCTGTGAAAAATGCTGGTGGTATTTTGATAGGGATTGTTTACTTGGTAATGATTTTATACTGAAGTGATTTATATCAGGGGGAAGTTCACTACTGTGTGGTATTAGGTGGAGCTTTGGAGACAAGTATGGGTGTTACCAGTTGTATGACTATGTAACCTCTTTTTGTTTTAGTTAATTCACCTGTAAAATGGGGAGTAAAATATTTATCTCCTAACGTTCTCTTGAGGATTGAAGGAGATGCTACAGGTAAACCTCTTAGTGCACAGTAGACTTCCAATAAAATATATCCGCTATACATTAAGTACTTTTCACAGTGAAATTGCAAAACTTATCATAAAAAGAATTTATTCTAGTCTCTTTGGGGTAATCCTGTTCAAAGTCAGTGTTGAATAGTTTTTAAAATCAAGATATCATTCCTTTCATTGTTGTTTGCTGTTAATTGCTTTCCTCTGTGGAACCCGTGCTTGTAGAGTCAGTTGCTCCCAAGAGTGTCTCATGGTTGCTGGTTTTCAATAGATGCTTTGAATCATGGAGTCTTAGAGCATTGAGGGATTTGGGGATCACAGTTCAATTTAACTATCTCTTTGTATGTATGTGTGTGCTTTGTCACATGAGAATCCTGAAGCACATATTAAGAAAACAACATAGGCTTTGGAGTCATGCCTGAATTAGATTCCCAACTCTGTCATTAACTAGCTGTGTATATCTGGGTAAGTCACCTTATTTCTCTGAGACTGTTTCTTCATTTGAAAAATTGGTAAATAGTTGTAAAAAATAAATCATATATCATATATTTAAAAACCTAGCAGAGTGTCTGATGCTGTAGAGCTTAATGGTAGTCTAAAAGAACTTACCCAAGATCACAGTGTTAGTAATGTTAGAAGATTTTTGCCATATTACAGATATCCTGATTCCAAGTCTGGCATTGTTTCCATAGCCTTAAAGGGGAGACATTGCAAAGAAGGAGGTTAAGTCTGCAACAAAGGCATGTATAAAGAGTTATCAGGTCACAGAACAGTAAATGCTTGTTTCCAAAATAAATAAATGTAAAAGGCAAACAACAGACAAGGAGAGGCTAGTTTCAATCCACATAACCAAAAACAGGTTAGTATCCCTCAAAGAAAAGTCTCCAATAAACCAATAAGAAAAGGACTTGTTGGGTAAGAATGTATGCAAAGAAGAAGGCTGGTGAAGTAGGATTTTACAGTATGGCTTTTTGGGTCAAAAAGTATTACTGAGTTTAGTGAGATAGCTGCTTTTTCTCTCTCTATTTGCTAATAGTCCCAAACACCTCTGCTGCCTCATTGCCAGTCAATAGAACGATCTAACACAGTCCATGGCATTCAGTACCTCCTCAATAAATAAATGAATTTGTTGGATAAATAAATGAATTTCCCCCCAACCTTTACTATTTGGTGCCATTCTAGTGGGAAATCTGCTTTTGGTACATCTCTGTTGCCCAGAGAGAGAGAGAGAGTTCTGCCGCTGCCACCAGTTGAGGCAGTTCCCTGCTGATACGTTGGTGCTGACTTGTGGAAACCCCACAACTGTTCCTACTCCTTCTGTGCACATTTCTATGCCCCATTCCCCTTTTCCCATGCTTTTTTACAAAATGAAGAGACTAGTACTTCTTCTGTATTATTTTCTGCTTGACTGGGGACAGTGGAGTGGGTGGAATTCCCACAGCAAGATTGCCTGGTTTCCAACGATTATATTGCACCAGTTCTTTCAATGAACATCTATAGTTCTCTTACTCTCCAGCAAGCACATAACCCTCCAGTGTGTTTCCAAAAGAACTGGGCGAGGTAACAGCTGCCATTTTCTGCCTTGTCTCACCTCTTTCTTATGATCTTTATGCATTGTTTATGAGTTGGGTTCACTGTCACACAATCATTCTTTCCTTGTGGTGAATTTTCTCTCAGTGGCTTTATAACCTCTGCAGACTGGCTCTGTTAACACTGATTTCTTAGTCTGTTGGACACATCGTGTACATGTTCATACTTGTCAAGATTTAAGGTTTTTCCCTTGAAGTCACTCATCTCCTATGTAAATGGGAACATAGGTAAAGCTACAGTCTCACTCCATTCACTGAATATTACTGATTCTCAGCCTAGATGTGGTAATAATAACTACTGGCAAAGTTGTGAGGATTAGTGAGATCATAACACCAGGCAGATGGTAGGTAGGCTTCTCAGTAATGGAAACCATATCATCAGAGATTGTGAGCAGATTTGCTAGAGCTAAATAGAGGACTCGGTGTTAGAAAAAAAAAAATAAGATTATGGCAGACTATCAAGGCAAGGACTTAGGCAAAGAGAAAAAAAATACTGGATTACAAAAAAAGAGGGGGATAGTATTGACAAAGCAAAAGTAAAGCTGCTAGAATTTGGTTGTGAGGCCGGTATAGGAGGTCTTAGACAAATTCAATGCTGGTAAGTCTACTAAATACTGGGCTAGGATTCTTTACCATCATGCGCCAGTGATGATCTGTGTCTCCCCAGCCAACCAGGATGTTATCCTCTTTGCCCACTCGATGGTAGGTGAATCCACCCCAGATCCTCATTATACCACTTGTTTTCTTGCACTACCTCTGGTATCACTTTTATTTGTCTAGGATCTCTGAGAAGCAGACTCCAAAACAGGATTAGATATGTAAGTGATTTATTAGGGGAAATATATATGAGGACAAATGGGAAGCTAGAGGAGACTGGGAGAGCCATGAGACCATAAATGTTCTGACTTCTGTAAAGGAAAGAGTGTGGTTTTGGGGGGAAAATCAGACTGTATGCAGTTCAAAAAAGTTTGAACAGTTGATGCTGACTCCTTGAGCCGGATAGCAAACTCTTCAGAAGAGTCCTATGTCAACAACAATAATAATAATAACAATAACAATAATAATTCCTATATCACCGAGAAATAGACCTATCTGCCTTGGTATCCTGACCACACTTGGTCACGCCTCTGAGCACTTGCAGTGATGGAGTTTTGAGTATGGAAGCTGGGGCTTTTGGTCCATTATGCTCCTCACAGTCAAAGGTCTGAGATGTGCACTTCTGTAGCCGTTTATCTTCATTAAATATACATGTTAAAATGTTTTAGAAAAACTACTAAAACAAAAAATGAGGAAGATTTTTTTAAAATAACAACAGAAGGAAATAAACAAAAGAGACAGAAACCCAGGACAAATATAAAGCACAAACTGTGGTACTACAAATATATCCCATATATCAGTATTTTGAAAAAGGACTAATTTCTCCATTTGAAAGGCAGAATTTGTTAGATTAGAAAACAGACATATACATGCTTTTACAAGTGTCACACCTGAAACATAAGGATCTAGAGAAATAGGCAATAAAAAAATGGAAAAGATGTAAAAGACAAAACAAACCAAAAAAATACTAGGTTAGCTATATAAAAACCGGAAGACTTCAAGGAAAAATAAATAAATAATATATATACATATGTGTTACATAAATCTAAACTTATTTGCATACAAGAAGACATATTCAAAATATTTAAAACAAAGCTTGATAGGATTCAAGGGAGAAATTAATCTATTATCATAGAGGGAGGTTATAATATATGGCTCTCAGTTTATGAGTTCAGACTAAAATATGTCAGTAAAGATACACAATATTTAAACATTATACATAATAGTCTTGACCTAATGGACATATATGGAATATTATACTTAAAATTTAGATATTTTTTCAAGTCCATGGGCTATTAGGAAAATTGACCACATATTAGACCATGAAGCATGATTCAATAAAATTCAACCAAATCATATCATATTAGAAATCAGTAATCAAAAACATATTAGGAAAAATGCATTCAAAAAGAAAAACATAGGCTTTAACTCATACATTAAAGAAATAAACATTATGAGCTAAGTACTCAACTTCAAAAGTTAGAAAAACAATAAATTCAAAGAAAGTAAAATAAAGGAACTGCTAATGATGAGGTAAAATTAATAGAGATTGAAAATGAAGATAGAGTAGAATCAACAAAGAAAAAAGTCATTTTTTGGAAAAAAATAAAGTAGGTAAACAAACATGACAAGATTGATCAATAAAAAGAGTGAAAGTACAAATAAATATCATTAGGATTAAAAGTGCTCATAAATGTATATGCTGTAGAAATTATGAACCTAATATAAGGATATTTTATTATTTTTAAAATGTTCATTTATTTATTTTGAGAGAGAGAGAGAGTGAGCAGGAGAGGGGCAGAGAGAGAGAGGGACAGAGAATTTCAAGCAGGCTGTGCACTGTCAGCGTGGAGCTGGACATGGGGCTTGAAACCACGAACTGTGAAACCATGACCTGACCTGAAATCAAGAGTGACTCAACTAACTGAGCTACCCAGGTGCCCCCATAATCTAAAGATATTATAAAAAAACCTTTATGCCAAGATGTTTAAAGCATAGATGAATTTAAAAAAAAAAGAAAGAAAAATTTAACTTACCCTGAAAGAAAGAAAATCTGAATATTATTATAGTGAGAGAGAAACATTGGGCCAAAATGGTTATGTCAATGAGTTTTACTACTATTGAAGGTAGAAGTAATTCCAAAACTTCACAAACAATTAAAAAAAATAGGAAACACAAAATAAAACCAAAAAAGGAATAGTTTGAACTCTTTTTATGAAGTGACAAAGATTTGATGATAGGTAAGAAATCAAGAAACAATAAAGACAACTAGTAATACTGTCATCAGAGACACATGTCGGACATAGGTAAGACGAAACAACAAAGTAAGAGGGGATGTATTTTTGTAGTATTTTTTCATTGTTATTAAGGAAAATGTCTTTGCATTTGCTTGTTTTTAAAGTAAATATGTTGCTTACAAAAAATAAAATGTCTCTCAGTGTCTCATTCTATATCCTCCAAAGTGGACTGTCCAAAAAATGCAGTTCTCCGTAAGGTTAGAATTTTGCCCTTCAAACATTCAATGCAGTCCCAATCAAAATTGCACCAGCATTCTTCTCAAAGCTAGAACAAGCAATCCTAAAATTCATATGGAACCACAAAAGGCCCCGAATAGCCAAAGTAATTTTGAAGAAGACCAAAGCGGGAGGCACCACAATCCCAGACTTTAGCCTCTACTACAAAGCTGTAATCATCAAGACAGCATGGTATTGGCATAAAAACAGACACATAGATCAATGGAATAGAATAGAAACCCCAGAACTAGACCCACAAAAGTATGGCCAACTAATCTTTGACAAAGCAAGAAAGAGTATCCAATGGAAAAAAGACAGTCTCTTTAACAAATGGTGCTGGGAGAACTGGACAGCAACATGCAGAAGAATGAAACTGGACCACTTTCTTACACCATTCACAAAAATTAACTCAAAATGGATAAAGGACTTGAATGTGAGACAGGAAACCATCAAAACACTAGAGGAGAAAGCGGGGAAAAAACCCGCTCTGACCTCAGCCGCAGCGATTTCTTACTTGACACATCCCCAAAGGCAAGGGAATTAAAAGCAAAAATGAACTACTGGGACCTCATGAAGATAAAAAGCTTCTGCACAACAAAGGAAACAATCAACAAAACTAAAAGACAACCAACGGAATAGGAAAAGATATTTGCAAATGACATATCGGACAAAGGGCTAGTATCCAAAATCTATAAAGAGCTCACCAAACTCCACACCTAAAAAATAAATAATCCAGTGAAGAAATGGGCAGAAGACATGAATAGACACTTCTTTAAAGAAGACATCCAAATGGCCAACAGGCACATGAAAAGATGCTCAACATCGCTCCTCATCAGGGAAATACAAATCAAAACCACACTCAGATATCACCTCACGTCAGTCAGAGTGGCCAAAATGAACAAATCAAGAGACTATAGATGCTGGAGAAGGATGTGGAAAAACGGGAACCCTCTTGCACTGTTGGTGGGAATGCAAACTGGTGCAGCCACTCTGGAAAACAGTGTGGAGGTTCCTCAAAAAATTAAAAGTAGACCTACCCTATGACCCAGCAGTAGCACTGCTAGGAATTTACCCAAGAGATACAGGAGTACTGATGCATAGGGGCACTTGTACCCCAATGTTTATAGCAGCACTCTCAACAATAGCCAAATTGTGGAAAAAACCTAAATGTCCATCAACTGATGAATGGATAAAGAAATTGTGGTTTATATACACAATGGAGTACCACGTGGCAATGAGAAAGAATGAAATATGGTCCTTTGTAGCAACATGGATGGAACTGGAGAGTGTGATGCTAAGTGAAATAAGCCATACAGAGAAAGACAGATACCATATGTTTTCACTTTTATGTGGATCCTGAGAAAGTTAACAGAAACCCATGGGGGAGGGGAAGGAAAAAAAAGAAAAAAAAGAGGTTAGAGTGGGAGAGAGAGCCAAAGCACAAGAGACTCTTAAAAACTGAGAACAAACTGAGGGTTGATGGGGGGTGGGAGGGAGGGGAGGGTAGGTGATGGGCATTGAAGAGGGCATCTTTTGGGATGAGCACTGGGTGTTGTATGGGAACTAATTTGACAACAAATTTCATTTAATAAAAAAAAAGAATTTTGCCCTTCAAACAACATTCCAAACCATAAGTCTCTTTGTGAATGTCTTTTTTTAAAATTACTATGTGTCCTTTTTTTAAAATTACTATTACTATGTGTAAAAATTACTTTTTTTAAAATTACTAAATTAATAAAATAATTTAATATTTATAATAAGTAAGGCATTAAATTTGGACCTAATTGCTGTGGTGAAAAAGTGGCCTCACTGTCCTTTATAAGTAATTAGCTTGTTCTAAAGTTTTTCTCCTTCATTTAGATTCTTCTCTTTCAAAGCTCAGTTCATGTCCTATCCCTTCCATGAGTGGTCTCTCCAACTCTTCCAGTTCATGGATCTTGTCTTCCTGAAAATCACTGTTATTTTTATTGTTTCTATCAAAGAGATAAGAATAATAACCTGCAATACAGTTTACTGCAGTTAATTCACCAGATGATCAATTTGCTCAGCTTTGCTAGAGTCTTTTCCCCACAGAGTTCCAGTTGGCTGAATATTAATGTTTGATGGGATTCGTTACACAATGCAAACTTGGCTCAAAATTCAAGGGTTGGACTTTTCCTTAAATATTCCCCAGTTTCTGTAGGCTTAAACCCTGACTGCATCTCTGCTTTTCAAAGTAAAATGGCATGAAAAACCAGTTTTAGGTGCTTGGCAGTTTTTGATAAATTAGTTATTTAGCAAATTATCTTTGGAAAACTGATGTTTTGGCAAGTTAACCTAGAGCCTCGCCTACCCCCCATTTTTTATGTTCCAGATACAGCACTCATGAGGAAACATAAAGATGAATAAGGGATGGTCTCTGTCTTTTGAGAAAAGACTTTTCAAGTCTGTCTCCCCAGAACTTAGCATAACATATAGTATGTTGTGAATAGGAAATAAATGTTGAATAAATGCATGAATAAATGAGAAACTCAATGTCTGATGGGGGACCCAGGCCATAAATAATTATAATATAGAGTGACACTTCCAATATTAGATGTAAGTTTAAGGCAACTGCTGTTGGTGGAAGCATGGGTAGCAGTAAGAATTAGAGACACAAGAGAAGATATTTAAACAAGATATTTAAACAAGATTATCTTAGTTCTTATGGACCTTCAGTCCTGACATGGCTAACTTGAATTTTCTGCTCAAATCTCACAGGACTGATTGAGGTGTCAGGTGGGCTGTGTTCCTTTCTGGAGCTTGGGATACTCCGTCAAGCTCATGTGGTTGTTAACAAAATTTATCTCCTTATGGTTGAAAGATCAAGGGTCTGAAAACCTAGGGGCCCTGCCATGTGGCCTCTTCTATGCACATCATAGAAACCTGCTTCTTCAAGACCAACAATAAAGTCTCTTCAGTTCATTCTTGCAAGACAGAGTCATATATATTTCACAATTTAATCATGGGAGTGATGAGTCTCCCACCTTTGTCTCATAACCGAGTCACAGGAATGGCATACAATCTCCTTTGCTAAATGGTATTGGTTAGGATCAGGTCACAAGTCCTGCCTATGCTCAAGGGAAGGGGATTACACAATGGTTTGGGTATCAGGAGACAGAAATCCTTGAGGTCCAACTTCGATGCGTTCACAATGAGAGAGCTAGTTGGTAGGGAGAAACAGAAAATGAAACTGCCATGTTCAAGGGTGGCAGGAATCATATCTTGAAAATACTTGTATGCCATGTGTGTAATCTAAATAAATAGAATTAAACTCACACCAAGGCTTAAGTTTATGCTTACACCCTTGGGGAAAAAGCTTTCTTAAGAAAATTAACAGCATAAACAAGTTTGTACATTGGTGTAAATGTAGAACTATTTGAAAATGTATAACTATTTCCTTTAGAGATAGAAAAAAAGTAATATATTATTTTAACTTTCTGCTCAGGTAGCTTAAATTGGTTAACTTCTAAAGTTTTGTTCAAAAAAAGATGCACAGACTTTGCACAACCTTTCCTGTCTTTGAGTTATACAACATCAATTTATTTGGAAAACCTTTTTCTTGCTGATCTGTTGGGGCATTAGAGAATCATAAAGATCTGACCTGCATGTTGACTTTTTTCTTTCATTTGTCTCTTCAGAAAAAGAGCTGTAGGGCAAGTGTGTATGCCACCCACTCGTTTTGGAGATACCTTTGCTTTGGGCTTCAAACAGTCAGGTTGAAAGAAATTACAGTTATATTGGGCTCCTATGTGTACCATAGAAAAATGCAAGACCAGAATGGGTGTCATTTTTTATAATTTGATGAATCTGTTCTTCCCTGATGAGGGAATGACCCTCCAATGATTAGAATCTAAATCTCCCCCCCCCAATTTTTAAGTGATGGAAAATGCCATATATATATATGTATACATATATATGCATATATATATATGTATACATATATATATGCATATGTATATATATATGTATATGCATATATATATACATATGTATATATATATATACATATATATATATATATATGACATTAGACAAAAACATAGAAAACAGCTTAATAAATGCTCATGTACCAGCCAGCACCCATCTTACATAATTACCAACACTTTGCAAACCTTTTTCATTTATAATTACATCTTTTTTCTTTTCCACAGCCTTAGATTGTGTTAAAGCAAATCTCAGACTAATTGAATTTCATCTCTAATATACTCTAGTATATAATTCCAAAAATAAGTACTCTCTTGTAAAATAACCACAAGGCCACTAAGAAATGAAAAAATCAGCAGTTATTCTTTGTCATCAAATATCCAGTTTCAAAATTTTCTTAATTGTCTCATTTTATTTTGACAATTGGCTTATTTGAATCAGAATCCTAATAAGGTCCACACTTTGTGTTTCATTAATAAACCTCAAGTCTTTTTTAGTCTATAAGTACTTTCTCCCTTCCTTTAAAAAATCTTAAAAATTTTTGTTGTTGTTTTATTGTTATCACAGAAACTGGGTAATTTATACTGTCTGGATTTTGCCAATTGCTTCACTATTGAACTTAATTTACCATGCTTCTCTGTCCCCTTTATTTAGGTGTTGCATTCTGCCAAATGAAATTATAATTTTGTATGTCAAAATTGTCAAGTATTTACAGTTTTATATGGTTCAACCTAAAAATTAGATTTGGAGATTATGATCAGATTTAGCGTCAAATTTTTGACAAGAATACTTCATAATGGTGAGAATTCATATTTCATTACCTCAGATGGAATTAAGTGTTGAGATTAATCAGTGGGCTCAGGGAGAGCTTGATGAAGCCATTATAAAGTTCAGTTTTTCACCTAAAGGCTTCAGAGCCATTGATGATTATTGCTTTGATCCATTGTTTCATTAGAGGTTGCAAAGTGGAGTATTCTTTATTATTTAACTGTAATTCTTTAAAAGGAGTAGCTTTCCATCGTCAACTATTTGGTTACCCTGAAGTTTCCAGGAAAGTCAAAACAAATGTTTAGTTCTCTCCATGTAGTTAATAATTTTCAGAAGTATGTATTGGTTCATCTAGCATCTTCCAATGGGTGATAAGTGAGCTGTTTTTTAACTTGTAATATTTAGAATTATTAAAAATATATGATGGCTTTAAATTTCATGAAAATGATAGTGGAGTTTGATACTCAACTTGTCCTGCATTTAGTTACTTAAGAGTCCCTTCAAGTTGGCTTTTGAAGTTTCTTTTGATAAAACTCTAGCACACTTTGATAATTTCCTTGATTTTTTAAAATGAAAAATGTTATTTATTGCCCCATATATATAATCAGCAATTTCTTCTAGATACCATAGTTTGCTATGGTGGGAACTGCCATAGACAGAGTTTGGGAAATAAGGGTATCCATTTGACTGGTCATCATTTCTAGATCTCTTTAGTGGAATTTTAAAGAAAGTACGTCATAATTTATACTGATATCTTCAACTGAAATTTATTATTATAGGGCCTATACTTAACTTCTCTGATTCTACATTTGTGACTCTCTTCTCACATGGCAAAAATTTTACTTCCAATACCACCAATATTATTGCCCACTTATTGTATCCTATATACACAGACAACAGTTCAGAATGACAACACATATATTAACACCAGAAACAGATCAAGATTTCGTTGCAGTTTTTTTTCGCTGTTAAGACTATATCCTTTTATAGAAGAGTCAAGTTATGTATTTTTAAATTACTTGAAATAATTATCTTTGTGTCACAACTCAGTAAAGTTCATTTGTCTCAGTTTGTTTTTAGCTCTTAAGAATTACTTTTATTTTTAAAATAATTTTGTTTCACAGTTTTGTAAAACATTTACATGATTCTATATGATAGCATAACAGTATTTGAGATAATTTTTGTTCCTTCTTGAGGCTGGTTGCACTCCACTTTGTAGATGTACTATAGTTTATTTAACCTATCTCCTATTGAATGAGCATTTGAGTTGTTTCCATTCTTTTGCTATTAAAAATAATGACATAATAAATATCCTTGTGCATATGGGGGGAGGGGACAATCAGTGTAATTTCATTACAATCCTTGACACGAAACTACTGATTCAAATGGTAAAAACATATGTAATTTTACTAGATATTGCTTAATTCTGTTCTCTCATGGTTGTACCATTTTGCATTCTCATCATCAATGTGTGAGATTATTTCTCCAAATCCTTACCAAGAAGAATATATTGCTAAACTTTTGACAGTCTGATGGGTGAGAATGGTATCTCTGAAGTTTTAATCTGCAGATTAAGTAACTCTGTTATTAATGATGTTGAGCATATTTTCATGTTAAAAGGTCATTTGTATTTTTCTGTTAAATTTATATCCATATTTCCTATTCATTTTTTAATAGGGTTATTGGAGCTTTTCTCCTTCATATTGGATAATTGCCTATTTATATTCTTCCTAGTTTGGAAATACCAATCTTTGTCATACATGTTGCAAATATTTTTTTATTCATCATTTGTCTTTTTCACTTTGCTTATGGTTTATATTTGCTATGATATTTAAAAATATCTATCAAATGTATTAATCTCTTTCTTTATTGCTTCTTGTTTATCCTCTTCCAGATTATAGAGCATATACCCATGCTTTTCCCCCAATATTTGTGTTTTCAATTTTTACATTTAAATGTTTTGTCCACTGGCAATTTTCCTGGTCTACAGTGTGAGAAACAATCCAGTTTAAATCTTTTTTTTTATCCAGTCACTCCAACATCACTCATTAAGCATTTTTCTTTCATCCACTGATTTGCTGATTAAACCCACTAAATATCTATGTGCCACTTGTCCTATTTCTAGATATTCAATTCTGTTTTATTGATATGTCTGTAGATCCATGTAGCAATATCACATTGTTTTACTCTTAGAGGGTTTATGTTTTACTCTATGGTAGAGCTAGCTTATCTCATCTCATTGCTCTTATTTTTCCAGAAATATTCTAGCTATTATTAAATATTATTATTTTTAATAATACACTTTACAATTAATTTATGTCACTTCAGGAAAATAGTCTTTTTTTTTTACTAGGATAACAGTGCATTTATAATTTAACTTAACATTAATTGGAATAATTTTTGCAGTCTTCCTACTCAAGAATATGTCTTTCCAAGTGAACAAGTCTACTTACATGCTCCTCAAGGGTGTTTAATAGTTTCATTGTCTTGTTCAATAGATTTGAACATTTGTTGATATGTGTTTTGCCTAGAGTATTTATTTATATCATAAATGGTAGGTTTTCTCTTTCATTAATTCTTCTCACTGAGTTTTGTTTGCGTACGCACATTAGAGCCTGAATCATCTGACATTCTAGGTCCTCTCTTTCTCTCTTTTCCATTTTATCTATTACACTTCTCTTGCATAAACCATCTTAATATTTAGCAAAATGGTCTACAGCTGCCTCCAGGGAGCCCTATATTTTCTTGATATTTTAGCAGGTCTTTTATTTTTTTTCCCCTGTTTATTTATTTAGTTAGTTTTGAGAGAGAGAGAGAGAGAGAGAGAGAGGCAGAGAGAGAAAGAGAGAGAATCTCAAGAAGTCTTCACACTGTCAGTACAGAGCCCAATGTGGAGCTCAGACTCACAAACTGTGAGATCATGACCTGAACCAAAATCAAGAGTCAGACGCTTAGCCAGCTGATCCACTCAGACACCCCATTAGCATGTCTTATGTATCCCTCCTACCTACCCTCCCCCCACTTTCCTTCTCTCTTATCTTTAGTGTCATAAACCCTTCTATACTTCCTATGTCCTCTCTTCCATATATATCTTCCATAGTATTTATGTTTCTATTTATTCACATGCTATACAGCATAGGTTTGTTTTCAGTTACTTTTTTAAGGTTTGCATTTCTATTATCTAAGGCAAGCCTATAACATGCAGAATGACAGGAATTGTGTTTTATGCTTTTATTTTCTTGTTAGTACTCAATGCTTTGTATATATTATGTGCCTAATACAATTTATTAGGTATATTGATCTTCATCAAATATTTTGATGGTTAGTACCACTTTCCTTGGAAGACCTTCATACATTCTTATCCTGGTGATCGAATATGCATAACAGCCCTTAAGAGCTAAAAAAGAACTAACTCTTTCTTTCTTTCTTTCTTTCTTTCTTTCTTTCTTTCTTTCTATTTCTTTCTTTTCTTTACCTGTCTTTCTATGTGTAATTTATTTACCAATTTTCAATTTGCCAATTTCATTTTTTTGTATTTAGTATTGATGCTAAACTATTTTTTTAATCAATGCAATATATAGTACCAAAATTATCATATCTAAATACCTATATCTAGATATATCAGTGTATCTATATCTATGTTCAGATATCTTACATTACAGAAATTTTTTTTCTGATTAAATTAACTTGGCTGTAACTTATTTTTTTAAATGTCTTTCTTATTTTTTTTGTAACTGAACTTTCATTCAGCTACCAGAACATAGCCCATTGGAAGATTAGAGAAACTGTTCCACAGAAATCCAGATCTGAGATGGGGATTGAAGTCAGCTCTTGCAAGACTTCAAAACCTTTTCCACTGAACTCTTTGGCCTCCATCAACTGAAAGGGCTATGTCAGAAATAGTACTCAAGAGCCTCTTCTTCATCTTGAAGAACAAGTAGTTGGGATTTGAGAAGGAAGAGTTTGGAGTCATTGTGGTTTTGGTAGGCCTATAACACAGGTCTTGAACTTTCTGCTCAATTCAAACACACACAATAAGTGTTTCTCCCTGATTATTGTTGATCTTGAAAGAAGGATGACAAACTGCCTGCTTATAAATAAGCCACAAAACCCAAAAGTAGTAACAGCTCTCCAAGCTGTTTTTTAAGATCTTTGATCAATAGCTAGAATAATAGTAGTCCCACCTGACTAATGCATCTATTTCAAAGCCACAAATAGATTTTCAGAGACCTAAGAAAAAGGAGTACTTGTTGGAGGAGGTCATTAAGAGGACACGACTGCCATTTGAACCGTGAGCTGGACCCAGGCAATCAGAGGCTTTTTACCCCTTCCCCTGTCTTTGGAACGTATGTTCTGCCCACTGCTCCTACAGTGGGAGCCATTTTCAAGGATGTATCCTTAAGAAACCAATGTATTGTTGAGACTGTCTGTATGGTATATATGCCTGGACCCCATTAATGCCTCTACACAAACTTTTAAGATTCTGACAGCCGGATGCAGAGATTTCATCTTGTGGTGCCCAAATCAAGCCTGGGATGTAAGTTTCCTTGCTTATTTAACCCACTACCTTACAGTCTGGAGTGGCCTGTGTCTTTGGTCTCTCCCTGCCCTTTGTGTATGGGGCTGGTTTGTGAAGTAACCATACTGCAATTATCCCCCTCTGTGCTATGAGCTTCTACACATGGTGCTTTCATGCCTCTTCCTGTATGGGGAGGCATCCTAGCTTCATGAATAGACTCAATGACTTAAACCCAGATTTCTATTTTCTCCTTTAGTACTTTTTATTGGGGCTGTAACTTCATCTTTCTGTCTTCTTAAATCTTTCCATCCTGCTGGGAAGGACTGTGAGAGAATTTTTACAGAGCATTTTGTAATCCAGAGATGAGATATGCTATGTAAAGCCACTACCAAGTTGTCATTAATCATAACCAGGACTTAAGTCAGCTCTCAGTATTGCAAGGAGGAGCAAGTTTACAGGGTGAAACTACAATCCCTTCATGAGCTCTACAGTGCACAGAACTTGCTGACACGAATACTGCAGCTAGCCAAAGCATGGAAAATCAAAGTAATGACTGCAGGGGATGGAAGGATGTCAGCAGGATGGGTGTCAGAGAAGAAAGTATTTGTTAAGGAAAGAATAATTTGAAAGAATCTGAAAACTGGAGGCCTTGGTGATGGTAGACTGCAGAATCCTTCCTGTCTGTATTTGGCTTTATGAGAACCCGAATAAGATTCGCATGTGTGGACAGGTGACGGTCACTGCAGAGTCTCCCGGAAAGCTCCCTGTATCTTGACTGCTCACTCAGATACAAATTCTGCCCTGTTTCTTCAAAGAGTTTTGTGCCTGGAGCATCATAAATGCTCAGTAAATGCTAATGTTTTATTTTGAAGCAGCAAAATGCTGTTCATATTGGTCAGCACAGGCGTAAGGATGAAGCGCATAGCATTGCTTCCAAAAATAGGGGCTAAATGCAAAACAGTGTCCATATCTGTGTCCACCTGAGCTGATGAAAAATACCTTGGCTTTATGTTTCCCCCCAGAAAAATACTTTGAGGCTTTTGGAGCTCATCCAGTTCTATCCCTGGAAGTAGACTTGGTTCTAGTCTAGACTTTGGTTTTTGACCATTGCTTCCAAGGAAAAAGTCATAACACAGCTATGGTAGAACGTTTATTCCCTGGACCTTTTAATGGAATTCCCTGGGGCAAAAGTTTTCTCATCAAAACAGATGATTAGAATGAACACAGAAGAGGCTGGAAACTCTTCTCCAGACTGTGGCTGCACACGCACATCAGATTTTCACAGTATGTATTCTTCTTTGACTTACCCGACTTCTTCCTCTGGCACCAGCTGGCTTGCTCGTTATTTAGGCAGCTGAGCTTCAGCAGCTCAGATTTCCTCCTTCTGCTTAGAAGGCTTGAAGCCTCCTCAGCATAGCTCCATCTTTTTATTACGTGGCATTGACTACCAGTTACAAAAGAACTCTCTAGATCTCCCTAGGGAAATAAGGAGGGGTGAGTGCATGCTAAGCACTGTTATGATGTCTTAGTTCTTCCCATTATGCTGAGCCTTTTCCTTATTCCCAGTTTAAGCTGAACTATTTTAGGACACCTCTGGGGACTGTTTTGCCATCAGAATGACCACAGAGGACACTAAAAACAGGTGCTGTTTGTTGAAAGTTTAGCTGGTATCTAGTGCTTTGGCAAGCATTTGACATACATTATCTCATTTAAAACATAAGCAGAGAGATTAAGAAACTTTCTCAGGGTCACACAGCCAGGATGTTACCAGGATTCATGGCCAGGCTTGTACATCCTGTATTTTTTTTTTAATTGTGCTATATACTATTAGTAAAGTCAATACTATCATCATCTAGGAATCCTCAGGCTATGAATCTGGTCAAATTTTTCCCTTTGTTTTAGTCAGTGGGTATAATAAAAGCATCCCAAGATTTTTTTAAAAAGTGAATAAATGGTTAAGATACTAGAGTATTAAGATGCCAATGGATTCTGCTTTTGCCATTTAACAATTTTATTCTTACTTTATTATTTAGCTACAAATGGTAGCAGGTTCAAGTATTTCTCCTTGCCCAGGATGTAATTTCTGGAGGGTGTTCTTTGCAAGGGAACTGAACTCAATGCCATTAAATAGCAATTACCATTAGCTCCTGCTTCTGCAGCATCATATTTAATAGGGCTTCACAGGAGTTGTCATAATGATGTGAAATAAGGTTTCGGTTTTTGTTTAATTCCAAAAGAATGTATGTGGATTTTAAAAATCCACCAAAGAGTGTTTAATAACAATGTTCTCATCTCCAGTGAGCAGATGATACTGATTTTAGAGAAAATGCACTTGCAAAGAAAACACAATTGAAGGACAGGAAGCTCAGGTTGGAGAGAAGGAGAGCTGTAGCATTATGTAGTTGGAGTACCCCATAGCTTCCCAGAAGGCTGAGCAGTACATTTCTTGCTTTCTTATGTAAGCAACAAATTGGCATCAAATATGAAACACAAGCCTAGAAAATTAAATAAATCTAGTGAACAAATCATTTAATAGATGTCTTTCTTTTCAGTTGTGAACAAGGGTGGTCCCTCTGATCTTGTGTTGATTTCATGCCTTGTGATGATCCAATGTCCTGTTGCAATGTTCGCAAATTTATGGGTGAGGAAGGGTCATGTTCTCATGGTTGTGAGTTCAGTATTCTTCCAAGCTTAATAGCAAGTTGGGAACTATTCGTCAAAAGAAGATTTCTTACTTATATTAAGGTATATTGTTATTCTCCAAAATTTAAAGGGACTTCTGGTCTGATACATGTTATAAGATGCTGAGTTATAAGGGCATATATCAGAGCCATTTTCGCTGAAGTCAGGATTAGCTTGAGTATCTTCTGTTGCTCTGGGCTCTGTCTAGAGTCATCAACTTTTCAAATTACTTGGTAAAATGATCCAAGTACAATATCCATATGTGGCTATCTGGTCTCTTTATCTAATGGCATTTATCAAACACTACACTCTTTTCTTAAGCAACTTGCTGCTTATAATGTCTTTGATGGAATGAATCGGCATGATATCCAACAGGGTTGTGAGAGGTTGGGGAGTTGGCATAGAACTGGGTAGTTGACAACCTGGAATTGTCATTCCTAGGGCACTAAAGCTACAGTTTTGTCTCCACCAAGTGAAAGTAGACTACATTTAGTGTTCTTTGTTTATGGGAATGGACAAAAATGCATTTGTTCTACCTATTATGGCAAACTAGGTAGTGATAACTCCACTAAGGAAACAACCTGGCAAGAAACTGCAGTAGGCATTATCACCAATTTCCTAATTCCATCAATGTTTTGCTCTTGCCAAACTAGAGTTGAATGGGGGTTCTGTTAGAAATCATCACATGTGCATCTTCTAAATATTTTATGGTGGTATCCCTATGGTTGCCCCAGGGATAAAATGTTTCTTTGGGTTATATTTTAGTAGGTATGTGGATAATGTCAATGACTTCATTTGGTTTTTAAAATCATAGTAGTTCTTTCTCTATAGGTAAATATCCAAATAAGGATTCTGCAAGCTGGAATCAGTATTGGAATTCTGCACCTTGTTGAGAATATTTATTCCAAATATAAACTTATGACCTGAAGTATTAACCATGAGATAAGGTGGACATCAGTAAAACTCTATTTTAATAAAGGATCAAGGGAAAATAATCTATAGTTGTCACCATTTTATTGCATAGCTATTTACTATATCATCTTATTGGATCATTGTGATGACTAAATATAATGGATGAGAAAGAGATTTTTAAATATCAGTTTCCTCTCCCACCACAATGTTATAATTATCTTGAGGGCAGGAATTAGACTTTATCTATCCCTATGATGCCAAATGTGTCTGGCATATAGCTTGGCTCATAGACTTAGAAATCAGTTAATGTATGTTGAGTTGAATTGAGTAAACTTTACATTGCATATCCAGAGTACTCTTAGCATTAGAGAGTGGTGAACATGACATGAATGTTGTATTGGAATAAAGGAAACTAAATAATCTTGAGAAATATTTCTGTCAAAACTTGACGTGTTCTCTAATACATGGAAAAAGGACCTACTTAATGAGAG
This sequence comes from Panthera onca, assembly GCF_046562875.1. Lineage (NCBI taxonomy): Eukaryota > Metazoa > Chordata > Mammalia > Carnivora > Felidae > Panthera > Panthera onca. The sequence continues at coordinate 13,292,294 of NC_138341.1, read as the reverse complement.
AGTTTAAATCCAATCTGTGCAAGCTCATAGTGGTAAGAAAAGGCTGGAATTACTAACTCTGTGACTCTGACACATCAATTAATCCACCCAAATATTAGTTACTTCATTTGCTGGGTTGTTGTAAGAAGATGAACATAAAGTACTCAGTGTCTAACAAAGTCCCTGGCACAGTAGATGACAGATTATAGATGATGTTATTATTGATAAACTGCTGCAGGAGAGATCTCCTTTACATTCCCCACGATTATCATGATTTGAGATTTTGCTGTTGCTTTTAAATATTTGGCTAAATACTCACATATTGCTCTCTGGCGCTATCTCCATGCATATCTCCTTTCTCTGTTTTCCTTTCTTTTCTTGATGTTCTTTATTCCACTGAACGATTATAACTGTCTTTTTTTATTCAGTGTTCTCTAACAGCATGCTTGGCCTTCACTAGACGGGGAGTTCTGGGGAATCAAAATCCCAAGAGTGACTCTGGCCAATGAAGATCGGGAGCCAGTATATTAATATGCTGGCTTCCATGCCTGTCAGTGAGACAATTCTGAGATATGTTTTACATTCTTATAGAAGGTCCCCAGTGGTTTTGTGCCTTGTGCTATTCATTAGTGCACATTTATTGGCCTTTCTCCCATTTATAAGTCACTTATCTATCCCTGACATCCCTTATTAGGACCACTTCTCAAATACACTTCTTGAATCCAAATTCCTGCCTCAAAATCTGCTCTTAAGAGAACCCAACCAAAATATCAAGCCTGCCTGATTATCCTACCCGACCTCATTCCTTAAAATCTAGTGGAAATGATCAGTCTAATTTGTAATAAAAACATTTCTCCTGTTGTGCTTTAGAAGATCATTTTATCTCTAAGCTCAAAAGGTACTTCGCCATCACGTTATACTGACACTACAATGTTTTAGAACAGGCATTGATGTGATGAAATTACTTCTTAGTAAGATCACCTGGAGGCAAGGTGAAGGTTTTGCTTAAAGAGACTTGCAGAAAAGAGATGTTATGAGTCTTCTACATTCTTGGCAGAATCCCCATGAAAGATGAGGAGGACCTGAATCAGGGCTGTTGCTGTGGACATGTGGATTAGGGGCAACAGATGTGATAGAAATCTAAGAAGTTGAATCCATAGGATTTGGTAACAATGCCCTGCCTTTTCTTTATTCTGTGTTCCAGAGTTATTAGGGTTTTACCCTACAGAACCAAGCCTCTGGCTTAGGAGGTGGAGGATGCTCCAAATTGTAGACCTATTGAGTATTTGCAATGAGCCCTAGCACTCGGCAAGGCAGTGTGATGCAGAAGAAAGAGCTGTGGCTGGTAAAGCTTTTATACGAGGAAGCAGAAAACAGCAGAGAAAGTGGTGTACTTAAAGTCATGCATCTTGGGGTGGCTATGGGGACCTGAGGTGAGGCCTCTGTCATTGGCTCCTGGTACTTTGTTCTGTCCAGGGTTGTGTCAATGGATGATCATGACAGTGTTGATCTTTTGGGAGAACTTAGATCTTCAGCCTTGATTTTTCTTCTATTTGGATTGTGTTTACTAGAATGTTAGTGGTCATGATGTGTTATTTCATTTTGACCTATTATTATCATTAATTTAAAATGATTTTTACTTAACAATTCTTTTTTTCCCCCAGGATAGTAGGTGTCAGGTTTAATAAGCAAGGGAACTTACATGGAAGGCTTGTCTTAAGCAGCAAGTTAATATCCACACCCGCCTGCCACATCTTAAAAGTTTACATGGGAGGCTTTACCGGGGTTCAGTCATGTACACCATGCAGGTGTTCTCATCACCACATCACTGTCTCAAGGCAATGTACCTGGGGCAGACTCTGGAAGTAGGTAAGGCAAGCGAGGTATATATTCTAAGGACAGGGTTCGAGGTGAGAAGCCTCCAACTGCTGGGTCTAGCTCACGGGTCAATCTGCAGTCACATCCTCTAGATGACTTCCTCCAACAACATCTTACAAAGAATTAATAGTGTAGAAATACAATGGAATTAAATGAGAATCAATAACAAAAAAGGTAATGACAACCTCCGCCGAACATTAAAAAAATGTTTAAATACCAATTTAAAGAACTCAGGAATGGCAGAAGAAATAAAAAGCAAACTTTGAAAATACTTAGAACTCAATGATACTGAAAATACTACTGCTCACAACTTGCGGAGTTCAGCCATTCTTTGCTCGTGTGTATGTTTCCCTCAGGGAAGCTGTGGGATGGGGCTTCGACTGCACACTAGGCATTTTACTTAGGCCATATCATTTTTATTTTCTACCTCATTCATGTTCATTCATGAGTTCATTTATTAAGTTCTATTTAGAACTTAGTACCTATTACTTTGTCAAATTAAAAATGAATTTTTAAGGGCCAATTATTCATGTTAGATTCTGGTTTCAGTTAGAAGTTGTATGACAATATATGACTGCTGTAGTTTTCCACTGGTTGTCGGGGTAGGGTACTTAACAGTTCTTGAAGGTGTTATACTCCATACTGAATTATTGATGATAACATATAAACCTGTTTTTGTCTTTTGTGATTTTATTTTTCCCAAGAGAAATACATTATGTTATTTGAATCTTACAACTACCTAGAAATGAAAGTGGAATAGTTATTTTCCCTATTTTATAGACATGAAGACTGAGTAACAGAGCGGACATTTTGTTTGGAAAACATCTGGAGTTAGACTGCCTGACTGGAATTTGGATTCTGCCATTTGTCCCCGGACAATTTCTTAGCCTCCTTGTGAATCAGTTCTCTTATTTGAGGATTAGATGAGAATCAAATATATTAATGTAATTCAATGCACTCAGAAGAGTGTCAGGCATTATTATCATTCCACCTACAGTTATTGAGGAAGCAGTAACTAACAAGGTCAAAATCTTACAAGCAAATGCAAATGCAGGAGATTTTAAATAGAACACTTTAAAAATGTACTTCCTACAGCCTTGGCCCACCTTTACTCTCTTCAGTGAGTGGATCAAGTGAGAGACTATTTCTTATTGGTTTCAAGTTGGGGTGGTTTGTGTGTGTAGCTTCTCTGTAGGCATGTGTAGGATTCTTTGCAGTATAAGCATTGGCCTGATGAATTGCTGTATTCTTCTGAAGTGATTCAGCCAACTCACTCCCCCAAATGTTGACAAAGCATAAATTCCCAGTCATTTCCTAACAACGCTGCCATTACCTACCATTTCAGGAAGACCAAGAGCTCAGAGGGCCCAATGTACAATTATTTTCAGGAATCAGATGGCTGTATTTGAATCTGAAAGCCCAAATTCATGGATAAGCTATCTCTCTCTCTCTTTCTGTCTCTTTTTTTGCATAGAGAGCAAAGAGTTACAGATGTGAATTGAAACATTACCTATCAATGTGAAATTTATGGAGAGAATTTTAATAAATACGCGTGTATTTCAAATGTTACTTATTTATGAAAACACACAGATGAATTGGTTGAAACTAATGTGCACAGTTTGTGGTTTGATGTGAGAAATTACCAGCAAAAATATGGGGTCTTCTTAGTGTAAATGTGTTTCTGTAAGGGTATTTTTTGGTTTACATCATTTTGGTAAATATATAAGTTTTCTCATTTGTCATCACAAAATATAGACTATGTCTAGAAAGTTGCATTTGGAGGATGATAGTTTTCTTTGAATCAATGCAAATGATTTTATTATGTTAGAGACAGGATTTGTCTTATTTTTATGAACATTTTACATTTTATTTTAGTTCATGGATTTGGATTTTTTTTTCTGAGTCATACCTTTTATTAAACTGACTTGATGTTATTTTGTGGAGTATTTCTCCCTTTAATATTATGGTGAAATCTTTTTTGCTTTAAGCTCTGCAACTGCTATTTATATTCTTAATGGGATATTAGACCTTAGGGGCTTTTAGAGTTTCTCTTACCATAATTGTCTACTATTAAAGGACTGAATTGTTGGTCTTGTAGTATAGAAGAACTTTCAGCCTTGTTGTGTGTTACAGTTTAATATCCATCTCATAAAAACTGCTAAAAATCAATCTTCAATTTGCAAATACCTTGGAATTGAGGCACTGGTTTGTGAGAAATCTGTATCATTTTTGGCAGTTCTCTTTTATACAACAATAGCAAATAAGTACCAGTTGTTATATTATTTTTCTATTTCTTGAAAAACATTAAGTATCAAATTGGTTGTCAGGAGCCTTGAGATTTAGTCTTAAATTTGCCTTTAGTTCACTTTGGTGACTTACTTAACCTGGGTGTGTCGTGGTGTCTTTATCTATAAAATGAAGAGGGGAATGGGGTTGGGTCAGACTAGAAGATCTCAAAGGTTTCTTTTCTTTTTTGTGCTCTGATCTTACCAATGGTATATTTTGGACTACATTTGGCAAACTCAGTTGTTATAAAGATAATGGGTTTGTTGAGGATAGAAAAAAAGATGAATTGGAGGAAATGCCTGGGGTCATATGGGAGCTGGAGAATTAAACTCTCTATACAGCAAAATCTGAGCAGAGACTACTTGGAGCTGCTACACATGGGCTGAAATGGCTTGGCAAAATTAGGTAATGTATAGTAATATGTCACTAACAGGATCGTGGTGGGGAGTTAAGTGGGGGCAAATTCTAAGAAGGAGCAAAGCAGAGAAAAATCCTAGTCTGCAGGTCATACTCAGGGCCAGGTGATATAGAAGTATGGCTTTGGATGGGTAGGCACAGAAAGAGCAATAGCAAAAGGGTATAGTCACAGGGGGATGACTCGGAGGAGCATGAGATAAAGGATAGCAAATGCTGCTACCCAGAATCTATAGGGTTACCTGAAGCTCATCCCTGTCATACAGACATTGGGTGTGCTGGCAATATATATATATATAAAGTTTAAGCTCTACCAACTTTAGGTGTCATTGTGTCTAAAAGCAAGCATGTCTTCTTAGTGGATTGTGAATGAAAAGAGAGGGGAAGAGTGATCAGAACCACCATGTCTTAGGTACAGCATCTCCTTCTGCAAGACCTTAGTGTTTTTGCCCCTTTGTTTCTACCAGCCAGAGAGAATCAGAGAAATGATGGAGGAGGAGAAGTACTTAGGGAAGGAGATTTTAGAAACTGAAAGGATCTGTTTTAACTAGGATGGGAAAGATGTTTCCTTGGTTACAGATCTTTATATGTGGTAGAATTATGGTGAAAACACTTTAAGGAAAATTACTTGATTGCTGGAAGGTATCAGAGTTTTTCAACAAATATTTCATTGAATAGAAATGGATTGAGCACCTGCTATGTGCAAAGCTTTGAACTGAGTGCTCTGGGGGATATGAAAAATTATACTCCATTGTTCCTGCCCCTGAGGAGTTCATACTAGAAATGGAGAGACAAAGCACACCAAGCAATAATTAGGGGATGAAGTAAGATTTAAATATTTGTGTAGAATGCTGTGGTATCCAGAAGGATTCCTTCTCCTTGCCTCTGACTTTGGGTCAATTGAGAAATATGCCAAATATATATGCATATTAGGGCAATAGATTAGCTTTATTTCTAGTAGATAAAGGTTGGACTGAAGTACACACGGTTTAGTGTAGGTCCCAGTGGGCAGCCTGACACTAAGGTTCAGAATTAGATTTACACTCTTAGCTATGCAGTACCTCTCTCCCTATGGAACAGAGAAGAGCCATTCTTTGTGGGAGAGCTTTGTTCCAAGAAGAAAAGAGAGGAGCTGAGTCTATAATTACGACTTTGTTCTTCACTACTTTGCCCTGAGTTGAAGTGAATAAGGGGTAGAGAGATGTCAATAATTAAACTCTTTTTTCTTGGAAAAATTTACCCTGAGTGGGAAAAAAAAACCACCTCCCTTAACAAAGGATAACAGTATAAGAAACAAAGAAAAGTTATGCAAAATGTTGAAGAATGGTCCATGCTTTAGGTGCTAGAGACAGAAAGGATTCTTGGGCTAGAGTGTATTGGGAGAGTTTTGTGGAAGGGAAAGGATTTGAGTTGGCTTTGCAGTGATGATAACTTTTATTTAGCATGGAGAGGATCCTGCTGATGGCAGTGGTGGGAATGACGTGGGCAAAGTGTTGAGAACACAAGAAAGGATGTGAACACCAGAGTAGGATTATGGCAGTGGAAACTGGAAGAAATGGTAGAGAGAAATAAGGAGATGCTATTGAAGGGAGAAAATGAGCTTCAGGGCAGAGATCTCATTCTCTCATTCTCCTTTGGTGACCTTAATTGTGTCAATTAACCTCTCTAGGTCTTTCTCAATTTCCTCAGCTGCAAAATGGGAGACTTTGGATAGCTAGGCTTCTCTGGGTTTTGGTTAATTAGCATGGCCCACATTGCTGGGAGGGACTACTAAGATTTTCAGGTAGAACCAGAGATGTAAAGACCTCAACAGGTATGTGACATTATTCCTTGATATCCCCGAGATAAATAGAGCCAGAGAAGGCTTTCAGTCATCAGTGGAGTTCTCTGAGAATAAAGCTGTGCTGTTTCACTGGGAACTGGTGATATCTAGGATGGGAAACTGCCTCCATAGCACATTATATAAACTGAATGCGGTTGTTGAGGAAGCTCGGTTCGAACCTTTTTGGCTTTCAAGGCCCACATCCAGGTAAGGAGCACTAGGTGTAGAGCCTGGGCCATATCTGAAATGGCAGAGGGCCAGGAGGGAGACCAGCGGAAGTTTAAGTTCCTCACCTCTCCCCATGCCAGCCCACTGAAAAACAGATTTGTCTTGGGTTAAGGAGAGAATTTTCTCTTGCACTCTTAAGTTATGCACTGAGAACATTCTTTGGATTGCTTGCTCTTTCCAAATTCATAAACTTACTAAAATTTTGCATATTTAAGTTAGGGACCGAGCTTCAATATCCTTCCTGTATTCTCCTAAATCATCAGTCCCCTTAATTTTAGTGCACATTGCTGAGATTTTATTACACATTTTAAAGAGGTTGTCTTATATGTAAGGTTAAAAAATGCACCTATATTCTAAATGGGTCTCATTTAAAAGAAGGGACAAAAGGGGCTAGGTGGGGGAAAAACAATCCACAAAACAGTTATTTTCAAACATTACTTAATACTGTGTGCATAGTCCATGGTACTTTTAATATGAATTGATGCCTAATTTAGCTCAATTGCAAACAAATAACAATGCCATATTGATGTGCAGCACTGAGTGCTCTGATAAAGCTGGTCTCACTGTGTTTATAGTTCATTCATTCATTTGTTCATTGTCAAATAATTAACGAGCCCCATTAAACACTAAAGCCTGTGTTGAGGCTTTAAAGCCTAAATCCTCACTAAAGCTGAGGATACAGTGGTGGGCAAGACAGTTGAAATTTCTGCCTTTCTGGAGTAGTTTTAGCATGGAGTAGATATGGGGGGGGGGACTGTGTGAACAAATATTATAAATGCATAATTGCAAACCATGAGACTTTCTATAAAGGAAAAGTACAGATGTCTCAGTAATTTCTGACAAGCCAGCAATGGATTTCCAAGGCCTGAGAATGCAGACATTGCTCACTCTGTGTTCCAACCTCACTATGTCAGGGCAGAGCTCATTCCTTGATCCCTCTTCTAGAACATTCTGCCTTACCTTTCTCTCTTCTGTCAGTGAACTCCTATCATCCCTGCAGGTCCAGCTCAAATGTCAGTGTCTTGTTAGATAGTGTGACGTAGTTACTTTGTGAAGATTACCATGCCCAGTTTATTTCCAACTGTTCCTGCAGTAATTGTGTGACCTTAATATAGGCAGTGACCCAGCTCTGTGCTGACCTTTTACTCTGCTCCCCTTCACGCAGGCATCTTTGTAGGCCATATTCAGTTAATCTAAAAGCTATATCAGGTTAAGTACAAATTAAAAGTGAAGGATGCGATTTCCTTAGGCCACTTATGGCTGGAATTAAATGTCTCAGAGTTCTGCTCCTTGGCACTCAGGTTTTACAGTGGAATTTCAACAAGAGCTGGGGGTGCAAGGAGTGGCCTCTCAGGCTTATGAGCTTTGGCATATCCCAAATTGTTATTTTAGTTCTGGTTTATGATGAGTTCTTATTCTCACATCCCTGTACTGGCTTTGTGTATGTGCCCAATATATATCTGCAGAACTAGAAGAAAAAAGAAAGAAAAAAAAGAAAAATTAAGTGACCAAGAAATGACTACAGGGGGAAAAATCACATTTTACAAAAAGCTGGTAACTAGCCAAGAGTTATGTTGTCCTTAGGCAAGGGCTTTCAGTACCCCATTACGGGAAGATGGGGCCACAATCCTGGTACACAAAAGGTTAGGAGGGAGTAGTGAAGCATGGACAGACGCTAGCTAACCAATTCAGGCCTGGAGGGTCTTTCCCATGGGCTTGAGACCTCTGTCTTGTGCTAAGGGATCAGGCTTGACATAATAATCCTTCTCAGGAGAGAGAGTGGGAGTAGAAATTATGGGTCACTCAGGACCTGACTTGACAAATACTTTTCTGTGAAAATAAATTTTATTCTGAGGGAGGAGAAGCCACTAGGGTATCCTGAAGCCAGGACTGGGTTAGGATATGGAATGGGCAAAGGTGAGGGATGGGTTGTTAGTAGTTTATAAACTGGCTTCTTGCAGCTAAGCTTCAGCTTTGTCTCCCTGGGGTTTATTTTTCTTGGGTGTCAGAAAAAAGCTCAGCTTTTTTTTTTTTCCTGACACATCATGGGATGTGTGGTTTCAGTTCTACCTGTAAGGGAGTGACCAAATGAACAAAGTTCCATCAAAGAACAGCTTTGTAGAAGGCTTCTCATCAAGCCTTACCCTTTTGTCTTTTGCTAAGCCTGTCTCTTTACCTCTTCTCTCTCCTTCCCTGCTTCCATCTCTCTCCATGCCCCTTTGTTTCTCTCTCTCTCCCTTGTCTCTTCACCCTTTTTTTCTCTTTTCTCTCCTATCTTTCTGTCTCTCTCTCTCCCTCTGATTACCTTTGTCAGTGCTGCATGATTAAGAGCCCAGTCAGTGAGCATAACGACTCTGCCTCTGCCGCTCCTTCCACACCACTGAGTGCAGAGCTATCAATTCCTAGAGAGCAAACAGGCTGAGCGCTCCATTGCAGTAAAACCATTCAGAGAAGCTGAGAGTACTGTGAGTGCATGTCATTCCCTTAGCCTCATGTGGGGGTGCCGTGCAGGAGCTAGTTGGATTTCAGAGACCTCTGTGAACTGATGCAGTAGAACTGAGGACTCACCCTATGCTGGTTGCAGAACCCAAGTGTATGTAGTGGCCTGTGGTTTGGAGACTGCACAGGGTGGCAGAAGACAGGATCGTGTATTGTTCCTAGTTCATGAATAGAAGGGAGCCGCAGCTCAGAGGTGAAGCTTTGGCCCTTTGTGTTTGGTTGTGTCATTAGTCTCCTTGAGGGCACACCCTGGATTGTTTGAGTAGGTGTGAGTGGTGGGGCAAGACTAGTAGAATCACCAGAGCATCTTGTTATCAGTCAGTGTTGATTGGGAGCCTACTATGGATGAGATGCTCCTCTGGACAATGCTGGGTAGAGACAAAGCAATCACAGTTGGTCCCTGTGACTTTCCATTAGAGGAGAAAGGGAGAGTAAAGTTGTGAGTGTTCAGTACCCAGTATGAGGTGCATGAAACAGGAAACCTAGAGAAGAAGGAAGCTTCTTCCTTCAGCAGTCTGGCCCTGCAGGAAAAGCTTTAATCCTCAGCCCCAGTAATTGAAGAACCTTGTGGAAATGAGGTAGTTTTAGTTCAAAGGATGGCTGTAGGGATTTAGGTATGCAGGGGAGGAAAATTTCTGCATTCTGCCCTTCTAAGTCCTTTGGCTGGTCTAATAATTAAGTTGACATGAGATAGCTTAACAGGAGAAAGTTTAACTGCATACATATGGGGCCCCACAAAGATGTAAGGAGCTCCCAAGTAGTCAGGCAATGGAGGTTACATACCATCTTGAGCCAAGGAGAAGGGGTTGGGTTCTGGGACTTCAATGGGAAGGAAGATAATCCGCAGAAAGATGGGAAGAGCAAATGTTTGGTAAACGAATATTTGCTGTGCCATGGGGAGAAGCTTTCTGATGTAAAACAAACAAACAAACAAACAAACAAAAAACAAGTTGTGTTTGGTGATAGCTCTCTTCCAGATACAGACCTCCTATCTAAATTGTTTTATTTTAGGCAGTTAAAGGGGAAGTAAAAAGCTCTTGTTGACTCTGTTGGGCCTTGATTGTCTTCAGCTCAAAATAATCTATATGCCAGAGTGACACATTCTGAGGTGACCTGCCCTGAACCCCATGAGTCCCCTCCTCTGAAACTTCTTTGGAAGTTTCACATATTAAAAGCTGTGCTGGTGGATTGCTCTGTTATTTCATTGAATTAATCTCTTAGTCTTAAAAATAAGTCAGTTTAGTTTAACAATTATGTTTCATTTTAAGTGGTGGTGATACAGCTGGACTCTCAAAGTTAGGTCCATATTGCTCAAGAAATCAGGTATTTAATGAGACATTTCTATGGAAACAAAAGAGAAACATGGCTAATGATTGGAACAAATAATAAACCAGTTTCTGAGTTCTGAGGGTAGCCAGTCCAGAAGATTTCTGGATGTCAACCTCAAAGCATCTTCAGATAGAATAAGGGCAGGCAGTGGTACTCTGAACAGATTTTCCTGGTTTGCATTTTAAATGTCTCTGGTGATCTTTCTGAGTGGCCCACATAGCAATAGGCACATAGATTATCTATACATAAACTGTTGTGGTGACTTCTCAGAAGTTGATATCAATCATCCAAGGATAGTTTGTATGGCTTTGAGAAAAGGGCAGTTTTAGTTCTTAATGCTTCTAAGTTAGAAAGTTAGAAGAAAAATTGGAAACATTAGTTTGGAGAGTTGTAGTCAGGTATTGAAGGAAGCTATTTTAGTTTACTGGTAGGAAACAAAACCTCAAAGACAATAGGCAGAACTAGAATCTATTATCTACAAGTGTGTATTATAGTTTCTACTGAAGCGTAATTTTTCTCTTTATGATCACCACCATTTCTATCAAAGATGACCATAGTAGGACTAATTTGTTTGCAAAATAAGTTATTTCAATAAACTTGACCTTATTATTTATATAAGTGCAACAAGAATAGTAATTAACCATATAGAATTTTAAAATGTGCTTTGTTGGAACTTTTTATAAGGAATCTGAGATTGGACTTTTAAAAGCCTCTCTAGGTGAAGAAGCCAATCCAATGACTTGCTATTAGATTTTACCTGCAATACCTATAGAGTTAATTCCTCTCTTCTTGAGGGCACCCAAATGGTAAGGCTGCTGGGAACTCTATAAGCAAGAAAACAGGCTGATTTTTCCAAGGAGCTTTATTGGCTCCATAAAGTCAATATTAGTTCCTTAAAGCTGTCTGGTCATGTCTGAGTCTATGTATGTCTCTCTTAAACATGACATTCCAGGCAAAGCCTTGGTAAGATAGCCAATGTTTCCAATTGTGTTCTATTACAAGGAGAACAGATTCTTCCTGAACTCATATAAATAACTATATTGCCATGAAAATACAAGAATACTCACTGAGATTTTCTGAATTCTGGAGGGCTCAGGTAGGGAGAAAAATATAAATGTTTCATTTTTGCTCTAAATCATGGTGGATTAAGAGAAAAGGGAAAACATTTCTTTAGATAAATCTGGAAAAACAAAACTTTAAAGAATCAGCAATATTTCAAAAAAGTAGTCATAAAAATTATAATCATCCTCCTTAGTTCATCCAGTCCCATGTAATTAATTATGGTTGATCTTGATTTTTAAAAACTTTTATGAAGTCATCAATTTCTCCACTAGGGTTCTGTAATTCATACCTTGTTCAGTGGTATGATCTGAAAGTTATCACAGACCTGTATTTTAATTTTTTTTTAACGTTTATTTATTTTTGAGACAGAGAGAGACAGAGCATGGACAGGGGAGGGTCAGAGAGAGAGGGAGACACAGAATCCGAAACAGGCTCCAGGCTCTGGGCTATCAGCACAGAGCCTGACGCAGGCTCAAACCCACAAACCATGAGATCACGACCTGAGCCGAAGTCAGCGCTTAACCGACTGAGCCACCCAGGTGCCCCAGACCTGTATTTTAGAGTACAGGTCTTTCCTTTCCATAAATCTCCTCGAAGATGAAGTACTTTTTGCAAAGACATCAGAGTAAAACAATAATAGTGACAAAAGACTTTAAAAAGGCCACAATTAAAAATCTGTTGAGAGTTTATTACAATGGAATCAACAAGGAGATCTATTTATTTCTGACACATAACAATTTAAGATAACTGGAATTAAGACTATACCATTACACAGGTACAATTTAATGCAACTATGCAATGCAATTACATTTAGTTCAAGGAACATTTATTGAGCAATATCTCTGTGCAGACTTGTGGATGATACAGGGGTAAATACCCTGCAACCCCTGTGTATAAGAGCAGAGAAACTATGCCCAGTGCACTGTGAGAAGGACTGGAACTGACGTATAGGGCTGTTGAAAATATGAGGGTGTGGAGGCAGCAGATCTCTGCTTCTCCCTTCTTGGTTGTCTGGTCTTTAGTAAATCATTTAACCTTAGTGAGTTAAGGTTTCTAAAGAGTTTCTTTATATGTAAAATGGAATTAAGGGTGCCTTTTCCTCTCTTGATATGGGAGTTTGAGAATCAAAGGGGATAATAGGTCTAAAAGCGTTTAGTCAAGTATAAACTGATGCACAGATACACATCATCACTGTGCATGTGAGTGGTGATATTATTATCAATGAAGACCAAGCATTTTAGCTTTACCCATGGTTTATGATCAAAATGTGGTCACCTCTAGTAACAACTTCAAAACAGGTATCTCTTAGGGAGCATTTTAATAGCCTACTTTGAATTACCTGTAAGGTCTGAGCAGAACAAAACTGAATTTCTTTGAAGAGATCCTATTATATCTTTTTAGTAATTTAAAATGGCCTTTTCACATAATTTAGTGTAAATTTATGTTGTGTTATATATTGTTGATGCAAGATAAAAGAAATACATTTGTGTATGAAACAGTTCAACAGGTACTAGAGAGGTGAGGGAAGGAGGAAAAGAAGGGGATGGTTAAAAGAAGACAAAAAGAAAGAACACTGGTACATGAAGCAAAGCATAAGAAATAGCAGAGAGGTCCCAGACAGGGTCAAGAGACTAGGGTTCCGGTCCTACTCTGCTTTAAGCACTTGTTACTTGGCCATGTATCTTAACTCTTCTGAATATTTTTTTTTTGGAGGGGGGCACTAAGGTAACAAATGGTAGGGATTACAATTTTTGCCATCTCAAAAACTCATGATTTTATGCAGAAGAATGAACCTGGACCAGTTTCTTATACCATACGCAAAAATAAGTTCAAAATGGATGAAAGACCTAAACGTAAGATAGGAAGCCATCAAAATCCTAGAGGAGATATCAGGCAAAAACCTCTTGGACCTTGGCCACAGCAGCATCTTACTTGACATGTCTCCTGAGGCAAGGGCAACAAAAGCAAAAATCAACTACTGGGACTTCCTCAAGATAAGAAGCTTCTGCACAGGCAAGGAAACAATCAGCAAAACTAAAAGGCAGCTGATGGAATGGGAGAAGATATTTGCAAATGATATATCAGATAAAGGGTTGGTATCCAAAATCTATAAAGAATGTATCAAACTCAACACCTAAAAAACAAATAATCCAGTGAAGAAATGGGTGGAATAGATGAATAGACACTTTTCCAAAGAGGACATCTGATGGCTAATAGACATATGAAAAGATGCTCAACATCACTCATCATCAGGGAAATACAAATAGAAACCACAATGAAATACCACCTCACACCTGTCAGAATGGCTAAAATAAACAACTTAAGCAACAACAAATGTTGGCAAGGATGCAGAAAAAGAGGAACCCTTTTGCACTGCTGGTGGGAATGCAAACTGGTGCAGCCACTCTGGAAAGCAGTATGGAGGTTCCTCAAAAATTAAAAATAGAACTACCCTATGACCCAGCAATTGCACTACTAGGCATTTATCCAAGGGATACAGGTGTGCTGTTTCAAAGGGACACATGCATCCCAATGTTTATACCAGCACTATCGACAATAGCTAAAGTATGGAAAGAGCCCAAATGTCCATTGACTGATGAATGGATAAAGAAGATGTGGTATATATATACAATGGAATGCTACTGGGCAATGAAAAGGAATGAAATCTTGCCATTTGCAACAACATGGATGGAACTAGAGTGTATTATGTTAAATGAAATAAATCAGTCAAAGAAAGACAAATATCATACTATTTCACTCATATGTGGAACTTAAGAAACAAAACAGATGAACATAGGGTAAGGGAAGCAAAAATAAGATAAAAACAGAGAGGGAGATAAACCATAAGCAAAACGCAAGGAACAAACTGAGGGTTGCTGGCTGGATGTTGGGTGGGGGTGGGCCAAATGGGCAACAGGCAATAGGAGGGCACTTGTTGAGATGAGCACTGGGTTTTATATGTAAGTGATGAATCACTAAATTCTATTCCTGAAGTCATTATTACACTATATGTTAACTAACTTGGATTTAAATTTAAAAAAAAAACTCATGATTTTAAACTTAAAGGGAAAGATAACTTCAAGCCATAAAAAATGAACATTTTAATGTCTAATGTGGAGAGCTTAGGCTGTGAATAAGAGACTCTGAATTTCAGTCCAAGTTCATCTAGATTCTTGGGTGAGTTTCCTTTAGTCATCGGCATTCTGAACAGTCCTCTTTTCAGAGTGGATATAATTATGACTTACTGAGTGTGTCCCAGAAGAGCCATGAGTTAATGTCTTTGAGACAGCCTGAGCTGCTCGGATGAAAGGTGGCTTGCATAAATACATGGTTAGATGAGCCTGGTGGAAACTGCTGGGTTTGGAGAAATGCTGCTTCAGGAATGTTATTTGAAAAATAGTGGACAGGGTCCCAGCACCAAATAATATATGAAAGAGACAAAGTAAATCTACAGGAAAAGGGAGAGGAAGGGTAAGGAAGCAACAATACTGAAAACAAAACAAAACAGAAAAACAAGAAATAAAAAAAAAACCAACACATGAGCTATCTTGGTGTTTCACAAATAAAAGAATGTGAATACATTGCAGTCAAATCAGCAGGTGATATTGTTGGCATTCTTTCTTAAGGATGTTTAAAATTTTAAATGATAGATATTTATACAGTATCCAGCATTTTCACTGCTGAATACATTTTGCTGCCAGATATCTCTTTTGTATGATCTGGTCATTTTATTCTGTAGAAACTGTGCCCTTACTTTAACAAATCCACAGTCTACAAACCAAAGCAAAATGGCTCAAGTACAGTTAGGTTGGATGAAGAGATGTTTGTGGTGTTTTCCTATCTGTTGTGGTGGGTTATGAGCATGGTTTTTTACCCACTAATTGAAAGATTCCAAATATCCAGAAGAGAGAATATGGATTCCCCTGCCCTATAACATTGTATATGGAACAATGATAACAATCAAAAGCTCATAAGTGGTAAAGTGCGTAAGTTATTTAAGTCCAACCCTCTGACCATGAAATAAAACCAGAAATAACTACAAAAATTTAACAAAAAAATTTCAGTTCCTAAGAATGACAAACTATACCAAAACAAAACCAACTTTCTCAGCACTAGGCCAGAGAACAAATCAAAACTGAAATTATATACTTCTCATAAATTAATAAGGAGGCTGCAACATATGAAAACAGAATAAGACTAGGGTTATGCACAGAGAAAATGAATTGTATTTATTACATTTATTAGTAAAGGAAAAAAAAACACAGTTAGAAAGCACTCATCAACTTTCTACTCACCCAAGATTGCAAAAGACTCATTAACAAGAAAATTACAAATGATAAACACTTGGATGCCAAAATTGAGGCTGTTAAGTGGTAAAGCCAAATCATAGGTCCTTGTCCCCAGACACCATGTTCCTGCCAATACGTCCTCTGTATCTCTTTAGGAATGGCTGGACATTCATCTCAACACTTTGATCCAACTGAACTAAGTATAGAAAAATAGTTCTTTCTATCTTTGTGAGAGGGACAATATCTAGGCTAACTCTCTGATGGTATTGAGAAGAGGCACACATGGAAGGCTAGAAGCTGTGATTGTCATAGTGTTGGAATGATCATTTATTATCATGCCTACCTTATAAATACTTCTAGAACTCTTGAGAGAGAGTGGCCACATTGGTCTCAAATCAGAGGAGTATTTTCTCCTCTATTAATTTTTTTTTCACGAATGTTGTTCCTCCAGGAAACGGATTATCAGAATATTGCTCCTGGCTAGGATGGTGTGTCCCTGTTGGGGAGAGAGTCCTCACTCTTAGCCAGGCCTTATTCTTTAGGGAGCAGCAGGGTAAAGAGATGAAATGGAAATATTCTCTGTTGTCAGAGAACTCACAGTCCAGAAGAGGGGGAGATATAAACAGAAGACTGTACTGCAGGGCAGAATGACACAAGCAGTAAATAGATGTCCATTAGGGGTTTGAGAGGTGAAAGCAATCAAGATTGACTGGAGAATAAAGAAAGACCCAGGGAGTTGGCATCTAAATTGGTCTTCACAGATGAGAAAAATTGGGTAAGGCAGATAAGTGAGGTAAGTCAAGAGCTCATGCAAAGAATCTGGGAATGAATATAGATACCGTGATACAAAAAAGGCAAGCACATTTGAGTTTGTCTGTTAAGTTCAGTGTCAAGAATTGGGATGGGTACAGGTTCAACTTTGGCTTTTAGACTCTCATGAGTGAGGCCCCTGGGAAATACATCCTTTGCTTGCTATAGTCAGCCTATACATATGTGTCAATAGCACCCTGGCTGGTTATTTGGGAAGGTTTAAGTCATATTGCTGAAAAATCACATCAGTTCCTAATCTCCATGTGTAACTGTTCCCTGGGACCAGGCAGGTGAACTTTCTGTAAGTTACCCAAAAAATATAATCTCCTAGTATGAGCATAGAACCATATGTTACAAGATAACACAATGATAAAATATATGTGGAGAGGGCTGGGGTTGGGTCTAGGAAAGAAGGTTCTTTTGCCATCAGACCTTCTTCTGCAGAAACTCACACATGGACACTTAGACAACTTGAATTGTATGGATGCCTGCTAGGCTTTGCATAAGCCAACAGATACTGACAGAATGACTCAGCTGGCAAACAGATGCTGTGAAATGAGCATTATGATTTCCTAAAGTATTATGGACTTGTCTCATCAATGGGTTTGAAGGCCACACCTTGTGTGTTGGCCAGCTTATCGTGGGCTTTTTTGGTAGGCAATCAGTACATCATTGTGGCTCATCTATGGTGGAAATGCCTTCAGGGGGTTCCCCATTGGTTGGGCTTAATATTCAGACAATTTATGTGAAGTATAGGATTTTACTTATAATGGAAACACATGTTTATCCAGGTTACTTGATTCAGGAAAGTCAGACTGGACTCCTATTGTGGATAATCTTGAATAGGCAAAGGAATTTGGACATTTATTATATTTATAGGCCCTGAAAAAACTGCAAATAGTTAAGTTACATAATCAGGCCTAACATTTAGGAATATTCTTTCATTCAAGAAACATTTAGTGAGACCCTATTATGTGCTATGCCCTGTGGTAAGTGTGGGAGATACTGAGGAAAAAAAAAAGAGTTCCTGCCCTCGAGTTGTTCTCAATCTACTTGGGAAGACAAGCAAGTGAATCACGGTTTGTTGTTGCTGTGTTGGGTATGGTTGTAGATATAAGTAAACCTATGCCCTGTTTGAACACAGAGGAGGGACTTCTAAAACAGATTAGGGGGCCAAAAAAAACCTTCCTGGATGAGATGGCATCCAGGTCTTTGAAAAATAAGTAGGAGTTAGGTGAATTCAAGAGTTGGGGGGTGGGCAATGAATAAGTCACAGCAGCACTCAGGGCTTGAGTGCCCTCTGGCATCAGTGTTAGCTTAACACAGATGTTGTGGAGGCAAGGGTACTGCTTGAGAAGCAGCAATTGAATCGGTTCAGGTGGGGAGGGTCAGCACTAGGGCAGATCTAGTGGAGTGGCCAGGAAAGGTCAGAAGAGTCCAGGAGAGGCAGTCAGCAACTTTCTCTCAACCAAAGATATTGTTGTCTCTGATCTTGAATTTTCTTTCTTCTCTCTCTCCCTCTCTCTCTCTCTCCCTCCCTCTCTCTCTCTCTCTCTCTCTCTCTCTCTCTCTGTGCTATTGTTTTACCTCTGACTTTAGGCTGACAGATAGATATTGTTCACTGAAATTGCCACATAGGCTCCTGTTCTAGAACTTTCCTTAACTACCCAATTTGTAAAATTTTATGAACTCATATCATTTCTGAAAACAATTTCTCCCCCTAAACCTCTTGCAGGGCTCTTTGGCTGCTTCTCTAGCTGAGATCTACACATACATACATAGTTGCCTTCTTCATCCTTAATTTTGGAGTAGGTGAAGCCCATTTTCAGTGTTTGCCAACTTTTTTCCCCAAGCTTCTTATGTTTTTGATGGTATTCATTCTAGGCTCCTTAGTCTCAAGGGTCTTCATGCTCCATTTTCTGCTTGTTTTCAAAGTTTAATCTCAAGAATCTAAAATGTATGCACTTATACACATATAGGGCACCATTTTTCTGTGAAATTTGAAAGGGGCTTTTAGGGATCAGTTTGTGGATGGGGGATGAATAGGCCCTAATTTATGCTGGTCTGCCTATGGATTTCTTGATCAGGTCAATGCTTCTGGGGAGAACATGGGTTTCTGAGGTCCTGGGATCAACTCTACTTCTAACTCATGGTGTCACCTGATAATGGTGCCCTCCTCCTTCTGGAACCTGATTTTCTTATCTCTAAAATGAGAGGGTTGTGCTGGATCTGGCTCACACCTTTGTGATATCCTGTAATTTACGATGATTACTTTGTAGCCTATCTAGTATCTAGAATAGCAAGTCCTGGCAAGTAACTTTTATCATGTACCAGATATAATTTGATAAGTGATATACATATGTAAATAGAGATACAGGTATAAAAAAGGTGTTATCAGTCACATCAGATTTATTCTCACCTTGTGCATCAGTGAAGTCAGCATAGGACAGGTACGGCTTCCCCAAAACCTACTTGTCTATTAATGAATGAAATTGTTTTAATAAGAAACAAAATTTTCACTTTATAGAGAGATTGGAAATTAGCTAAGGAGAGGAGAGAGGCTTCAAAGCCTGCTGCACACAATGTAACTCACACCTGCTTAGGAGCCCCATTAATAGGGCAGGCCAGCTAGCCAGTTTTCTGGAGCTCTAGTGCATAAGAGATCAGGACGCTAAACATCACCAGAATAAAATGGATAAATGTATTTCCACTCCCACTGCCACTGAAAATACTATCCAGTGGAAATTTGCATCACTCGACTAGGAGAAGAAGTAATAACTCAACTGATTATTCTGCAACATGGCACATGCATTCATCCCTGACATACAGAGTCAGCTGAAATTTTGAAGCTAAATAATGCAAACCATGATTCTATCTATTGGGAATGAATGATTTATTATGCTATCTAAATTCCATATTTTTAATATGCTTCTTAGAATGTGTCCAATTGGGAAAATTATAAGAACATAACTACAGGCAAGTGAGGAACTATTTTAGTCATTCTTTTTTTCAGAAGTTGACTCTTCCGGCATTTGAGGTAGATTAGTAATTAAATCTGTTTATGTGTATAGTTTTTATTAGTAGAAAATTCCTTCTTGCCTTTCTCCCACTAGAACAACAGTGAACAAATATTTAAGGAATATTGGTTTGAAGGTGTCCCAAGATTCCCACATTTCTGTTTGTTTCTGACTTCTTGTGCCTGACAAGATGTGGTTGACAATAACAGCACCTATCTTGACCTAGAGCTCTCAGCAGCAGAACTGGCAAGGCCCAGAGTCCTTAGTCTCCATGTTTCCCAATCAGCATCCTGCACTTCGCTACTGCCTGTCAGCTCAACATTTCACTTGACTGGACTCTGATTTTTAGAGCATTCCAAGAGTTAGGGATAATTCTTACCTGCCAATCTAATTTATCTTTAAAGACTTGCTATTAGTCTGTGTACTTTCCCTAAGCAGGTGGTTTCCACAGCCAACTTGGCATAAGGCACTGTGAGGAAGAACGGTAACACCAAGTCCCGTACTCCTAGGGATACTTACATTTCTTCTCTAAAACAATAATGCGAACGGTTTATGTTAGTTTTGCGTGTTTTTATCTGGCCACGAGGGTGTGTTTCTGGGTTCATATCCATTTCAGATATTGAATGGAAAACTCTTAAGGCCAGTCCCTGTGCCAGGTAATTCAGGGATCCTTAGGGGAGAAATGATGTGCTGCTTTGTTCTCAGGTAAGAATTCTGTTCTTTGTTAAATCAATTCCTGGCATCATAGACAGGCAGGGATAGGGAAGGGTATATTTTGTAGGATGTGAGAGGCCTTATCTAGTTCTAGGAGTTTCATTCAAAGGGGCAGTGAAAGCACCACAGAATTCAAAGAATGATGCTGTAGACATTCGGGGTGGGAGAGATCATGTTGCTTTGTGGGAAAAGTAGGCAACAGGAGGCTTTATCAAGCAAATGACACTGGAGCCATTTGAGCCATTTCTATAAGTTAGGCAGGGTTTTAACTGGTGGAGAAAGGCAGGGAAGCCATAGCATATAGAGGAAAAGAAATGAAGTATGAAGCAGAAAGATAGGAGGGAATGATGTTGGGGGAATGATGTGGAATGGCCTTTTGGCAAAAACATGGGGTCAAAGTAGGGATATGGTTGGAAATAAAGCTAAAATTGTTGGTTTGGACTACGTTGTACCGTGCCTTGGATCTGAGGAACTGGAAATGAATTTGGTATTTAATGTGAGTCATTAAAGGCTTTTGTGCAGAGAAGTGATAGAATTAGAATTTCACATTGAGATTAATCCTGAAAGAGTGTACAAGATGTATTGATGGAGTAAAGAAAGAAGAAAGATATTAGCTAAAAGGTTATTATGGTTTCTCATTTCATGTCAGAAGTAATGGATGAGGCAGTGGGAGTGCAATAGCAAAGGAGACGATGGATTTAGGGGCCGTAATCAAAAATGGAGTGTTTGCGAGTTTTCAATAGACTGAGATGAGGTGGGTAATAAAAAATAATTCTAAGCAATTCAAATCTAGATAATTGGGAGTTGAAGGTTGGAGTGTCATTTATGGAGCCTCACATTCTGCCTGGCGACTTCCTTCCCCATCCACTTCTGTTCATTAATTGAAAAGATTTTTCTCTTCTGAATTCTCATGTATTTTATTATTCTATTTCAGCATTTGTTACACTTTTTATCCCTTACATTGTATTTTATTGAATGTCAGTTTTGACTGTAAGTCTCCACAAGGGCCTTCTCTTAGATTTCTAACAAAGTCCCTTGTATCTATAAGTCTCCTATTAGCTTTTACTTTTGTCAGTAGATTATTTTAAGATGGTGGAAAAGTTGAGGACAGAATTCAGTTTCAATAGTATGTTTACTGAGTATCAATTACTGTATTAGGTGTAGATTCAGAGATGAATATAACATGGACCCTCCCTCAAGGAGCAGCAGGAGCCACAGACACATATGTAAATAATGGCAATATGTTGAGAAAGGATTGTAAAAGAGACTAGTATGAGGTGCTGTGAAGACACAGATAGGGAGACATAATTCTGCCTGTGGAGAAGGGAGACAAGTCAGGGGAGGCTTCTTGGGAAAGTGAGTACCATTGGATGTAGACTAGTGTAAGAGAAGCTTTATGGTAGAGAATGATAAAAATTATAGGTAATATTTTTGTTGTTCTTGGGCAGAAGGATTCAGAGCAAAGGAAGAAACTGAAAATGGGAGGTGAGGGGAGTATCATGAATATCATGATATTCCGGAATTGACTGCCAAGAATGTTATTTTCCTGAATACATTTCTATGTGCCTTTCTACATTCAATCAGATGTATGAATGACCATCATTCTTCATCTTCTACCCCAAATAAGGGACTTAATAGTGGGTTTGTGCGAACTCACTTTTGGATAGAAAATGTATCAGTCCCTGAATTTTGGGAGACAAATAGCTTCCGGGTCAAACTATGATTTTTCTTGAGTTTGGAGAGATTGCAGACTAGAGAAGAGTAGAAGGAGAATTATATGGTTCATTATTTCAGTTTTTAGAATAATGAGGTAATTATTAACTTTGGAAATAGTCAAGGCATCATTTTAAAGATACACAAATCAAAAGGAAAGGTAATCTGTAGGATGATTCTCCTACAAAACAAATAGGAATGATTCAGCAAACTGAGAAATGTAACAGATGTGCTTTGATCACCTAAAAACTTTGGCTAAAGAGGCAGATATTTTGGAAAACCATTTATCTCTTATGGATTAAAGTGAGGATTCTGTGTTGAGAAGGAAAATAATTTTTGTCTAATTTCCGGGGAAGAAGAGAGGAAGATGTGCTGGGTCACAAAATGTTGGGTGATGGGTAACTATTTACTTGAAAAAACTCAGCCCCAGAAATGATTTTTCCATTTGCAATTTGGTACCTAGAGCCTATCCAACACAGAAAATAGCCTGATCTGGATTTAAAACATATTTAATAATAATCAATTAAATTTTTGTTTATTCCCAAAGCAGTTAATAAAATAGATCATTTTACAAATCTGTTTTTATTGAATTGACAAGGAGATGAAGTTATTAATTTAGAGAATATTTTATTGAATGTTATAAAATTGGTAATTTTAAAATTTGCCTTGCCCACAGAATAATGTATTTTAAAAATTCTTTAACAAATCTATTTTCAAAAATTCAAATCTAGTAGTTCTTTTTATTTCAACAGTTTAAACTTCCTTTCCTGGATCTTATGTCTCAGCATCTCTAGGAAACTTTTCCTGCCTCACCCATTTTTATTTTATTGTATTTTTTTATTTTTTAATTGTTTATTGTTGAGAGAGGAAGATGAAGTGTGAGCGGGGAGGGGCAGAGAGAGAGGGAGACACAGAATCCAAAGCAGTCTCCAGGCTCTGAGCTGTCAGCACGGAGCCCCTGCTGGGCTTGAACTCACAAGCTGTGAGATCATGACCTGAGCCCAAGTTGGACGTCCAACCAACTGAGCCACCCAGGTGCCCCTTGCCTCACCCATTTTTTAAATGATCTCTTCCCTTCGAATACATTTTCCCCTCCTTTTATTGCTAATTATAACATTCATAGAGAAAGGTGCATTAAACACATGTGTACAATTTAACAATAATTATAGAGCCAATACTGGGATAATTAACCAGCCAAGTCAGGAAATAGTGCATTGCTAGTATCCCAGAAACCCTCCCTGTGGTGACCTTCTCCAATCACAACCCCACTTTCCACCCTTGAGGTAGCAAGTATTCTGCTTTATGTGATAACCATTTACTAGCTTTGCATTGTAATTACCGTCCATGTTTGCATCTGTAAATGACATGGTTTCACTCTTCCTATTTTGGGACTTTATACTCTTGAAATCATACTGAATATGATGTTTGTGTTGCATCTTTTCGCTCCATATACTGTTTTTGAGAGTCATACGTATTACTGCAGTAGTTTATTTTTCATTGCCGTATGGTAATCCATTGTATGATTTCACCACAATTTAAATATTCTTCTATTGATAGCGATTTGGGTTGGCTCCAGTTTGGTGTATTATGAAAAGTGCTACTGTGGACACGCTTGTTCACATGTCCTGGTGCACATGTACATGCTTTTCTTTAAAACAATTGTTCTCAAAGTGTGGCCTTTGCATCCACAGCTCAGGATCCTTGGGAATTCATTAGAAATGCAAATTCTCAGGTCTCTTGCCAGACCTACTTAATCAGAAATTTTGGAGGTGGGGCTTGGCAGACTGGAATTTAACAAGGCTTCCAGATGATTCTGACACACATTAAAAATGGAGAGCCATCTGGAGTGTCTAGTTAGTAGCTATGCTTATCATCAACTTTACTAGATAAAGTTATACTGTTCTATCAAGTAGTTAGAGCAAAGTGGTTTACACTTTGACCAGCATCATATTTTGTTAAGGCCATGATTTGATTGCATAAAAACCTGGAACTTGGTTAAAAAATGCAAGTTTTTGAATTTCAAACAGGCTTATAAAAATTCAGATGCATTATTATTTATTCATGGGTACTAATGCAGTCTTATTTTTCTTGACTATGAATAAGCAAATATTAAACAGTTACTATTTTCTATACTGGACAAGGATTAATTTCTTTAATTACTTTTAGTCATCATTTTATTTTTAATTAATATGTGAAAAGGTGATTCATGCAAAGGGTGCCATTTCAAAGGTTGAAAAATGTATATACACAATGAAAGTGAGTCTCTCTCCAGTTCTGTTTTAGACACATATTTTCCTGCCTAAGCCAACCACTGTGATCAGTTTCCCAGTAAGGATTTAAAAATAATTTCTCTGTGCACTTCTTCTATGTGCCATTTGGGATCAGCGGGTCCCTCCTCTGTGTTCCCATAGTTCCGTAGCTTATTTTCATCATGGCATTTATAACACTGAATGATTAATTGTTTACATCTCTGTCCCCCACCCTAACCTGGGATTTCTTTGGGCGTGGAGATTGGGTTTTATTATACCAGATTTTTAGTGCAGGTAGTGCTTGGTAGAGCAAAGGCAATTAATAACAAATGTGACACCTAAATGAATTAAACCAGTATTTTTTTTCCTTTTAACTATGTTGCTTTTTTAAGTTTGAATGTCTGGCTTTCTTGGCTCATTTTTCTTTCCTAGCATGTCTCTCTTTGGTTGAGGTTTGTAGAATGGCATCTCATGATGAATGTGGCTCTGCACAGGTAGATAAATAGCTAATGAGCTTTGTTGGCCTTTCCTGCCAGAGGCAGGAAGATGGGCATCTTTCCATTTTTGCCCTCCTCTGAGAGGCTGCAAAGGACAGTTCTGCTTTCTTACTTTGCAAAGGTTTATAAATACTCTAATTTACAGAGTCCACCCATTATCATTGATTACAGGGCAATAGGACACCTAGGGGAAATGCTTTGATTAGGGGAAATGATTACTTAGGATTTTGTACTCCAAGAAAAGCCAATGTTTGCTGAATAGGAGTTTTAATCTTTTTACCTAAATGAGGTTTATTTTCTAGAAAACCTACTGAGTTGTATGTTTCTGAGATTTCCGGAATTTTGTCTGTCTTTGTTAGTCTCATTGTAACTGGAACTCCACTCTCTGAATTGAACAAGACAGCATTTTAAGGTCCTCATCGAGTTTAGAGAAAAAGACATTAGTTCTGTTATCTCTGGCTACACTTGAATGTTGAAAAATTGTCTTTTAAAGTCTGTGTTTGTCAAAACAACAGTTCAGAATTATAACTAGCAGATTGTTTGAACTTTCATCTCCGGTGTGAAGATACCTTGACTTTTTTTTTTTTCTTGTTCTTTTTATTTTTATTACTGTGAACTTGAGGTTCTTGAGATGCAAGGTCTGAAGAAAAGTTACTTGAAGCTTGTGTTGCATTGATACAACCAGTAACCAGGTTGGGTTTTTTGATTCATGCTTTGTATTTGTAAGAAATAAGATGCCTGTAATTATCCTATGTTTTGTGTGTTGCATTATAAACAACGTGAATGAAAGCCTTTCCTTTGAAAAGGAGTGGTCCATGGCATGGTGGATACTGATAAAATACTGTTCTTAAATTTAAATCTTATTAATGTTGATAATATGACCTTATTTAACTTCAGTTTTTGAATCATTAAGGAAGAGAGTTACTTGGAATTATACAAAGGACAATGGTTACCAAGAGTCAGGAAAAATGAGTCCCATTTTTGACTTTTATGGAAATGAGAGCTGTCATTCAGCAGAATGATATGGAGCTTCTTGTGCTGTTCTTGAAAGTTCTCCAAAGAATATTGTTACTGATACAAACAGAATATAAAATATTACTTACAAGATAATCCTATTTATATTTATATTTATATTTATATTTATATTTAAATATATTATATGTATATATGGGCTTCACATCCAGCACAGAGCCCAACCTGGGGCTTGAACCCACGAGCTGAGATCAAGAGTTGGATGCTTAACTGACCGAGTCACCCAGCTCCCCCCATTTATATATTTTTAAAAAGGTATATATATATAAATTAATATTAGGTGGCTAACTGTCCACAGGGACCAGGCAAGGGTGCTCACCTCTGGGTAGTAGGAGTGGGACTTGGGGCAAAGTTGGGGAAAGAAGAAGACTTACTTTTATCATTTTATGTTGTTTTTTCCCCTAGTGTTTAAATGTTTTTCTGTGAGTTAGAGTCACTTTTATGAAAAATAAAAGGAACATTAAATAAATGTACAAAACTCCAGCGGTGTGACACCAGCACTTGATGGTTTGAACTTCAGTTTCTTTCTCTGAAACAATCAGTGATAATTACTTGAGTAATTATGGCCTGGAATTTTCCTATTTCTTGCATATTGCATCATAAACAACACAAATAGAAATCTTCTTTTGAAAAAGACTGGCCTGTGGCATGGTTGGATACTTATGAAATACTACTTTTCAAGTTAAATCCTATTAAGATTGATGCCATGACCTTTTCTCACTTCAGTTTTGTGAAGATACTAAGGAAGAGAGTTACTTCTTGCTCATGAAGGTGTTGTAAGGATCAAATGGAGACATTATTTTAGTAAAAGCTTTAGAAAAGATACTTGGTTTTAATTTTGTGAAGAGTGTATAGAGGCCTTCTCCCTTAAGGAATACAGTCAGAAAGCAAACACATTTAGACACATGGACTTCTTCATTTCATCTCTTTCTCTAGTGCTAAGCATATACAAATATTATTTCTTGTCCTTAAATTCTAAGCACTTATTTTCTTCATGTATTCAGTGGACGTAATAATGGCTGCCTCCTTACATGTACTGTTTTTTCAAGAAGAAAATGGCCAAAGAAATATGAAAGCTCTTAATATTAAGACTGCCATAGAGGGAGGGATAGTGGTTTTTAAGGAAGAAACAAAACATTATCTGTAGGTAGATAGATTGTGAACCCCCTGAAAGCTGGAAATGTGTCCTATTAATTAATCTTTATAACCTTTATAATCCCAGTACTTAGTATGATACCTGGAAAATAGTGGATAGTTATTATAAGTACCCTCTATTTAATAACATTCTCTGAATGTTTTGGTGAATGTTATTATCTATCTAAAGTGTTAAGGAAACAGTAAAAATCATAGCTAAGCAGCATAGTAATTAGCATTTCTTGTCCTGCAAGTATTTGGAGAAAAGGGGGGATGCAAGTGTTACAGATGTAATATTTGTGTCCCTGCCCCTACTACCACCAAATCCACACGTTTAGGTCCTGATACCCAATGTGATGGTATTTGGACATAAGGTCTTTGGAAGTAAGAAGAATTAGATGAAGTCATGTGGATAGGGTCCTCATGATGGGGTTAGTGTCTATATAAGAAGACATACCAGAAAGCTTGTTCTCTCTCCTCACCAAATGAAGGCAAGAAAGTGGCTGACTGCAAATCAGGACAACAACCTTCACCAGGAACCAAATGGGCCAGCATCTTTATCTTGGACTTTCCAGCTTCCAGAACTGAGAAGTGCATTTTTGTTGTTTAAGTCACCCAATCGATGGTATTTTGTTATGGTAGCACAAGTTGACTAATACATGGATAAGGAGAACATTAACTTAATACCTAAGTGGCCAGCCAAGTGTTTTGCGTGGGTTATTTCACTTAATTCTCATATCTAATGTGGTATATATTGCAGCTCACCCTGAACAACACAAGTTAAAACTGAGCGAGTTTGCCTATTTTTATTTTATTTTGATTTTTTAATGTTTATTTATTTATTTTGAGACAGAGAGAGGGAGGGGCAGAGCAACAGGAAGAGAGAGAATCCCAAACAGGTTCCATGCTGTCAGTGCAGAGCCCAACACAGGGCTCGATTTCATGAACCATGAGATCACAACCTGAGCTGAAATCAAGAGTTGGATGCTTAACTGATTGAGCCACCCAGGTGCCCCATGTGGGTCCACTTATACACAGATTTTTTTTCAATAAATGCAGTACAATACTTTCAATAAATACAGTATCATACTGTAAATGTATTTTCTCTTATGATTTCGTTAATATTTTCTTTCTCCAGATTACTTTATTGTAAGAATACTGTGTATAATACATATAACCACAAAATATATGTCAATTGACTGTTTATGTTGTTGGTAAGGCTTGTGGTCAACATTAGGCTACTAGTAGTTAAGTTTTTAGAAAGTCAAAAGTTACATATGGATTTTCTGCTTCTTGGGGAGGTCAGTACCCTTCACCCCTGTGTTGTTTAAGTGTCAACTATATGCATTCTTATTATTTTACTTTACATAAAAAGGAAACTGAGGCAAGGAGAGACATTGAGCAATTGGCTAGTAAAGTGGTGGAACTAGGATTTCAATAAAAATCTGTCTGATTTAAAAATACAGTTAATGCTAATACTCCACTTTGTTGCAGACAGTTGGAATTATTGTTTCCCTCTGAGATCTGGATGCTTCTACTTTTATTGTCTTTTTGATCTTCATATCCAGGTTAGATCTCCATAATATTAGAAAACAGTGTTCACAGTACTGTTGCCAGTAGATTTGCGTTTTTTTTAAAAACCAAAGTCCTTGTCTTTAGAATCTTGGACTATAGTTTTAAATCCACATCATATTTGTTTTGGAGTATATAAACTGAGACGAAGCGATCTAACTTAAGTTTTTTAACTGGTTAGCTGGGTACCACAGTGCTAACTGAATAGTTCTTCCTTTTCCTTCTAATTTGAAATAACATCTTTTTCATAGGATTTATTATTCTATATATTTGAGGGATGATGCTTTTCTACTCTGATCTGTCAAATATATTTGAATGTCAATGCCTCTCTTTATATTTATGGCTTTATCGTGAATTTTAATACTTAATACATAATTATCCCCTAATTGTTATGATTTTAGAAAAGACTTTTATTCTTATGCAGTTACTGTTTACATTGTTTTTAAATGTACAAAAATAAACACATACATTTTAATGAAATTACATTACATTTATAGATTCATTTGGGTATAATTGACCTCTTTAATAAACTGTCATTGGGGCGCCTGGCTCACCCAGTTGGTTAAGTGTCCCACTCTTGATTTTGTCTCAGGTCATGATCTCATGGTTCGTGGGTTTGAGCCCCATGTTGCGCTCCCTGCTGACAGTGCGGAGCCTGCTTGGTATTCCCCCCCGCCCCTCTCATTCTCCTTGCCCCTTCCCCCCTCAAAGTAAATAAATAAACTTAAACAAATTAAAAAATTAAAAAAAAATAAAAACTGTAATCATGTTTAGAAAAATAGCATTTATTCTGTATTTGTTTTATTACCCTGCAGGAAGTCTAGGGTTTCCTTTACATAGATTGTATACTTTTCTTTCTTCTGTAGTTTCTGTTTTTGTTATATTTTCTCTTTGATTATTGTAAATAGATAGGAAAATACTAATTTCTGAACATTTATTTCATACCTATCCATATTACTAACATCATTAAAATTTTATAAACTTTTAGTTGATCCTCTTTGGTTTTTCAGATAATCAAATCATCACCAATAATAGTAGCTATATCTTTTATTTTTTAATACTTGTGCCTCATTCATTGGAAAATAGTGATATTAATAGTCATCTTTATCTTGTTATTGGGAAAGTGGATTTTTGTAATTATGTATGATATTGTTTGTTGATTGAAGGTAGATATTGTTTAAGAACTTTTTCTGGTTACAAAACTAGTTCATAATTATGACATTCTACAATATGTAAATAATACAGAATGTTTATTGTGAAAGTCCCTTGTAATCTTCACCCCAGAGAGAACGTCTGTTGATAGTTACTATCTAATTTTACAGATTATGTGTACAGTTCAGTGAGTTTTTAGTACATTTTTCTAATTGCACATCCATCACTACAATTCAGTTGTAGGACATTTCCATCACCGTTAACACTTCCCTTACACCTGTTTACTGTCAGTGCCCACTCCCACCCCACATTCAGGCAACACCAGTCAGCTTTCTGTTCCTGCAGTTTTGCCTTTTTATTGCCTTTTTAAATGATTGCATAGTATTCCATTATGTAGATACACCAAAATTTATTTAGTCAATCTTCCACTGTAAATAATGCTATCATAGACATCATGGCACAAATGACTTGCACAGTTTTGTATTTTGTAAGTTAGATATGCACATTTTAATGCATTTTAATGCACATGGAGAGTTGCCTTACAAAAACCATGCTATTTGTATTCACACTATCAGTTCTTGAGAGTTTTCTCGTATCCTCAACACCACTGAGAATACTTGTTTTGATGTTTGTCATTCTAGTAGGGGAAATGTGATAAAGTTACACTTTAGTGCACAGTCTCAGGAGGGGGGATGACCCTACACTTGAGTCTTTTTCTACTACTTTCAAGCTGTGTGACTTGAGCAAATAAACATTTTATAGTTTTATTGTATAAAAATATAACACATTGTTACTATTTTTCAGAGATATTTTGTACTACCTGTTGAGAGTTTATTTTATTTTTTAAAGTTTATTTATTTATTTTGAGAGAGGGAGAAAGTGACAGTACGATGGGGAGGGGGCAGAGAGAGGGAGAGAGAGAATCTCAAGCAGGCTCCATGCTGTCAGTGCAGAGCCGACATAGGTCTCGATCCCACAAACCATGAAATCATGACCTGAGCAGAAATCAAGAGTCGATGCTTAACTGACTGAGTCACCCAGGTGCCCCTCTGTTGAGATTTTAAATTAGAACTTCCATAACCTTTTCCTGTGGTTGTTCGGAATATAGATATAGATGTAGATGTACAAATATATTTAGCTATACAGATGTAGACATAATACTGTGCATTATTGTATCCTAATTTCATGTTACCTTGCTAAACTCTGAATTAGGTGGTAAAGCTCTAACATTTTCTTTTGCTCATTTGAGTTTGTATCACCCCCTTTATGTGATTCATCTTCCAAGGGTAGAGATATTCTTTCCTTATCTATAAATGTACAGGGCTCACTACTTCCCTGAATACAGCAAGCACTTAATAGATGCTTGATGACTTATTGATTTAATGAATGAATAAATGAATACACAAATGTAATATTTGTGGACATAAAAGTCTTTTGCTTCCTTTCAGAGGAGACAGTGCAGACAACTGTTAATTCAGTTCCACATTCACAGCAAAAGTTCATAGACATATAAACAAGCGGCTTCTCAGGAATTCTTTGTGCCGCCTTATTGTTGAAGGAAGAATTTTTTTAATATCTTCAACTTCATTTTGCCAGCATTTGAAAGGCCATTTCTATTTATTTTCAGGAAGAGTGGAATATTGGCAGTAGTGTGCAATTTCCTTCCTTGCCGTGTGTGACAAATACCTTAACTTCCTTGGTATAATCTGGGTTGAAAGTTGAGGATACTGCTGTTGCTAGAGAACTGTCTTTGCTGATGTCTAGTCAATACTTTTAACCAAGACTTAGATGAAGTTGTGTGAAAGAGACAGGAGCTCATCAGCTTTGCAGATGACACAAACTTTTCAAATTGGAATCAAAGAGGAACACAAGAGGCCAGAACACTGGGTTGAAACCAACAAGTTTGACCTTTAAAAAGTATGATATAAAGTACTAGTTTTAGGTTATTTTATTTTGTTTTTTGTTTTAAGATGTTTATTTATTTATGTTGAGAAAGAGAGTGGGGGGCAGAGGGAGAGAGAGAGAGAAAGAGAATCCCAAGCAGGTTCCACACTGTCAATGAAGAGCCTGACACAGGGTTCAGTCTAAAGAACCATGAGATCACAACCTGAGGTGAAATCAAGAGCTGGATGCTTAACTGATTGAGCAACCCAGGAGCCCCATGTGGGTCCACTTATGCACAGATTTTTTTTTTCAATAAATATAGTACAATACTTTCAATAAATACAGTATAGTACTCTAAATATATTTTCTCTTATGATCTTATTAGTATTTTCTTTTCTCTAGAGTCTTAAATGTTTATTTATTTATTTTCAGAGAGAGAGAGAGAGAGCACAAGCAAGAGAGGGGCAGAGAGCGAGGGAAAGAGAGAGAATCTGACGGCACAGAGCCTGCTGTGGGGCTCAATCTCATAATTGTGAGATCGTGACTTGAGCCGAAATCAAGAGTTGGACACTTAACTGACTGAGCCATTCAGGCACTCCTTCTTTAGGTTTAAATATTCAACTACACAAATTAGAGAGACACAGCTTGGTAACACTTCTAGCAAAAAGATCTTGCTTTTAATGAAACAGAAAATCAATTGAGACTTAAGTAGCCCATAGCTGTAAATATAAGAACCCAAACTTAGCTAGACTAACTGCTACAAAGTGGGAATACTTTTCTGCTGGGGTGAGATCATGCCTGAAATATTAGGTTCAGTGTTTGATAAAAATATTAGGAATATCCTTTTACATAACATTAACCACAATTAGCAATTGTGTCTATAGAGAAAAAAAATGCCATGATTTTGCAAAAAGTCAATATCATGTTTTCTCATAGCTGTAGTTAAAGAGGTGAGCATATCTCAGAAAAGGGAATTTTCAGAAGTTCAGTGTAACTATGATCTAACTGAGAGAATGTATGTGAAAGTGGGACAATTTTCATGCAATTCTGTTTGTCTCCAGAAGACAAAGTAACAGAAATAAAGAGATAGGAAGCAACTCTTGGCTCAGGGGAATATCAATAGAGACAATGAGCTATAAAACTTCATGAGGTTACTGTCATGATGGCCATTTTATACAGAAGGACTCAGTACTTACTCTAAGACTCAGAGGAGAAAAACTTGTGGCCAGTAGGATTTCAGAGCCCAGCTGTTCTAACTCCAATTTCCATTCACCTGTTACTAGTTAATCTCCAGACATAAAACTGGATGTCTTTCTAGTTATGGGACATGGTTTAAGCAGAGTCCCAACTGAATATCCTTTTGTCAGGGATGTTATAGAAGCTGTTTTTTTTTTTAATTGGGTGGCTTATAGGACCAGATACTTTGGTAATGACACACTTGAAGGCAGTGTTTCCTAAACTAATGTTATGGGGATACTGTTCTGCAGTACCTAAAGATGTACTCCATGAAAACAGGACACTTTCATCAAGTAAGCTTGGGGAATGCTGAGTTAAGCCAAGCTTCATTGGTGTGTGTGTGTGTGTGTGTGTGTGTGTGTTACCATAGGACTTCTAAAGCCTTTAATATCTTTATGTACATTGTGATATTCTAAACTTATTTGACAGAAATAATCCTTTTTTTTTTAGAGTATGCATTAATATTTCTTGGAACCACTCTGTTGTGGAAGATAGTTTTTAAAGTACTGCTCTAATGTCTCTCATTTCTAAGACATAAGGACAACAGAGAAAACATTCAATTCAGTTAATAGTAGCCACTTTTCTTAAAGATTGCTAAAAGTGTGAAACCAAACCAATTGTGCAAAAACAGACTATGTTAAGTCATGAACAACTTATAGCTCTTGCTTGCTCTAGTGGTAAAGGCTCTGGATGGGTAGCATATTTTGATGCACTTTATAAAGGGCCTGGCATTGGCTCTCCATTTTTTTTATCTGAGTGATCAAAAAACAGTCTTAACAGGGTTCAGACAGGTGAGCTTACAGAAACAACTTGCCCTAAGTATCAAAGAGTCAACAGATTTAATAAATAATCAAGTCTATTAATGTTTACTATTTATGTTTATACAAACATTAAAACTTTTTGGGGCAATCGGGTGGCTGAGTCAGTTGAGCATCTGACTCTTGATTTTGGCTCAGGTCATGATCCCAGGATCGTGAGATCAAGGCCCCCATTGGGCTCTGTGCTGAGTGTGGAGCCTGCTTAATATTCTCTCTCTCTCTCCCTTGCTGATGTTCTCTCTTGCTAAAATAAAAAAATAAATTAAAAAAAATTTTTTAATGTTGACTTCTCTCCTTTGATTCTGCTCATCCAAGCCTCAGCTTCTGTTATTCATCCCTTGGCAAATATTCCCAATCCATTAGCGCCTTATCCTCTGAGCTCCAACAGTATCTCCAGACTACAGCAGAAGCCCTCAGTGAGAAGACACCATAGACTCCTCTGCTCCGTGTCTTAGTTTACTCAGACAGCCACCTCATCCACACTCACAGTAGGCTTCAGCTGGGAAGGCTGGGGGCCATTGTTAGAACTTGGGGGATTGACTCTTAGGTTCCACCTAAGAGTCCTCCTTTTCCTTGCATAACAGCCTCAGAGCAGGAGGCCAGGTTTTCATGACACTCTTTCTCTAGTACCTCCTTCCAAATTTGTTAGTGTTCTGTAGCTCAGCCTGCTGGGAGTCTGCTGAAATGGATATTTTTATTTCAATTATATTTGACTTAAGTTGTTTCATATCAGTAACATCCTTCTAGGGAAAAGGAGTGGTAGTGGCACAGTGGGAATTCTCTGTGAGTGAATAAGACTGTACAGGCTGGCCTCTGTCCCAGGAGGGGCCTTCTCACCATGTCTGCCCACAGAACACTGGGCTGTGGGTTTCTCAGCAAGCCTTCTCCCTTGTTTCCACTTAGTAAGGAGAAAACGTGGGTAACAGATCTCTGCTAATGATAGAGATGTTGCTTTAGAGCCTATCTTCTACTTGTAGAGACTGTTCTGATAGTTACTATTTATTAGGGTTATTGTGTGCCTGAAACCGTTCCTTAATTATCTTTTTCATTGACTGTTTATGTATTTTTTAGACAGAGCATGAGTGGGGGAGGGGCAGAGAGAGAGGGGGACAGAGGATCTGAAGTGGAGTTCCGGGTTGACAGCAGCGAGCCTTATGTGGGATTCAAACTCATAAACCATGAGATCATGGCCTGAGCTGAAGTCTGACACTCAACTGACTGAGCCACCCAAGTGCCCCTATTCCTTAATTATCTTATTTAATCATCATAATAAAAACAATATCCAACATTTATTGACAACCCATGTACAAGACATTGTTCTAAGTTTTATACAAATTTTTTTTCACATGAAATTTTTAACATTGGGACCAAGTACCTGGTATGCTTTCTCTTTAACAGATTACGGAATCAATTCAAGAGAGTTAAACAAGTTTACTGAGGACACTTACCTAGTATGTGGCAGAAGTAGAATTTGAATTGAGTTCAATGTACACCATTCATTCCATTGTATGAGACCTCTAATTGCAAGGCATGGAGATTTTCTTGTAATTCTCTGGCTTCTGGGATTGGGAAGCTATTCAGGGTCCAGGGCAACCTTGGGGCCCACATGATATCTTTTTTTTGTTTATTTCATGTTTATTTATTTTTGAGAGAGAGAAAGACAGAGCATGAGTGGGGGAGGCGCAGAGAGAGAGAGACAGACAGACAGACAGACAGACAGAATCTGAAACAGGCTCCAGGCTCTGATCTGTCAGCACAAAGCCTGACACAGAGCTTAAACTCAAGGACCGTGAGATCATGACCTGAACTGAAGTTGGACAACTAACTGACTGAGCCACCCAGGTGCCCCACATGATGTCTTTTTAAAGGAGTATTCGCTTTGCATGGGATTGCAGCACTCTCATCTTGGTCCCATCCAACCAATCTTCTCTGGAGTTGCTAGTCCAAAGGCAGTAGGTTGCTACTCTGCTTGGTCAATATCTATCACCTCTACTGGGCGGTGTCTTTAATGACAGGTCCTTTCATGATTTGCTGGCCAGCCATGGGAATCCAGCTTCTGGTTAAGGAGCCAGTGATGCTTCAGTGTCACCAGCTCTGCACAAGATCTGGGCTAGCTCTACTTCTCTGAGCCAAGGGCTGTGGGCTGGGAAGTTCTAACTGGATGGGACATTGGCCATAATAGACCCTGGTCTGGTCAGGACAGCTTCTATGTCTTCTATGAGTCACCAAGGAGAAAGGGTATCCATATAGTTTGTCATGCTCAAAACAAAAGAATCTTCACTGTTACAGTGGATACATTGCTACCCCAATTGAAAATATGTTTTCGTCAAGTATCAGATAGAAGCATAAGTGATGTAGTCCTCAGATCAATCTGGATTTATAACCTTTATATCTGGGCTAAATTCCCATGAAGTATGCTGTGAATCATAGAAGAACCTTTCTTTAGGAACTCTGTCTAGCATCATTAGTTCTAAGACTAAGACCCAAATTAGTTATTTGTTAAAGTCAAACAAATCTGAATCAGATTTTCTGTAAACAGCAGGTAAACCAATGCAGAAGACTAAGTGGTCAAATTGAAACACAGATTGCAGTTGGTCCCACATAGGCCTCCTGGACAGATGGCAGAGCTCCCTGCTGTAGAGCCTGCTTGGAGGCCAGTAGGTGGAGGTTTTCAGGTGGCAGCAGCAGCTGCCCAGGTCAGAAGCTTGAGAGGGAGCCTGAGACTGAGGGCCTGAGTTCTAGGCCACTTTGAATCATGGGTTTCCTTGGTCTCTTTTCACTCAGGTTCCTAAAGTTTCCAGGAAGTAGCATTGTGGTAGCAAAACTGTAAACTTTTACCAGGGCACTTAATGGATTTGCAGTTGATCTAGGAGAAAGATACAATTTCTGAAACCTGTGCTAAGGGGCACAGAACACACTTTTCAACTAGATACCAAGCCTCTTTCCTCTTTGATTCAGTAAAAGAAAAAAAATGAATTCTTAATGTTGCTTCCTCCCCAACCCTCACCATTCTGCAAGCTTCTCAGGTACCCAGCCATGCTTTTTCCAACAAAACAAATATTCTCTTGAAATTATAGAATGAACTCCTTATTAATTTCAAATGATTGTAATATGAAAGAAATACACAAATCAGAGAAAGGGTAAAGAATTAAAATAACCTAGGTAAAGCTTAGTGTTTTTTATTTGTTTTGCTTTGAGTTTTACTAAATCACAACTGTTCATTCTTTCAAGCGCACACATACCTTTGTTACTTTGGTTGTGTTACTTTGGCCCTGAGAGCAACTTTCTCATCAACAGCTCCCAACTCATAGATACAGGTTTTAAATTGCCTTCTCTGCTCTTCTAAATAACACTCAAGTGGTCTTTTTTTTTTCTTTTTAAATGTCCAGTCTTCCTTCCTTTCTAAAATACGAAGTTCAGGGGCGCCTGGGTGGCTCAGTCGGTTGAGCGCCGACTTCGGCTCAGGTCACGATCTCGCGGTCCGTGAGTTCGAGCCCCGCGTCGGGCCCCTGTGCTGACAGCTCAGAGCCCGGAGCCTGTTTCAATTCTGTGTCTCCCTCTCTCTCTGACCCTCCCCCATTCATGCTCTGTCTCTCTCTGTCTCAAAAATAAATAAACGTTAAAAAAAAAAAAAAAAAAAAATTTAAAATACGAAGTTCACATTCAACTCAGAGAGGGAGAGATTTCAGATGCCCATATAGGCCCTCTGCATCCCCTATTATGGTCTTCTTCACCTGAATGAGCTGAATTCCCCCTGATTCCTGTCTTGCCTCATTTGTGGAGAAGCAAGTGGTTCTTAACCCTGGCTGCACATTAGAATCTCCAGGGGGCGCTTAAAGAATACCGATCTGTAGTTCTCTCCTAAAAGGTTTGGATTTAATTGCCTGGGGTGGGGTTTAGGGCTCAATATTCTTAAAATGCATCCCAGGAAGTTTTAGTGTGGGCTCAATGGACTTTCGGGTCTCTTTTAGCTGTGTGAATTTGCAGGTCTACAAGACGTTCATAGTCCATCCATGGTAGTTGGAAGATGTAGCAACTATTTTTTTTTTTTTATGGGGATAAACCCTTTTTCATTAGAACCTTATAGGTACATTTAAATGTGGAGATGCAGAATGGTTTCTGAAAAGTGCCATAACTCCCAAGAAATAGAAAATGTTTTTCTAGATATCTGTCATAATACCAGGGGATTTCCATTCTGAGGCTTGTTCATTTATAACCTATTTTACCAAGTGGACAACTTGTACAAAGGACGTGAGATAGATTTATCTGAGTTAAAGAAACAACAATGTGATTAATCATGGTGTTCCTTGCTGCCAACTTTCTCCCCCAACAACACAGTGATAGATCTGCTGGAGGGGATAACAGAAGTCTGACTGGCCCCAAATTTTCCTCTGCTCAAAGAGAGACTTTATGCATCTGATAGGGAATTAAGTTCATGGGAAGAGGGACATGGACATGTATTTGGGGCTTAGTGAAATATTAGATAATGCTTTTCTCCTATACACTTAAAACTTTACTTATCAGAGAATACCAAATAGCAACTTAACTTTGATTTTTCTGTTTTATTAAAACAGTGACAATTAAAGAGAGAACATTACCCTAATTAAGTAATTGAATAAAATGGAGAACAGATGCACTCTGGGTGCTGTGGACAGCCATCCTCATTTACAATGGTGAGCACAGCAAAGCCATCTGGACCTTTTTTGTATTCTTTCATCCAAATTGGTTTTTGTTTTTGAGATGTCATTCCAAGAATTTCCATACCATTAAGGCTACTGTTCCAATAGGACAAGGATAGAATAGAGAATAGTGTTCACAGTATGATTGATGAAATCTTAGATTAGATTTCTTAGAAATCTACCTGCCCAGAAGGACCAAAAGGCCTTGCTTTGCCCTTTTCTCTATTAATGGGTCATTACCTGATTAAACGCTGGCTTGATATTAGTGTATCTTTTATATGTATCATCCAACGAGATTCACTGTAAAAATCTAAATTTCCCATATGCCTGATTGCCCAAAAGCAGAAATGGGACAGATTAGTGAGCTAGCCAGCATGAATTCTCTCACTTTGAGGCCTACTCTGATGTTGAGAATGGTACCATCTGCTACAATACCAGGATCAACCTCCTTCTTTTGAAAGGAGATGTGTGGTATCTAATTATTTGGCGTTAAACTCTTATTACTGGTCCGATGGGATATGGCTTTTTTTTTTCTGAGTATGGAGTAAATCAGAAAGAATTTTTCAGTCTTCTTCCCCAAGGCACACCATGGCCATCAGATGCTTTTTTTTTCTTGGATTAGTTTTTTTTTTCTTTCCTTAAGAAAACATATTTCTCCTTACCCTTGAATTTCTTTTGCACAGGCGCCTATGTTGAGCAAGTGAGAAGCCATTTAAGTACTCTACTTACTCAAAGAAGAGCCTCAGCCTGTTCTAATTCTGTAGTGTGTCAGGAAATCTGACACCAAGAACAGAACGTCTCATACTAGACCAACCAGAGCTACACTAAATTGTGTTAGACCTCAGAATTTGGACTCAAGGCTGTGCACATCAATATTTACTCCAGATCTGTATCTGAGTGCTGGAATTTGCTGGAACCCAAGTGGACTGTGTGCATATGTGTGTGTGTGTATGGGGGAGTGGTGGTGGCTGGACAGATATTCCACATCTTGTTCCTCCACACTTCCAAGAAAGTAGAATTATCTAAAATACTCAGAAGAAGAGATACCTTAGAAAACAATTTTTAATCCAGAAACTGGAAGGATATTTTACAAACTCCCTGCTACATGCATTGAATGAAATATAAGATGACCCATTCTTATTTTAAGGAATAAGCAGCTACAAAGTGAAAGCAAATTGAAATGAAGGTAGAGATAAAAAAAAAGGGAATTGGCTTACATAAAAAATTTAAGGAAATCAAAATGCAATATTGGAATAAATATCTACAATGGAAGGAAAAAAAAGAAGTGAAATGTTAAAAAAAATCAAAGTTGAACTTGAAATAATTTCTTCAAATTCAGAGGAAAGAACAAAATAAAAACATGAATAAAAAGATAATAGATATGCAGGTGAGAAAGTGGATGTTCAACCCTAGAAAAAGAGTGACTCCAAAAGAGTCATTCCAGAATAGTAGAGACAATAATAAAAGTGTATTAGGCATATCAATTTATGGAGCTGAAAAGAATACCTGTTTGTAAATTGAAAAGGCTGGCCATGTTCTAGGTAAAATTTTAAATAATGATTAATTTTTAACTCTGTGACCTTGGGCACATTTCTTAATTTCTCTGTGCCTCAGCTGCCTGATTAATAAAATAGAGGCAATGCTAGTATTTGCCTTGAAGGGTTGTTGCAGGTTTTAAATAAATGTCTGTGACTATTTTGAATGGTGACTAAAGCACAGAAAGCAGTATGGATGTTTTAAATAAACAATAAGGCACACGTGTATATTTATAGACACTCTTTTTTGAACCAGTAGCTCAACATCAAGTGGTTCTCCATGCCTGGGTTGTTCTAACTTGCACCTTTGCACTCGTAACCAGGTTTCTACTCCTTTCCAGGTCCATCTTGCCTCATTCCCTTTGCTCTTGCTCTCTGCTTGGTACTTCTGTTCTTCTGGTCTTTCTTTAGCTTGTTGCCCACCCATAATTCCTTCCATGTCATGCAGAAATGGATCTCGGAAAGCATTATTGGGATGCAGCCATCTGCTGCCAGTCCTTCTTAAAGTTATCCCTTGATTAGACTCTTCATAGCACTTTTGTAAGTCTCCATTACATTTGAGAGTAGCCACTTCTGCTTGTGTCCTGTCATACTGCCCAGGTCACTCCTGCCCAGGTCTAGATCCTGGTTTGATCCCACCTTCCTGTGAGAGCCCAGCTTATACCGTTGAGACTTCTGCAGATAACTTCTTAGACCGATTATCCATGAGAAGGGTATTAGGACCAAATAGGAAGGCTCTTACATAGCCTTGCTGAAGGGAATGGTCACATAATAAGCTTTCCCTGGGATGACCTCACTTTTGTGTAACGCCAGAACCCAAGTACTAGTTGGGAAATGCTTTACATCTCTTGGAACACTCTGGATTGAAGGCACAACTTCAGAGAAATATCTGCATGTTTTCATACATTTGTTTAAACCAAACTGGTTTCTTTATGTGTAAGGGATAAATAGAAGTTAAAAACCAAAACCAAAGATTGAATGTTATACAAAACAAATTGACTTATGCAGGGTTGCATGGCTTTCAGCTTTTTAATTAGCTGGCTATACAATCTGAGAATCATTAGCAGCATGGGGATTGTAAGACATACTATTTATGCTTAACATTTAATTATGCGTAACCTTAAAGCAGGTGATTCTGCTGCTTCCCCCACCCGCCAGGAGTTCAAGGATAGCTTTGGGTAGACAAAAGTTTAGAGGAATTATGAGATATACTATCAGATAAATTATGGCTTGCCCTTGGCACAGTTCAGCAATGATGTAACTGTGGAAAGCTTTAGCCCAGAGTAAGTTGATGGAAATGTATTTTAGACTTACAGAGTTTGGGGTATTGTGGGTCTTCAATTCAATATATATTTTAGATAGTAGTCATGATTAATCATGAGCTCAATGACATTTGAACCTTAATAAAATAAAGCACAGAATAATGCTACATCAATGTATTTCCTGATGTTGAAGGAATATGTGCTTTGAAATCAGAAGATCTGGGCGTAAAGTTCAGGTTTGTTACCTACCCGTTGTATAACTTCAGGCAGGTTGCTTAACTGCTTTGTCAGGGGTTCTCCAATTATAAAATTGAAGCATATCTCTCAATTGGGAGAATTCACTGTAAACATGTACCTATATGCCACATGTATGCACAGACTTGGTAGATACTCAAGAAATGCCTGCCTTTTCTCTGGGGAGTTAGAGCACAGAAAGTATAGGCTAAGATTGTGGCTCCTCATGAAAATCCCATCTCCCGAGGCCAGCAGTACTAAAGGACCACCCATTGCCAGCCCCGGCATTTAAATGAGAAGTTAATGGAAACCAAGTCATGTGTTCTTAAACGTCAGAATGTAGAAGTTCCCCAAGTTGCCTTGAAAAATTCTGAGACCAGCTTCCATCTCAGAAGGATTCTGTCTCTCCCCAGGAAGGTTTCCCAAACCACCTCAGTATGAGGGAATTGTTTCTTCCCTCAGGAGTCGTTCTAGTGGGCACTTTACGGAGCCCCTGGAAGGCTCTTACGCTGCTTTTAGTGTATGTGTGGAAGACTCAGCCATTTAAGTTGCTTGAAAGCTCCTACGTGTCTGGGACCACAGGCTATATTTTCTCTGTATAGCACCTAGTGGGAGAAGAGCTGAGGGGGAAGGGAGGGGGCAAGAGGCAGTTTCCGGACAGGTTGAGACACTCTAGAGACAGTCTGCTCTCCTTGGGGATATTTCCCAGGACTAGTACCGTTTGTTTTAGTTTGCATGATGCATCTTAGACGAATGGCCACACACTAACCTCTGCATCAACCTCTCCCAGTGAAGTTTTTTTAAAACATCAAATGACTTTTCCATTTTGTTGGGAAGGTTCCCGTTCTATGAAAAGCTGACTTTTTTTTGCACATATTTTTGCACACCAACCATTCTAATAAAACCTACAAGTGATTACTACTACAGTGAATTAGCTCTGAGCTCCACCAGCTCCTTATTGGTGGAGCTTTAACGGTTCTTTTTCTTTTTAGCTACTGAGTAAAATAGTGTAACAGGCATTGCATGAGAAGGTGTAAAGGCACTTAGAATAGAATGTTGCTTGGCACACAGTAAGCACAAAATACCTTCCTGGAGAAAGGGTTACCTTCCAGGTAGCTCAGGATTGAGAGGTATGTATGGAGGGTTGCACGGGAGGACATTCAGGGAGAGGACATGATGAAGTGTGAATGCCAGGGTACATGTACAACCTTGCATGCAGTTCCTTATTGGCTGGAGAAGAGTGTGAATGAAGACAGAGAGGCAGCGTGAAAGATGATACTGGAGACGTGGATAGTGGCCAAGTCACAGATGGTGCTGCATGCCATGCTAGGGGGTTTGGCCCGTGTCATGAAAATGCCAGAGAACCACAGAACAATATTGTTTAGGGCACTGATGTAGCCATTCATGGCCCCCCAAAGGTCATCACGACATGGACTTTGTCTCCTCACTTGCTCTCCTGCCCATCTCTCACTTTCTCTCCTGCCCTTCTGTGAAAGGATTAGGCTTTTGATTTAATTATCTTGACTATACCTACCTTATCATATCTTGTGCCTTTGAGTTCATCTCTACAAATTCATGCAAAGCTTAATATAAGTTATACAATGTGCTTATTTTTTTTTAAAGCAAAACCATGAGGCACTAAAGAAATTTATGAGAGAAGGCAGTTGGGCTATCCCTCCAAATCATGAAGAGCATGCATTCATTCTACTTTGCTGCTGGGTGCTTCACTGGGAGTTAGAGAAGAACTGCTATAGGCCACAGGGAGCCACTCAAGGTTCTTGAGCAGGGGGAGTGGCATAATCTGCAATACAGGAAATGGTTTAGCACCAGAGAAGCATACATCTTCTCCAGAATAAAAGTATTATGGGAGAACAATTCTAGATGATAGTTAATGTCATAACAAGATACGTGGTATAGAAATAAATGCTATCAGAGCTCTAAAGATAGAGAAGTGTCTGTGGTCTGGAGGACTGGAGGGCTTGCTCGCAGGAGTCAGGTCATTTGTTGGACTAGAAAAGACAGAAGGAAGGGCACCTGGGTAGCTCAGTTGGTTAAGCGTCTGACTCTTGATTTTAGGCTCAGGTCATGATCTCACGGAGTTTGAGCCCTGCATCAGACTGTGTGCTGACCGCACGGAGCATGTTTGGGATTCTCTCTCTCTCTCTCTCTCTCTCTCTCTCTCTCTCTCTCTCTCTCCCCCCTTCCCTGCTCATGCTTTCTCTCTCTCTTAAACGTTAAAAAAAGAAAAGAAAAGAAAAGAAAAGAAAAGAAAAGAAAAGAAAAGAAAAGACAGAAGGATTTGGGATGGCAAAGAGAACAAATGGAGCATATGCAAGGAACATAGTGCCCTGTGAGTGATTGAGTGAGTGAGTGAGTGAGTGTGTGTGTGTGTGTGTGTGTTTTGAATGAAGTTCAATAAGAAGACAGGAATCTACCAGGGCGCCTGGGTGGCTCAGTCGGTTAAGCATCCGACTTCAGCTCAGGTCACGATCTCGCGGTCCGTGAGTTCGAGCCCCGCGTCGGGCTCTGGGCTGATGGCTCAGAGCCTGGAGCCTTCTTCGGATTCTGTGTCTCCCTCTCTCTCTGCCCCCCCCCCTCCCCCCCGTTCG
Organism: Panthera onca; assembly: GCF_046562875.1. NCBI lineage: Eukaryota > Metazoa > Chordata > Mammalia > Carnivora > Felidae > Panthera > Panthera onca. The sequence goes on along the minus strand of NC_138341.1, from coordinate 13,248,361 downwards.
TGCTGTGTCTCTCTCTGTCTCAAAAATAAATAAACGTTAAAAAAAAAAAAAGAAGACAGGAATCTACCAAGGGGAGCCTGGGTGGCTCAGTTGGTTAAGCATACAACTTCAGCTCAGGTTATGATCTCACGGTCTGTGAGTTCGAGCCCCATGTCGGGCGCTGTGCTGACAGCTCGGAGCCTGGATCCTGCTTCGGATTCTGTGTCTCCCTCTCTCTCTGCCCCTCCGCCACTCACGTTCTGTCTCTATCAAAAAATGAATAAACGTTAAAAAAAATTTTAAGAAGACAGGAATCTACTTGACTTCATAAGTTGACTCAGAAAGAACATTCTTTCTGTTTACATTTAAATGTGTTTAAGGGGTAGATCAAGAGAAGAAAGGGGGTTTGGAGATATTAAGTATCAGGGAGGAGAGAAAGAAGGAAAGGAACACAGAGACAGAGAGAGCCAGAAACAGAGAGAAACACAGATAGGAAATGAGGAGAAAGAAGAGTAGGGGCAAACCAAAATTATAGGAAATAGCATTTTTCATTTCTAATTCTTTTGTGTGGGTTTAGACAGCTTGGAATCAGCAGTAATGAGAGCTTTTCTCTAAAAGGGGATGAGGAATGAAGTTTCACAATGAGAGGTAGGAGCATTTGGGATAAACAAGAATATCCAGCAAAGCGACAGGAAATGGAGGTTTTTCAGCCAGACCTATGAACTAGTTCAGTGGACTATGAAGTGTGCTTTAAGGGAAAGATAAAAATGAAGTATTAAACTTCCCATCAAGGTTTAAGGTATTTTCATTTGGGCTTTATTTTCAAAGCGCACAGAGAATTCAGCTCTCTCAATTTATCACCCTACTCAGGCTTCTCATGTGTGCATCACATTTTGACAAAGTACTAGAAACTCCAGTGACAGGTTTAATGGAAAGAAAGGGGCAGTTATACCATCCTGTGGGTTTAGCACAGGGCTATAGAAATGGTATTCGGGGAGGCCAAAGGTGGAATGTCTCCCCCTGCCGCCCTGGAGGACAGTATCAGTGCTTCATGAAGGCTGGCTGACTTCTGCTAGTCCGGCAAATCTGAGCACCGTCAGCATCTATTCTAGAATGAATTTCCAGACACTCCTCCCTCCCCGCCACAGGTGGGCAAAAGGCAGCCCTTCCTGTGACATTCTGCACAGCCCTCGCAACACCAATGAAGTTCTCTGTGTGAATGTTTTCTTCACTGGATTTCACGTTCTTTCAGTCAGGGGAGTTCTTACTCATCCTTGGAGACCTAGCACGGGGGATACTCAATAAATGTATGTGGAAAGAAATTTGTCAGAGGGAGCTCATGGAGTTCAAACTGAATTATTACAATGGGAGTAGGATTTTATATCCCCTTTTATAACTGGTCCCCTTGAAGTGATCGTATCTCTACTCAAAGACTGTTAGCTCTGTTATAACCTCTGATTTCAGAATCAACCTTGAGAGAAAACTTGAATAATATGTACCTGTTAGCTTGTGAGAGCTGCTACCTAACCCTGTGAGAAGTAGCATACTCATTCCAGCTCTGTGATCTTGGCAGCCCATTCATCTCTCTCTGGTTTAGCTTTATAATTTATTAAGTGAGCAGTATAATGCCATTCTTCTAAAAAGTTATTTTATGGGGATTGCATGCAACCATACCTGGAAATACAAAGTGCTCCATACACATTGTCTTCAATCCTGCTCTTTCAAAGTACTCAGTTGCTGAGAGTGTAACTCTCCTCATTTCCCCTTACTGGAATTGACAGCTTCCCAATCGGGAAAAGTATGAACACCATTGCCCTGGTCAGACTGTTCAACTTTCATGTCAGTTTCTTCTTATGTCAACAATCAAAACTTTTTCTCTGTGTTAATTTCCACCTAAAGTTAACTCCTGAATTGGATGAGAGCAAGAGTTCTCCTTATGTATTGCTGCATAACAAACTACCTGAAACTTAGTTACCTTATGCAAACATCTTCTTTGGCTTGTGACTCTGGTTTAGGAATGCTAGATAGAAATGCTTCTTTTGGAAGTCTCTGATCTACAAGGCATTAGCTGGGATGGCTGGAGCTAGAAGATCTACTTCCAGGATGGCTTCTTCACTCATACTTTTAGCACCGCAGTGTTCCCTGGCATCTCTCTCTCCACCTGGCATCTTTAGGTTGCTTCCAGATGGCTTGAGTTTCTTTCAGCATGGTAGTCTCAGGGCAGCCAAAATACTTATAAGAAGGCTAACTTCATCTAGAATGAGCATTTTAGGAGTGATTGTTCCCAGAGACCAAGGCAGAAGCTTCAAGGCCTTATGTGAACAGGCTTCAAAAGTTACATAGTATCATTCTTGGTACATTCTATTGGTTATACAGGGCTGGATAAAATTCACTGTGAGAAGAAACTACAAAAGGAAGTGAGTACAAGGAGGTGCAATTCACTGGGGGAGTCATTTTGAAGAACAGTTATCACAGCAGTTGATTGAGCATTATGTTCTTTTCCTTTCCTTTCCTGTGGTCCCCTCCCCTCCCCTCCCTTGCCTTTATCTCTCCTCCCCTCCTATCTCTTGACTTACTGAAATTTGCCAGGTTGCGTTCTCAGTGCTCACCGACCCAGGTAAATGCTATGCAAAGAGAGCATATGGAGCTCTCTGGCATGATAGGTATGGAAAAGGTGAATGGCCAACTATCTCCTTTTCCCAATGTATGTTGGAGGTTTCATCTCAGTTTTAAGTGGGGTGAATGTCCATGAGCACACTCCCCATGAGTATGGCTTGCAGTGAGCTCACATGAAAGCAGAAAATCCTCAATGGAAAAGAACAATTAATAGGTGAGGTGCATGGCATTTTCCTTAGACCTCTTAAGACACTAGCAACAAATTGAAATGGTAATTCATTAACATAAATCAAAGAAAAGCAGAGGACAGATAGTAGGATTAACGTACATGGTAGGAGGAAGAATTATACATTAAAGAGGTAGTGAGAAATGACCATACATTGCCATTGGCTCGAGGCAGAGAAAAGTAATTCTACATTTTATTGTGGCCCTTCAATTATCCAGTATTGGTGCTAAGAAATATTTGCCAGCTCTCAACTTGTAAATGTTCAGTTGTGTCAGATTATAATATGGTCTATACTAATTAAATTTGGAATAGACCAGTCTGTATCTAGACTCTCCACAAGTCTTCTGACTACTCCAGCTCTCCCTTATCCACATTCTTGCATTGTTTTGACTGCATAGACTGTTACCCCACATAGTTTTATATGATTAACTTTGATTACCTCACTGGATTATGTTTTGAGGCTTCAGATAAGCATTTCTCTTTCACTATATTTTCCCCTACTCCCTACCCTTACTTAACGCGGGAGTGCACGTGCACGCGCATGCACAAGCACACACACATACACCCCACACATACACACACATGCACACAAATACATACTGTCTTCTGCCCAGTGCAGGCCCACTCAGTAAACACTGAAGAAAAGAACTAGGTTCCCATATGTTCAAATTTTCACTGCAGAAGCAATCCGTAGCTGTTACTATTTCATTTATAATGCCTATCTAACTTCAGATGTTATCACCAGGGGTATCTTGCCCTGTTTGCTACGAACTCTGTTGATGGTTGTAGATTTTCTTAGATTAACATTTCCCAAAGTGATTTCTTCAAAATGTAACTTTGAGATATATACATGCTGTACTGGAAGATCTACAATTCATATTAGCATCTTGCTATGAGAAGACCTACAGAGGAAGCCATTTATTTAACTAAATATTTTCTAAATTATTTCTCAGCATAGAGCACTTTTTAAAGAAAAGATAGCAGCACCTATTTATTTTCCAGAGAAATGGTGTTTTCTGGAATGTATTTTGGTAAACAGTGTCCTATACATCCCAGCTTTTATTCTCTGTCTTCTTTGGTCCTCTGCAGGCCCAAGGCTTAACTTTTTGCTTTTGAGTAGACAGACGCTTTGAGAGCCCAAGGGAAGATGACTCTTTGGGTGAAGTAACTTAGCATTGTTTGGGACTAGAAAGGGCCCTGAGAATACCATACCAAATATTTCATTTTAGAATTGAGGAAGTAGATGCAGATGAATAGAAGTCCACTGAACCCATAAATGTCAAAACTGGAACTAACATCCAACTCTCTGAGTTCCAAGGCAAGAATAGTTCTCCCTTCTATTTTTTCCTCCTTTTACATAGAACTTTCCTAGAAAGACAGCATTTGGGCCCTGCTGGTTTCATTGAAAATAAGCAGGCCCCAAAACTGGTACAAAGGATCATGATTTGCACAGAATATAATTAGTGATTTTGAGGATTTCAATGCATGCCCTGGATATGGAGCAGATTAGCAATTGGAGCCCACGCTTTTTGGTAGAGGATGGGTGCTGCCTCTAAAACTCCAAAGAATAGGGGCACCTGGGTGGTTCAGTCAGTTAAGCATCCGGCTTCAGCTCAGGTCATGATCTCATGGCTCGTGGGTTTGAGCCCTGTGTCACGCTCTGTGCTGACAGCTCAGAGCCTGAAGCCTGCTTCCGATTCTGTGTCTCCTTCTCTCTGCCCCTTCCCCGCTTGTGCCCTGTGTGTGTCTCTCTCAAAAATAAATAAACATTAAATTAAAAAAAAACTCCAAAGAATACAGTGTATTAACTTCTCCACCTCTCACCTTGAAATAAAGGCTTCTGGCTTCCATGGGCTAGGCAAGGCAGGGATGGAACAACTGGATTTTCTTTTCTTTTTTATATGTGTAATTTTTTGTCAAATTGGTTTCCATACAACACCCAGTGCTCATCCCAACAGGTGCCCTCCTCAGTGTCCATCACCCATTTTCTCCTCCTCCCCACCCCCCATCAATCCTCAGTTTGTTCTCAGTATTTAAGAGTCTCTTATGGTTTGCCTCTTTCCCTCTCTGTAACTTTTTTTTTCTCCCATCCCCTCCCCCCTGGTCTTCTGTTAAGTTTCTCAGGATCCACATACGAGTGAAAACACATGATATCTGTCTTTCTCCACCTGACTTATTTCACTTAGCATAACACTCTCTAGTTCCATCCACGTTGCTACAAATGGCCAGATTTCATTCTTTCTCATTGCCAAGTAGTATTCCATTGTATATACAAACCATGTCTTCTTTATCCATTCATCAGTTGATGGACATTTAGGCTCTTTCCATAATTTGGCTATTGTTGAAAGTGCTGCTATAAACATTGGGGTACAAGTGCCCCTATGCATCAGCACTCCTGCATCCCTTGGGCAAATTCCTAGCAGTGCTATTGCTGGCTCATAGGGTAGATCTATTTTTAATTTTTTGAGGAACCTCCACACTGTTTTCCAGAGCAGCTGTACCAGTTTGCATTCCCACCACCAGTGCAAGAGGGTTCCCCTTTCTCCACATCCTCTCTAGTATCTATAGTCTCCCAATTTGTTCATTTTAGCTACTCTGACTGGCATGAGGTGCTATGTCACTAGAAACCCTTCTGGGAGATACGATTTGTGGGAATGCTACCTGGTGGTAAATAATGGTGTGGGGAGTAGTTAAACATGACTACATTTCACCATGGTCCCCAAAGGCCTAGATCAAATTCCCAAGGGATGTGCAAGTCCCAGAGGGATCAGCTGTGCTTGAGAAAACAGCTTTTACCTCACAGGGACAAGCTGGTTACTTCCTTTGGGGTGGCCTGGTGCAGGTGGGTTTGTGCTAGTAAATTTAATTTGTTTGTTGGATGCTCTGTGGTGAAGATAAGGTTAGAGGAAAGTGAGATGAAGGAAGTAACTAGAGCCGCCTGTAAATTATTGGATAAAAGACCTTTCCAACACCCTGAGGTCTGGTCGGAGCATCAAACCCAGGTAGAATTCTATGGAGAAGTTTTCAAGTTGGCAAGAAAGACAGTGGGAAGGGAAGACTCTGGTGTGGTCTCCCAAACTCCTGTTAAATAGTTACCTGCATGAGGCCTTGCGACTCTGAGGTCATTCAGTGACTCCTGAGAGACAGTTCTGTGTGGATTGACTATAAATCACAAATTATTTCAATCCTGAGAAGATGAGGACAATGAGCAAACCGTGCACAAGTTTCCAGTGTCCTACTGTTCAATTTAGTGGGGAGAAGGGGATGGGTCTGAATCTACAAACCTTCCACGTCTACACATGTCCCTTAGGCCATAAGAGGCCAGTCACTAAGGAGCTTTAAGACTTTGAGCACATGGAATTCTCTGGAAGATTATCCTGTGTCTACCATATAGTTTCCCTGACTCTGGGTATGCACAACAATATTAGGGGCTGAATGCTCAGGCCTCTATGCTCCTCTACCTTATCCACCTGCACACACACATGCACACTCATGCATCTTTGTCTGGGCTAGGAAGGAGCAGCCCAGGGTTCCCTTAGCCTTCGATCTCTCCTCTACACCCTCAGAGAGGTGGGTCCAGGACTCAGAGTGAGAGAATCCGATCCCTGTGAAAGGAGGCAGAGGTGCTGCAGAACATTAACCAGCCAGACTTTCTCTGTGTGGAAAACAGAACTGAGAGGAGACGGATGGGTCTGTGGTGCTGACCCTTCAGGACACTTCCCTCTCAACTGGGTAAGAGGGGTTGTGGGACCCGGGATACTCTGGCATATCTGTCATCAGGTGCTATGTTGTGTGGACTTGGGGGAATCCATGGAAGCCTGTGCAGTATGAACCTGGACAGATTTTTTTGTAGTGCAAGCACCTAACTTAAACTTCGATTGCTGAGGCATCCATTTCAAAGAGGCATCCACTGGGGCACCTGGGTGGCTCAACTCGTTAAGTGTCTGACTTCGGCTCAGGTCATGATCTTGCGGTTTGTGAGTTTGAGCCCCACATTGGGCTCTGTGCTGACAGCTCAGAGCATGGAGCCTGCTTCGGATTCTGTGTCTCCCTCTTTTTCTGATCCTCTCCCACTCACACTCTGTCTCTCTCTTTCTCTCAAAAATAAATAAACACTAAAAAAATAAAAAAAAATCAAAGAGGCATCCATTTAAAAGACACCTATCTGAAATAAACACACTGACATCTGGGGGACTAGGTGAAGGGCCGGGTCACAGGCCTCCCACCCAGGTTCCTTTGTTTTAGAGATCTTGGTAACTGACCATTTGCCGCCCCCCTCCTGGCCTCTTCCCACACTTTACATTCCCATTCTTATGTTTTAAATTCACCAAGAAAGAATGAGCCTGCAAAACCTTAGGCCTCCACCCTGGACTCAGTAAAAGCAGAGCTCTGGCCTGTATGCACACGCTCTCACTCTCAATGACCTTGTTGTGTGGCCCCAGGTGTACTGTGCTATTTCCAGACCTGTAAGTAATAAGCCTCTATTTTTCAAAGTTTCCTGATGGTTGCTGCTGAAGGGCATCTTGCAGTAATAATAAGAACCACAGGGATTGGTCCAGTTGTAATATTGTCTTGGAAAGGGGAGATGTTTGTGGGAAGCTCAGTGGGGCCAAGTAAGTGCCCCAGGCATTTCTAACCAATGGTATTACTACTGACCAGCTGAGAACTGTGTAAAAACAGCCGGAGGATGGAGAGTGGGTCTCCTGAAGGTTCCAGTTATTGACAGAGCCTTCCCAGGATTGTCCCATGCCAGGGAGCAATGACCAGACCCTGGCGCCTCTCAGCTTGCTCCAAACTGCAGGGATCCTAAAGAAACCAGCAAAAGAATTTTAAATATGTGCTAAAAAGTGTTGCAAATGCCAAGGCAGCCCTAGCAAGTAGAAAGGCAGAGCACAGGCCTGGGGATGGGAAGGAAAACTGCATGCTGGTGAGGCTGAGTGGTGAGAACCCAGCCATTGCTGATATTCAAGTATTGTGGGTTTAACTTCTGGTACAGGCAGAAAGGTTCCTTGTAGCTGAAAATGTGGACTTGCCTTTTCTACTCAGGGATGGGTATCCTGTGCCTCATTTGGTCTCACTCTTCCTCTGCTGTCTTTCCAGGGCTGATGCCCAAACCTAGATTCTTATAGGGCTAGATTGAAGCCACACAGCTGTCCATTGTAAGTCTAGGTCGCATCTTGGATTTTTTTTTCTGTCCATGTGTTCCTCCATCCGTGCACTGAAGGCACAAGGACTCCATACCACACTGTGCAAAGACACAATCTGGACACACCTTCTAAGATGTCACTTCTTCTACCATATGCCCTTGTTATGGTAGGTGCCTTGTCTGGAACCTCAGAGTTGGAAGACACTTCAGAGGTTAGATGGTTTTTCCACCCAATACAGGAAACACATTGAAAGAAGTTTAAAAGAAGGGAGGAGGTTGGAAGAAGGCAAGTAGAATGTGTTGAGATAAGAGCTGCTGTTAGCATCACTATTCTTTTTATTACTATGTGCCCCACATAGGCATCTTGCTTGCCGGATGATAAAAACCTAGAAATTGAGACTACAAGAGATGAAGTAATTTTCCCAAGGCCACAGAGTGAGTAGGTAGGTGACAGAGCTAGGGCTCAAACCAACCTCTCTCTGGCTCTCAAATCTATGTTCTTTTGGCCACGCTATATGATCTCTGAAGGCAATACTGATTTTCCTCTTGGATTTTCTTTTGTTCTGTTAAACTAATATCTTGGTGGGAAATGGTTCTCCCCTATTTATTGGACCTTTTGACTTAAGGGAGACTGTGTGCCCTGGAGCCTGGAAATTTCTGTGCCCTTCATGGTGAGCCATAGCAACCCTGAAAATGTCCTCTCGATCACCTACAAGGGATGATCAAGCAGGCTAAAGGAGTGGAAGGCATGAGTAAATATCACTTTTTCCTGTGAACAGAGAAGGAAATATTTACAGTTCTATTCATAAAATATTTACCAGGCTCTTACGTAATTTGTTGATAACAAACAGATTTTAGTTAACTTGGAGGTGATGAGCAATCCTGTTAAACAGATGGGACCAATAACAAAATCCCGATTAGACAAGTGTTTTCTGTAGCACAGCTCTGTACCATGTTAGATTTGCCACTGGAAGAACAATTCCAAATGGAGAAGTGGTCCCAAGGTGAAAATAGCTGTGGATTCTTTAATGTGTTTGTCTGTGTGTTCCCTTCTTTTTTTCTGTAGCAAAATTTCTCTCCCATTCCCAGTCAAGGGGCTGTTTTATAGGACTTGTATTCACTGTAAGCCCCACTGTCCAATTATTACAGCTGATTTTAGGGCTAAGGACTCTGACCTTGTTCCATTTGCTTTTCCCCATACAGTCCAGCCCAAATGCACACAGAATTTCATTATTGAATCCTCTGCAGCAAACTGTTTCCCTTTGCTCCTGGAGCTGGATTGGCTGATTTCCAATTTAGATTTTCTGAAAACTCCATATTGCCTGTTTTTCCCCCTCTGCATTGAGCAGGGTGGCGATTTTTTTTAAATGAAGAAAAGTTTTTTTAAAGGTAATGATTCCTAGGCATCCGCCTGGCAGTCTGTGCCCGCAATGCTCCAGCGCATCTCCCACGAGCCAGGCTTACATAACCTGTGCCAGCAGCATTGCATTTCTCTCCTTGGGAGAGCCTGTCGGGGTTGCTGTCACTTCCCGCAGAATTTACTTTTTTCAAGGTTCCCCACTTTCTCTTCCACCTCTTTACTTGGAAAGTGCAGGGTTCCCAGCAAAAGTGGACATCGATTTGATTCCAGATTCTGCCTGGTACCAGCTCTGTGGCCCTGAGGACATAACTGACACTTGCTAGTGGCAGCTTCCTTGTCTGTCAAGGCAGGGCTGCTGTGAATGGTCACAGAAGGGTGGGTAAGGTAAGATGTTAGCACACTGTCCACACCTGGTGGATGCTCAACAAATAGAGCCATTATTTTGAAAAGAAAATTTTTTTTAACATTCATTTATTTTTGAGAGACAGAGAGAGACAGAGCATGAGCAGGGGAGGGGGAGAAAGAGAGAGGGAGACTCAGAATTTGAAGCAGCCTCCAGGCTCTGAACTCTTTGTTAGCATAGAGCCTGATGCCGGGCTTGAATTCGCAGGGCTCAAGCTTGTGGGGCTCGAGCTCACGAACTGTGAGACCATGACCTGAGCTGAAGTCAGACTGAGCCACCCAGGCACCCCAGAGCCATTATTTTTCTTATCCAGTACGATGGTCTGCGTAGTGTTAAGACTTTGCTCTAAGTGGTTTTCTTTTAGCTTTGCTGCTTAAGGAAGGCTTTGTCCTTAAGACTTGGCCTCAGGTGGAGAAGGGTGTGGCAGTCAGGCCAAGCAAGACTCAGATTTTCACCTGTTACACGGAAGCATCACATGAAGTGATTCTTGTGGTCCTCTACAGCTCTTATGTTCTTTTTTGAAGATGCTTTTTTAAAAAGCTGCAATATTAATTACAAACTCTGTAGTAATTTTGAGGAGATCCCCTGCCCCTTACCTTTCTTATTCCATTTGGTGCTCCTAAACCCCCTTCAGGACAGAATCCTTCCCTCAGTCACCAGATGAAACCTCTGTCCACCCTCTCCCCCTGAGCTAATTGCAGAGTTGGCATTCAAGTAGGTTGGCTTCAGAAATGTCCTATGCAGGGATGCCATTAATTCAGTACCCATTGATTTGAAATCTGCAGTCATTCTTGTTCAATGTGTGGGGAACAGATTTGCTTACCAAATTAATAGCAGGTAAAATTGTCAGGGTCTCTTTATCTATTCAAGGAAACTGGCTTTTCAAACTTGGAAATTATTTGTTGTGGTTGTTTTTGAAACAAAGCTCCTAACGAGCTTTATACAATTGTCTTGAGTTCTTTGAAATTTACCATAATTCAGCCTTCCTGTGTTTGGCCTTCTTTTTTCCCTAATTAGCTTATATTATTGAGACTTAGAAATACATTTTAATGTATTTTAAAATCTATAGGAAATCTACAGGACTTCAGGAGATGTTGTCTCATCGCGGCTTCTTATACCTTCTTCAGTCTTTCTAGCTCTCTGCTCCAGTCCCTCCAGGAAGAGATTGATAGCCTGGTTGCTCACTTCCTAAGAAATTGATTGGGACACATTTCCTTCTTGTTACTAGGAAAGATCAATGTGATTAAAAGACCGGAGTTCAAGTAGCACTTTCTCTTCATTCTGTCCTACATGGCAGGGTGGCAAAGTCAAAGGCCCCCTTTTTAGTTCTGCCATCTCTCTTTTTGTAAACACCTCTAAGCACATTGTCATTGTTTTGGCATTGGCCAGAGAATGGTAGAGTCCTGAGACATAAATGTATAATTAAGAAATGTGGGAGACCTCATGTAATCTTACAGGCTAAGCTTCATGCCTTGACCTGGCATTTCTAAATTGTTTGGGGCATATTAGATACTGATCTAGGATATATTTCTTCGTAGTTTTGCCACTTATTATATTTATGTGGTTATATTGTATTTTATAGAGAGTAGGGATAATTGCATGGTGGCTTATTACTGGCATATGCTATGAAATGCCCCCACCCTGATTGTTACAATCTATATAGATGTATCTGACATTGCGGGGTTTCTCAAGCTTCGAAAATACAAAACTTCAGAATTGTAAGAGACTTAGGAAAACTCTACTTACCAGTAGAAACAGTCTTCCTGTGGGGTGCCTGGGTAGCTCAGCTGGTTGGGCATCCAACTTCTGCTCAGGTTATGATCTCACAGTCTGTGAGTTTGAGCCCCACATTGGGCTCTGTGCTGATAGCTCGGAGCCTGCTTTGATTCTGTGTTTCTCTCTTTGTCTGCTCCTCCCCTGCTTGAGCGCACGCGCTCTCTCTCTCTCAAAAATAAATAAACATTTAAAAAATTTTAAAGAAGAAACAGTCTTCCTGCTGCCTCCTGACAAGTGCCTATTGGGCCTTTGCTTGGACTGTCCCAGTTGTAGGAAAATCATCATTCATAAGGCAACCTGTATACTTCCTGAGTGACTTTGAGAGGTGGAAATCTTCTTTCATATGCTGATATTGTCCTTTCCCTAATTTTCATCCTTAGGCTCTTTATAATAATTGGAAAGAATAGCTTAGGAAATGACAGAAATTGAGGCTGATCCATGGGAAATGACTGAAGGTACATAGTAGTTTCTGCATTTGACTCAACTCTAGGCTCTTCAGATCTGTCACAGAGCTTCCAAATTGCTCCCAGCATACTGATAATGTGACAGAAGTTTTGGAAAGTATACACTGGCACACAGGGGATCTGAACCAGCTTGTCTTTGGTAAGGCATTGCATACTTGCTCCGTGTCAGGCATCTATCAGCTTTCTGGGAGCTGGAGATACAGAAGGGAGTGAGACAGATAAAATCCCTGCCTGCGAGAAGTTTATATCCCAGTAGTAGAGAAATAGGCAATAAGCACGTATGCTAAGGTGTAAAGGACTAAGGTGATTTTAATTGCTCATAGGTTCTTTGAAGAAAATAAAATAGTTAATGCAATAAGCAGTGGTGGGAGTAAGCTCCAATGATGGTGAGGCCAGGCCTCTGAGGCGGTGACCAAGTGCTCCCATGCACGTGCAAAGCCTCAGAAATGGAAATGAATTCAGCATGTGTGAGGGACAGAAATCAAGCCAGGGTGCCTCCGGTGCTGTGAAGGAAGAGGAGAGCAGAAGGAGATGAATTGAAGTAGGCTGGGACCAGATCATGGGGCCCCTCTAGGCATGACTGGCTGCATAATTTGTGGGGTCTGGTACAAAATGAAAACACAGGCCCCCTTTATGAAAAACTCTTAAAGATTTCAAGATGATGACAATAAAGAATTTGAGCAAGCATGGTCCCTTCTAATTGTGACTGCATCGGCCACATGTTATGAAGCAGGCCTAGCCTCTAGGCCACAGTGAGGAGGGTGGATTTGTGCTAATTGCTAGTGAAAGCAATTGAAATAGACGCAGGAGGAGGAGGGTCCAGAAATCATGTAACCCCGTTACTTAATTTCAGAGAAAGTCAGGCAATATGGCACAGAGAAGACAGTAAGTAACTAAATATCTTTGGTGTTAGGAGACTTGGATGCTTCCAGCCTCTTGCTTGTCCTATGGTTTTGTTTAAAAAAAAAATTTTTTTTTAATGTTTATTTATTTTTGAGAGAGACAGAGACAGAATGTGAGTGGGTTAGGGGCAGAGAGAGAGAGAGAGGGAGACACAGAATCCAAAGCAGGCTCCAGGCTCCGAGCTGTCAGCACAGAGCCCGATGCGGGGCTTGAACTCACAAGCTGTGAGATCATGACCTGAGCCGAAGTCGGACACTCAACTGACTGAGCCACCCAGGTGGGACTAGGGAGTCCTATGGTTTTGAACACAAGAAAGCCTCATATGTTCCCCCATTCCTACTCTCTTCAGCTTTAGTGACTTGAAAAAGCTAGATTCTGGAGCAGGGCCTTGGAATCTGCATTTGTAAAGATCTCTGTGTACTTCTTTTTTTAAGTTTATTTGAGAGAGAAAGAAAAAGTGTGAGTAGAGGAGGGGCAGAGAGAGAGAGAGAGAGAGAGAGAGAGAGAGAAGGAGACACAGAATCCGAAACAGGTTCCAAGCTCTGAGCTGTCAGAACAGAGCCCGACGTGGGGTTGGAACTGGAGAACGATGAGATCATGACCTAGGCTTAAGTCAGACGCTTAACCAACTGAGCCACTCCCGTGCCCCAAGATCTCTGTGTACTTCTAATGTGGGGTCAGATTTAGTGATGATAGCACTGAAGCATCTATGACAATACATATTTGTATGTGTAACATTCTTCTGCTTATCTGTTGACTTAACTCAAGTCTTTGACACATACCCCAGAATTATCAAGGTAATGCTTTGCCAATTCCAAAAAGAGAAGACATTGTTGCTGACGCTGAGTTGGCAGTGTTGGTATTGGCCTGAGAGTAATGGTGTTCTCTGGGCACATCTGCTGTATAGACAGTGCCAAGAAGAGACAAGTCAAGGGTGGAATGATCTCAGGACCTTCCTCTGAACACTGTGCTCCTGTATCGTAAAAGGGAGAGTCATTTACTGTGTTAATTAATTTACTCTTTGTACAGTGAACTAATTATCATTTCACTTTGCCAGAATTATTTTTGCTGAATTCAGTCCCTATTTTAAGATTAGGCAAAATGATAACTTCCTTTGCTATCTCTCAGATTGGAATTTGACATCTCCCCTTAGCTATGTCTTACACATGGTTGCTGATGCCGAGGACAAGATAGCAACGCATTCAGCATTTTCTAATCTTCTAGGTTTCAATTTTAGGAAATGCCGACGATCAAAAATTGTAAAATTAGTGAATGTCTGTGCAAAATCTCTAAATAGTTGTAAAATGTTAAAGGACCATTTTCCGATGGTTATATGACCTTTGAAATATTTTATCTCAGTATTTAAAAAGCTTCATACTGCCTGGTTTACCTGAACTAGTGTGTGGGAGGAGGATCAAAGAAAGTCATTTTGTATTTGGAAAAGAAAGAAAAGCGAACTAATTCAACCCTGTGGAAATGGCTCCCTTTGAAAGGTGTCCTTCATTTGCCTTTGTTTGCAGTTAATTATATACTTTTAAAAGTATTTCCCATGGGGATGATTTTTGACTCATGAGTTATTTTTGTATGTACATGTTATTCCTCTAAATATTTTCCATATTGCTAAGAAAATAGTAGTGAAAGCGACATTTCTTTGCTGGTATCTGAAGGCCTTTTTGTTTTTTATTCAAAGAACAGTAGAACAATAAGACAGCTTTGCAAAAGAAATAAATAATGCACTCAGTCTTACATAAATTTTCGTCTTGTACCTTCCCTTTTACCTAAGATTGTTTTTACTGACATTCTCACATGATTGGATATGAGATGTAACAGAAAAGGACTGGTCAGAATGTAGAATTAAATCTAATGGCATCATTTTTTTCTTCCCTGTAAGCGTGTTTGTCTTCCTTTTCAGAATAGAAGAGTAGGTGATAACAATACTGGCTTTATTCTAGAAGTTGAGATTGTTTTCTTCTAGAAATTAGATGCTCAGACTGTTACACTTTGCAATATGTCTCCTTCCTTTCTCCATTGTCTCCCTCATCCAAGCTCACTGCCTCTCTTCCTTTCTCTGCCCTGCCATCTCTGGCCTGTGCATGTCTTTCAGGATTCTGGATGGTCAGGTAAAAAAAGAATAGATGCCTCTCAGTGTTTATTGAAATATCACAGTGATTCACTTATTTCTATGAGGACATGGGCCATTATTTTATCTGTGTAGATATGAGTCAACTTTGTTCTACAGAAAAAGTGGCAGGATTTAGCTGCAGCATACATCACAAATTATATTAGTAATGGAATAGCATTGTCTGAGTTAGTATTACCTACTGTAGCAAAATAATTTCCCAAAGACCAGAAAAAAAGGTGTTTGCTACAGCTGCAAAGGAAAGTGTAAATCACACATAAAGAAGCTGCTAAACGGATTAAGAACTTCAACAGTGGTCCACGAGGATCATTTCTGATAATTACTTTCTATGCAGAACCATTAAACCAGTGTGGAGGGAACTATCATTATTCAGGACCACATTTTCTAATTTCTACTCAAAGTCTCAGTTTTGGTGGTCAAAATGCCTCATGGCTTCATTTTATAATGAATCTTTGACCTTTGCTTTGTTTTCAGATTTAAATTTATATGTCTAGCTATGTCCAAGTTAAAAATGTAATAGCCAAATACTAAATTGAGAAGATATTGAAATTAAAGGATTTAATTCATTTAAACTTGAGATGTTCTGATTACAGAGATCATTTAATATGAAAGTATGTGACTGATACAGTGGTATCTACCTAGAGATCAGTAAATCACACATTTGGTCCTTGACAGCACTACACTCGGATATTCCATTTTATGTTTATGTTTTCCCCACCTTTTACTTTTTTCCTCATGTAATTACTCCTTCAGGCAGTCCTCAAACATATAGCTAAATATTGTTCTGTATTTATTCATATTTTAATATGCTATCTCTTTGATAGATAATGGGCCCATTTAACAGAGAGGAAGCCTGAGTCACCTTGTCTGTTAATCATTCTGAATCTCAACCTGAGCTGAGATGCTAACTCCCCTATTCTCAATGCTGCTTCTTCAGTTTTCTTTCAGCTTGCGCTATGCTAACCTTTTCCAGTAATTACTGTTTCATAGACCTTAAAGTATAAAGCAGACAAAGAAAAGGCCAAAAGGTGAATTAATTTCAATGAAAATGTATAGAAAACATCATCAAAGGCATTTTTAGTGGCAGAGAGGGTACATATCAGCTAGAATCATAGAGTCTGGCCAAGAAGGAACCCACATGCAGGATGCTTTCCCCAGGTGCCCACCCTCAGAGGTTCACAGTCTCATCTCTACAGAGGCTGTCTGTGGTAGATTGGTTGCTGATGTTGAACCATGTTTGTCTTAATTTAGGGTGCTGTAACAAACTACCACAACCTGGGTGACTTAAACACCATTTAGTTTTCACTGTGGTGGTGGCTAGAAAGTCCAAGATTAAGGTGCTGGCCAATCTGGTGGCTGATGAAGACCTGCTTTCTAGTTCACAGATGACTGTCTTCTCACTATATTCTCACTGGGCAGAAGGGCAAGAAGAGCTTTCTGTGGTCTCTTATCAGGGCATTAATCCCATTCATGAGGGCTCCAGCCTCATAACCTAATTAACTCCCCAAACGTCCTACCTGCTAATACCATCACATTGAGGATTAGGTTTCAACATATGAATTTTGGGTATGAATTAAAGAATGCAATCTTTAGGAAGATGGCCTTAATAGAGAAAAAATTCAGACTCCTTGAAACTCTGGTTCACTTAATTGAATCCACGATTATTGAGTACTTATTGTATGCCAACAGCTTTGCTTGGCACTGGGTTACAAAGATGAGTAAGGAAGACACAGTTCATAAAGCACTTAATGTTTAGTGAAAGTGATGGTGAGGATTTTTTTAAAATTTTGTTTATTTATTTAAAAAAATTTTTTAAATCTTTATTTTTGAGAGAGAGAGAGACAGAGAGACAGAGCGTGAGAAGGAGAGGAACAGAGAGAGAGGGAGACACAGAACCCAAAGCAGGCTCCAGGCTCTGAGCTGTCAGCACAGAGCCCGATGCGAGGCCTTGAACCCACGAACTGCAAGATCATGACCTGAGCTGAAGTCAGACGCTCAACCCACTGAGCCACCCAGGTGTCCCTTAAATTTTATTTTAGAAGGAAAGAGAGAGAGAAAGAGAGAGAGATCACATGTGGGGGAGAGGGGCAGAAGGAGAGGGTGAGAATCTTAAGCAAGCTCCATGCTCAGCATGGGGCCCCACACAGGGCTTGATCCCACAACCCTGGGAACATGACATGAGCTGAAATCAAGAGTCAGGCTCTTAACTGGCTGAGCCACCCAGGAGCCCCTTAGGGTAAATAATAGAATCTCCTGAAAGTGCTTGAAAAAAAAGATAATTTGTTAAAAAGACCTAGTGATCGGTAACATCAGGTAAGGTGACTATAAGTACTCAAACCATGTCACAGCAATTCATCTCTTTAAATCTGAATTGTTTTTTCTGTTAATTTTCTTCTCTGTTGGGCTCTTTTCAAGTGGTGGGAAAGATGATCCTTGGTAGCTCTTGGCTTAGAAGAGCCTTAAAGTGGCAATCTCAAAGAAATAGAAACACCTTTTGCCTAATATTACTAGCAAAAATCCAATGGAGGCTCTGATCAGGTTTGGGTCTTATGGCACCCCAAAAGGGGAAGGGGGTTGCTTGAAGGGGTGAGAATCTGGCATATCTATCTGGACCATATAGAACAGGTTTGCCAAAAGGAAAGAGGATTCTATAACTAGAAGATATAATGAAAGGAGAGCATGCTTGTAGGAAAAACTGTATCTATCTACAGCAGTCCGCCATAGTGAATAACATGACATGTCTTCAGTGTTTGAAAAAAGCCACTTTGCTCCTTAATGTATTATCATAAATATGCCCATTCATGTGCACACATGCGGGCACACACACATGCACACACCCGCCCTACACATTGTCTCCTTCCTTAGTTTTCTTGTCTCTGATGCAACAAACATGTTTGGTTTTGCTTTTAAGTGTGTTCTTTCTTTGGCAAGAGGTCTAGAGCCTTTCTGGTCATAACCTGTGGCCACTTTTTAGTCTGTCAACATAGATCTCTGTACATTTCACAATTACCTATATATGATCCAACTAGGACAGACTTCTTTGGAACTTTCACTTTTATTTGAATTCTTCTATGACTTTCACCTATGATGTTGATTAAAGAATTATTTTAGTCATTGAATAAATATTGTTGATTTAGACTAGTAGTTTGTGGAATATATATTTCAATAGGTGTGTTTTATATTTTAAGAAATGACTTTATTTTCAATATTTTAATTTAGATGATTCCAAATAAAAATCTAAATTTCCACAAGCCATTTATTCTATGAAGATAGAGTTCTTATTTGTCAGTCTGTCTTTAGTGCTTGGAACATAGAAGAAACTCAGTAATTCCTTCTTTCTTTCTTTCTTTCTTTCTTTTTTTAAAGTTTATTGATTTATTTTGAGAGAGACAGAGACAGTGTGAATGGAAGGGGGCAGAGAGAGAGGGAGAGAGCCAAAACCAAGACTCATTTACTTAACTGACTGAGCCACTCAGGCACCCCAGTAATTATTTCTTAACATGAGTTTTGTGAGATTATTTGGAAGGTGAGGTCTCTATCACATGAGCTGTTCAGCCTAGTGTTGTGTCATTGGAAAATACAATATGGCTTTTATCTTCTTTCATGTCATTTATAAAAATGTTGAGTGGGATAGGATGGTTGGTGAAGCCTTGGAGAAACCTTCAAGATTCATTAGCATAAATTCTATGGTTTGATTATTCAGTCATGTCGTGGAGTCTCCTGTCTGATTTTTATTTCAGCTAATAGCTTTATTGCATCTTTTCTGCAAGCTTATTAGGAAACATTTGGCAAGTATTGTATGGCAATACTATTTAATGCATGTTCTGATAATCAGACTAATAATGACATCATAAAAGAATGATGGTAGTTTAGCAGGAGATATTTTCTTAGTGAGTCCATTCTGGCTCTTGGTGATCATCTCCTTCATTTCTATATGACTGTAAATGATCAACAACTAATTCTAGAAGTCAGTCGGAGTTAGGATCTCTCTTGTATTTTGACTCTTAGGACCTGAAAGGTCAATTGCAGGGACTGTCTTTGGTCAGCAGAGGGCAGTGTGCAAGAGGAGTGGAGTACAAAGGTGTTCAGGCACTGAGAGCTTTGTCAGCTTCCCACCAAACAGCCATCTCCTGAGTCAGTGTGCTGGCTGAGAGATGCTGTAGCTTCCATGGAAAACATTTCTATATGAATTCCTAGTCAAACAGAGGGACTAGACTGGAAAGAAGTTGGTAAAGGGAGCATGCTTGTATCGCAGGCAAAAGGATAACAGTAAAAATAATTAATACTATTTATTCAACAGCCATTATTTGCCAGACACTGAACTAAATAGTAAATATATTTTCTCAGTGAATCTTTATGACAAACTCGTGAATGCAGAACTTTTATTCCATTTTTTTTTTTATAGATGAAGAAACTGACTCTCAGGAAGGTTGAAGAATTTAGCCAAGTTCATACAGATAACAAGTGAAGGATGGGTGTGGAGGCTGGTCTGACTGCTAAAGCCTGTGTTATTTCCACAGTGTCTTACTGCTTTACAAGGAAGAGTGATTTTTTTTCTAGGAGTCTGCACAAAGGAGGAAGCAGCAGTAGAGAATCAGAAAACAACAAAGATGCAGCCTCTGGCCTTGTTAGCCTGGTAGGCCCTGCCTGCTGGCCAGAGTCTAGAGACAGCATGCTGTGGGTCTTCTGTTGATGAAGCCGATGTATTTGTTTCTTTTTGTGACTGCATTTGTTCATTTCCAGTCTCTGGGCATCTCTCTCCTTCCCTTCTGTGCCTCGAGAGATATGAGCAGTGGGTCTGTACCACACTTTAGGGTCTGGGGATTTGACTGGGCCTGACAGTGTCCATGTGCTCTCACATGACTTCATTTTTGTCTGGGGCCCCATCTTCACTTGGCTTTAGTCTCCTTGGACTGTGAGCCTTCTGAAGTGCGCAGGTTGTGTGTTTATATGAATATCTAATGTAGTACTTTATGTTAATGAATGATTAATACATGATTGATGAATGTTTATTGAATGAAGGAACTGAGATCATTCTTCATGGAGAAGAGGAAGCCAGAATGACTATCATGCCTTAATTCTATCCTATCACTACCATTTACACTGAGTGTTTGATCTAGCATCATCTGACCATCTAGCATCTGACCATCATCTCATGGTGAACCCCTTCATTACTCCCTTTGATTGTCTCTAGAAATTTTAGTGGTTTCTGAATTCCAGCCTTCCTGATAAAGACGTAACACACTATATTTGTCCTTAGATGCATTTCCCTTTTGGTACCTTCCATAATATGCTCTTTAAAAATCTGAGATAAAATGAGAGCTCTTTGTTGGCATCTTCTGAGGTACAGGCTGACATTTCAGGAGCTCCTTTCTTTCTTTGATGTAAAACCTAGAAACTCAGCCTGCATTTCTCTCCTTTAATGGCTATCCCTGTCCACTTGATCTCTTTGGGTTCCTCCTCTTCAGACTGACATGTGGACCATAATTGTCTGCTAATACCTCCTTCCTTCTTTATTGCACCCTTAAGTAAACTGATAGGCTTATGTTATAAGGGCTTTACTGCCGATTTCTGCAGAAAAGAGGCAAAGGAAAGCCAAAATGAGAAGGGAAGATGAAGATGAAGTAGCAAAGTTCTCAATGTCATGGTCCCCTTGGTTTTTAGATCCTCACTCCCTTGATATGACCATAGGAACTTCCGTCTTCTGCTGTCAGCTTTTATTCCTGAAGATAGACCTCACTAGTCTGCTTCCTGGTGCTATTTTAGCAAAGCTAGGATGGCCCCAGAAGGATGAGTGTAATTACAGCCACCTTTTCATCACATGTGGGTATTTTGCATCTCTTCGGCTTCCCAGAATTACTCATATCCAGTTAATTAGGACTTTGACATACTCAGGAATAATCCTCTCTCAACATTTCCTCATAAGATACCTCTCCCTTTTCTTTATTTGTAGGTTATTTTCAAAAACATTCTGAACTTAATTTCTGAGTGGTGTCATTCCCTTCGGTTCTATTTCTGGTAGAGACAGTCAGAATTCTTCTTTCTCTGATTAGCTTACAATTTCTTTTTCTGTGGCCCATGGAACCAACATGGACCTAGATGCTCATGACTTCCCTCTTGGGGAACCTTGAAGCCAAGATAACATGTTTCCATCCCCTCAGGGTTTCTGCCACTCCCACACTTTACTTCACTTTCACTTTTAGGTAAGAATTCAGTCACGAGAAGCGTTTACTCTTGATGCTCACTTGTCTCAACTATCCGCGATGAGCATCTATAGAATATTATGATGATATTTTAGTCTCTAGCCTCAGGTTTTCATTGGATGGACAGGTACACATTTTTAATTGCATCTTTGGTAGATCCACCTAGATAATCTCCAGCTTCAGTTAAGCACGTAACTTAACATATATAAACTTAACTTATGATCTGCACCTGCCACTTGCCTTCCAGACCAGCTCCTCCTCTTGAATCCTGATTTTAACTACAAGTCTCACTATCCAGTCAGCTAACTGCATAAACTAGAAGCCTTAGATTCAGTATTCATTCCTTTCTCCAGAGTTCCCAAACCCACTTAATTGCTCATTTCATTTTTGGTCTCAACTGCCACTACCCAAGTTCAAACTTTTTCATTTTTCACTGGGCTATTAAAAGTATGTCCATACTGGATTATTTGTTGTTGTTTTTTTTCCCCACTTATTTCCCACTGTCCCCAGTTTCCTTTTTTATAAAGAAAATCTAATCCTGACATTTCCCTGCTTAGCAATCATGGATTGGTTTTTCCTATGTGGGGTAATTTCTAAGAACCTACCATCATCAGAACTTTGGCTGATAATAGATATATAGCAAGTCTGTACTATGGCATTAACTCCCTCTCTATCTCATCTGGGGTTATTCACTGCAGCAAACTTCTTGTTTTCATACATACCTTGCCTTCCTTGACCCCCCACCTTTTTTTTTAATAACTGTGTAACTTTGTTCAAAGGATTGCCTCTGGAAGCCCTCCCCTAATCTCTAATATGATGAACTCCTTCCATTTAATGTCTACCTCTGTTAAAGCCTTCTGATCCCCTTCCCTAGCTGGGCCATTTTATGATAGAGTAAAATAAACTGGAAAGTACATTTCTTTAAGGCAGAGTTTGCTTTATTGAAATGATGACCTAATAAGCCCCCTTTGGATTGAAACATGCTTACATGACCTTCATGTCAAATTGGAGCATACATTTCCCCAGGAAAGAAAGCTACTGTGCCTAGTCCAGAGAAGAATAAAGGAGCTGAGAGAGACTGGGACTGGGTGAGAAGATATAGTGAAGGATCTTGAATGCCAGGCTGAAAATTTGGATCTTAATTTTAATGAGGAGCCATTAAATGCTTTTAAGCTATGGAGGAACATGACTGGAGTTGTGTTTTTGAAAGACTATTCCATTAGCAGTGGGAGGGATGGTTTGGATGTAGGGGCACAATGACATAGACCAGGCATTAGCAAGCTTTTTATGTAAAGGGTTGGCTAGTAAATATTTTTGCCTCTCTGGGCCATATATAGTCTGTGTTGCAGCTACTCAACTCTGTTATTATAGCTTGGAAGCAGTCCTAGACAATCTGTAAGTGAATGGGTGTAGCTGTCATCCAATAAAACTTTTATTTATAAAAACAGGTTGAGGGCAAGATTTGGTCCAAGGGTTGCGGTGGGACAACACATGATCTAGATAAGCAATGATAGGGGTGCCTGGGGGCCTCAGACAGTTGAGCATCCCACTTCAGTTCAGGTCATGATCTCCCAGCTTTTGAGTTTGGGTCCTGCTTTGGGCTCTGTGCTGACAGCTCAGAGCCTGGAACCTGCTTTGGATTCTGTGTCCCTCTCTCGCTCTGCCCCTCACCCACTCATGCTCTCTCTCTCTCTCTCTCTCTCTCTCAAGAATAAATAAAACATTTAAAAATTTTTTTTTAAAAAAGTAGGTAAGCAATGATAAAGGCCTAACTTGAACTAGGCTATAGTACTGGAGATAAAAAGAGAGAAAACTGGTAAAACTTGTTAAGCAACTGGACATGGATGGAAAAAAGGGGGAAGGACAAAGAATCAAGGTAAGCTTAAGGCTTGTAACATAGGCTGTTACAAGTGAAAAGTGCTACCACTAAAAGTGCTACCACTAAAGACTGACAATATAGAAGGTATGTTGGGCTCAGTCTTTCACTGGCTGAATTTTAGGTGCTTGAGGGGCATGTAGAGGCAATTTTACAGCACAGGATATGTGGTCTGGTGGGCTTTTGACTGCCATGGGAAATGCTGCTATTACATATCTTAAAAGTCCCCCCATCTTGTATACGTTTGAGTTGAAATATGTTCCTTTTAATCATTTCACCTACAGAATGCACCATTTTGAATACACTTTATGTTTTTCCCTTATCACCAACAGATCCCTTGTAACCAAGTCAACTGTTAATGGATTCCAACTCTAAAGGGTGATTCATATCATGCAACTAGAGAACAGCCTATTCTTCTTTCTGGAAGATTTCAGTCTATCCTTAGGGACTTTAATTTACCTCCATGTTGCAGGTAGGGAACGCTTCTGCTACTTCTGATGATTGTCCGGTCAACCACAAATCTGTGCTTGCTCATAAAGTCACTTTATCTGTCTGTATTTCTTCTCCCAATTTTGAACTTGTTCCCATTGCTCAAGGGAATACTTGACACTAGAAATGGCCTTTTCTCTTTTGACAAGAACTGGTTTTGCATGGCTTCAACTTCCCATCTCTCAGAAGCAATGAAGACTGAAATGCCTAGTGATGTGTCAGAGGGTAGTGACTGTCATCCTTCTAGCAGAGAGGTCTTTTCTGGGTTATTTGCTAGGTATTGATCCTAGCAACTACAGTGTGGCTCTGCCTAAGATCCAAGGTACCCAGACATTTGGAAATGTCATTGGACATTTACCAATCCCATACTGTATCTTTTACTATTATACCCTTTATGTTTCAGTGTAATACATACTGATTTTTCGGTAGTGGCATGGAATCTTGATTTTTACTTTTAATTATTTTCACACTTAGGGTCATTTCAGAGTGAGGAATCAATACATCAAACACTATATTAGTGGTTCTTAATTCTAGATGCACTTTAAAATCACTTTGGGAACTTTTAACAGATACGATGCCCAGACCAATTGCATCCAAATCTCTGGAGGTAGGTATTGGGAATCTGTGTTTTTCCATATCACTCCAGATGATTCTAAAGTGAAACTATGTTGAGAAGCACTGTACTAGAATCAGAATCTAATAGAAACAGATTTTTTTGTTGTTATCTAGAAGATGGCAAGGAAGTTAAGCACTGATAATTAAATATTGCTTTCATCTGCTAGTCTGTGGGGAGTTAATTTTAATCTGGTAGCCACATGTCCTCAAAGTACATGCCCTTAGCATTAGAAG
Source organism: Panthera onca (assembly GCF_046562875.1). Classification (NCBI taxonomy): domain Eukaryota; kingdom Metazoa; phylum Chordata; class Mammalia; order Carnivora; family Felidae; genus Panthera; species Panthera onca. Next base: position 13,223,931 of record NC_138341.1, on the reverse strand, counting down.
AGCCTTAAAAATGGAATCTACCAGCATTCCCAGGAACCACCACATCCTGTTCACCCTTGTCTGTGCTTGTCCCAGCTTCTTTTGGGTCCATTGATATAAATACATTAGAGGACATTTCACCATAAACAGTTCTTCCAAGTAAAACTGGCAGCCTTTTGAAAACCACATTACTGACAATAACTGTAGACCTTCTTCTGCCCTATATTCCAAAAGAAATTGGATATATTTAAACTTTAAGTTCTATATATACATAAGTAAAGCATAATAAACACAATATATGCAATATATGTCAACAATACATACTGACTGACTACATATCATTTGAGCAATGGTTCAGAGAAATAATATCTCTTACTCTGAAGTCTTACACAGTTTGGAGGGAAGATGTGAAGTGTAAATAAATAGCATGATAAAAATGAAGAGCGATGACTAGTGTGCAGACTGCTAGACAAGCTAGATGGCAGGAGGTGGGCTCAGGAAGGAAGGGAGATGGGGAGTTGGTCAGAGACGTCTTCATGGAAGAATGAACGGAGCTGAACCTTGAAGGAAGACTAGACTTTGGGCATATGACTGTTAGGGTAAGGGCTTTCCGAATGGATAACAAGTCAAATGAAAATGGGAAATTAGTACTACTGTTACTATTTTGGTAAAGGTTGAGAAGCAAGAGAAGAATGCTCTGAAAAGTCTCGCTTTCAGTAATGGAAATCATTTATTTTTCATTTTCATCGTTGGCAATTTTAAAATGCATGTTCTATTCTCTTTTCTCTTTAAAGATGACCATCCTACTGAGAGTTAAGCTTTGTTTTTTATAAATAAAACCATCACTCCCTGATGAATCATAACTCAGCACAGTATTAAGTATTCAGGGTTAGGTATAGAAAGCTCAACAGTGTGGAAAATGTAAATACAATTTCCCATCTATTCTTGCTTAATTGCTAGATAACAAGTCTCAGGCATTACTCAGAATCAGAGCGGACGTGGAAAATCCTAAAATAGATTCTTTTTGTCAGATCATAGATCGCAGTGGAAAAGGGCATATCCAGGCAGTCTGGCTGATCACAGGTTTGTCTTGAGTCAAGTCCAGTAACCTCAGGTGAAAATGACACCAAGGCATTCTCTGGTTCTGGTCCTTTCTCTCTCTCAGGAAGCAGAGAAGAGAATCAATTCAAGAAACACTTAAGAATGTCTTAATAAATTGTAGGAAAAAGGCAATCTTACCAATAGCCTAACTTCTAGAAACCCACAGACTCAATTTTCTGGAGCCCTAACATCACACTCCCCTCCACGGTGATGTGGGAAACAAAGTCAAAACAAAAATATAAATAAAATTAAATTTTTTTATAACCTTCAGCCCATTGACAAATACTTGACATAGACAGAATAAAACATTCCTCCAGGAACTCCCTACTGTCTTAATGTTAATGCTTTGCTAGAGAAAAAACAACCTGAGCCAGGCAATAGCTGGGCCTCCAGGATCTTACTAGTCCTCTTTAGCATATGAAAGTCCTTTTGGAATCCTCTCTTTTGTCTTTACCTCCCCCGACTCTATAGTATATAATCAGTCACTCTTCACAACCCAAGGGCAGGTCTTTCTGCCCATGGGTCCTGTCCCCATGAATTAGTAAAATCATATTTTTGCACTGAAAAAAAAAAAAGCACTTACTTTAGATTTGGCTATGCTAATGAGGAGAAACCAACATTTAAGGTACATTCCTCTGTCTCCAGGGGGTTAAGCTGTATGTGAAGTGATGAAGGAATGTTCAAGAGTAATATATGAGCAGTGGTTGTAGGTCAGGTAGGCTTATCTTCATATCTGCATTTCTTGCTAGTTGGAAAACCTAGGAAAAATTACTGACCTTCTCAGCCTCAGCTTCATTTACTCATTTGAAAAATGGAGTTAAAAGAAAGGTTGTTACAAAGATTAAAAAAGATAATCTATGGAAGTTACCTAGCACAGGAGACCTTAAGAATGCTAGTTTTTTTTTCCTTCTGCCTGAGTCTTTTCTCTCTCTCTCTCTCTCTCTCTTTTTTTCTTTTTTTGCTGTTGTGGTAAAGTACACATGACATAAAATTTGCCATCTTAACCATTTTAAAGTGTAGAGGTTAGTGACATTAAGTACATTCACATGACTGCGCAACTGCCACCGCCATCTAGCCCCAGAACTCCTTTTATTTTGCAAGACTGAAACTCCATCGTGATTGACCAATAACTTACCATTCTCCCCTCCCCCGTCCCTACCATTCTTTCTGTCTGTATAAATCTGATTACCCTAAGTACTTCATTTAAGTGGAGTCCTACAATATTTATCTTTTTGTCACTAGCTTATTTCATTTACTATAATGTCATCAAGTTTCATCTATATTGTAGCATGTGTCAGAATTTTCTTTCTTTTTAAGGCTAAATAACACTCATTGCACATATATACCACATTTTGCTTATTCATTCACTCCATTGATGGACACTTGGGTTGCTTCCATATTTTAGCTGTTGTGAATAATGTTGCTGTGAACATGGGTGTACAACTATCTCTTTGAGACCCTGCTTTCACTCATTTTAGATATATACCCAGAAGTGGAATTACTGGTTCATATGGTGTTTCTATTTTTAATTTTTTGAGGAATAGACATACTGTTTTCCACAGTGGTTGTACTATATTACATTCCCACTGTTTTCCACAGTGGTTGTACTATATTACATTCCCACAAGGGTTCTAATTTCTCCACTTGTTATTATGTTTTTCTGATAGTAGCTATCCTAATGGGTGTGAAATGACTGACTAGCTCTTTGATAGTGAGTGAGATTGATCTTACGTTAGGAGATGCAGGAGTTAAATGAGACAATGATCCAAGAGAATGTGTTAAAGAAGGAGAGATTTGATTTCTAATATACTGATGTAGGCTGTATATGGAACGGGTGGAAGATAAGGGGGAAGTTGGAGAGCTGAATTTATTTTGGAAGTTTTCCTGAGTGAGGAGGGATTGCAGTCAGGCATTCATAACTGGGAAAAATTGGGAAGGGGAAAAATGGGAAACCTTCTATGCAGGATGGTTGGGTCTGGGCCAGGCATGTGGATTTAGTTATACTGAAGTTTAGTCGTGTTGAAGAGTGATGAGGTGCTCAGCACAGGCTCAGCCTAAGGGGTGGAAGGGGGAAGTGATGAACAAAGGTCACAAAGCTCATTTGTTGAGCCTTCATGCCTGGTTAGGGCATTTGCCCTGTAGCCTGCACTGTCTTCGAGAAAAGACCTAAGTGCCTAGGATGGCTCAAGTTTTAGTAAATTATATATATTAACTAAATATACACAGATATGTTTAGTTAGTATATATGACTAACTATTTAACAACTAGTTAATAAATATATTTAGTTAACATATATTGCTAACTAGTTTATATACACATATATATACACACATATATATGTATTTTTTTTTTCTTTTAGACAAGTCTGCATTCCATTGGTGACTAAAAATTGTAACAACATGTGCTTTCTAAGGATAAAACTGGAGACATCAAGGCTCTGCTTTCATTTTGTCTTTCCGTAGACTCTTACTCTCCCATCTGTGTTTTCAGCTGTATATTTTGGGATAGGGTCTTATGATTAGATGCTAATTCCATCAAACATGGTCTATATCTAATCAGTCTTCTGTGCAATGGATGCATAAACTATTATAGGAGATTTGTTTAAAATGCTGTATTTTTTTTGTGGTCAGGTGGTCATAATCTCTAAAAATGAAAATGAAAATTTCTAGCCAAAATTTCATTAGGTGTAACTAATTTATGCATAGCGAATGAGATGACGTTTCGTTTGACCAGGATGAGGTTTCATTAAGTGGTTGTTAGTCCTTCTGGCCTGGGTGCTGAACAGACAGCTGGAGCGTCGGCAGTAGCTCCTTCGAGGCTGACCATGAAGGAGTTTAGTAATTCTGGCTGTATAGTCGGTGTTTTGCTTCTGTGTGTTAGGCTTCAGAAATCGGCTTATCTGTCTGGAAATCAGACAAGAGCATCAACTTGGAATGATGGCTGGAGATTTAGTGAGAAGTTCCATTGACCAAAAGAATCCCTGCTGGGCTTAACCACCCCCCTCCCCATAAGCTCTTTCCTTTGGGGTTATAGCTAAAGTGGATCTGATATATTTAGCAGGGTTTTTAAAACCTTGATGCAGTGCATAGGATGTATACTGGTTCTTGCTCAGTTAAAACTGTGCAGGTCTCTGGGCAGATCAGCTAACACTGTGGGATGAGCAAACATACACCTATTAAGAGAAGTCATACCTGGAACAATGCCAAAAAGCAAATCTGGGTTTCATTCTGAGGCGTGACTAGTATGGGACAGATTATGGATTGTGGAAGTCAGGGAGGTGGATAGTAGTTCCAGAGGTGAGAGAGAAGGAGAAAAGTGAAGGGAAACTTCAGAGACACTTGTCACCAATGGTGCTGGGATGTCCAGGTTCATTTTTATTGGCTACTGTGGAGGAGTCCATGGGATTTGGGGGATAGTTGGCCTGGTTTAAAAATGGAGTTAAGTAGATACTCTTATATAGAAGAGAAGGAACTCTTTTCCCTCCAAGGCAATGTTCAGCAGCAGGTGCTTGATGGAAGAATTGGGAGTATCTAATCCAGGAACTCCTAGTAAAGCCAGGAGTTGAAAATGCTCTTAGCACTCACTAAGTGTTCTTTGAATCTGAAGGAATATTGTTAGGAGAGGTGATGGATAGGACAAGATACTGTTTCCCTGTGGAAAGTAGAAATGTAGGCATGTAAAGGACTATGTTTAAGATTTCTAATATAGATAGCACTGAAAAAAAGGAGGGACAAGGAAGCCTGAAAACATAAGTCAGTACTTGAGGCCAGTGGAAAGAGTGTCAGTGAGGATATCTGTAACCAAACCTCAGGAGGAATGGAGCACAAAGTTCTAGTGTTGTTTTATGAATGTTGTGTGGCCATTCCCTTCAAGTAGCCAAAGTCATAGTGAAGAAATAGAGCACTGTCCATACGCTGACAGGAATGGTGTATGGTCATGTGGAAAATGGCCAGAGGGGAGGACCTGCTGCAGGGAGATTGACAGTGGCCTGTACCCCCTCTAAGGAGCTTCTTGGGACAGGGAGGGGGTCCAGCTCTGTGCAGCCTGGAAGGCAGGTCCAACACCAATGAAGAGATACTCTTGATAGAGCAGTGCAGTGGTGGTTGACAGGGAGCACCCTGAGCATGTGGTTTTCCAGCAAGAGCTTACTGTCCACCTAATGAGATGTAGAGGGGGAGGACATCATCAGGCTGAGAACTGAAACTGTGACTATTAAGGTCCTATCTAGGAGTTGAGTCTAGCCCGTGGCGGTAGGCATCTGGCTACTGGGAAAACGGTAAGGGTTACCTGGAAGGCTAGACCACAGGAGATAAGTTTCTGAGAGTTGGAATGAAAGCAGAGGCTGGGAGAACACTGTTATCTTGAAAGGCTGGCTTGCAGAATACCAGGGTGAGGGAAGACAGAGACATCCACAAGTGGAACAGATGTTGCAGGTCAGAGCAGAAAGGGAACTGGAACATAAATGGGCATTGGAGTGAGAAGCCAACAACAAAGAACATCAGGAATGGAATAAGGTCTAAGGTGGGCTGAGAGAGGTAGTTCAGGGTCTGTGTCTGAAGGCCCTGCTTATCCCCCAAAGTGCCCTTTGTGTGCTGGTTCTGGTGCCTATTGCTAATATTGGAGAAGAATTCTAAAAGAACCAGACTGGGCTGGGACCCTTGGTCCTTAGCAAACTGAAAAGCAGTAGAAATGTTGATATCCCAGCATTAATGCAGCAAGAGTAGTTGGGATATAGAGATGTACTTTGGGAAATTCAAGTGGGAGAGGTGTATAGTGATGTCCTTATGTGCTTCATATAGACAGTTTCTCTGTAAAGACACCAATTCCTAGCATCTCTGAGTCATGTCCCTCCAAGAAGCTTCCCTGTGAGTGAGAAGTTATTGTTTCCTTGGCAACCGTGGAGCCTCAGAAATTTAGCAGTATACTTTTGTGTTGTCTTCATAAACACCATGGTTATATCTAGTTTCTAAGTATGTGTGAGCAGTAGGAAGGGGATAGGTAGTAAAGTTATTTGAATTGAATGGGATTCTCTTCTTACCTTATGCCCAACCCCCACAATAATGCTTCTTTTTCTTACTAGATGCTAATTCTTCTTTATTTTTAATGTTTATTTATTTTTAAAGAGAGAGAGAGAGCACAAGCAAGGGAGAGGGAGAGAGAGAATCCTAAGCAGACTCCATGCTGACAGTGAAGAGCTCCATGTGGGGCTCAAACTCATGAACTGTGAGATCATGACCTGAGCTGAAATCAAGAGTCAGATGCTTAACTGACTGAGCCACCCAGGCACCCCTAATGCTTGTACTTCCGAGCCATAGAGCTACTGAGTCATGAAGCTATAGATGCTGAAAAAAACAAGCTTTGTTTGATAATTAGGGTGACATTTCTGCGCCAGACTGCTGGAGTACAATGATCACAGCTTTAGAGTTAGATAGACAAGGTCTCAATTCTGGCTCTTCCATAGACTAACCATGGGACTTTGGGTAAGTCACTTAACCTTCCAGAGTTTCTCCTTTCCCATCTGAAATTGGAGATGCCGTACCCATCTCACAGGCTGTTGTGAGTAAGCTGGCCTATTGTCATCAAGGCCCTCAAGAGTCAAGGAGAATTGCCCCTTGGACTCAGACCAAGATGAATTTTTTCTCTTGGTACCCATCAGGGGCTAGCCATGCTAAACCCTGAAGTAAAACCATATCCACCATCAAGGGAGTATCTCATGCTAGTAGACTTCTAGAAAAAGTAGTCTAAAATCCATGGATTTTAGGTGCAAAACTGAGGTCCAGAGGAGGAGAGACCCAGTGAGAAATCTTAGCTCCAATATCTATTAGATGTGTGTCTTTAGGCAAGTCACTTGTTTTCTTTGTTCCTCAATTTCCTCATCTGTACAATGGTACTTTTTTATGGAATTAAAAAAATTGTTTATATATATATATATATATATATATATATATATATACACACACACACACATATATATAATGTTATATATATCTATATGAATAGCGAATACTTATAATCTCAGAATACTAGTTGTCACATTGTAAGCACTATGTATAATCATATGCAGCTGTTAGTGCCATTGGTAGATAGTGATAAATAATTAGGTGATAATACTTACTGTTTTCCGTCTATTGTCCCAGAATCAATTTAATACTGTTCTCTTTGGCTTTTAAAAACATCCTGGTCTTGGGGTGCCTGGGTGGCTCAGTTGGTTGAGCGACCGACTTTGGCTCAGGTCATGATCTCATGGTCCATGAGTTCAAGCCCCGTGTCAGGCTCGGCTGACAGCTCAGAGCCTGGAGGCTCCTTCTGATTCTGTGTCTCCCTCTCTCTCTGCCCCTCCCCCACTCATGATGTCTCTGTCTCAGAAATGAATACAATAAACATTAAAAAATTTTTTTAAAAAAAATAAAAAATATCCTGGTCTGGGCAATAAATTAAATGGTCACTTTAGGTATAATGGAAAAATCTATTGGTTAGTGAATCAAGAGACCTAACTGTCAGAAAATTTATGTAAGGATTTGGGCTCTTAACCTCTTTGCATCCTAGTTTCTTTCATCCTTCAAATGGACAGTTAGTCTGCATCCAATTTAAATTCACGCCAACATCCAGTTGTCTACTATGTACATGGCACTGCTGAAGACATCTAAAGTATGCAAAAATAAAATATGATGTTCGTCTTCACCAAAAATTTTCATTTTGATGCGATAAAAAACAGTGGGTAATGGGTAAGATGTACTAGAAATAACAAGAGGATGTCCTGTCCTCAATAATTTCATGGTTTAGTAGAAGAGACCATTAAAGACCAAGATTCACCACCAGAAAAATGTGCTGAATAGCCAATGTGTAGGGAAGAAGGAAGTGTGAGGTTCTTCAGAGTTGTATACTCAAAGAAGATTTTCTGGAGGAGGTGGACTTTGAGCTGGTCTTGAGAGAAGAAGCACAGTGGGAAGAGCATGGGTTTGAGTTAAATAAACAGACCAGAGTTTAAATCCTAGTTCTATCACTAGTTGTATATTTTGAATACAATGCTTAACTTTGTTGAGCCTCCGTTTCTTCATCTGTAAAATGGAGACAAAAATCTTTCAGGGACTTAAATGTGGGGTCGATGTACCTTGTTGGATAATAATAGATGGCAGCCGTTATTTTTATGGTCAGAGAGGAGCTGGAAAGATATTCTAGGTGTATGGTCTGAGTGAGCATAATCACAGCCACAGGAAAGTGGGAAGGTGCTGAGAGTCAGCGGGCAGTGCTGTTGGCTGGAGTTGAGAATTAATTAATTAATTAATTTATTTATTTATTAACGTTTATGTATTTTTGAGACAGAGAGAGAGAGACAGAGCATGAACGGGGGAGGGTCAGAGAGAGGGAGACACAGAATCTGAAACAGGCTCCAGGCTCTGAGCTGTCAGCACAGAGCCCGGCACAGGGCTCGAACTCACGGACCGCGAAATCATGACCTGAGCCGAAGTCGGCCGCCCAACGACTGAGCCACCCAGGCGCCCCTGGAGTTGAGAATTTATGTTGGAGATAGTGGGAAATTCAAGTGGACTCAGACTCATCCCTTGATCCATGGGCATTTGTCCTCAGCAAGGTATTTCTGACATTTTCACAGGCCTGTTGACTTCATGTGTTCTTGCAAATTAGATTTGAGCACCCTGAAAACCCTAAGAGGTTAATAAAATTTTGTCTAGAACTGGACTTGAGCTAGAAAAACTATCTGACACTTGTCTATAATATCCTAAAGCAGTATATTGTTAATCCAGACGTCATGCTGGTGACTAGCGTATAAATGTGACTTTTGTCTGGTAGTTCGAAATCTCACTGACGAACTGTCCAAAACAGCTCCCCCTTTTGAATTAATGAGGTAGTTTACATAAATCTACACAATTGCCAAAGGCATTCTTAATGTGTTAGTGAAGAGGTAGATTAGAGCAGCAGCAATGCAGCTCAAATCCTAGACTGCAGGGCAGAAAGAGTTGGCCAGGCCTGATGCTGGAGGCTCCCTAAATTATTGATAAGGGCTGCTTTGGGATCGCAGATGGCTTGACCTCATTGAACTCCCAGGCTCAGGAAGTTGACAAGGATCAGAATTCAGGAAAGACATCACTTGTGAAACCTCTCTGCTTCTTTCTGGGAAGATTTCTTTATTTCTTCCTGATACTTATATCCAGAATTTTAGTACTTTCACACTGTATTCACTTATTATTTTATATTCTTTTTAAGAAAAATAAAAAAATGATTCTTTTAATAATATTTATATTATTCTATATTATAATTTAGTTATATTATCAAATTAATATATTCAACTATATTTTTATACATTAATATTAATAATGAACATTTTAATAAATAGGACTCATGTTAGGGGAGGCAGGTGAAGAAAAACTATTCCAATTTTACAAATGAGGATACTGAAGTTCAAAAATTTAAGACCCGACTGCCAGCTCACAGCTATAAATGGTTGGATTCCAAAATCAATGTTCGGTTATTCACGTTGGTGAAAGGTGATCCAGTGGGAAGAACTCTACATAGGAAGATAGGAAATCTGAGTATTATATCCAGTGTCACCATTTTCTAGTCCTGTATCATTAGGCAAGACAGCATCTCATCTATAAAATGCTGATAATATTTGCTTTGTGTACCTCACAGGAATATTGTGAAGTTCATGTTAGAAAATGGATGTGGAAGCATTTCATAAGCTAAGAAGTATTATGCAAATGAATGCAAATGTAGGCAATGTTAATTACTAAATTATTCACAGAATCTTATTTCATTAATACCCTTACTGCTGTCTATAGCTGTTTTGGGAATTCCACAGCCAGTTATGTGAAGGCCAAGGCAATTGGGTGAACTTAAATCTGTCATTTATTCTACTATGAAATATTTACTGTGTCCCAGCCATCACACTAGACACAGAGGATACAAAGGTGCGTAAAATGTGACCCCTTCCTTCCTGGATCTGACAGCCTGGTTAAGGGAGATAATACTTACACTAAGATATGTATGATATAATTTCTAATCCAAATTTTAAATGCCATTTTGTGGATAATGATTAAGAGCTAAGCACTATGCTATTTCCTAGAGATATAAAAATTATTAAGGCATAGTCTTTGAACTGAATCTCACAGTCTAATGGGAGACACAGATAAGTAAGCAAACAGGGATAATAGCAAGCAAAGGCAAAGTGGAGGTGACCCAGGCAAAAACTTCAAATTCAGATAGAACATAGATCCCAGATTCTATGAATCAGTTTTCCTATATGAAAAAATGGGACTAAAGATACCTTCTTAGCATGGTTGGGAATCTGCAACTTTGGAATTTGAAAGGAAAAGAAAAAGGTTTCTGTAAAGAATTAAATAAGGTATATACCAAGGTTTTCATCACAGAGTAAGTGCTGAACAACAGTGATGCATTCAAACAATGATACATCTGAAGGTGGCAGTGTGTCTGAGGTACTAACTACACCACGTAGCATTTCTGGGCTGCTTGGTGGCTGACCGTTATTTCCTGACAAGTCTCACACAATGCTGACTTGAGTCAGCTCTGGGCAGTGTTAATGTTCCCAGTAGACTGAACTCCTAGGAATTGAATTTAGATCAGAGAATAGAAATCATTTTATTAAAGGGCATAGATTTTTTTATATAGTCTTTCTGTAGTGTAGAGAAAACTCTAGAGCCTCCTTTCATCTCCTTGGAACGAAGAAAGATTGCAAATCTCTCCGTAAGTAAAATGTGAGAATCTTTGGAGAATCTTTCCTTGGGCAGGGAAATGGGGATAGACTGTTGTTCTAGAAGCTGACTTCAGAAAGAACAATCTGTTAGTTGCAAAAGTCTCCCACAGACTGGTTCACCTATTGGGAACATGACAAAGAGAGGCTGCATTTTTTAGCACTTGCTGGCTGCCTACAGACAGGAAACTGCAACATGTCCGTGCTTCTTCAATGTCTCAGCAATACTCAGGAGATTTCATTAAGTTTATTCCAAGTAATATAGTTTGATTTGTTTTTGCTATTATAGATAGTTTTATTTTAGTTGTCAATTGCTGGGTTACAAACTACCTCAAAATTTAGTGGCTTAAAACAACACTTTTGTTTGATTTCTCTTGCATTTCTATGGATAGACTTGGCTCAGTTGGGTGATTCTTCCTTGGAGTTGACCATGAGGTTGCTACCAAATGGTGACTGGGACTGGAGACACCTAAAGGTTTAAGGGGCACCTGGGTAGCTCAGTTGGTTGAGCATCCGTCTTCGTTTCAGGTCATGATCTTGTGTTTGGTGGGTTCGAACCCCACATCAGGGGCTGTGTTGACAGCTCAGAGCCTGGAGCCTGCTTTGGATTCTGTGTCTACTCTTTCTGCCTCTCTCTGTCTGTCTGTCTGTCTGTCTGTCTTTCTGTCTCTCTCTGTCTCTCTTTCTCTCTCTCTCTCAAAAATAAAAAAATAAACATTAAAAATATAAAGGTTTAATTGGGTTAGACATGCAAGTTGAGTCAGTCACATGGATGGCAGTTGATACTGGCAAATAGCTCAGGTAGGATTATGTACTAATGTGTCTACATGTGGCTTCTTCATAATCCAATACAATCTGGAATAAATGTGATAAGAACAGACACACATGCCTCCTTCTTGATCTTAGGAGGAAAACCATTCACTATTTTGCAATTAGTAATGATTATAGGTTTAGGTTCTGGGTAAATGTCTTTCATCAGATTGAGGAAGTTTCCATCTATTCTTTGTTTCCTGAAAGCTTTTCTTATGAATGAATGTTGAATTTTGACAAGCTTTTTACTTGCAATCATTGTAATTGCCATATTTTTTTTCTCCCTTAGTGTACTAATTGAAAATTACATTGATTTTTGAATACTAAATGAGCATTGTATTCCTGGGGCAGGGAGGGGGGGACATTTGGTCATCATGTATACCTTTTTTATATACTGAATTCAATTTGCTTACATTTTGTTAAAGATTTTTGTGTCTATGTTCATGAGGAATATTGAGATGGGATTTTCTGTTTTTTTTTTCTATTGTTTTTGTTTTTCGTTTTTTTTCTCTCCTTCAATCAAGGTAATACTCATAGAGTACGTGGAGAAGGATTCCCTCCTCTTCTATTTTTTAAAAATTTTGTATAGAATTGGCATTGCATTTTTGTTGAATGTTTAGCAAAATTTCCAGTGGGCAAAATCATCTGGGACTAATCTTTTCTTTGTGGAAGGATTTATAACTATAAATTAATTTAAAAAATAGGTGTAGAGCTATTCTTGTTGTCTATTTCTCCCTGAATGAGCTTTCATAGTTTGTGTTTTTCACAGATTTGTCCATTTGATCTAAAGTTGTAAAATTTATAGGCATGAAGTTGTTCAAAATATTTCCTTATTTCTATTTTAATTTTTATAGGATCTGTTATAATATCACCCTTCTCATTTTGTCAAATACTTCTACAGCATCAGTTGAGATGATCATATGCTTTTTATCCCCCTTCATTTGGTTAATGTGGTGTCTTACATGTATTGATTTTTGTTTATTAAACTGTCCTTACGTTCCAAGAATAAATCTCATTGGGTCTTGGTATATAATTTTTAAAATATGCTGCGAGATTCAGTTTCCTAGTATTTTTAAAAATTTTTGTATCAATATTCATAAGGTTATTGGTCTGTAGTTTTTTTTTTTTTTTCTTGTAGTGTCTCTTTGTGTCTTTGGTTTCAGTAATGCTAGCCTCAGAGAATGAGTTAAGAGATATTCCCTCCTTTTTATTTTCTTCTAAGAGTTTGAGCAGGATTGGTGATTAATTCTTCTTTAAACCAGTGAAATCATTGACTTTTGAGATTTTTCTGGTCGAGACTTTTTTTTTTTTTTTTTTTGGGACAGAGAGAGACAGAGCATGAACGGGGGAGGGGCAGAGAGAGAGGGAGACACAGAATCGGAAACAGGCTCCAGGCTCCGAGCCATCAGCCCATAGCCTGACGCGGGGCTCGAACTGACGGACCGCGAGATCGTGACCTGGCTGAAGTCGGACGCTTAACCCACTGCGCCACCCAGGCGCCCCTGTCGAGATGTTTTTGATAGGATTCTATCCTTATTAGTCATAGGTCTATTTGGATTTCCTGTTTCTTCATAGTTTAATTTTGGTAGGTCACATGTTTCTCAGATTTTGTCCTATACATCAGGTTATCCAATTCTTTGTCATGTAATTGTTATAGCACACTTTTAAAATTCTTTTTACTTCCGTAACATTGGTAGTAATGTCTCCTCTTTCATTTTTTTTATTTCTGATTTTAGTTACTTAAGCCTTTTTTCTTTTCTTAATCCAGCTGAAGTTTTTTTCAATTTTGTTGATTTTTCAAAGAATCAACTCTCAGTTTTATTGATATTCTCTATTGCTTCTCTATTCTCTATTGTCTTTAACTCTATTCTAATCTTTATTATATTATTATTGTTATTATTAATCTTTATTATTATTTCCTTCTAGCTTTGGGCTTTGTGTTTTTTTTTTTTTATTGTTCTAGTTCCTTGAGTTGTTAAGTGTGTTGTTGACTTGAGGTTTTTCTTCTTTTTTATTTTTATTTTACTTATTCATTTGTTGTTTCAAGTTTTTCTTTAAATTCCAGCTAATTAACATATAGTGCAATATCAGTTTCGGGAGTAGAATTTAGTGAATCATCATTTACATACAACACCCAGTGCTCATCACAAGTGTCCTCCTTAATCCTCAACACCCATTTAACCCATTCCCTGCCCACCCCCTCTCCAGCAACGCTGTTTGTCCTCTATAGTTAACAATCTGTTTTATAGTTTGCCTCTCTCTCTTTTTCTTTTTCCCCTATGTTCATCTGTTTTGTTTCTTAAATTCCACAGATGAGTGAAATCACATGGTATGTATTTCTCTGACTGACTTATTTCATTTAGCATAATATACTCTAGATCCATCCACACTGTTGCAAATGGCAAGAATTCATTCCCTTTGCTTAGGTTTATTCCTGGGTATCTTATGATTTTTGGTGCAATTATAAATGGGATTCATTCCTTGATTTCTCTTTCTGCTGCTTCATTATTGGTGTATAGAAATGCAACAGATTTCTGTATATTGAATTTGTATCCTATGACTACTGAATTTGTGTATCAGTTCTAGCAATTATTTGGTGGTGTCTTTTGGGTTTTTTATATAGAGTACCATGTCATCTGCAAATAGTGAAAGTTTGACTTCTTCCTTGTGATTTGGATGCCTTTTTGTTGTTGTTGTTGTTGTTGTTGTTGTCTGATTGCCGTGGCTAAGGACTTCCAGTACTCTGTTAAAGAACAGTGCTGAGAGTGGACATCCCTGTCTTGCTCCTGATCATAAAGGAAAGACATGGAAGTGTTGCTTATAAATATGAAAAAGTTATTGACATATGTGTCCACAAATAGGATAACTGATAAATACATTGTGGTATATTTGTGAAATGGAGTAATATACCAGAGTTAAAAATCAATTAAATTGAACTACAAAACACAATATAACCATATTAAAAAAAAACCACAGAATGTAGATAAATAAAGCAAATTACAGAATGATATGTAAACAATAATGTCATTTGTGTGCATCTGAAAATATTTGAAACCATGTTCTATTCTATCTACGAATACATACAGATGTAAGATAAAACGCCATAAGAGGATTAACAATAAAATCAAGATAGTGGTTAATTCCTGAGAGGAGTGCGAAGGCAATGAGTTTGGAAACTTCTGTTTTGTTTTATTTCTTTAAGAAAAATCTGAAGAATGTTGGGGTGCCTGGGTGGCTCAGTTGGTTAAGTGTCCAACTCTTGATTTTGGCTCAAGTCATGATCTAGTGATTTATGAGATTGAGGCCCACTTTGGGGATATCAGTATAGAGCCTGCCTGGGATTCTTTCTCTCCCTCTCTCTCTGCCTCTCCCCTGTGTGCTCGTGTATGTGCTCTCTTTCTCTTTCTCAAAATAAATAAATAAAACTGTAAAAAAAAATAAAGGCAAACTGAAGAATGTATTGCAAAATAATGGGGGTGGGAGAAAGAAGTAAAAAACAAACAAACAAACAAACAAACAAAAAACCAAGAAGGCTAACAAGTATGGGCACTTACTCTGTGCCAAACACAGAAATTAAATAACCAGACCTAGACTACCTGAGAGTAAGTTAGTGGAGGAAGTGGGATTTGACACTGGGTAATCTGGCTGTGAAATTTGTGTTTTTACCTGCTATACTCTCCTCCATTTTGTTAGAATTTGATAGATTTGGGCAGTAGGCATAAAAAAATTTATTGTTATTTTCTGTAATTCTCTATATGTTTGAAGTGTTTCAGAAAACAAAGCAAAATAAAATATGGGAATTAGACCAGGTACTTAAAAAATAGTATTTTCTATGCAGTTTAAATTATAACTGTGAAATATCTACTACATTGAATGGAATTGGGTCACTTCTTAGCTTTTTCTCTTGCCTCCTCCAGTTATGTTTTAAATATTGGTGGTGTCTAAGGTGTTACCTCTATTTCCATCTCTTTTCTCACCACATATTCATTGAATCATCTTAGCAGATCCCATGATTAAAACACAGTAGAATACTCAATAGCAATCATAGAATGAATAAATAAATAAATAGATTCATATTCCACCTTGATATAAATGATAGATAACTTCTTGATGTATATCTTTAGGGTGGTGCTGTATCTCCTGACCCAAGGATAGCTACAGACTCAAAATCCAATTGCTTACTTGCATTATTCCTGGTGTAAAAATATTCACATTTGACTTTGTCTAAACTCATTTATCAAATTCATTTCATAGTGAATGACAACATCACTCACTCAGTTGTCCCAGAAACGTCTTAGGTCACCATGGGTCTCTTCTCTTCCCATTCCTGTTCATATTCTGTTACATTTATCTGTTCATCTTTCACGTCAGTTTACTTTTCCTTGCCCACACTGCCGTTATTTTATATGATGTCATCATCATCATAATCGTCTTCATCACATTTCTCCTAAGTTTAACATCCTTTAAACTTGTCTTAGAGTCTTGCTCATTCCAATCCATTCTTTATACTTCAGTCAGTGTGACCATTTGCATAAGCCACATCTGCTCAGTTCACTTTATACTTCCTCTCTAGGTTAGCTCATCCATTTACAGTATCAATTACTACCTACACTCTCTCTCTATATATATCTGATCTCAGAACTCAGTGCCTAATTGACATTTGTACTTAGCTCTCTCAATAACAGCTAAATCTTGACATGTTTTGGACTGAACTCATGTTTTCCACTGGAAGGGCCCAGAGTTCCCATCTTGGTAAATGACAGCACCATCCACCCAGTTATATAAGACAGAAACCTCTCTCATCCATGAAAGTCCTGTTAGTTTGATACCCAGGTCTGCAAATCTGATTTTCACCGCCATCATCATGGTCCAGGTTACCATCCTCTACTTCCAGTCTCAAAGCTAGTGTCCTCAAAAACTCACGTTTCCCTTACTCCAGTCTCCATACCGCAATAAGACAAATCATTTCAGAAGCCAAATTTCAATAATGGATCTCCTGCATCTCTTCTAGAACCTGAATTAAAAACATCCCTTGCTTCCTGTTACTCACACATGGAAAACTAAAGTCCTGATCACTGCACACAAGTCTGTTCATGGGAAGACTTCTTCCCATTTCTTCAGCTTTACCTCTCTCTATACTCCCTTGAGCTTTGGGGGTTCAGGGCACCTGACATTTCATTCTCTCAGTCAAGCCATGCAACATCCTTCCTCAAGGTCTTTGCTCAAGTTTTCCTCATTGCTTGGAACTCTCTTTGTATCCCTAACCTGCTTTCCTTAGTTGTAGCTGCTCTTCTTTGAGACCTCGGGGCATTGCCATTTCCTCACAAAAACCTTACAGCACCATGCATGTCTCTCTCATAGCACCGGTGCGGATGCAATATTATATAGTGTGTTAGTTTTTACTGATGTTTGACTCTCCCACTAGATAATGTGCATCTCCAAGAAAGAATATTTAATGTCAGATTTTATTCACTATTTTTTTTAAATCCCAGTGTAGAAAGGTATCTGGCACATAGTCCTTTAAGTGGTCAGTAAGCATTTGTTGAATGAATGATTGAATAATTACTAATATTGAGTGCTGACTATGTGCTACGCATTGCACTGATCACTCAGTGACACCCTATTGCCTCCAGGATAAAATAAAAATTCCTTAGCATAAGACTATGCCCTTCCTGAGCTGGTTCTTATCTGGCACTCCAGCTACATTTCTTAATGCTTCTCAATTTCTGCTCTTTTAATTCTCAGCCTCTTTTCTTCATTTTCAACATATTTCTTGGCAGTTCCCAAATATGTTATACTTCATCTTCTTGTCTTTGGATATACCCTGTGCCCATAAACCTTTCTCATTCTTCTGGCCAAATTTTACAAAATTATAGAATCTAGTTCTGAATTTCCCTCTCTGAGGCCAGTTCCTCTGAACTCTCTGGCAGGCTTTCATGCCCTCCTGGAAGACCCCACACAATCCCCTTCTCACATATTTAGTAGCACTCTTTATGGTTGACTGAAATTGAGCATTTGCTTCTTGGTCTGTGACTGGGAAGTTTTGTTAACGTAGGGATTCTGTCCCATCTCTCACTGTATCCTCAAAGCATAGCATGGTGCCCAACACACAGTCAGCACTGACTAAGTAGTTGTTGAGAAACTATATTAATGAGGCTCCTTTTGGCCTCCAGGAAAGTAAGGCTTGCTTTAAGGCTGATGCATAAGGGCTCTCTGGGGGCTTCAGGAGCCTCCATGAGAGATATTGCCTGCCCCAGCAGGAGCCAGAGAACTCTAGATGCCCATTCAGCTTTAACAGCTCAAGTCCTTCCAATAAGTCCTACCTCACAGCAATAGACTCTCCAGATTGAGTTTCCTCTCCAGCTGCATGCTTCCACAGGGCTAACTTGGGTCACTGGGTAACCTAATAAGGAATCTTAATGTTCCTGGTATAGGTTAGAAGCATGCTCAGAAAGGGGCCCATATTGTTTTGCCTCTTTTGAACTTCCTCCTTTTCCTTTTTCATTCCTGAACTCAAACAGTAGGTCATCCATTGCTTAGTTCTTACGAGTTCTTGCTTTCAATGAACTATTCCTTCTTTTATCCAGGACTTATATCCTGGTCTGTCAAACCATGACGTCCATGGCATTAGTTGTCATTGAGTACTGCTACAATTGTCATTATTTTTTTCTGTTTACTTGTGCTAATAGTTTAGTCTAGAAATGTATATGTATTTTAGGAAATATATTGAGAATCTCATAAATTTCAAAGATCTTTAATATCCTAAAATGGGTAACTCTTGAATGGCAGAAATCAGGTGTCATGCCAGAGTTTTAGGGAATAGTTCAGACTAAAATGTCTCTGAAGTTGGGGCACCTGGGTGGCTCAGTGAATTAAGCATCTGAGTCTTGATTTTAGCTCAGGTCCTGATCTCACAGTCGTGAGATCGAACCCTGTGTCAGGCTCTGCACTGAACATAGGGCCTGGTTGGGATTCTCTCTCTCCCTCTCTCTCTGCCCCTCCACTGCTTGTGCTCTATCTCTCTTTCAAAATAAATAAATAAACATTAAAAAAAAATTAAAAAAATGTCTCTTAAGTAATTTCTAGGACTAGCCTTGCCTGGGTATCTCTTCCCAGCTGTGGTAGCCATGGAAGATGTACCTCTTAGGGTCTCCCTTAAAAAAAAAGGACTCTTTCCTCAGCCATGGATTATGATTAGTTGCCAGCTTCTAATTATTAGCTTTGTCAGGGTCTGCCTCAGTTCTGACTGTGGTCACACCATTCTTTGTTTGGATATTGGCCACAGGCTAAAGAAGGCAGTGGTACAAGGGCCTAGCCATTTATGCCCATTTTGGGATTTCTCTGATAGGCGAGTTTTGTTCTGGAGTTCCCTATTATGCTGGCAAAGCATCATTAGATTGGCATCTCCTTGACAGCTCTGCCTTCCTGATCCTGCTTCTTCCCTTTTCCTTTCACAAATACTACTGATCAATAAATCTTTGCACTCTTAACTCCATATCAGTGTCTACTTTCTTGAGAACTCAATTGGTGACACTGGCCATATAGAGTAATTGTAATTCCAGTGTATGCAATAGGTATTTTGGTGGCATGATAAGTTAGAAGGCAAGGGTGGGGAACTATTGCCTCTCTGACTTTGGATATCTACAGATCCATCTCCAAAGATACTGGGGAGAAGAATAGTATAGGCAGACTCAAGGCTGTCACTCGTTGACTGTACTCCAAGGTACTTTGTATTTGACAGAACTTCAGGGCTTTGTGGAGAGAGTTGAGTCTGAAAAGGTAGTTTGAGGTCAGCCTTGGATATTATGCTAAGGAATATGGGTTTTATTTTATAAGGAGTTACTGCATTGGAAACAAGGTCATGCTTAATGTACTTTGTGGGATTATCTGGTTTTGGCCCACATTGGGATTTACGCATTAAATCTATCTAAGCAGGAGCTAATTAATAAGCAGGTATTTTGTATTTGGGTTTACCTTGGAAATTTGATTTTTAAATATGGATTAGGTGGGAAGAGAAAGCACATTTCAGACTGTGGGGTAAGCTGTGTTTAAATGCCTTTTGATCCTCCTATAGCCTGTCAGCTTTATTCTTTGTCCCAAACCCCCAGGTTTTTTAGGGATGACACAGGGGCAACACTCTTACCAAATGTCTATTACATTCTAGGTGTGGCTCTTCCCTGAGTCCCTTCTACTTTCTGATCCAAGGAATAAACATCCAGAAGAAGACTTGAAAGCAGGGTTGCCAAATTTAACAACAACAACAACAACAACAACAACAACAACAACAACAAATCAAAACCAGAAGAAACAAAATCAAATCATAAAATATATTTACATACACACATATATAACATACTTATCCTAAAATATATTCATTGTTTAACTGAAACTCAAATTTAACTAGGCATATGGCGTTTTATTTGGCAACCCTATCTGAACCCTGTCCTCATTACTTTCACTTTGGGGACCTAGATCTAGTCTTAAATGAAACCAGGCCTGTTCATTTTCTTTCCTCACTCTGGATTTCCTTCTGTCCCTCATTGATTCCAAAGACTGAGCTGCTTCCCTAAACTACTCAGCTCCCAATCCTAAAGGGCTCCACCAGAGGGTCCCCCGCCCCCTCCCCCATTGCCCCCACTCCCAGGGTACCACTGCACCTACACTTCCCTCAGAGAAGAATTATAGCAAACAAATTCAGAGCAGTGGGGCCGAAGTCAACAGACCTGTTGTTGTACTGAGTTAAGCCTTCCTCTCCAAATGATCTTGGGCAAGTAAGGCAACCAACCTCTATGTCTCTGAATTTTTTCCTAGTACAATAGTGTCAGTACAATACTTACTCCTAGTGCCCTTGAGAGTGTTAAATGGAATAGTCCTACCCCTAGTACAGCCTAGTACAGTCAGTGACCCTCAAGTCATGTGAGCTGCTAATTTAGTTATCCCTCTTACTTCTCTGCCTCAGAATAAAGCCTCACGCATGGTACAATTCATTTATTGAATGAGTCAATGAATATATGCCTCTGGGGGCTACCTTGACCTCACTGAGGAAAATGGGTGGGACCTAGGATAGCTTGTCGGTCCAACTGGTTCAAAAAACAGACTCAGGGGGTAAGCATGAAAGCAGGTACTAGACAGGGATGGGGGAAAAGTGGGACAAGAGGAGAAGTGACACTATACCCACTGAGTCTACTGAATGGCTAGGAAGACCTGGGTGGAAGACATGATATGGAAGTAAGCTCTGGAACTAGGAGTGTCAGTGACCAAAAGGAAGCTATGGCAGTTGTGGCCTATAAAAGAGCCCAAAAGAGTCTGCTATATTCTCTTAAGTCACTACAACTAGTACAGATAAAACAAGCCTGACTACTCATACTTGTTTAAAGGGTGATCATGGTCCTATAACCTTCCCAAGGGTAAATTGCCTCTGCCTAGGTTAATCATACAATTTATTATCCAAACAGGATACTTACGACACTTAAAGCGACACCATTAATAATTTTCTCAAAGTTATCCAGCTGAAATATAAGACTTAGACTGGAATTTTTATGGTCTACCTGGGAAGTAGCCCAGGTTTGGTCATGCTATCTCTGATTGGGGCATCACCTTTTGCAGAGGAAAGAGGCTTGGCTGTCTTTTTCAGAGTTATCAATACTTGAATGTTAATTTTCGGACCCTCCCTTGTGTAGTGTGGTGCAGGAATTTCCAGAAGTAGGAAAGAGCTGTGGTGAGCTTCCCAGGCACTTGGGCATCTGGGGAGGGCTGCAGCCTATCTGAGGAATATAGGACTCTGATCAGTATTTGCTATCATCTTCCTCAATTACTTAGCAAGTAAATTGCTAAGATTTAGATTGCCTATGTACTTCACCATGCAAGAAATTATGAAAAGAAATTGTGCACAGAATAGGAGAAAAGAGCATTTACCAGACATTTTAACCCTAATTAATCATTTTCCCTATCTGTAAGCCAGAGGACCAAATTTATATCATTTATCTCTGTATCCTCAATGCCTCATAGAGAACTAAAAACATATGAAAAACTCATTAACTATTTCTTAACTAGTTGACTAAATTAACAAATATAAAAATTATCATGTGAAAAATAAGAAAATAAAGTTCTCTGTTAGTGTTTGATTCATTTAATCAATAGTTTTGGAATGTCTCTCTATGCTACCCTCTGTTTTAGGCACTAATTATACTGCCTTCATGGCTCTCATTAAAACTGAGTGTGTTTGGGATATTAAAATAGTTCAATTTCCAATGTGGTAACACCAGGTAGTTGTTAGGAGTAGGAAGAGATAAGCATGGGTTGGATTAAAGCAGACTTTGACTACTCTTGACTTGGGCTTTGTGAATTGTATAAGAGAAATTCCCTGACAGGGGCATTCAAGATAAAAGGTAAAGATGGGATATCCCATATCATGTGTAGGGCTGTAAGGTGAGATCTGAGGGTGCATGTTGGTAAATTGGGAACTCGGGCTAAAAAAAATGGCTGGGGGAAGATTTTTAATGTTAGAAAGAGTTTAGATTTGATGTGCATTTGTTAGGACTGCCATAACAGAATACCAAAGATGAGGTGGCTTAAAAACATAAATTTATTTTCTCACAGTTCTGAAGGTAGAAGTCCAAGATCAAGGTGTCAGGATGTTTGATTCCTTCTGAGGCTTCTCTCCTTGGCTTGTAGATGACTGCCTTCTTGCCATGTCCTCACGTGGTCTTTCCTCTGGGTGCCTGAACCCTAGTGCTTCCCTATGTGTCCAAATGTCCTCTTTTATAAGGGCACCAGTTGAATTAGGGCTCACTCTCATTGCCTCTTTTTAACTTAATCACATCTTTAAAGGCCCCATCTGCAAATACAGTCACATTCTGAGGTACTGGGGTTAGGATTTCAACATATGAATTTAGGAAAACACAACTCAGCTCAAAGCAATGTGATAGATCAGAAAGATCTAGCAGAGATTCTTGAGCAGGGGGCTGATACCATAAAAATGGAATAAGTGTGATTGTATCTATATGTAATATTGGTGGGAGGAGGGGGGTTGTTAAATTATAACCTCTGAGTTATTACGGATTCAACTGCTGAATGTCATTGTGGACCATCGCTAACTGCACAGCTATTAAAAGAGAAAAATTGCCCTCTCTGACTTATTGCTAATCATTGCAAGCTCTGACCACATAATTTAGTCACAGTTCAAAATGCTTTTGAAAATCAATGATTTTGTCCTTTAGCTAGCCGTAGCTGATAATGAATATTCTCCCCAAAGTCTCAGCTAAGGTAAGTTATTATTTCAAATTTCAGCAAGGGAACATCATGATTAGACAGGAACAAAAGGAAAATATAAATTTGGGAATGGACATGGCATATCTTGGTACCTTGGTGGGACCATGGCAAATCTACTTACATTCAGTTGTTTATCCTTGCCTAGTGATGACTGTTTAGCTACATTGTGTCAGTCACTTTCAAAAGTGGAATTAATTGGGCAATTTTGCAAATGACTGACCTTTATTGGATTTATTGCCTTTGGTTGTTTTTTTTTTTGTTTTTTTTTTTTTTGTTTTTTTTTTTTTGCATGGAGAATTACTTTTCATTCTAACTGAATGAAAACCCATATTTCCAAGTGGTACAAATAAAATGATCATACATTCTTTTCATTAAGATAGATGTATCTGTTGAAAACTGGTTTTAGGTACTGTGATGCTGAAGATGTAGAGAAGATTAAGAAATGTCACTTTTCCAGAAATTTCTACTGTTGTGTGCCACTCATATTCTGGAATTATTATATTCTCAGTACCCAGCTTCATCTTAGTCTTCCCAAGGGGCTTTGGTAATGACCTCAGTGTAGAATCCTTTTGTCTTTTTTATATTTTAAAATCAATTTTTGGCATCAAAATGTAAAATGGCATTGTCTCTATTTAAGTACCAATCATTAATGTTTTAAAATTTCAGAATAAAACATACTCACCATCACTACCATTTGTTTGTTTAATCTCGGCTACCACTGCATAATTATTTTTGACAATTTAACTTTCTATTATTTATTTACAATCTGGTTTTGAGTGACTGAATTTAATGTGAGTCTTTCCCCATTGTCTTTAGATACTCTTCCTTATAAACACTTCAGGTGTTCCAATTTATGAAATTTGTTTTCCATTTCTATGGCCATGCTTCCTAGGATTTTTGGTGTATACATTGATGAGGCCAATGTGGGTGTAAATGCAAAGAAGCAATTAGTGTTTTGGTTAAACTGAACTTTGGAAATATAGAAGGCAGACAAAATGTAGCTTGGTGCAAATTGATATGCGTTTTTCTGGGTAGTCTAAAAGGAATCAAGTCCAAAGACAGATTAGACAAAAAAAAGCGCCTATACATTTATTGATTAACACTTACCCTCTTAAGCCAGCTGTGTTCACTTGATTTGTTTGAACTTCAATCTTTTGTCTTCCTTATAGTCAATAGCGTCTCACGTAAAGACATAGAGGAGAATTTACATGCTCCTCATCAGGGGCTTAGGAATGACTAGTGTTTTCATATCTTGTTTCTTATCAAGGCATGAAGTTTTAAGATACAAACAATTACCATTCACAGTAAGACTACAAAAGAGCCTCATTAATATATGTGCTAATTATTTTCCTTTGATGTGGTCATAGTTCTTAACAAGGCTGTAGTTATTATGTATAAATATTACCAGGTCTCTTGTGACTTCCATAACAGCAATGGCAGAATTAAAGAGAGAGCTGAATTCTGTGTGCTTATGGTCAGACTCCTTATTGCTTCTCACTCCCATCATGACGTTCATAATCTCACCACTAATACTAGTCAGTTTCAGCTAGGTCCTCTAACATAAACTTGAAGTTTTAACAGAATGGATGTTTGATTCTCTCTCACATTTCAGTTTAATAAAGATGGTTTCCTAAGTACTGATTCCAGGACCCAGGCTGCTGCCATTCTAGTTCCATTGTCCAGCAGGGACTTGGAGTCCTGTCCCAGATCCTCTGTGTCCATACTGTGGGTGAAGAAGAAAGAGTGTGGGAGGCTGTGTACATTTGTATGGGTTCCTAGAAGGAGTGTGTATTAGTTTCCTGTTGTTGCTGTAACAAATAAGCACAAACTTAGAGACTTAAAATAATACGAATTTATTATCTTACAATTCTGTAAGTCAGAAGTCCTAAAATGGAAGTGTCAGAAGGAGAAAAAATTTGAACCATGCTTTCTGAACTCACTTTAAATTTATGAATTCTAATCCAGTGGAGTCAGTGCTGTGCCCACTAATTCTACTACATTTCCTGAGCCTAGTGATTCTCAATCTTTGTATGTATCAGAGTCACTCTGAGGGCTTCATGAAAACATATTGCTAAGTTTGAGTCAGTGAGTTTGTGTGGAGCTAGAGAATTTGCATTTCTAACAAGTTTTCGGATGCTACTGATGTTGCTTGTCTAATAACCACACTTCAACAGCCACTACAATAGTGCATTTATTGTTGCATTTCTTTGAGTATTTCACATCTCCCGTAGCCTTAAATTTCCAACACCTCTTCTGTCAGCCCCACTTTCAGTTGGTGATGGCCTTGAGCCCTATCAATGCTTCCCAAACTGTGAGTGGGAAAGATAATTTTTTTCTTTCTTTCTTTTTCTTTCTTTCTTTCTTTCTTTCTTTCTTTCTTTCTTTCTTTCTTTCATTTCTAGTATGTTGCTCATTTTTAGTTTCTAAATTTTTAAAATTTCCAACCTGTTACTTCTGTAAAATACAGTAAGTATTTATTCTGATGTGCAAAAAATGGAAAAGAAGAAAACAAAGAGCAAAAATATGAGCCTAAAATTTTAATATTAGGTTCAATAGACATAAAAACACTCCAAAAATTGCCATAATACTTTCTAAACACACACTCTCAATTTATGTCTTCATTTCATTGAAAGCTAGAATCTAATGGGTGGAGGACAAGTGCCTATCTGTAAGTCCCACTTTATTAGCACTGCTCTACATCCCTGAAAATAGAGCAGTGAGAAGTGACCTCTCCCATTCCCCATTACTACATATAAACTGTCCAAACTCTTAGAAAGGGTCAAACCCTTTTGTCTGCTCAATGAAATTGTTCTAGCAATTCTTTCCTCTTTCTCTCAAATTCCATTTGTTTTCCCTACTACACTATTCCCATCAGAAAACAACAACAACAACTAGTGGTAATTTCCACCCCCTTTAAAAAAATAATTCCTTTTTTGACCTCATATTTCTCCTCAGCTATTTCTCTGATAGCAAAACTCGCCAGAAGAGCTCATAGACTCAAAACAAGAAAAAGCAAGCAAGCAAACAAAAACAAACAAACAAACAAACAAAACAACTACGCTCTTGTGGGAATTATAGATCCTCAGCCCATCGGAAGTACTGGTTCAGAATTAAACTTGACCTTGTGTTGCTAGTGCTCACCTTTTGTAGTCAAATAGGTGCTGAAGGATGAGTCAGTCTGTCCTCACAAATGTGTTTTTCACCAATTCTCCAAACCAGTTTCCTCACCCTCCTACCACCAGTTAAGCAAGGCTGAGGGGTTTAGTTAGGTCATTGTGGCTGCCTTCACCACATCATTAATGAAGACACAAACCAAGCTGGACCCAGCACCAGACCTGATACCGTCTAACCACTCACCATTTGCAATTTCCCACACATCTTTCTTTGCACTTTTTACTTTAATCTGAAACAATTTCAATGAATGCTTCAAGTGTGATTTCATTAAACAATGTCAAGTACTTCATAAAAATCAAGATCTATTGCAGTTATTGTTCTTCCTTCTCCTGCTTCATAATTTCCAAATTAAAAACAACCATTTGTCTGGCATGATTTGTCTTTGCAAAGTCTTGATCCTCATTGCCCCCAAAACTGTTATCTTCAGGAATGGCAGTTTTTCTTTTTTAAAATATAATTTGGCTTAGATGGTGGTTGGCTTTGTCTTATGAAAATTTACAGAATTGTCATCTCATGTCTTGACTTGTTTCTTCCTTTCTTGTCCAATTTCCTGTATTTTCCCAGGACACTATATTTTCTCTGAAGTGTACTAACGTAATTTATTCTAACTCCTTCACGTTATCTATTTGAGAAAGGAACCATCTCCCTGTCCCCTCCCCCCAACCAAGAAACATTTTCTTTTGCCTTTCTAAGGGCCATTCCCTTATTTGAGTCTATCTTGATTCTGCGAGCATAAGGATATATGGTTTCTACATAGCATTCCCACCAACTTTAAGTTTCTGTGGATGTGAGAACGGGAAGGTTATAAAAAGTAATTTAGAGACAAGAAGTCACTGAATAATCTTATTCTTTTCTTTCCTGAACATTTTGCAGCAGACACACAAGAAGGGCCTGGTGCGTGGCTCTGCTTTACCAAGAATAAAGGGAGCAAAGAATGCCAGTCATGTTGGTCACAGAGAAATTTGGTCCTTCTGAGTATATGCCTTGAATCTGAGACCACAAGCATAAGTCTGAGATAATCAAAATTAGAGTTGCTCATCAGCTTGCCTAGAATGGTAGAATGACTAACTTATCCTTATTTGCCTAGGACTTATCAGTTTTAACTCTGCAAGTCCTATGTCTTGGGAAACTCCTCAGTCTCGGGTAAACCTAGAGAGTCAGTTACCCTATATGGCACAGAAGCATCTTGTTGCCTCCTGGATATCCATGACCAATGACCTCTCTTGGCAGTGTGCTTTCAGGGATGTGTTTCTTTTTTTGTCTAACTCAAGTAACACAACTGTTCTCAATTTGAGTATGTGTATATGTAGAGGGTTTGTGGGTGTGGGACAATGGGAGAAGTTCAGAGGTTGGGAAGCAAGGAGAGAGAAGAAATCCTCACAATATGAATAGCACAGGGATATGGAAACTTCTCTGTTCCTACCATCATTATATTAGGGTCCTCTGGTCATTGCACATCTTGCATCAAATATTTGATATGCAGCATCTCCATTAAAAACCTTACTTCTCATAGATTTTTTTTTTTTCAACGTTTTTTATTTATTTTTGGGACAGAGAGAGACAGAGCATGAACGGGGGAGGGGCAGAGAGAGAGAGAGAGACACAGAATCGGAAACAGGCTCCAGGCTCCGAGCCATCAGCCCAGAGCCCGACGCGGGGCTCGAACTCACGGACCGCGAGATCGTGACCTGGCTGAAGTCGGACGCTTAACCGACTGCGCCACCCAGGCGCCCCACTTCTCATAGATTTTTAAGTGCTTATATATGAAGTTGCCAGATTCCTTTGGCTGGGCCAAAGAAGAATGGATGGAGAGCCTTCTCTCTTCATGTTCTTCCAACTTAGGAAAGTACTGGGGAGGAAATTTTTATATCTCTTTACATCATTTAGTATCTCTTTCCCAAGGGAGGATTTGTGTCTACTCTGGTTGTCTAGAGGCTAACAGTTAAGGCATACTTTAAATTTCAGGGTTACCTTTGGCCTCCCAAATTTTCAGTTGTCTCCATTTCATTTTGCTCTTTCATTGCCTTCCTCATGAATGGTTAAGTGGGTCAGGGCTATCTTCAAAGTCTCTCTGCCAGTTAGTAATCTTCTCTGCTTACAGGTGAGTAAGCAATTGGACAAGGAATCTATTCTTGAGAAAAAAAAATCTCCTCCCCTCACATAGATCCTAAACTCTATATGGAATGATGTGGTGATTGTAGTCTTAGGTTAAAGTTATATTTTTGAGTCCTGCTTTTACCAGAGAGTATGCATTTAAGTTATTAGATGTTTTAGGCAACTAATATTGTTGATCCCAGTTAAGGAACAGCAGTAAGGAACAGGTACTCATAGTGAGGTGTAGAAGATGGTTCTTCAGAAGAGGTTTTTTCTTGCTCTATTTTATTTTTCATTCAACCTGGGAGAAACCTAATTTACTGCTAATCTGTTTAGTATATGACAACCATTAATATAGTGTATATATGTACCACAATGAGATATCACCTCACACCTGTCAAAATGGCTAAAATCAACAACATAAGACACAACAGGTGTTAGTAAGGATTTGGAGGAAAAGTAATCCTTTTGCACTGTTGGTGGGAATATAAACTAGTATAGCCACTGTGGAAGACAAATGGAGGTTCCTCAGAAAATTAAAAATAGAACTACCCTATGATCCAGTAACTGCACCACTGGGTATTTACCTAAGAGTATGAAAACACTAATTCAAAGGGATACATACACCTTTACTGTAGCATTATTTTCAGTAACCAAATTCTGAAAGCAACGTAAATGTCCATTGATAGATGAATGAATAAAGAAGATGTGTATATATATATATATATATATATATATATATATATACACACACACACATACATATACATACATATATATGTATATATATACATATATATATATACACACACATCTTCTTTATTCATTCATCAGTATATATATATATATATATATATATATATATATATATATATATACACTAAGTGGGATATCAGTTGGGAAAACATCTTAGTGACATAGGTAAGAGATTATGCCACTTGGACTACAGTTTGGCAGTAAGGTAGAATTGCAGGACCATTTGCAGAAAGTTTGAGAAGTAGATTTAACTGTACCTGGCAGTAAGGTAGAATTGCAGGACCATTTGCAGAAAGTTTGAGAAGTAGATTTAACTGTACCTGGCAGGAAATTGGATAAGAGTGAGTTGGAGTAGAGGAGGAGTATGGATCAAAACTCATTCTACATGTTTCTACAGTGAACTAAGAGAATAAATATGGTATTTATTCACACAGAGAAAACTGGAAGAGAAGCAAAAGAAAATGTTGAGCTGGAAGAAGAAGTTATGTGGTATTACCTAAATTGTACAAGTAGAGGAATTGAGGTCTTAGAGGTTAAATAACTTGCTCAAAAATCACACAGAAAATATATTGCAGAGCTGAAAATCAGACCTAGAACTTTTGATACCTAATTCAGGATTACTACCATGACTTCATGATCCCAAATGTGTAGTCATTGTTTTTTATCTGAAGTGGATGTAAGAAGGAGGAGATGAATGATTTCCATTAGGGATAGGACTTGGTAGAAAGGATGGTGTCTCATTGACCTCTGAGGCCTCTAACCTGGAAAATGAATGGAGAATCACAAGTATTTATCCGCAGTCAAAAAAATGGAAACAAAATTATGTTGATTGAGTGAAGAATCACCCTTTGTAAACCTACCTTTATGCTGTGAAGAACTAAAGGAAAGGAAAGAGAGTGAAGAAAGTGGTAAGAAAACAATTACACAGGGTATTAACCTACTAGTGCAAGGCAAATGCAAGTCATGTTTTGATTTATGTGTTCTAATTAATGTCTAAGGAGTTTCAGAGATTAACATTGGGCTTCTTCTGTGCTGTATGGTTTCATTTTTCTCAATTATAATCAGAGAATTGGTCCCATGAGGGATATGGGGACTGATAGAAACAAAGATGTGCTATTTAAGACAGAGATTTACAAAGCAGCTGAATGGAAGAGGAGTAAATGAGTAGGAACAGAGCCCTAATATGAGAAATGGCTTCATCTCTTCTGAGGCTTCTTCTGGGACCTTGTTGCCACCTTGATTCTCTAAAGTGAGCACCTCAGACCTTAGGGAGAGTCTCTGTGCCTGTAAGATGGGTAGCAAACCTAGACAACCAGATAAGAAGGTGCATTTAAGGACTGATTGGAGTCTTTACTGGAAACATCTACTTGGTAATGAAGAAGAGTACCTCAGTGGGCAGAGAAACACTTTGATTAGCTATTTGAAAGTGGAGGTTGAGATCCTAGAACCATGGTTTTAGTTGGTGTCCAGAAATCAGGAGGGACAGCTACATCCCTCAGCTAAGCTAATGAATAGAAATGTGTGCCTGAAGCCCAGCAAAGGAGAGGTGAGATGGGGAAGAAGAGCTATTGCCTAATATGATGGAAATAATTGAGTGACATTTAAACAGGGGGAATGTCTAATATTTAACTTTAAGTTGTTATCATCATGACCATGTAACCACCCCCTCCAACATACACCCTTTACTAGTTCCTCAATGTTCAGTAAAATTTGCTACATAATTGTATTAGTTTCCTGGGACTTCTATAACAAAGTATCACAAAATGGGTGGCTTCAATAACAGAAACTTATTGTCTCACAGTTCTGGAGACTAGAAGTCTGAAACCAAGGTGTTGTCAGGGTTGGCTCATTCAAAGGAATCCCAAGTGGAATCTGTGCCTGTAGGCTTCTGGTAATCCCAGGCATTCTTTGGCTTGTAGATGGTGATCTCCCTTTGCCTTCCCATCATTTTCTATGTGTCTCTGTCTCTGTGTTTAAATTTATCATTTTTAAAAACCGGTTTACTTATTTATTTTGAGGAGAGAGAGAGAATCCTAAGCAGGCTCTGTGGTGTCAGTGCAGAGCCCAACACAGTGCTTGGTATCAGGAACTGCAAGATCATGACCTGAGCTGAAATCCAGAGTTGGATGCTTAATGGATTGGCACCCAGGTGCCCCCAAATTTCTCATTTTTATAAGGACACAGTCATATTGGATTAGGGCTCACCCTAATGACCTCATCTTAACCTGATCATCTGCAAAGTCCCTATTTTCTTCTTTTTTCATTAATTTTTTTAAAATGTTTATTTTTGAAAGAGAGGGAGACAGAGCAGGGGAGGGGCATAGAGAGAGGGAGACGCAGAATCAGAAGCAGGCTCCAGGCTCTGGACTGTCAGCACAGAACCCGACATGGGGCTTGAACCCATGGACCGTGAGATCATGACCTGAGCTGAAGTTGGACGCTTAACCTCCTGAGCCACCCAGGTACCCCAAAAGTCCCTATTTTCAAATAAGGTCATGTTCACTATTCTATATTATAATACAGAATTGAGGGTTAGGACTCCACCATCTTTTAGGGTGGGGACATAATTTGTAACTTGTATTTTGTATTTGTCTACTAAGTAATGAATTAATGGAGTAAGATGGAATATATTGTAATATCAAGGAAAGGGAATGCATTCTACACCAGAGTCAATATATTGAAGAACAAAGATAACACTGGGGGAATCATGGTATGATTAGAAAACAAGAGAAACAACAAGTCAATTAATACTATGGAAACTATAGGTAGGTTTCAAGAGATGAGTCATAAGCCAGCTGCCCTCCCTCTTGCTCCTAAGTTTATTGCTGAAAGGTATATTAGGTTTGAGCCTATTTCATAAAATAGGGCATTTCAAGCTCAGTATGAACTTTCACTTTACAATACCCAGCTCACAAAATTCTTATCCTAGGACAGAGCCATGTTCTTACGATGGCTGCCAAAGAGTTTTGGTATAGGGGTATAGGGTATAGGAGAAGACATATTAAACCACCTGGACCATACATGTCCTTGAAACACCACCCCAAACTCAGAGGGAATTTATGAAAAAACTTCCAGAGTATCTTTATAGCCTCAGCTTCTTTCTATCTCTCTACATATTTCAGATAGAAAATCAGTTATGTGCAGTGCTTTGCAAATATTTTGGCTCAAGAAATCCTCTAGAAAGGTAGGCATGAAAGAATCTTGGAAACTGGAATCTTTGTACCCATGCTTTCTTTGCATTTAGTGTCTCCTAGCTGAGCTTAGGAAGTCCATGAGAAATATGCTTTCTTAGGTCAAACCACTGAACAATAATATTCAGGTAACTGGGCTTATCTTGGGAGGAACGTGATTAGCAAACATACCTTGGGAGAGGCCAATTGCAACATGAAAGAGGAGGTATTCTCAGGCACTGGAGAGAAAGATTGTGCATTGTGAATAGACATCATATTATGGAGATGCTACAATACTGAAAGGTCTTTCAGACAGGGAAAGAAGCTATCTGACAGGAAATCTATGAGGTCCCGCCATATACATAATCCATCTACAACCTCAAAATGTCAAATATGTCTCTCAAAGACTATTCAGCTAAAAAAATTGTTTGAAGTCAGTAATTGGGGTAGAATTTCCTTAGAGTCCAAGGAAGAAAGTTTTCTTTTTATCTGCATGTCATTTTTTTAAAACCATGAACCAACCCATTGAACACTTCTGAATATGTTTTAAAAGTAGAGAGACTGATCCAAAGGATGATTAAAGTGAATGGTTACTATTATTTATGGTACAATTATCCTATAAGAATTTGAACTACTTAGAGCTGAGGAATTTCTCCAATTCCCTAATCAGTAAGATTAATTTTAGACAAAGGGGAGAAGGAAGTGGTATTGTCTATTCTCAGAGAATAGTCTGGAACAAAATAGCAGCACTGGTAGCCCCAACTCAGATTAGGGAAGATGATGTTATGAATACGATTTAGCCACCTGAGGTCAAATTTTTGACATCTGAGAACCTGGAGAGTTGAGAAGAGTATGACTTCCACCTCTACTTTTGGGAGGCGATAGTCCTCAGGACATGATTGGTGACCACACTCACAAATTTCCCTCTTTACTTGGGTCTGTGGAGCCTTATGCTGGTAATGACTGAGGACATTGTGTCACAGGTGGTGAGGATGGACTTAGCCATGGAAGAAAGTATTATTCAGGTCCAAGTGGGGAGTACCTTAGAAGCAACATCCTGGGACTGATGAGAAGAAATACCCTTTGCTGACTATGAGGAATGATGATGGATATTTCTTAGGAAACAGTGCTTATGCCAAGAGAATCTGGCTTGAATTATGTGGAAGGCTGAGGATGGATGAGAATATGCAAGCAGGCTGGAGAGCTGAGTCATTTATTTCCCTAGTAGTGATTAAGCTCAATTGGTAGAGCTTCCCATTCCTTTTCTGGAGGAAAAGACTTTAGAGAGAATGAAGTGGATAGGCTCCCCTCCATGATAACATTTCTTCTTCTTATTGTTTGGATGTCAGAGTTCCAGAAGTGAGACCTGGCTCCTAGTGTGAAGAAGAATGTTGGAAGACAAAATCTGGGATTCAACCCACTATCCTGGACAAATTAAAAGTTAAAAATTTTTTCTTTGGGCTGGAAGAGACCCAGCTTGCAATTATCATCCTAGAGTGGGATGTGGGAAGAAATGTTTCCAACATCCAGTAAGAAAACAAGGGTGGGAGTTTATCAGTTGGTCAAAGGAGGGATGTGGGAAAGCCAATATCTGAATGGGTGGCAAAAGTCCCCATACTTCCAGATATTATTTCACATGAAAAATGGATTGATCCAGAGAAGTCTAATATGCTCAGAGGAAACCCAAATTCCTTGTAGATATTGGAAATATGTGGGGTACTAATCCTATGGAGAATGATGTTTAAGCCAATTTCACTGGAAATGGAAAAGAGAGGATACCTTAGTCCATACCACAGTGTGGATATCCACTTAATTGTCATGTTTTAGCTTGTAATTAATCTGAAGGAAGACCATGCAAGAAGGCATGAGGGCAGGGAATAGGATCCAGGACATCACAATGTGTCACCATCAGGATCTCAAGAATCTAGTTTGGGAAACCGGACACTTTCATCTCATCCTGGAAAAGTTATGTGCTTCTGGGGGAAGAGTTCAGGTGTTACACAGTCAGACAGAATTTTGTTTCTCCTAGTCCAGTAATATGCCCTAGTCCAGTATCTGAGTCTCACTTACTTCATCTGTAAAATACTCACAAGAATTTTGTCAAGATTAACAAAAATTTATGTCAACTCATGGAAGATATTCAATTGTTGCTCATTGTTGTCATCTCACTGCACTGAACAGGGTGCCCTGTACATAATAAGAGCTTAGTATGATTTTGCAATAATGGTATATTGTAACTTTGACCAAAAAACATTTATCCTTGAGTATGTACTTGCTTTGACTCGTTTCCAAAGTCCACTGCAAGCATCACTATCCTCAGGATCCTGCTATTTCCTCCTATCTCCCATTAGGGCAGTATGAGGTACTTACTGGCTGAGAGTTCAGGCTCTGGTATTAGCCTATCTGCATTTGATTCCTGGGTCTGCCATTTACAATCTGTATGGCTTGGGCAGATATCTTAGAGTCTCTTTGTTTTATTTTTCACATCTATAAAATGGAGATTATAACAATCCTGAATCCTCTGCAAAGACTGCATGCATGTCTGTGTGAAGCACTTATAAGGGTAGTGCATGCTCAATGAATGTTAGCTGTTATTACTATAGATTCCCTTCATACACTGTTCAGCCAAGAGACACATTTCTTTGACATCAGGAGGGAGGGGATGAATATGTGCATCCCTCAAACACTGTGCTTTAAGGAGCTGCTGGACTGATCTGAAACTGCCTCCAGAATATACTGATTATGAGAACTGCTCAGGGTCTTAAGGAAGCCAAACCATATTAGCTCATGATAAACCACCAAGCTCCCGTTATTGTTCATGTATTACGAGTTTCCTGTGGGCCAGGGCCAAGCTGAAGTGTCTCGTCACCCCCCACATGCAGTGCAGGGCTGTGCTCATAGAATGATCATTCATTCACTCAGTCATTCATTCATCAAATGTTTATTGAGCACTGACCTTGCCAGGCAGCAACTATGTAGTGGATGAACTTGAGAAGTCATATTAGAGGAGGTTAAGAGCCAGGTGGGAGGGGACGCAGTCTCACTGATGTCCTTGTTTATAGAATGACAGTGAACAAAGTGGGAGTGATTATAGGAAGTACAGCGTCCTGGGCAAACCACAGGCAGATTCATGGGCAGCTGAGTTTCTGCATGGCTGGGGGTCAGGGGTGGGTCATTGATAATGTTTCCTAAAGTTTGCCTCCTTTTCACACAGACCACTTTGTCTTCTGTTTTATTAAAGATAGGACATATGCCAAGAGAGGAAGCAAGCTTTAAGTACAGCTCAGAATAGAAATTAAGATCTATACTTGGCTGAGGGCCACTCTTGCTGCTCTTCCTTTGGGCGCTTCTCTCATTGGCTGGGCTTCCTGCCTACCAGGGTGGCTTCAAGGTTACTGCTCTCCCTTTAACCACTTGTGTATGCTCTGAATGTGCAGTAGAAGAATTGAGTGCATCTCTCCTTCCATCCTACCCTCCCACACTTCAGTGTCTTCTAAGTTAATACTTTTAATGCCCTCCGCTTAAAAAAAATATTTTGAAATGTTGATTTTCTAAGGAAACAAACAAACCTATAATTCCTTATCTGGATGTAGATTTTTTTGACTTTGTGATGAATGAAGCACTCTCACAACACTACTTTGTTTTCCATATAACAACACTATCAGGCAGGTAGGGAATTTGCATCCATTCCCATAGAGCACTGCTGTGTGCTCAAGCACCGCACTGTATAGGAACATTCCTTTACTATTTCAGATACAGTAGTCCCTCCTTATCTGTAGTTTCAATTTCTGAGGTTTCAGTCATCCTCAATAAACCTTTTTGTATTTAAAACATTTTAAAAATTTTACTATATATTTATACAATTCTTGATTTCATGCCATTCATCTAAATTTTATTCTTCTTAATTGTTAAGGATTATATGTTTAAGTTTTTATTTTAATTCCAGTTAGTTAAAATACAGTGTTATATTATTTCAGGTGTACAATATAGTGATTCAACAGTTCCACACATTACATGGTGCTCATCACAAGTGCATGCCTTAATCCCTATCACCTATTTCACCCATCCCCCAACCCATCTCTCCTCTGGTTGTTCTCTACATTTAAGAGTCTTTTTCTTTAAAAAATGAAAAATGTTTTTTAAAAAAAGAGCATTTGACTCTTGATTTTGGCTCACTTCATGATCCCAGGGTTGTGGGATTGAGCCCTGTATTGGGCTCCACGCTGAGTGTGGAGACTGCTTGGGATTCTCTCTCTCTCTCTCTCTCTCTCTCTCTGTGTCTATCCCTACCTCAGCCCCTCTCCCCCATGCACACTCTCTCTCTTTTAAATAAAAAAATAAATAAATAATTTAAAAAGTCTGTTTCCTGGTTTGTTTCCCTCTCTTTTTCCTTTGCTTGTTTTGTTTCTTAAATTCCATATATGAGTGAAATCATTTGGTATTTTTCTTATTTTGCTTAGCATTATACTCTCTAGTTTCATCATGCTATTGCAAATGGCAAGATTTCATTCTTTTTTATGACTAATATTCCATTATATACCACATCTTCTTTATCCATTCATCAATCAGTGGACACTTGGGTTGATTCCATAATTTGGCTATTGTAAATAATGCTTCAATAAACATAAAGGTGTACATATCCCTTTGAATTAGAATTAGTGTTTTTGTATTCTTTGGGTAAATGCCCTTTTGTACAATTTCTGGATTGTAGGGTAGTTCTGTTCTTAACTTTTTGAGGAATCTCCAAACTGGTACATTGTCTGCATCAGTTTCCATTCCCACCAACAGTGTATGAGGGTTCACCTTTCTCCATATCCTTGCCAACGTCTGCTGTTTCCTGTGTTGTTAATTTTAGCCATTCTGACAGGTGTGAAGTGATATTCATTGTAATTCTGATTTGCATTTCCTTGATAATGAGTGATGTTGAGCATCTTTTCGTGTGTCTGTTAGCCCTCTGAATATCTTCTTTGGAAAAGTGTCTGTTCATGTCTTCTGCCCGTTTTGAATCGGATTACTTGTGTTTTGGGTATTGAGTTTTACAAGTTCATTATATATTTTGGATACCAACCCTTCATCAGATTTGTCATTTGCAAACATATTCTCCCATTCTGTAGATTGCCTTTTAGTTTTGTTGATTATTGCCTTCCTGTGCAGAAGTTTTTTATTTTGATGAAGGCCCAATAGTTTATTTTTGCTTTTGTTTCTCTTGCCTCAGGAGCCCTATCTAGGAAAAAGTTGCTATGGCTGATACTGCTTGTGTTCATTCTAGTATTTTTATTTTTATAAAAATAAAAATAGTTCTCACAGTTAGATCTTTCATCTGTTTTGAATTTATTTTTTGTGTATAATTTAAAAAGGTGGTCCATTTGCATCATTTTGCATGTCACTTTCCAGTTTTCCCAACACTATTGGTTGAAGAGATTCTCTTTTTGCCATTGGATATTCTTTCCTGCTTTGTTGAAGAGTAACTGACCATCTAATTGTGGCATTACTTCTGTGTTTTCTATTCTGTTCTATTGATCTATTTTTTCTATTTTTGTGCCAGTACCATACTGTTTTGATTACTACAGCTTTGTAATATAACTTGAAGTCCAGAATTGTGATGCCTCCAGCTTTGCTTTTCTTTTTCGAGATTGCTTTAACTATGTGGGGTCTTTTGTGGTTCCATACAGGTTTTAGGATTGTTTGTTCCAGTTCTATGAAAAATACTGTTGGTATTTTGATAGGGATTCCATTAAATGTGTAGATAGCTTTGGACAATATAGACATTTTAACAATATTTGGTCTTCCAAACCAAGAATGTGAAATGTTTTTCCATTTCTTTCTGTAATCTTTAATTACTTTCATCAGTGTTTTATAGTTTTCAGAGTACAGATCTTTTACCTCTTTGGTTAGGTTTTTCCTGGGTATCTTATTATTTTTGGTGCAATTGCAAATGGAATTGTTTTCTTAATTTCTCTTTCTGCTGCTTCATCATTGATATATAGAAATGCAACAGATACCTCTACATTAATTTTGTATCCTGCAACTTTATCTCTTTCATTCATTAGTTCTAGCATATTTTTGGTAGAGTCTCTAAGCTTTTCTCTATATAGTATCATGTCATCTGCAATAGTGAAAGTTTGATTTCTTCCTTACCAATTTAAATGCCTTTGATTTATTTTTTGTTGTCCGATTGCTGTGGCTAAGACTTCCAGTAGTGTGTTGAATAAAGGTGGTGAAAGTGGACATCCTTGTCTTGTTCCCAACCTTAAGGGAAAAACTCCCAATTTTTCCCCACTAAGGAAAAGTTCCCCATTAGCCAGAGATTTTTCTTTTCTTTTTAAAAAATGTTTGATTTATTTTTTAAGAGGGAGAGAGTACAAGCCAGGGAGTGACAGAGAGAGAGGGGGACAGAGGATCAGAAGCGGGCTCTGCACTGACAGGCTGACAGCAGTGAGCCCAATGAGGGGCTTGAACTCACGAACTGTGAGATCACGATCTGAGCTGAAGTTAGATGCTCAACCAACCGAGCAACTCTGGCATCCCAGCCATGGGTTTTTCATATATTGCCTTCTTTATGTTGAGTATTTTCCTTATAGAGGTACTTTGTTGAGGTTTTTATATCATGAATAGATGTGCTTTGTCAAATGCTTTTTCTGCATCTATTGAAATGTTCTTATGGCTTTTATCCTTTCTCTTGTTGATCTGATGTATCACACTGATTCATGTGTGAATGTTGAACTACCCTAGCAACCTAGGAAAAAAATCCCACTTGATTGTGGTGAATGGTTTTTTAAAATGTATTGTTGGATTAGGTTTGCTATTATTTTGTTGAGGATTTATGAATATATATTCATCAGAAATATTGGCATGTAGTTTTCTTTTTTTGTTGTATCTTTATCTGGTTTCGGTATCAGGTTATCCTGGCTTCATAGAATGAATTTGGAACTTTTCCTTCCTTTTTTATTTTTTGGAATAGTTTGATAAGAATAGATATTAACTCTTCTTTAAGTGGTTGGTAGAATTTGCCTGTGAAGCCATCTGGTTGTGGACTTTTATTTTTTGGGAATTTTTTGGTAACCGATTCAATTTCTTTGCTCATTATTGTTTTGTTCAAATTTCCTATTTCTTCCTATTTCAGTTTTGGCAGTTTATCTATTTCTAGGAATTTATCCATTTCTTCTAGGTTGTCTAATATGTTGGCATATAGTTTTTTATAATACTTTCTTACAAGTGTTTGTATTTCTGTAGTGTTGGTTATTCTCTCTCATTTGTGACTTTATTAATTGAGTGCTTTCTCTTTTTTTCATGATCAGTCTGGCTAGAGATATATAGATTTTTATTGATTTTTTTCAAAGAACCAACTCCTGGTTTCATTGATCTGTTCTATTTGTTGTTGTTGTTTCTATATCATTTATTTCTGCTCTAATCTTTATTATTTTCTTCCTTTTGTTGGTTTTAGATTTTGTTTGTTTTTCTTTTTCTAGCTTCTTTAGGTGTAAACTTAGGTTGTTTATTTGGGATTTTTCTTCTTGATGTAGGCGTGTATTGCAATAGAATTCCTTCTTAGAACTACTTTTGCTGCAACCCAAAGGTTTTGGACCACTGGGTTTTCATTTTCATTGGTTTCCATGCACATTTTTTATTTCTTCTTTTATTTCCTGCTTGACCCATTTGTTGTTTAATGGTATGTTATTTCACCTCCATGTATTTGTGGTCTTCCCAAATTTTTTCTTGTTTTGACTTCTAGTTTCATAGTGTTATAGTTAGAAAAGTTGAATAATATGACTTTGATCTTCTTGGATTTATTAAGTCTGGTTTTGTGGGCTAATATGTGATCTATTCTGGAGAATGTTCTATTTTCACTTGAAAAGAATGTGTATTCTGCTGTTTTAGGATAAATGTTCTGTTTAGCACTTTGAAAATATCATGACATTCCCTCTGGCTTGGAAAGTTTCTGATGAAAATCCCCTGATAGCCTTAGGAGTTTCCCTCATATGTTACTGTATTCTTTTGTCTTGCTGCTTTTAAATTTTTTTCTTTCTTTATTTTTCTTTAAATTATTTTTTCATTATCACTATATGTTGCCAATTTAATTACAATATGGTTTATTGTTGATCTGCTTTTATATATTTTGTTGGGAGTTTCTGTGTTTCCTAGATCTAAATATCTGTTTCCTTGCCCAGATTAGGGAAGTTTTCAGCTATTATTTCATCAAATACATATTCTGCCCCATTTTCTCTCCCTTCTTCTAGGAGTCCTATAATATGAATGTTATTATGTTTGATGGAGTTACTGAGTTTCCTTAGTCTATTCTCATTTTGCATAATTCTTTTTTTTCTCTCTCTTTTTTTTTAGCTTAATTACTTTCCATGATGCTATCCTCAAGGTCATTAATTTGTTCCTCTACTTCTTCCAGCCTGCTGTTTATTGCATCAAGCTTGTTTCTAATCTCATTTATTGCAATATTCATCTCTGATTGGTTCTTTTTTATCTTTGTGTTAAGGGTTTCACTGATGTCTTCCATTCTTTTCTCAAGTCCAGTAAGTATCCTTATGATTATACTGTATTAGGCATGTTACTTATATCTGTTTCTCTTAGATCTCTGGTGTGGCTAAGTCCTTTCTTTCATTTCAATAAATTTCTCTGTTTTCTCATTTTGTCTAAGTCTCTATGCCTTCTTCTCTGTGTTAGGAAACAGCTATGTCTCTGGATCTTGAGGGTAATGGCGTTATGAAGAAGAGGTCTCATAGTGCCCTGCCATGTAGGGTACCTGTTTCCTGGGGCCTCTTGCTTCCAGGAGTGTCTCCTGTGTATGCTGCATATGCTCTGCTGTTTTGTTCTGGTTGCTTTATCCTTCAGGCTAGTTGTTTACAAAGGCTTTCTTTGCCTGCTATGAGTGGTGTTTGGTCCCTGACCTGAATGTTTTGAGTTTTAACTAGGTGAAACTCTGGTCTGCTTGTGAAATGAGACCTGTCATCACTGCCACTGGAACCAAGGCCCCACAAAACTCCCAGGGCAGGAGATGTGGTGTTGGCAGGGATTTGGGCTGGTTGTCTTGGGGAGTGGGCCTACATGCTGGGACTGAAGCAAGCATGACTGGGAAGAGTGGTTCCACTGGAGGGTGGGGGTGAGTCTTGCTGTAAGCAAGGTAGTAGTGAGTGTTGGTGCAGAGTTGGTTCCTACAGTTATCTGTGTTTATGTAGAGGTGAGGGAAATGGTGCCTGCCAGTTCCTTTTTTCCTGGGGGATTTCTCTCCGTGCACACTGCCCCTCTTGGACTGCTCTGAGATGAGCAAATACTCTTCCTACTATGTGCCCCAGGTGCTCTTCAGATTGCTATTTCCATGCTGTATATCCACGGGCTGTTTGCCCTGCTTTGTCTCCAAAAGCAGCCCCAGTACTTCCAGGCTCTCCTCAAGCTAAGCCCAATGACCTTTAGAACTCCAGGCTGTGAGCCCTGCTGATTACAAGAACCCATGAAATCTGACTCCACATGCTTTCCAAGCCAATTGCTATGGGGATTCATTTTCCCTTTGTACTCCCCTGTGTGCTAGTCTGTCTCCTGCCCTTCTCTGAGACCACTGCACCCTCCACACTGCAGAGGTCATAATCTGTTTCTCTTCCAAACCATATCTCTGCACTTCCTACCTTCTTCAGTATAGCCTCTTCTCTACCTTTAATTGTGAAGTTTGTTCTACCAGGCTTCAGATCAATTTTGGGGGTATTTAGGAGGATTTGATAATTATCTAGTTGTATCTTTGAGAGGAGGCAAGCCTAGGGCCCTCCTGCTCTGCTGCCATTTTTCACCCTCCCTATTCTCAATAAACATTGGTCAGAAGAAGATCATCTTCCTTCTGATGTATAGTCAGAAGGTCAGTAGTAGCCCACCCAGTGCTATGTCACAATGTCTGTGCCATTTACCTCACTTCATGTCATCACCTAGGCATTTTATCATGTCACAGCATCACAGGAAGAAGGGTGAGTATAGTATAATAAGTTATTTTGAGAGAGAGAGACAGACCATATTCACATAACTTTTTTTACAGTATGGTATTATAATTGTTCTATTTTATTATTAATAATTGTCACTAATCTATTATTGTATCTAATTTATAACTTAAACTTATCACAGGTATGTATAGGAAAAAACAATATATATAACATTCAGTACTATCCACAGTTTCAGGCATCCCCTTTGGGTCTTGAAACATATTCCCCACAGATAAGGAGGGCTACAATAGTGTTATACTCAGAGGTGAAGGCTTATTGAATAGAGCCATGAGTTGAAACTATAGTTCATACTTTCTGTCCCAATTTTCTTGCTACTACTCCAAGTGCTTGTTAGAATTTTTCTGGAAGGAAGAGAGATGAATATCCACTTTCACTGGACCTATTGATTGGACAGATCCAATAAGAACATAATACCTTGGAGAAGCCTAGTCGGTCTTAGAAAATGTTCCTGCTACCTCTCTGTTTAAGTGCATTCCTTTCAAATTCCGTCTTTATCATTACAGTATAAATGGTTGCTCTCATAACAGGGTTCATGGAGTTTCTCACTGCCAATATGTAAATATAAAATATAAATATATAAATCAGTTTCTATAAATAAAGACAACTTCAAAAATTTTGGCTTTATTATATTATCCAGCTGGTAATTCTTTTTCTTGCTTCTCCTACCTGAGGACAATCTATCTTTCTGCATTTCTTAGCTTATTCTCACTCAGTTCCTCATTATCTCCTGATATTGATTCTTGTATATATATGGCCTCTATATACACTAACATCATCTCTATGGGACTTATTTTACACAAATCTCCCCCAACTTAAACATTTCTCCACCTAAATTCTATCTCCCCTCCAGCTACCACTATATCTCTGTCTTCCCATTACAGCAATTTTGATAGGAATGATACCTACTTCCTCAGTCACTCATTGCTTAGCCCTCTCTAGTCCGGATTTGGTCCCTAATATGCCAGCTTAAGTGGTTTTTCTGAGGTCACTGCTGACCCCTGTGTTGGGGGAGCCAGTGA
Organism: Panthera onca; assembly: GCF_046562875.1. Lineage (NCBI taxonomy): Eukaryota > Metazoa > Chordata > Mammalia > Carnivora > Felidae > Panthera > Panthera onca. The sequence goes on along the minus strand of NC_138341.1, from coordinate 13,180,835 downwards.
GTATTTTCTAGATCTCTCTGAAGCATGTGAATGTGGACTAGACCTCTCTTTGTCACATTCCTGCAGGTCATTTGTCTTCAGACCTTCATATAGTACTTCATACTTGTTAAATAAATAGATAGTTATTCAGTATCGACTATGTGCCAGGTCCTATTCTAGAACTATGCCTTTTGCCATATTTTGGTACCTTGATCTTTAATAATGAAGTGAGTGTACAGGGAGTACTTATGCAAATATAATAAAGCCAAAATTTTTGAAGTTATCTTTATTTATAGAAGCTGATTTATATTTTCATATTTTATATTCACATATTGGCAGTGAGAAACTTCCATGAACCCTGTTATGAGAGCAACATAGAGTCTACTTAATCACCAAGTGCAAAGTTCCTGATGTCACACCCTTTATACTCCTCTCTAGGTTTTAGCTTGAATATTCATAAGCCCACTAAGATGACTTTATGTTGGAATGAGAACTGTCATTATATGATCTAGGATTATCATAAAAAGAATATTTGGATCAGAGAATAACTTGAAAATTTGGGGCATCACAATTTCCCATTATTTGGGAGAAAACAGAAGATTTGGGGAAATGACCTATTTATAAAGAACTGTGAAGTTGTCAACTCCTTGGAGTGCAAATTCAGAGTGGTTCATAAAATCTGTACTTCATTGAGAATTGAAGAATGTTAGATAATGGAGTTCAGATATTATCTTGTCCATACTTCTCATGTTGGAAATAAGGACAGTGAAGCATATATTTATAGAGTTACTTTTCCATAGTCAAACAGAACATGAGTGTCAGAGTTGGCTTCCAAGTTCAGCATTTCTGTATGAAAGGAGACTGAACTTTCAGGCTGGGCTGGATGTCCACCCTCTGGGCTTCCACAGCATGTATCACACTGGGTTATAATTGCCCATTTTGCTTTCTAGTTTTCTCTATTCATCAGTGGCCTCATTGATTTATATTTGTATCCCAAGCATCTAGCATAATAAGTAAATAGTTACTGAGTATATGTAAATGGAATGATAGGTAATGTGTTGGGTGCTTTCAGTACACAAAGATGTCAAAAAAGAAAAAGATTTAGGTGTTGGAATAGAACTGCACTCTCTCATTTAATTAATTGATTCCACATATATTTTTTGAACATTTATCATAGGCCAGGCATTAGGTTAGGAGCACAAGACAGAAGTGATTGGGTGACCAAGACAGAAATGATTTCTGCCCAAAAGGAACACAAACTGTGGTGAGAGAGAGAGAGACATTAAGCAAATAAACACTCAGTAAACAGATAATTCCAACCGATAGTAAATGTGAAGACAAAGACATATAGAGTTATGAGAGAGAGAGGGTATCAGAGTTAGGGGCATATGATTTATACTGGGACTTCAGGAGAGGCTTCTTCCTGAGGGGGAGACACTTGAACTGAGACCTGAGTGATGAGGAAGAGTGATTGATGTCAGTGAGAAAAACACCCCCAGAGGCTATAAAAGTACATGTGGTGGCCCTGACACAGAAAAAACATGACGGAGTGATCTGGCTAAAGATTATTGAACAAATGAGGTGCCTGGATGGCTCAGGCAATTGGGTGTCCGATTCTTGATCTCAGCTCAGCTCTCAATCTCAGGGTCATGAGTTCAACCTCCGTGTTGGGCTCCATGCTGGGCGTGAAGCCTACTTAAAAAAACCAAAAAACAGCAACAACAACAAAACAGATTATTGAGGTAAAAGGAGAGATGTGCAAGGTGAGGTGGAACAGGTGGGCAGGGGCCAGATCATGATAGTAATGATAAGGGATTTGAGTTTCATTCAATGTGTAATCCAATTTTTAAAAATAGCTTTTTTATTTTTGGAACATTTTTAGATTTTCAGAATTATTGAGAAGATAGTACAGAGTTCCCATATATACCACATCCAGTTTTCCTATTATTAGCACCTTACATTAGTTTGGTATATTTGTCATAATGAAGGGATCAATATGGATACCTTATTATTAACTAAAGTCTATACTTTAATTCAGATTATTTTGATTCTCCTCTAATGTTCTTCTGTTTCATTATCCCATTTAGGACACCACATTAGAATTAGTTATCATATCTCCTTAGATTCCTCTTGTTTGTGACAGTTTCTCAGACCTGTGTCTGATTTTTATCTCTATCTCAAGCATCTAGCACAAGATGCACAAGATGCTGGGGCTCAGTAGGATTACTGAACATAGAAACACAGACACTAATCTCTCTCTCTCTCTCATGTCAACCTTCCAAACTATGTGTATATAGCATGAGAGGTTGAAAATTTTTCTGCATATTGTTTTTCATTAAAATGGGCACTGATGATCCTGGAGACAGATCCATACCCACTGCTCTGTCAAGCCTATTTCATTGGCTGCTAAGGGCTGCCTTTAGGATACCTTCTTTGGAAATTCCAATTTAGATAGATAGATAGATAGATAGATAGATAGATAGATGATAGTTTTTGAGTTTTAGAAGAACTCTCTTTGCTTTCTGCCTTAATGCCAGGGCTACTTTGGGTTCTGTGACAAACATACCATTTTAATCTTTCTTCCTTCTTGCTTTGGCTCATATCCCTCTTTTCTAATGTCTACCATCTCCCCTCTTCACTCCCTGTCTTCTTCCCATTAGCAAGAGCTGAGCAAGGGTCAGGCCAGGGCTCCCTCTGACTTTGAACCATGATAAGTGACTCTTTTTCAAGATATCTGGTTCTAGAAATCTAAGAGACTTCTACCCGCTTCCTTTTACAGAAGAAGTAGGGACGCTGGAGTATCCTTGCACCTGATCATGCTGGCCTGAGAGGACATGCAGATAGACTACTTCTTGCTTTTAGTTCTCAAGTTCCCTTTTATTTCCCGTAACAACAAGAGATTTAGGCTCCCTGAGTGGCAAACAAGATTTCTCTCTAAAGTAGTTAATGCTGTTTGCCAAAATACATTTTTTCTTACTCACATTTTGATTACAAATGTAGTCCCTTTCATCTGTTTCTTCATCTCCAACTTCCTTGAAAGGCTTTTCTTCATACCAAGGATGATAAGGGATTTTAAGCTTTGTGAGGGCAGGGCAGAGCAGGACCTTTTGTCATATAAATGTGCTTCCTGCATGGTCTCTCCAATAAGCCAATATTTATTGAATCTAATACAAAAATTATATACAAATTAGCCCATTATTTTGTAGAAATACATTTTACAAATTTAGGTTTAGCTAAACAAATGTGCCATAGAAATTGGCTTCCTGTTGGGAGGGAGCAGGGAAAGGGTATATATCTGTGTATAAAAACCTTTAGTTAAGAAGCAGGATCCAAGTAACTAGAATCATTGCCTTAGGTTTTACTTTTAGGAGAGAGTAAAGAAGGAAAAGAAAAATGGGCCAAATAAAGCAAATCAGGGATTTAGTCATTAAGAAGTACCCAAAGCCTTCTGACACACAAGTAAAACTTAATCTGTATTTAGCCTAATTCCCTATTCAATGCTGATAAGGGTGAGATCCCACGGTCTGGAAGGGTCATCGCTCAGAAAAGAAGTCCATGCTATGTGTTTGCCTGGTTTTACAAAAGCAGACCTATAGAGCCACTTAAATTCCAGTAATTTTCTGTAGCAAGGACTGAAATAAGGGAAGAGTATGGTGTGGTACAGAGGTGGACATTAGGATTCTAAGGTCTGGGTTCAAATCCTCCCTTTGTCTATTATTCAGAGTGCAAGATTGAGTGAGTTTGCCAGTCTTTCTGATTTTGCTCTTCTCACTTATGAAATGTAGAATGGTGCTATGAGAACTGAAGGAGATGTTGTATATGGTGTGATATACAAGTCCTTGGCCTAGAATAGGCACTTAATAAATATTAGCTTCTTTATAAGCTATTGTAACAATATGGGTTTCCTAATTAAACTCTTGTTATCCAGAATGCTTCACAATAACCATTCCAAGACTACATAATTAAATTTGGAATGTACTATACTGTGTGTGAGTGTGTGTGTGTGTGTGTGTGTGTGTGTGTGTGTGTGTGTGTGTATGAATACAGCAAAATCTTACTCTTCTCAAGCTGTCTTTCAGTAGCAACATCTCATTTGAATACATAAAGGACCAGGTACCATGTATAAACAACTTCTGAACAGACACAGCAGATGTGACAAAATTCATGGACTTAATAAGTTTTGTGGACTCTGGGTCTGGAGTTCTCTCTTGTCCATCAAGAGAGTGGGACACAGGATTGAAAATGCAAAATAGGCTAATGTCCAGGAGGAGACAAGAGCCCTGAGTAAGGGTCCTTGCTCCCTTTTTATTAGAATCAGAAGGCTTACAAGCATGATGGGTGTGTACAGAGAGACAATGAAACTGGGAACATTAACTCATGGGTGTGGGGAAAGGGGGATTTTGGAGATACGTGGTGTTAGGGATTTGGGTCGATACAAAACAAGATTCTGGTGCTACATGGAAGGTTCTTTACAGCAAACATGAGGCCCCACCTCTGTTTACCTAAACTGGCCTAGGGGACAAGAAGAACAGAGCATGCTATCTCAGGGTCAGCAAAGCATCTTTCTTTTGCTAATTAGCTCCACTCTGGGCAACTTCACCCCACTGGGGTCTATAGCCCTATTTACCTGTTGACCTAATTTGGTCCTTCCTTCCTGTGAAAGCAGCTTTCTGCTATAGTACTAAATTGGGGGGCATTTCTGCCATGAATACCTAATCTTGTTTACCTCATCTTGGATGTTTTCATCCTGAGATTCCCTATTCCTATACTTTTGTCCTATCCTGGGGGCCTTTGCCCGGTTTACCTAATCTTATTTACCTAATCTTGTTTACACAAACGTGCGTGTGTACATGCTATGGCTTTCTAATTTCTTTATAACCTTGTTAACCCATTGGTGCAAGCTCAGGGAATTCCCAAGCTTATTCCTCACAAATAAGGTATAAGTATTTCCCTCAGATCAGAAGCCCTCTGATCTCACCCACTTATATGAGACTTATATGAGATGAGAGAGGTGGCTTCATATGCATATTTTTTTAAATTGTCATATTTATTGGGGCGCCTGGGTGGCTCAGTCAGTTAAGCGTCCGACTTCAGCTCAGGTCATGATCTCGTGGTCCATGTGTTCGAGCCCCGCGTCGGGCTCTGTGCTGACGGCTCAGAGCCCGGAGCCTGTTTCAGATTCTGTGTCTCCCTCTCTCTCTGCCCCTCCCCTGTTCATGCTCTGTCTCTCTCTGTCTCAAAAATAAATAAACGTTAAAAAAAATTTAAATTATCATATTTATTTTTAATGCGTTAAGGAGGTATGATTGACAAATGAAAAGTGTATATATTTAGGGTGTATACATGGGATATTTTGGTATATGTATACATTGTGAAATGATTAGCATAATCAAGGTAGTTAACATATCCATCAACTCACATAGTTACCATCTTTTGTATTTCTTTGTGTGCTCAGAACACTGGCGATCTCTCCTAGCAAAGTGGAACTATACAGTTATACATTAAGTACAGCCACCACTCTGTACATCAAGTTTCCAGAACTGACAGAGCTTATTCATCTCATACCTGAACGTTGATACACTTTGATCAAAATCACTCCTTTTCCTCTACCATTTAGCCTCTGATAACCACTTTTGTACTTTCTGTTACTATGAGTTTGACTTTTTTTCTTTAGATTCCATATATAAGTGAGATCATGCTTATCTTTTTATTCTCTATGGCATGCTTGCATTTTCTGGCATAGAGTTTGACCTCTGTGTCGCTTTTGAATTTATATGAACTGTAGCCAGGGATGTAGTTTCCTTAAGCAAAATGGAAACAGCAAGTAGAAGGAAAAATACAATTTCTATAAGCAGGTACATTGACAGCACTGGAAAATGAGAACTAATAATTTTAATTTTAAATATGTCTTCTGACACAATTTAACAGAGCAGGCACAAGTATGCATAGGGCCATTTAATTTGGGGGCAGATATTATCATAGGCTATACCAGCTTGAGGGCATCAATAGTGGATAGCCCCTCACTTAATATTCCTAATAAAAACCCTCATTGCATATAAAAGAGCTAAATCATTCTAATTCTTCAGAAAATTTATATATCAAGTATCTTTATTAAAACATATTATATGGGGGCGCCTGAGTGGCTCAGTTGGTTGAGCATCCGACTTCAGCTCAGGTCATAATCTCATGGTTTGTGAGTTTGAGTCCCGCATCAGATTATGTGCTGACAGCTCAGAGCCTGGAGCCTGCGTTGGATTCTGTGTCTCCCTCTCTTGATGCTGCTTCCTTGGTCACTCTGTCTCTCTCTCCTTCAAAAATAAATAAACACTAAAAAAATTTAAAAAAACATATACATATATGCTGAATTTCTCTAGGACTCACAAATTTGGTGGGCAAGTGAGATCACACAAATAGGAACTGAAATTTCACAGGTCTTTGGATAAATCTATATAATATCGTACCTCTGGCTCACTAAAATATTGCCCTCTCAACTTTTCTAGAAGTCCCTGAGGAGAAAATTACTTGTTTTCATGAAAGAATTCTGTCCCTATTGGGTGCAGTATTCACTTTTGCCTATCACTGCAAGGTTTTTTGTTTGTTTGCTTTTGTTTTTGTTTTTGTTTTTTGGCTACTGATGTTGCTCTGCTGTGCCCCATGGTCTCCATAGGTTTCCAGTAGCTTCTGGGCACTATAAACTCCAGTGGGCATAGAGTGATATCTTGGTCTCTGTCAAGGACTCCAGCAATACACTTGAACCTTTCAGGTATAAAAGCTGCTCCACGACATGTGGTGAAAGTTGTCCATCTTTCCTTGGTGTTACAGCAATACATGTGGGTCTCAGTGTTGTACAGAATTTTACTGAAAAGCACTTTCAGATTTTTACCCATAGCTTCCCTGTTTCTTAAAGGATTTAGATCTGAAGCCAGTGAGAACTGGGCCAGAAGACATGTCCTAGAGATAGTTACCATGCTATATTCAGATCAAACTTCCCCCTTCATGACTCAAGATTTACTTACTGACTCAATCTCAGAAAGGTTTTTTCCTTTCCTTAGGATTAATGTTATAAATGCCTTCATTTTTCATGAAAATAGCTGTCTAGAAGCCTGCCCGATAGATTTACTGATATTCAGATACATATAAATTCTTTACCTTTCTTCCCTCCCTCCTTTCCTCCCTCCCTCCCTCCTTCCCTCCCTCCCTCCCTTCCTTCCTTCCTTCCTTCCTTCTTTCCTTCCTTCCTTCCTTCCTTCCTTCCTTCCTTCCTTCCTTCCTCCTTTCCCTCCCTCCTTTCTTTATTTCCTTCAACAAATATTTCATACCACATTCCAGGCACTATTTAGATGGTAGAATTATAGCAATTGACAGACTAGACTTCATCCAGTCCTTCAGGGAGACTTTTGGGAAATACATAACAGAAAGTAATCAAATATTTGGGGGTACTAGTTAAATAAAATGGTCATAAAGTCTTAGATTAAGTGCCATTGTAAAATAAACCTGAATAAGGAAAAGACATAGTATAATGGATATCTAAAGGAAGTAAATTTTAGGGTCTTGGGGAAGGAATATGCTTGGCCTGTTTGAGGAGAAGGAAGGCTAGATTGATTAGAACAGAGGTAGTGAGGGGCACCTGGGTGGCTCAGTCTGTTGAACGTCTGACTGTGGCTCAGGTCATGATCTCTCAATTTGTGGGTTTGAGCCCCACATTGGGATCTGTGCTGATAGCTCCGAGCCTGGAGCCTGCTTGGGATTTGTCTCTCCCAGCCTCTACCCTGCTCATGCTCTCTCTCTCTCTCAAAAATAAACAAACATTGAAAAAAATTTAAAATAAGAACAGAGGATGTGAAATGGAGAGAGAGAGAATGGAAAAGAGGTCTGAGGGTATTCAGGGAGACAACTCAAGGAGAGCCTTGCACACCTTGATATGACTTTAAATAAATAAATATAAAGAAGTTTTGTGGGGTCTTGGTCAGAGGATTCAAATGGTCTCACCTAACAGGATCACTCTTGCTGTTGTGTGGAGATTGGATTATAAGAAGGCAAGTGTGGAAGGAAGGAGACAAGTAAGTAAACTATTACAGAAATCCAGGTAAGAGGTGATGGAAGTTTGATTTGGATGACAGAAGTGGACAGGGGTGAGAAGTAGCCCATTTTGGGATATTATCTAAAGGCATAATAATCAAATACTAAATTATTTAAGGAATGAATGATTTAAGGAATAGGGAAAAAAGTTAGGGTTTCACTGGGTTTGGTCATAGGGATCTACAGGTTTTAATTGCCACTTAGAGAAATAGGGGATGTTGGAGAGCACCAGGTCGGAGCAGGTAGAATCCAAGTTATGGGCTTGGACATGTTGAGTTTAAGGTATTTATTACACATTCAAATTGAGTTGCTGTATTAATTTGCCAAGGCTGCTGTAACAAAGTGCCTCAAACTGGGTGGCTTAAAAGCAGAAATTTATTGTCTTACAGTTGTGAAGGCTAGATGTTCAAGAGCAAGGTGCCAACAAGTTTGGCTCCTTTTAATATTTGAGAGGGAAGGATCTGTTCCAGGCCTTCTTCTTGGCTTGTAGATGACCGTCTTCTGCTTATGCCTCCTTACATCATCTTCCCTCTGTGCATGTCTGTGTCCAAATGTCTTCTTTTTATAATGCCATCAATCGTACTGGATTAGGACCCTCCCTTTGAACCTTATTTTAATTTGATTGTGTTAACAAAGACCCTATCTCCAAATAACATCACATTCTAAGGTAAGGGGGTTAGGAATTTCAAATATGATTTTTGGGTGGACACAACTCAGCCCATAAGAGATGACAAACTTAGGGAAAAAGTTGGAGATGAAATGTGTATTTGCTGTTATCTACACGTAAATGATATTTAAAGCCATGAGGCTGAATGAGATCACTCACTGGGATGAGTGGAGATAGAGATGCCTTCAGATGCTCTAACATTTAGAGGTGGGTGGTTCTTACACAGACTCACTATGAATCTTCAGTTATATATATTTTCAGAAATTATAAGTCTGTTTAAATTTTGAGCCTATGGTGTTTGGGCCATACAGAGTTCTAGCCAATGCTCCCCACTTTCAGAGGAGAAGGGAATGTAGTGCAGTTAAGATTAAAGCAGACCCTTTGTATAAGGAGTGTGTACGTTCTGGTGGGCTCTGTTTTCTTTAAAGAGTGGCTATTGTTTTCTTTAAAAAGCTCACTTCTGGGCAGTTTTTAACATTTTCCTGGAAGAACCTAAAGCAAATTTTAATGTTTATTTATTTTTGAGACAGAGAGACAGAGAATGAACAGGGGAGGGGCAGAGAGAGAGACACACACAGAATCTGAAACAGGCTCCAGGCTCTGAGCCGTCAGCACAGAGCCCGACAAGGGACTCAACCTCATGAACCGTGAGACCATGACCTGAGCCGAAGTCGGACACTTAACCGACCAAGCCACCCAGGCGCCCCTAAAGCAAATTTTAAAGTGCGCTAAGGAACTTTGCCTGGACCGAATCATAGTCTTGATAGAAAAGGAAATAGGAGACTTGTTTCGGATGTGTAGCTCCCACAGTGTCCTAGAAATGAACTCAACCACAGAGCCATTTTGTTTTCATCTCTTGTTACTTAGTGACACGTAAGAGACCATTTTGTTTGTTTTGAGCTCTTAGAGTGACTGCAAATCATGATTTGGCCATGTTCCTGGAAAGGTGGTCTCTGTTCATCTGGTCAGCATACATGTGCCAAGAGCCCTTGGCAGAATGTCATACTGGGTAAGATGACCACAAGTCTGGCCATGGAGGAGTATGTGGTCATTTTGTTTTCGGGGATAGGTCTCTGCACAGACAGCATACTCTGGTAGGAACAGCATAGAACTGAGGCCTGAACTCTCTCCCTAGCTCTGACTCAAATCTAGGACATGCCTATGGACTAGTTGTTTATTCCTATACTTTATACAGTCTAATGACTTAACAAATAAATGAGATTTTTAAAAGCTATTACTGTTTCCACGGGGCCTTCACAGACACACTTGGCCTAATTCTGTGACTTGATGTTGGCCCTGGCTTGACATTCTGGGTGGAAGACTAAGTGTTTGTGTTAACAAAATAACAAGAACATTTCAAAAACAAATCCCCAACACCCCAAACTTTTCCTCCAGTGTAACTTTTTGCTTTTGCTGTCCTACACCTGCCTTGTATCTGTGACTTACATTCCATTAAAATGTGTTTAGCGGGATCTTTTGTGAGTGTTAGACTTCAAAGTGAGAAGTATATTTAAAAATATTATCTTTTGGGGCTCCTGGGTGGCTCAGCCGGTTAAGTGTCCAACTTCAGCTTAGGTCATGATCTCACGGTTCATGAGTTCGAACCCCACATTGGGCTCTGTGCTGACAGCTCAGAGCCTGGAGCCTGCTTTGGATTCTGTGTCTCCATCTCTCTCTGCCCCTCTCCCACTCACTCGTGCATGCATGCTCTCTCTCTCTCTCTTAAAAATAAATAGACATTAAAAAATAATAAAAATATTATCATTTGATCTCATCTTTAGACTCTTAGGGCTGTTTTCTCTTCTGTAGGTCCAGTTGGGGGACTCCTAGTCACTTTTTGCTCTCAGATCACTCTCAGGTGTGACTGTGTGTGTCGAGGAGCCCTTATTGTACACTTGCCCACCTTGTGACTATCAAGTCAGAAATCTCACTGTCAACTAAGACTATATCTTCAATGGCTTCTCAGAATCTAAAGCTCCCCTTGACTTTGGTTAGACATCCACAATATTGGGTGCATTTTCTGTCAGCTCTTGTTCTGAATTACTAACAAACAAGGCATAGGATTAGATCCATTCAGTGGCACAGAAAGCCACCCAACTGGTAGCAAACACATGGTTTGCCTCTTAGGGCAAATACTCAACTCCCTTTTCCTCGCCAGGAGTCTTCATTTGCAAGCTCTTTTCTCATGAGGCTGTAACTCTTCATTTACTCTTAAGAGTTAATTAAATTTAAAATCTTACAAGGTAGAGCTCAAAGTGAACTTAAAGATCATTATATTTGTGAGACAGTATGTCTAATGGTGAAACAAGTTGTTCAAGACCACCCTGAGATGGGGCAGTGCCCAGGACCAGAAGAGGTTTGGGACTCTCATTGGAGATTTAGGTGCAAGAATGAGGGGGCAGCCTGGGATGTATCTGCACATTCCACATTGCCTCCCAGGGAGTCCAAATTCCAAATATTCAAATACCTTTTTCCCCCCTTAATTGGATTCTTTATTCTTGATGAAGTTTCCATTTAAATTTCCATTTCTAAAGGTAAATGAAATCTACTTAGAAAAACCACGGGAGGGTGGATCTCTCTCATCCTTAAGAATCTGTGCCTATAGCTCTTTCTGTCACAGATGCCTACCTAACAATGCAGCATTAAGGTTCATTTCAAGAAATAGGTGAAAGGGGAATAAGAGGTACAAACTTCAAGTTATGAAATAAGTAAGTCATGGAGATGAAAAGTACAACATAGGGAATGTAGTCAATAATATTGTAATAACATATGGTGATAGATGGTGCCTATCATGATGAGTGCTAAGAAATGTATAGAATTATTGACTCATTATGTTGTACACCTGAAACTCATGGAACATTGTATGTCAACTATACTTTAATAACAAAAATAAAGAAATTTAAAAAAGAGATCTGGGCACTGACTCTACATTCTCTCTGCTAGCTGAGGTTATGGCCTGACTGGTGCTAATTGGTTCAAGGACCAAAAGATCCTGGCGAAGATAAAAATAAAGCAATGAAAATAGAAATAGAAATGTGGAAGGGCACTGATTGCCAGTGTAAGCTGCTTAGAAATGGCGATGTTAGCCCGTGCATACAGGAAGTGGGTGTAGCAAGAATTCAGCTTTTTTCTCAGTTCCAGGCCCACCTCATGTGTTGCTACAGGCAGTGAGCCCTGCTGTAAACATGGGCCAAGGAAAAGTTGCATACAAGTGGGTGTGCCATGCCTGCTCTGTGTAGACCGGTGGCAACCTCGCTTTGATTAACCTGAGTTCCTGCTGTGTAAATTGGGAAGTAAAGCATATGTGTGTTACAAAGGCTCCCCCACCAGTCTCTCCCAACTGCATGAGTGCCCTTCCTTGGGTGCGGTCTCTACTCTGTGTTCATGGTGTTCTGTGCATTCTGTGTGGTTTTTGCTTTCTTGTCTTGGCTGACTTTCACGCATTTGATATTCAGTCTGCCTTTCCATTTACTCACATGAGCTCAGTGCTTGGCACATAGAAGATGCCCCTAAATGATAAAAACCATATAACCATTTGTGAAGTCATTCTATTTTAATAGATTATATCTGCATTCTTTATTTCACTTCAGACATCCACACATAACTGGCCTAACCATAACAATTCCTTGCCAAGTGGTTCCATGGATACTGTGAGCTCTGTTCACGGTTTCAGGTTTTGGCTTTAGCCAAGTGCATTGAACACCCACCATGTAGTAGGTGTCATTCTAACCTCTGAGAGACACAGGATGAATAATTAGGGCACACTTGATGAGGAGGTGTCTTTGGAGCTGGCTGTTTGTGGAGGAGTAAAAGACCTCAATGGCTCAAAGACCTCCAGGGCAGATCTCGGTCAAAGGATACTTGGAGGGCAGACCAGGAAGAACTCTCATGCCAAGCTGTGGAGTTTATATATCATTTGGGAGGCACTTGAACCCAGGTCTGCTGACCCCTAACAGAAAGCCTTTTCTCCTGTGATAGTGGCCTCCATAAGTAACTTCTGTATTGTCTGCCTGCTTATACACATTGGAGGTTCTGCACAGAACAGCTCATTTTTGATGCTGCCTTCTCAGGAAGTGCCTTGGTTATTGCTAGATTTATTTTTTAGTGACCAGTTGAAATAGACATCTATTAATAGGCAAGTACAGAGTGAAAAATACTCTAACTAGTTCTTTTCTCAAAAATGCTTCTTTTGACAGTAGGAATAATGAGCAGTATATTAATTTAAAATACAACACAAAAAAATAACATTGAAAAAAGGAACAAAGAAGAAATAACTATTAATCACAAGTTAAGCTCTCCTGTTTTCTGTTTAAACCATTTTCTTCCACTGGATTACCAGGCTGTCAGTCTTAACCAGGATTTCCTTTCCCAGGGCAATGTGAATTAATTTTCCTGAATCTGAAGCTGAGCTGGTAATTGAGGCTGTTAAGAACCTGGTGTTCTAAGACCTCCTGTGATTCACACTCAGTGAGGCTTCTTGTTCTGGTTCAAGCCGAACTGTCTCCTCTTCAGAGAGAGTCAGAATTCAGCTCTCTGGAGAACCAGCTCTTCCAGAGACAGTGTGGTGCAGTGGTTAAGGTCAAAGATTGATGCACTCACAGAGCTTAGGTCTGGGGTCCTGCCACTTAAGCCAAGTGTTTTGTGTTGAATCCCTGGGCTCAGTTTTCTACTCGGTGGGCCAGGAACAGTAATAATATCCACAATGATAAGGCTGTCATGAAGATTAAATAGTATGTATAAAGTGCTTACAATCGCTCTCGGAACATGGCAAACATTTAACAAATATTACCCACATTTGATCATTTGTACTTACACCTGACTTCTTCTGCAGGGTGAGGAGGAACGTTTTTCAAGTTTCTGCTTTTCCCAGAGGGGCGCCGGCAAGTAGGTGGAGGGGCTGACACTCCCCTCCCGGTGGTGGAACTGACCAACCCACTCAGCAGAGAACCGCCAGGTTCCTAGGGAGAAGTGAGGCTGTTAGTATTCTTCTCATTTTAGACACAAGGAGACTGAAGGTCAGAGAGATTTTATTGCCAATCATTTGTGCCTGATGTATCATGATGTTCTGCACTAGGTCTCAGTAGTGACCGGTACAGTAGAATTTGATCTACCTGATTTCGTGGACGCTTGCCCCCAGTGATCTGCTCGGCAGCTGTGCCACTAGGACGTGAATTCCTGATGCAGTGCTCATCCACACTGCAGCTTTGGGCGATCACTCCCTCCGATAAGTGTGGAGGGAGGGCTCTTCTCATTCCCCATCACCCTTTTCTTTCATCAGTGCTGTCTGTCCTTTGTCATCCAAGAGCTACAACTCCACCCTCTCTCGTCTGTTTGATCTCTCTTCTCAGGGATCATTAGCATTTATTCTAGGTTTCTTTGAGATCTCATTCATGATTCGGCTATTTTTGACACTTTTTAAAGCTTTAAAATGTATTTTTTAAAAATAAAAGCTAATTAATGCATACAATTATGTAATCAAATAAGAAAATACTTAACAACATATCAGCCATAAAAAGTGCAAGAGCGGTCATATTGAGGTCAAAATAAATGATAGATATTTAATGTTATATTTTATAGAAATTCTAATTTTTATCTCATAAATATTAAGTAAACACTCAGAAATGTATATGATAATTACAAATGATCACTATCTACTTGTATTATTGGCTGGAGAGATCTTATTAAAATCTTGCCTTACCAAACCTATTTCATGTTGGGGGAGAGAGAGAGAGAGAGAGAGAGAGAGAGAGAGAGAGAAAGAGTTAGAAAGTATGTGAGGATGCATATGATGTTTGACACATGGCTAGTAAGTGATTGAACTTGGATTTGAATGCAAGTCTGGCTGACTGAGCTCCATGCACATTCAAGCACCAACTTCCCTTTCTTCTCTAGCCCTTTGCAGATTTGTCCTTGAAATTTAAGGCTGGCTTAACCAGGGATTTATTTTCAGGCCCAGCTTGTTAGACTAAGCTAAATTCAACTGGTCTATTGTGTCAACACTTAGCAGTTTACTTAAAGTATCTGAAGGGAAGTAATAATAACCAAAAATCAACTCCCTTTGAACAATCTTAATTTTCTTGAGACCCTGAATTCTGGATTTTTCTCTATTCAGTGAGAAAAATTTACTGCCCCTTTAGACCTTGCCCTCAACAGAGTATGCTATCAGACACTAAAGACCAAAACATATTCTCTAGAATAGTTTTGTTTCATTCAACCTACATGTATCATGCGGGGCATCCTAGAGAGACAGTTTAGGGAAAACAAGAGGGACTTAACTTCTGTAAAGCCACTAGTCCAAAGCAAGTGTTAAAAATTTCCATGCACTTAGAGATAAATACCTCTTTTTGGGAAAGAGAACAAATGAGAGATAACAGGTATTAGGGAGTAATGGTTATCTGAGCAAAATTAGAAGTAACAGTTTAAACCCTGTTTGCATAAGTATTTCTGTTTTCCAGGAGGCCTAGAAAGTATTGACCATGAATAAAGGCATCCTGTGATTGTCTTGTGTCCACCAGAAAGCAATGAGCACAAGATAATGACCGTGGGACTGAAGGACGCTTCCCCACTCCCAGCCCCTCACCCTTTGGAAAAGTGTGTTTATAAACCTTGAATGCTACCCCTTCAGAGAGCAATATTCGTCTTTCTTGTGGGTTCCTTTTATACAAGTTGTCTCTAGTAAGCTCTACCTCCTTTTTTTGTCTCTCAAGTTCACTGTTCATTTTTATGACACTGAGGCTCAAGAACCTGGTCTTGGGGGGTTGATAACATTAGAAGGTACAAAATGGACTACTTAAGTCATTCTCTATTCTCAAGGAGCTACTGTCTGGTTAGGACAACAGGATGCTTAAGTTATACTCAACATTTATTGAGTACACACTATGTGACAGGCACTCTTCTAATTGGTACATGTAAGAGTGCCTCTAACATCAGAAGGATCTTATAACGTAGGTACAAATTTTACCATCTCAGTTTTATAGACTACGAATCTGATGTACAGAAGGGTCAAGTAACTTGCCCAAGGTCAGATGGGTAGTAGAATGGTAGAAGTAGAACTGAACCCTGAGAAGACTGGTATCAGAGACCCCACTGTTAACACTGTGCAGTGCTATTCTGCGTCTCCTTAATCAAGGCCAACCTGTGTTCCAAAGTGAGTGCATGATAATTATATTGTCTAACAAATGGTGTTAAAAATCTGATTTGGTTGAGTTCGGAAGGTGGAAAGCTAAAATAATGATCCATCTTGCCATCTACAGAGGTTGTTGTGATACGAAGGATTTTTACTTGTTATCTCTTAATTAATCCATTCCCGAATGGGAGCTATTCAGGTAAGAATTCCACAAGTACACTTAAAACATCCCATCTAGCTTTCTGAGAAAATATGAAGTAATTTAGTTGTTTGTAGTTTAGAGAACCAGGATCCAGGCAACTCCAGCTGAGTCTGGAGCACATGACATTGCCCAGGGGTGTGGCTTCACTGCACCTCGAATTCCTTCTTGGTAAAATGGGCACAATATGAGGATAAAGAGAAAGTAATGAAATGGATAAAAGGAAGAAACATTAAAATTCTCTAATAGAAGATATTAGAGATATGTAAAGTATGTTACCATTATCAAATTTTCCAGTAGTTTGCCCTGTTTGAATCTGATGTGTTAACTTCTCTAAAGCCTATTCAATTTCTGGGCTCAATTTGTGAATTTTCTTTTTTTTTTTTAAAGTTTATTCATTTATTATTTCTTAGAGAGAGGGGGAGAGAGAGAAAGTGACAGACAGAGAAAGAGAGAGAGAATGCATAAGCTGGGGAGGGGCAGAGAGAGAGGGAGACACAGAATCTGAAGCAGGCTCCAGGCTCTGAGCTGTCAGCACAGAGTCCAACTTGGGACTCAAAGTCACCAACTGCGAGATTATGACCTGAGCCGAAGTCGGACCCTTAACCAACTGAGCCACTCAGGTGCCTCAGTGAATTTTCTATGTCTTGCGAATTCTACTTCCAAAATATATCCATTATCCTGACTGGGCTTTCCCCTCCCCACTGAGACCTTTGTTATGTTAGAAAGCAGAAACAACTTTTATTATTTTCTCCTTATCCTCAGCAGAAGCTGCTTTCAAGCCAACTTAAACAATATAGAACAAAATTTATCTTCTCTGATTCCCAAATATATTGAATATATTATTCTTCATATAAAAGTTCTCAATGAATTTAAATACAAACTCTAGGGCACATAAAATTTGTGTTTTATGGTCTTCTATGCAGGAGCTCTCTTTCAGCTGTATTAAACTTTCTCCCCATTGAAATGGGCCCCACTTGTTCCATTTCATTTCCAGTCCCAGAAATTAGATCAGTCTGACTAGGCCCATTTCAAATGTAACTTTCTCCCAAAGATTTTTATCATCCCTTCAAATAAACATATTTCCCTCTTTCAAGTATACATGTCACATTTTATGTTTCACTGTTATGACACCTTTTAATTTCCCTTGTGTTAGAGTAATTTGTAATTATCTCATCCCCTCTTCTAGATACTGAGCTCTTGACATCTTGTTCCTCTCTACTTTTTCCTGTGGTGTTTATCACAAACAGGCTCCCATTAAGTGTTTGGTAAGATGCTCTCAATTTTGTTTTCTGAACACTTTTTGATGGCTTCTGTTTCTGGGAAAGTTTTAAGGTTTAAGATGTTTGCCAGTATTTTTGCATGAGGCAAGAATTTATGCATAAAATGCAAGTTCTTCATTTACTGTCTTAACCCAACAGAAAGACAGGTACATCTATAAAACTAATAAGGTTCCCTGGAGCCTGGGTGGCTCAGTTGGTTGAGTGTCCAATTTCGGCTCAGGTCACAATCTCATGGTTTGTGGGTTTGAGCCCCATGTCGTGCTCAGTGCTGACAGCTCCGAGCCTGGAGCCTGCTTCAGATTCTGTGTCTCCCTCTCTCTCTGCCCCTCCCCTGCTCACACTCTGTGTCTCTCTCTCAAAAATAAAAATAAAACATTAAAAAAATTTTTTTAAATGAGGACTTTAAACTTGAAGGGTAGGGTTCTAATATTACTATTAGGTGACTGTGAGCATAACTTCTGGCAAGAGAATACCTTCTCTACCTGCACACCAAAATGTCTGTGAAGAGTTAACACAATCAAATGTGCATTATTAATATAATAATAATAAACAGACTCCTAAAATCTGTTAAGTAAACTCAGTGCTTTCTTTATGGAGCAGAAGGAACTCTTCTTCCAGTTTTGTCATATTAAAAAAAAATCAACCATTTGAAGGCTGTATTATTTTATTTGTTGTTGTTCAAGAAGAGAACTTTAAAATAGCTCTCTTCTTGGATTCATCGCATGGCAGCCATCCAGTTTTTTAGGCCATTTCTGGATTAGCCGTAGATCATGTGAAAGTATTTTCTGAAAGCTAGCTTGGGGGCACCAATAAACTGCATCTTCTGGTGCAGGCTGATAAATGTGATTTTTTTTTCCCAGGCTGAACTGAATTGCTTTTGTCTTCCCAATTTTGTGGCAGAATTACAATATAGAGTACAAAAGAATGCTTGAAATACAGTCATTATTTACGAAATAGAGTTGAGCTTGACATAGATTGTAGAAACAGGTAAATAAAAATGGAATCAACATATGATCTTGTAAAAGGTACATTATGTCATGGAATCTCAGTTTTTACATTTTTAAGTTGAGGATAATAATAAAAATACCCACTACAGAGCATGGTTGTGAGGACTAAATGAGATATGATATAAAAATGAGGATGGAGGGGCACCTGGGTGGCTTAGTTGGTTAAGCTGCCGACTTCGGCTCAGGTCATGATCTCACGGTTCATGGGTTCAAGCCCCGTGTCTGGCTCTGTGCTGACAGCTCAGAGTCTGGAGCCTGCTTCAGATTCTGTGTCTCCTTCTCTCTCTGCCCCTCCGCAGCTTGCACTCTGCCTCTCTCTGTCTCTCAAAAATGAATAAATATTTTTAAAAATTTAAAAAAATGGGACACCTGGGTGGCTCAGTCGGTTGGGTGTCCGACTTCGACTCAGGTCATGATCTCACGGTTTGTGGGTTAGAGCCCCGCATCAGGCTCTATGCTGACAGCTCGGAGCCTGGAACCTGCTTTGGATTCCGTGTCTCCTCCTCTCTCTGCCCCTCCCCTGCTTGTGCTCTCTCTCTGTCTCTCAATAATAAATAAACGTTAAATTTTTTTTTTTTTTTAATGAGGATGGAGATTAGGTCATAGAATACAGGTATATATTGTTTTACCTGCAAAAAAATAAATTATAGTAAGTCTACATGATGATATCCCATGAAGCATTTAAATAATACTCTAATGACATAAAATGTGTAAATGGAAAATGATGCTATAACATCATATGGCATGTTTTGGTAAAAATAGATAAATGGGCTGAGAATATTGTATTTAGCAATTATTGAAGGGTGTTATGCAGGTTAGTTACAATCTGAGAAGTCAAGGCAAAGCCATGTGTTCCAGAGAGTCATCAGAAGCATCTCATTCATGCCCAGTAGGGTTTGGGTTGCTGATCTGTTCTCATGCCTTCTGGTGTGTCTTACTATCATCCATAATTCTGGTGTTTTCACACCTTTGACCTCTGCCTATCCTAGCTTAAATTTCATATCTTTTCTTTCATTTCTAAGATTTTGGAGTGAGACAGAGAGAGGCTGAGGCTTGTGCTTGGCCCACCATCTTTAGCCCAACATTGATCATTTGTGCTTTTGTAATTGGGTCTGTGTTAATTCTGCATTGGAAGTTTTCCTGAGTCCTGCTCACAGCTTCAAGTATATGGATAGAGTCTTCAATTTCTATTTTTCAAGAAGCATCAACTTTGTATCTACAAACAAGAGATAAGGAACTTGAAGGCATATTCTGAAGTTAACTGATTCTAGATTGTCTACTCACAGTATCAGATCTACTGACAAGCGGTCGCACTTAGTGCTCCTTCCTGTGACTTACAGGATTGTAGTTGAGATGACAAGTTGTCCACCAGCTATGTGTTCTTCCTCCTCCATGTTGTGGAATTACTCCTGAGAAGCATCTCTTAAGTCTGGGATTGAAACTCTGCAAACCCACTCCCACCTCCATGTGCAGCCAGGTGACTGACAAATATAGGTGAAAGTCATCTGTATTACTTCCAGACCTGACCCATAAACACTTGCACTCCTCCATGCTCTTTTTCTCTTCTGGTTGCCCACAGTGGAGATGGTAATCCTGGAAGCCATGTGCTCAAGATAGCAGAGATTCTGACAGCCTGGGTCCTTGGATGACTGCATGGAGATGGGACATTCCACTGGCCTTTACACTAGCCTGGAACTGGTACAGAGGTCTGTTGTGCTTAAGCCATTATTTATTTTAGGGTTTATTAGTTACAGTGGTAGATCTACCATAACTAATACACTAGAATTGGAAAGTTTCCCTTTTTGATACCCCCCAACACCGAACACAATATTGTACGTTATTTTATGTCATGAAATAAAGAAAAAAATAGTAATTCAATCTGAGTTTTACTGAGATAATTTCCTAGCTATAGTCGGTTATCCATGACTTTTACTGGCTGCTCCCACTGAAATTACTCAAGCAGTTCTCTGGATTTATCTTCATCTTATAAGATCTTCTGATCAAAGTTCTTAAACATAAATTTAAAGTGGCTTAATGATGGATACAAATATAACTCTTTTCTAAGTAATTTTCCATCTTTCTCATTTAAAAAAAATCTTGTGAGGACATGGAAAAGAATAGAACATAATCAAAAGGATAAAGTAAGAAATGACCTTGAATACGAAGTTTATATCTTTCATCAACCTTCCCTGCTAGCTTTAGTGATATATTTAATTTTAAAAGGAGCTGCTCCATGCACTGAAGCGGAATGCATAATTTAAATTCATGAAGAAATTCTTTTAGCATTCCTTTTGTTTTGTTTTACTCTCTGGAAGACTACCAAGAATTGAAATAAGAAATACAGATTCTGCAAGGAAAATTTAGGAATGTACAGTATTCTTTTATTTCGCATTTCAGTTATTTAAAAAATAAGTTAGGGAAATGAGATCACCTTGGTTTTTTCACTGTGGAAGTTGTGACAATAAATGGGCACTGTGATCCGTTAGGGATGAGACATGAATCATTTATGGGATCCTTGGAGATACTGGTGAAGCTATTTCCTGGGCTGACTGCTCTTTTCTAACTTTAAATATTATAAGCTTTTAGTTTTTTGAAATTTTCTGAGCTATTTATCTTTCCAAAAATGTTTACTTTCCCTGTTTCCCTGCTGAAATCAATTTGCTGTTATGTTTGGTTGT
This sequence comes from Panthera onca, assembly GCF_046562875.1. NCBI lineage: Eukaryota > Metazoa > Chordata > Mammalia > Carnivora > Felidae > Panthera > Panthera onca. The sequence goes on along the minus strand of NC_138341.1, from coordinate 13,159,817 downwards.
TTTTGCTAAATGATTTCTCCTCCTAAAACCTGATTTTTTTTTTCAGCCCTTTCTTTTCTTGACCACTCAGAAGCATTCAAAACTTTTTTGTTCTTTTTTTTTTCCTTGGGTTTTCTGACATTTTTCTGCTATTGCTCCCTTATCTAGATCCCAGACAGAGTTGGGAGCTCGTCTACATTCTAGAGCTTAAAATTAGTTAAGTGCACTGAGTGAGCACTAGAGACAAATCACAAAAGGAAATTTTCAGTTTCTCCATCTCTGACTGAAAATCAGAAACTAAGCATTAATGAAGTATTAGTTTCTTATGAAATGATCCATTTGAATGGATGACATCTTAGTACATGTCAATATTGGATTTTATTTAAAATTCCATTTATATTCCATAGGAGGAATATGCTCACTACAGGGAGTAAAAAACTTTCCCAATGTTTTACTGTCAAGGACTCCTATGGATCATTTCTCAGACAAAATTTCCTTTATCAAAGAGGTACTAGTTATGGAAACCCCTACTGTGTTGCAGACACCAGGCTCAGTGTTTTGGTCAGTGATGGGTGGAGAAATGTGAGAAGGAGGTGCTGGTATTAATAAGATTTGTTCTGCATTTTCAGAAAGAATACCATCTATTTAGAAAGATCGAATGAATACTTCAATAACCCAAACACAAAGCAGAATTTTGATGATTATATGACACAGGAACTAGGCGTTATTTCCAAAGGGAGGGAAAGCTCATGCCCAGTGGTGACAGAGGAAATTTTCAAACAGTGGTAGCATCTGACGGTGGTCTAATAGGATGCATACAGTGTAAACAAAGCAGGATGATAGCAATTGATTCTGAACTGAATGAGAGAAGTCCAGGGGTGAGGAAGGATGGAGTCTATGTAGGATATCTGGCTTACTGTCACTTACCAAACTTGAAAGTAAAGAGGAGAGGGATCAAATCGGTTAGAATAGGTATGAGGGCTTTCCAAATGGCAACATTTTCTAGTCACCCTTCAAAATCCAGCTTAGACACAACCCCTTCTTTTTTTTCCTTTTCCAGTTTAACATATAGGGTTATATTAGTTTCGTGTGTACACCATAGTGATTCAATAATTCTATACATTTTTCAGTGCTCTTCTGTAGCAGTGTACTTTTAATCAATCCCCTTTATCTATTTCACCCAACCCTGACCCCCATCCCCTATCCGGCCACTCTTCTGAGCAGCCCTTCCTGATATTCTTTCCTCACCTTTAGAATCACTTCCTACTCTATGTCACTTACATACATATGCCTACTGATATATTTGCCACACCATGTGATAATTTATTTGCTGATAGTCAAATTGATTGTCCAGGTTGATCCAGAGTTCATTGAGACAGAAGCAGGATGCCATCTCTGTATTTCTTTCCTTTTTTAAAAACTTATTTTAATGTTTATTTATTTTTGAGGGAGGGGGAAGGGGCAGAGAGAGAGAGAGGGAGACACAGAATCTGAAGCAGGCTCCAGGCTCTGAGCTGTCAGCACAGAGCCTGACGCGGGGCTTCAACTTAAGAACTGCGAGATCGTGCATAACCTGAGCAGAAGTCAGACGCTTAACCAACAGAGCCACCCAGGTACCCCTGACCTCTGTCTTTTTGGTAGCAGGTTGAGTGCCTGCTGCATAGGGAGGAGGAAAGCAGTACGTATTTGTGGACTTCAGTTAAATTTAATTAACAGATCTTTTTTCTATCAGTCTTTTTCCAGGATACTATCTAGTTAGGTGTGGTTAAATACCTGATGAGGTTATTGAAAGGCCCCAATATAAACTTTAAAATACATCTTTGGTATTAGGGTGAATTTTAACCGTAGGTCTGATGCACAAATATATCGATGATATTAGTAAAAAAAATGCTTAATAATGGGCTGTGATTTTACCATTCCATAGCAGATAATAAGAAATATGGAATCTTCCCAAAGTCTAAAAGTTCCAGAATGACTCACCTAGAAACTATATAATTATTTCAGCTATTAAAAATTTTTTTTATCTAAGGCAATTTCTATTTAGAGAGCAATGTATAGCAGAGAGACATTTGTATGCCTAGATAAAATGGATGCATAATTTAAGTCACTTTAGATCATATTATTTAAATCTATTCAGCTCAGAATGGAAAGGGGTGTTTAACAAAAACTAGAGGTTAGAAGAATTAATCACTTTTAAAACCTCAATCTCATGTTTGATGACTCATAAATCTTCTCAAAGTAAATTTTAAGATAAATTATTAAAAAATTGAACTTTACAAGTAGGCAAACCATGGTTTCTCTCCCTGCCTGGGCCCTAGCAGGCTGTTTGGCTCTGTACAAATTACTGAACCACTCTGAAGTGGTTAACACACGTTTAAAATAGTTACAATATATAGCTTGTGGGATTGTTTTGAGAATTAAATAAGACTTTATGTGTGACATATCTAGCCCCCTGGTGATATGCGCTCAGAAAATGATAACTGTGGCAATCCCTACCACAGATGCATTGGAGTGGATGATACTGAACTATTCTCAAGAGAGATAATTCTGATAAGAAGTGGGGCATATTTTTAGCCAACATGAAGGAGAAAAAACAGAGGATAATGTGAGAGATATGTGAGATTATTTTAATAACACTGAGTGGTAACAATCCAATGTATGTCATTATACTGTTTATATTTGTGCCTTGGAGACATGTCTATTCTTATTCTCCATGACTTGGAGAATAAGAATATGAAGGAGTTATTTATTCTAACTCTGAAAACCAAAACCAGAGGCAGATGCTCTGATCAATAAACGTAGCTTTTAAGGGCAACAATGGTTTCAAGGGTGACAGCCTTGTTGTAAAGTAACTGGAATGAGGGAACATATGGTTTTATTTTTGTAAAGTTGTAGGATGGCAAATTGTCCTGGTTTGCCTGAGACTGAGGGATTCCTGGGATACAGGGCTTTCGAGTACTAACACCAGAAAAGTCCCCTGGCAAAACCCATCATCCATCCACTGGGGTGGGGAGGTAAATATTAACATAGAAAATACTCAGATCTGCTGGGGGTTTGGGTGGGGTGGGGTGGGCATGTGTGGCGGGAAACCTGGCTCTTTGAATAAAACTCTGTTAGGTAAGCTGCAGGAGCTGCTGGCCTACTTGGTAATCGACATCTTTGAGTATTTGTGTGTGTCTGTGTGTGCGTATGTCCTTTGGCTGTAATAGCAATACATCTTATAGATTTATTGCCATCTGCTTTATTATGTATTTTACTGCTCTAAGTTTTTTTTATTGAAGTATAATTAACATACAATGTTATATTAATTTCAGGTGTACAGCATACTGATTCAACAATTCCATACAGTACTCAGTACTCAACATGGGTAGTCATCATCTGTCACCATACAACATTATTATATTATTGATTGTATTCCCTGTACTGTACTTGTCATCTGTATAACTTATTTATAACTGCAAATTTGTACCTCTATTTAAAAAAAATTTCTTAAGCTTATTCATTTTTGAGAGAGAGAGAGAGACAGAGCGTGAGCAGGGGAGGGGTAGAGACAAGGAAACACAGAATCCAAAGCAGGATCCAGGCTCTGAGCTGTCAGCACAGAGCCCAATGCAGGATTTGAACTCATGAACTGTGAGATCATGACCAGAGCCAACGTCAGACGCTTAACTGACTGAGCCACCCAGGTGCACCAGAAATTTGTGCCTCTTCATCCCCTTTGTATACTTCACTCATCTCTGCACCCACATCCCCTCTGGCAACCACAAGTCTGTTCTCTGTATTTAAGAGTCTGTTTGTTTCTTTGTTTTTTAGATTCCATGTGTAAGTTGAAATCAGGTGGTATTTATCTTTTTCTGTCTGAATTATTTCATTTAGATGTCTTTAAGTAATTTTAATGTTTATTTTTCCAACCAGCTCTGTGAGGTAGCGATTTTTGTCTGTTTTGTGTGCTTAGCAGACTATAGAAATATATAAAAAGCAAACTAAAATCACTTATTCAAAACCCATTACTTGAAAATCATGAAAAAACCAGAACAGTTAAACCATTGGTATTATTTTATATTTTTCTGGCCATTTCTGTAAGTGTATTTGTTTATTTTTATAAGTGTATATATGTGGGCATATGCTTTTGACATGTATTTTAATGCTATATACATTTTGAACATCGCAATTATTATTATTAATTTGCATAGTCAATATTTAGTCATTATTCATTTATATCTACATAATCATATACCTGTTTTATTTCTCTTTATTCTAGGCTGCAATTACATGTTAGATTCTGGGATCATTTTCCTTCTGTTTGAACATTTCTCTTTAGTAGATTTATTTTAGTGCCGGCTGTTGGTGGAAGATTCTCTCTTTATCTAAAAGCATCATTATCTCATCTTTATTTTTGAATGACATTTTCACTGAGTATAGAATTTCATGTGGCATTTCTTTTTCTTTCAGAATTTTAAATATATATTTTTGTATTTTTGTCATTTTTTTGGTTTCTATCATCTCCATGAAGAAGTCAGCCATCAGTTTTATGATTCTTGTTTGTAGGTAATGCATCTTTATCTCTCTAGTTTTAAATATTTCTGTTTTCCTTTACTTTTCAGCAGTTTAACTATCATTAATGCCATTTCCTTTGTATATATTATTTTTTAGGATTTTTCACAGATCCTTGAATTTGGGAGATGGTATCTTTCATCAATGTTGGAGAAGATTCTTAGCCACTATCTCTTAAATGTTGCTTCTTCCCCATTCTTTCTGTCCTATCCTTCTGGGCTTCTAATTTACATATATATTGCATCTAAGCTAATTTCTGATGTGGGAATTGTCCGTGGGGGGACTTCCATTCAGTTCTTTCCTAAAGATTAAAATTCTCTGGTAAATTCTCCACAATTTTTTCTGTTTTATTTTAAAATCTTTATGAGGAAATTATAATATCATTATCAATTGTATATCTGTTCCTATGTGTTTTTTCATGGATTACAGTTATATAGACTTTTGGTATGTCTATTAATATCTTTTTTTAAATTTAAATTTTAGTTAGCTAATATATAGTGCAATACTGGTCTCAGGAGTAGAATTCAGTGATTCATCTCTTACATACAACATCCAGTGTTCATCACAAGTGCCTTAAGTAGTACCCATTGCCCATCTAGCCCATCTCCCCACCCACATTCCTTCATAAACCCTCAGTTTGTTCTCTATCATTAAGAGCCTCCTATGGTTTGCTTCCTTCTCTTTTCTTCATCCTCCCTTCCCATGTGTTCATCTGTTTTGTTTCTTAAATTCCACATATGAGTGAAATCACATGGTATTTATCTTTCTCTGATTGACTTATTTCACTTAGCATAATATATTCTAGCTCCATCTATGCCATGGCAAAATGCAAGATTTCATTCTTTTTGATGGCTGAGTACTACTCCATTGTGTGTATATACTATATCTTCTTTATTCATTCAGTTCATGGATATTTGGGCTCTCTCCATAGTTTGGCTATGGTTGATAATACTGCTGTAAACATTGGGGTGGATGTACCCCTTCAAATCTATATTTTTGTATCATTTGGGTAAATATCTAGTAATGCAATTGCTGGGTCATAGGGTAGTTCTATTTTTAGTTTTTTGAGGAACCTCCATACTCTTCTCCAGAGTGGCTGCATCATTTTAGTCCCACCAACAGTATAAGAGGGAACCCCTTTCTCTGCATCCTTGCCAACACCTGTTGTTCCTTGTGTTGTTAATTTTAGCCATTCCAAAAGGTGTGAGGTGGTATCTCAGATCTTTGATTTGTATTTTCCTGATGATGAGTGATGTTGAACATCTTTTCATGTGTCTGTTAGCCATGTGGATATCTTCTTTGGTAAAGTATCTTTTCATCTCTTCTGTCCATTTCTTCTGGATTATTTGTTTTTTGGGTGTTGAGTTTGATATGTTCTTTGTAGATTTTGGATACTAACCCTTCATCCAATTTGTCATTTGCATATATCTTCTCCCTTCTGTCAGCTTCCTTTTAGTTTTGTTGATTGTTTCCTTTGCTGTTCAGAAGCTTTTTATCTTGATGAAATCCCAATACTTTATGTGTGCTTTTGTTTCCCTTGCCTTCAGTGATGTGTCTGGTAAGAAGTTGCTCCAGCCGAGGTCAAAGAGGTTGCTACCTGTGTTGTTCTCTAGGATTTTGATGGTTTCCTGCTTCACATTTAGGTGAATCTCTTTTGAATTTATTTTTGTGTATGCTGTAATAAAGTGGTCCAGTTTCATTCTTCTGCATGTCACAGTCCAGTTTTCCCAACACCATTTGTTGAAGAGACTGTCTTTTCCCCATTAGATATTCTTTTCTTTTTTTTCAAAAGTTTTTAACATTTATTTATTTTTGAGAGACAGAGAATGAGTAGGGGAGGGGCAGAGACAGAGGGAGACACGGATTCCAAAGCAGGCTCCGGGCTGTCAGCACAGAGCCCAACACAGGGCTCGAACTCATGAACCATGAGATTATGACCTGAGTTGAAGTCAGACACTTACCCAACTGAGCCACCCAGGCACCCCTCCATTGGATATTCTTTCCTGCTTTGTCAAAGATGAGTTGGCCATATAGTTATGGGTTTATTTCTGGGTTTTCTATTGTGTTCCATTTATCTATGGGTCTGTTTTTGTGCCAGTACCATACTATCTTGATGACTTCAGCTTTGTAATATAGCCTGAAATCCGGATATATGATGTCTCCAGTTTCTTGGATTTTGTTTTTGTTATTGTTTTTTCACAATTGCTTTGACTATTCAGGATCTTTTATGGCTCTATACAAATTTTAAGATTGTTTGTTCTAGCCCTGTGAAGAATGCTGGTGGTATTTTGATAAGGATTACATTAAATGTGTAGATTGCTTTGGGTAGTATAGACATTTTAACAATGCTTGTTCTTCTAGTCCATAAGCATGGAATGCTTTTCCATTTCTTTGTGTTTTCTTCAATATCTTTCATATGTCTTCTATAGTTTTCAGAGTATACATCTTTTTCCTCTTCAGTTAGGTTTATTCCTAAGTATCTTATTGTTTTTGGTGCAGTTGTAAATGGGATTGATTCCTTGATTTCTTTTTCTGCTTCTGCATTATTGGTGTATAGCAATGCAACAGATTTCTGCATGTTGATATTATATCCTGCAATATTGCTGAATTCATGCATTAGTTTGAGCAATTTTTTGGTGGAGTCTTTTGGTATTTCTATATAGCTTATCATGTCATCTGCAAATAATGAAAATTTGAATTCTTCCTTGCCAATTTTTATGGCCTTTATTTCTTTTGGTTGTCTGATTGCTGGGTATGTCTATTAATTTCTCGTTGAATGATATAAATTGTATATTGAAGCTATTTAAAGGTTATTTTCCTTCTAAATGGGCTCGCCCTTCTTTTAACTAGTAGTGTCAGATTATTACTTCAATTTAATCATGGACTGTCTCAGTGTGATCCCTAGTAAGGCTGAGTCTACCACTGATTCACTGTAGTTTTTCTGAGTTTTTAGCTGAAAGCCTGGAGTGAGTCATCTGTGTAGGGAGTTTAAGGGCTTTGATTTGGGGCTAACCAATTTAAAAGGTGTGGCCATAAGAGGTAGTAACACATAACAGACTTTATTGGTGGCCTTGGACAGGGTGACATGCGATGGGGTCACCATCCCAAAAAGGAGGAGGGCAAGGGAACTCCTAGGGGACAGAAGAATGGGAGAGAAGGCTGAGCAGTAGGTGGGGAGTCTCTGGGTCAGAAAACTCCAAAGGATAGCTTGGCAGGTATAACTCCAAAGACCCGGGCTATCAGTGGGAGGTGTGATGGGGTATTCAAATCAGGCCAGCTCTAAATGACTAAAACTTTGATTGTTTCAGCTATCTTTAAAATTATTCCATGTGTAAAAAATTGAGTTTGGAGCAATCAGTCTTTTGAGCTGGTGGGTCTCAGCCTATAGTGAAGAAATAAACAGCCTAGGGGTCAGTAACCAGAGGCCATCTTTGGCTCATTTGTATCTATAACAGTCTGCAAGTTCCTTTCCAGATATATCCTGTAGTTTCCTTTTTGTGTGTGTTTCATGAGCACTGCATAAATGTCATTTGCCTTTTCAGAGGTTATTTCTTGGAAGTCATAGCTTCTTTAGGTACTGTTGCCCCAGCTGTCTTCAGGCAGAGGATATCTATTTTTTTTTAACCTGGTTTTAAAATTGGTCTAGGAGAGAGCAGTGGTCTACTATTGACTAGTTCTTTCTACTTACAGTTGACAGTTCTTCTCTAATACATTTAACTTACTTATATTTATTATGAATTACTGGCATATTTGCGCATGTTTGTAATTTCTGTGTGTCTCATACCTTGTTGTTTTTTTTTTCCAGTCTTGTTTTATTTTGGAATAATAGACTTTTTATTACGATTCCCTTTTCCTTTACAAGTTTGGAAGTTATAAATAGAGGTTCTGTTTCTATTCAGCTAGTGATTACTCTGCCAAATAGACATAATTTCATATTTTAATCAAAATCCAAATGATATATATGCAATGAAATACATTCTTGTGTGTGTATACTCTTCTCCTGAACCATCTAGGAAACTCAGTAAACTTTCATATTTCTCAGAAGATTCCATTTCCACAATTTCCCCTATCCCCACACATATAATGCCCAAAAACAATCCTTCATTTTATGTTTTAATTTATTATACATTTTTTTGACTTTAATTTTTAGAAGCAGTTTTTCAGAGCAGGCTGACAAGTGAAAATTGAGAGGAAGGTACAGAGACTTACCATATACCCACTGCCCCCCCCCCACTCTACATTCATGACTTCCCCCATTATCAGTATTCCCCAGAGTGATACACTTGTTACAACTGATGAACCTATATTGACATGTCATAATCACATATGACAAATTCCAAATTCCATAATTTACGTTAGGGTTCACTCCTGGTATTGTACATTCTATGGATTTTGACAAATATATAATGATGCATATCCATTGTTATTGTATCACAGGGTAATTTCATGGCTTTAAAAATCCCCTGGGGGCACAGTTAGTTAGGTGTCCAACTTTGACTCAGGTCATGATCTCATTGTTCATGGGTTCAAACCCTGAGTCAGACTCTGTGCTGACAGCTCAAAGCCTGGAGCCTGCTTCAGATTCTGTGTCTCCCTCTCTCTCTGCCCTTCTCCCGCTCGTATTCTGTCTCTGTCTCTCTCTCTCTCTCTCTCAAAAATAAAATAAAACATTAAAAAAATGTTTAAAAAAATACTCTGCCTATTGACCCCTGACCTCCATCCCCTGGAAACCACTGATCTTTTTATTGTCTCTACAGTTTGGCCTTTTTCAGAGTGTCATAGTTGGAATCATACAGGATGTAGCATTTTCAAATTAGCTTCTTTCACTCAGTAATATACATTTAAATTTTCTCCATTTTTTTATATAGTTTGATAGTTCATTTCTTTTTAGCACTAAATAATATTCTATTGTCTGACTGTATCACAGTGTTTATTTATCCATTCACTAACTGAAAGACATGCTAGTTGCTTCCAAGTTTTGACAATTATGAATAAATCTTCTGTAAACATCCATGGGCAGATTTTTGTGTGGACATAAATTTTCAAATCCTTTGGATAAATTCCAAAAAGGACAATTGCTGGATCATATAGTAAGAGTATGTTTAGTTTTGTAAGAAAACACTGAGCTATCTTCCAAAGTGGCTGTACCATTTTGCATTCCCACCAGTGATGTATGTGTTCTCATTGTTTCACATCCTCGCCAGCATTTGGTGGTGGTTAGCGTTACAGGTTTTTGCTATTCTAATATGTGTGTGCAGTGGTATCTCATTGTTTCGATTTGCATTTCCCTGATGACATATTATGTGTCTTTTTATATTCCTTTTTAAAATATTCCTATTTGCCATCCATATATCCTCTTTGCTGGGATGCCTGCTATGGTCTTTGACTTATTTTTAAATCAAGTTGTACGTTTTCTTATTGTTGAGTTTTTAGAATTCTTTTTATATTTCTATATTTACATTTATCAGATATGCATTTTAAAATGTTTTCTCTCAGGCTATGGCTTATCTTCTCGCTCTCTTGACATTGTCTTTTGCAGAGCAGAAGTCATTAATTTTAATGAAGTCCAGTTCATTCATTATTTCTTCATATATCATGACTTTGGTGTTATATCTAAAAAGTTATCACCATTTCCAAGGTCTTAAGTTATCTCCGATCTTATCTTCTAAGAGTTTTATAGTTTCTCATTTTACATTTAGGTTTATGATCCATTTTGAGTGATTTTTGTGAGTAATCCATTATGAGTACATTTTGTGTGTCTAGATTTTTTTTTTTTACATGAGGATGCCCAGTTGTTCAAAAGACTATCTTTGCTCCATTGTATTGCCTTTGTTTGTCAATTGACTGTGATTAGATCAGTCAATTTCTGGATTCTTTGCTTAGTTTCACAGATCTATTTGTTTATTCTTTTGCTGGTACTACAGTGTTTTGATTACCTAGCTTCAGAGTAGATCCTGAAGTTAGGTAGTGTATTGAATCTACATATTAAGTTGGGAAGAACTGACATCATAACAATATTGAGTCTTCTTATCCATGAACACTGAATAGTTGTTTATTTAGTTCTTCTTTGATTTTGTTCATCAGAGCTTTATAGTTTCCTCATAAAGATCTTTAGATTTCATTAGATTTATACCTAAGTATTTCACTTTTTGGATGCTAATGTAAATGATATTATGTTTTTAATTTGAAATTCCACTTGTGTATTGCTGATATATAGGAGAGAGTTTGATTTTTGTATATTCACTTTGTATCCTGCAAACTTGCTGTAATCACTTTTAAGTTCTGGGAATTCTTTTGTTGATTCTTTCAGTTTTTCAACACAGATGATCATGTATCTGTAAACAAAGATTTACTTTTTTCATTCTCAAATCTGTTTACCTTTTATTTCCCTTTCTTGCCTTATTATATTAGTTAGACTTCCAGTAAGAGGCTGAAAAAGCCTGGTGAGAGGGAACATTTTTGTCTTATTCTTTATGTTACTGGGAAATCTTTGAATTTCTCACCATGAAGTATGATGTTTGCTGTAGATTTTTTTGTAGATATTCTTTATCAAGTGAGGGAGTTCTTCTCTATTCCTAGTTTACTGAGAGTTTTTATTATGAATAGGCTTTGAATTTTGTTTTGTTTTGCTTTTTATGCATCTATTGATGCAGTTGTGTGATTTTTTTCTTTTTTAGCTTGTTGATGTGATAGATTTCATCACTTGATTTAAAAATTTTGAACCAGCCTTATATACCTGGGATAATTTCTACTTGGTCATGGTATAATAATTCTTTTCATACATTGTTAGATTTGATTTGTTAATATTTTGTTGAGGGCTTTTACACCTATGTTCATGAGATATTGGTCAGCCATTTTCTTTTCTTGTAATGTCTTTGTTTGGTTTTGATATTAAAGTAATGATGGCCTCATAGAATGAGTTAGAAAGCTTTTGTTTTTTCCACTTCTATCCTCTGAAAGAGGTTTTAGGAAATTGGTATAATTTCTTCATTAAATGTTTGTTAGAATTCATCACTGAATTCATCTAATCCTGACCTACATAGTTTTCCTGCTCTCTAAAAAAACTTTTAATATTTCTTGTAATGTTGGTCTGCTAGCAACAAATTCTCTCAATTTTTTTCTGAGAAAGTTTTTATTGCTCCTTCACTTTTGTGGGATAATTTTGGAGGTTCAGAATTTAGGTTGGTTGTTTTGTGTTTCTCTCTCTCTCTCTCTCTCAACCCTTTAAATATCTCACTCTACTCCACTCCTCTTGCTTGTATGGTTTCTGAGGAGAAGTTAGATATAATTTTTATCTTTGTTATTCTGTGAATTTTCCTGCATCTTTGGCTTCTTCCAAGATTTTCTTTTATCTTTGTGTAGTTTGAAAATGGTATGCGTGTGTGTAGTGTTTTGTTTGGGATTTGTTCTGCTTGGTGTTTTCTGAGCTTCCTAGATTTAGACCTTGGTGCCTGACATTAATTGGGGAGAATTCTCAGTCATTATTGTCTCAAATATTCATTCTCCTTCTGACATTTCCATTACACATACTACACCTTTTGTAATTGTTTCTCAGTCATTGGATATTTGTTTTTTTCATTTTTTGTCATTATTCTCTTTGCTTTTTGGTTTTTGAAATTTCTATTGATGTATCCTTAAGCTCAGAAATTCTTTTTTCAGCTGTAACCAGTCTACCATTAAGCCAATCAAAGGTATTCTTCACTTCTGTTATAGTGTTTTCTATCTGTTACATTTCTTTCTGGTTCTTTCTAAAGATTTTCAACTTTCTATTTACATTGCTCATCTGTTCTTGCATGCTGTCTACTTTGCCCTTTGAGCCTTTAACTTATTAATCATGGTTGTTTTAAGTTCTTGGCCAGATAATTTCAGCCATAATAATGCCATGCCTGTTCTGATGCTTGCTCTGTCTCTTCAAACTGTGTTTTTTGCCTTTTGGTATGCCTTGTGATTTTTTCCTTGGTAGTCTTTTGTGATGTACTGGTTAAAAGTAACTGCTGTAAGTTGGTCTTTCATAATGTGGTGCTGAGGTGTGGGAGTAGAGGAAGTGGCTTATAATCCTAAGAGTAGATCTCAGTCTTTTTTAATGAGCCTATTCCTCTGGATTGTAAAACTTAGCATGTTTCTCAATTTTCTTTCTCTCCTCCTTAAGATGACAGGATGGCTAGAATGAGCTGGACTTGGATATTTTCCTTTTTCCATATGGAAAGTTACAGGGGACTAGAGTTGGCCATTTCCCTTCCCCCAGATCAGTTAGGCTCTGATAGAACCCCAGCAGGCTAGGCTCTGGTTAGTTAGTTTCTCTTGAGGGAAAGAACTGTTAAGAACAGAGGACTGTGATGTATTTTAAAATGGTCCTAGGGGCACTTGGATGGCTCAGTCAGTTGAGCATCTGACTTTGACCCAGGTCATGATTTCAGAGTTTGAGAGTTCAAAGGCTGCATTGGGCTTACTGCTGTAATCACAGAGCCTGCTTTGGATTCTCTTTCTCTGCCTTTCCCCTGCTCATGCTCTTTCTCTCAAAAATAAATAAAATTAAAAATAAAAATAAAAACGGTCTTTGAATTAAATCTCATAATATTGTGAGTCCTCCATATGGATGGGTCCTCCTGGAGGATTTTAACTCTCAGAGTTGTCTACACTGAGCCTCCAGCAATTTGTCAATTACAGTTCAGGTTTTCCTACCTGGGAATGGGTTCTCACGTTGGCTTTCACTCTTGTGTCTCTACTTGGTAAGCCATGGCTCCCTGTATTTGCCTTCTACAATCTTGGAGCAGTGGTTCGCTCCGTGTCCTGCCTTTTCTTATGTGTCCAAGAAGAGTTGTTGACTTTTCAAGCAGTTCAGCTTTTTACTTATTAGGATGGAGTGGTAGCTTCTAAGCTTCTTACATGATTAGAATTGGAAACTGGAAGTCTTCTCTTTCCCTTTAATTTCCTCTCTCTCTCTCTCTCTCTCTCTCTCTCTATATATATATATATATATATATGTATAATTGATAAATTGCTGGAAGCCCAGTGTGGACAACTCTGAGAATTGAAAACCTCCAGGAGGACCCAGCCATATGGAGGGCCCACAATATTGTGAGATTTAATTCTAGGACCATTTTTATTTTACATATATATATATATATATATATATATATATATATGCACACATATGTAAAATTATATATATATATATATATATATATATATATATATATATATATAATTTTGAGTTTATTTATTTTGAGAGAGAGAGCATACAAATGAGCAGGGGAGGGGCAGAGAGAGAGGAGAGAAAGAATCCCAAGAAAGTTCCATGCTACCAGTGCAGAGCCAGACACAGGGCTGGATCTCACAAACCATGAGAATCAAGAGTCCAACGCTCAGCCCACTGAGCCACTCAGGTACCCCCACAATACATTTTTAAACATACAGTAATAATTAATTTCACTGAGTTTTTATTTAGTGAAATTTAAAATTTTAAAATATAATTTTACTTATGTCTTTGTACACCATTGCTTCTTATATTCCTTTTCTCCTTTATTTTTGAAATATAGCCTTTATTGATTACTTCAGTAGAATCTGAATAAAAATTCTATTAGTCTTGGTGACACAATTTTTAAAAATTTGTCCTTAATTTTGTCTGTGTATGTGTGTGTGTGTGTGTGTGTGTGTGTGTGTGTGTGTATAAAAATGACTGGTAGTTGTTTTCTCTCAATATATTAAAGTAGCTTTTAAAATTTCTTCACATTAATGGTGGCTGATGATAAATCTTATTGTCTTCCTGATTGTTGCTATTTTACACATAAACATTTCTTACTCTATGATAGCTTTAAAATTTTTCTATTTATCCAGGATACTTTAAATTTCACTAAATATACATAGAGGTATATATATTTACTAAATATACATAGACGTATTCATAGAGGTATACATAGAGGTATATATTTCACTAGATATACATAGAAGTATATAGTGATTACATTTCACTAAATATACATAGAGGTATATACTGTTTTGTACTCTGCCTTTTAAATCTGAAGACTTAGCTCTTCCTTCAGTTACAACTATTTTTTTCTTCAAATTTCTGCATATTAACTCTCTCCCATCTTCTTTACTTCTGGAACTATTTTATTGTATTAATAAACTAATTTTTTTAGGGAGAGAGAGCCCCTGTGTGCAAGCAGGGTGGGGGTGGGGTGTGCAGAGGGAGAGGGAGAGAGAAACGGTAAGCAGACTCCATACTGAGCACAGAGCTCTATGCAGAGATTGATCCCACAGGTCAAGAGGTCATGACCTGAGCTGAAATCAAGGGTCTGGATGCTTAACCAACTGAGCCACCCAGGTACCCCTGGAATTCATTTTGAAGTTATGTTATAAATTATACCCATTATTCATGTTCTTAATTTGTTTCTCACATTTTCTCCCTCTTTAACTTTGAATGCTATGGTTTTGTTATTTTTTTCAGATATGCCTTCCAAATTCATGATTCCTGCCTTGTACTATTTAATTCTCCTAATGAGTTTATTTATTTATTTAAAAAAAATTTTTTAACGTTTATTTATTTTTGAGACAGAGAGAGACAGAGCATGAATGGGGGAGGGGCAGAGAGAGAGGGAGACACAGAATCGGAAGCAGGCTCCAGGCTCTGAGCCATCAGCCCCAGAGCCCAACGCGGGGCTCGAAATCACCGACCGTGAGATCGTGACCTGAGCCAAAGTCAGACGCGTAACCGACTGAGCCACCCAGGCGCCCCATAATGAGTTTATTTTTAAATTATATGTTTTTACTTGACTTCTTTTGTTTTATGATCTTTTACTTGGTCTTTATTTACGTGTTCTTTATTACCTAAACATTTCACATATACTTATTGTAAAATTTTGTTATCTCCATTTCTACAATGAGAAATCCTTCCATTTGTTAATTCCACAGACTGTCTTTCTTGGCATTATGCTTTTCCATAACTAACATTGTGGATACTTCCTAGAATTTCCACATATCTTTGGTCATTAAAGGCCTCTCTATTAAAAGATCTCACAGGTGACTCTGTACAAGTTTGATGGGATTCTTCATTGTTAACCAGCTTTCAGGCTAGGTTCTTAATTCCAGAGTTTTTGAAATATTCAGTTAATATAAACTTAAGAGTAAAAGTAGGTTTCTGATTTCTGGTAGTTGGTTCTCTTTCCAATCACAGCCTGGAATAAGCAACTTTATTCTTTTCTGTGATCTAGGGAAATGGGCAGGTATTTTTCAGTTCAGATGATGTCCACTGCTGGATTCCTATAACATGTGGGCTCTCTGACCTAATTCTAGGTTCCATGTGGCAATTAAAACTCTAATCCCTAAGGTGTGCTTCAGATTCCAGTCCTTCAGTGAGCTCCATAGGTTCAAGGAGTAGTGACCATTACATCTAAGTGTGTCTTTTTCATTCCTTTGACCTAGAAAATTCCCTTTTTTTAAAATGTGAGCAAATAAAAAATCTATTTCTGGTGGTTTGAAGTTGGAAAGGAAGTTTTTGCATCTACTCATGTTGTGTTTTTGCCCATAAATTTTTATTTAAAGGTCATTAAAACATTGCCATTGACCCTGCTGCTAAGATTTCCTGCTAAGGAGGTAGTTTGACAAGTGCACAAAAATTTGAGGTTATCCATTGCAATAGAGAAAAGTAGTAAAGACCTTAAATCCCCTGGGAGAAGAAATCTTCAAATAAATGATGTACAAAAATATATTGATTATTATAGAGCCAGCAGATGCAATAGTTAAATCCTATTTTTTTCATAGAGATATAAAATTATGATTAAGATGATGAAGATGAATATGGTAATATTTAATCCTTGTATAGAGCTTGCTTTGTGCTGGATACTATTCTAAATAACACACACACACACACACACACACACACACACTTTTACTTATTTAATCCTCAAAATAACTCTAGGATTCCAGTAGTATAAATTTTCTCCCATTTTACAAATGAGAACACTGCTGTGGAAACTTTAATAACCTGATCATGGTAACAAACAATTAATATGACATGTGTGTGTAAAATATGGGAACATACACATGTATTTACAAAATATCCCTCTTGATTGAAGAACACACAGGGGAATGATTCTCTTGGTTGCTTCTGTGGAGATAAGTGGTGCCTGGGGAACAAAAATGGAGGAAGACTGTTAAGGTTTGATCTACGTGAATAGGTTAATTATTTTAAAATTAAATGGGGCACCTGGGTGGCTCAGTGGGTTGTTTCTGACTTCAGCTCAGGTCGTGGTCTTGTGGTTCGTGGGTTCAAGCCCCGTGTTGGGCTCTGTGCTGATAGCTTAGAGCCTGGAGCCTGCTTCTGATTCTATGTCTCCCTCTCTCCCTGTCCCTCCCCTGTTCACTCAAAGGTGTCTCTCAAAGGTGAATAAATGTTAAAAAAAATGTTTTTTAATTAAATAAATGGAGTAGTTACCTGGGCCTGGGCCTGGGTTTATATGAATGTAAAAGAAAAATATTGAGGATTTCAGACAGAAGAAGCATATGGGGCAAATGGTCTGAGGCACATGGTCTGTGCCTGACTCCACAATGGTCTGTGGAGAACAGTGAGTATTTGTTTGTGTCCAGGATGTAGAGCACATGCCGTGGAATGATGAGGACATAATCCAGATCGATTTGTGCTTGACAGCAGTCCCTTCTATCACCATTGCTCGTTGCTTATATTTGACTTGTAATGTGGACACAGTGCTGTTGCAATAGCAGGTTTTCAAAGGTGTTGGCACCACTCTGATAGACTCCTTCTCCAAATTCCACATCCTCCTTCTATTCTTACTCTGAAGTTTATTTATGCATTTCAGAAGAAACCAGATGCTACAATTGAATTAAATCATTGCGGTGGAACAAATTTCCCTTCTTGTCACTTGAAGGAATAGCAAGTTTTTATTCCTTTTCTTTAAAATTCTTAGTAGATCATTTATGTTTTCTTTTAAAATTTTCAGCCACAATTGGTTCCCAAGATATTCCAGAAGTTCATTTTTGCTTCATTAAACCTGTTCTGGATGAAGATATTAGAAATAGTTGTTTGTCTTAAAATGGAGTGTTTCTGCTATATAAGTCTATGCAGGGAGGAGAGCTGATGGTGCCCACAGGGAAGACTTGAGATGACCTTGAGAACACCAAGAGATTATCTTACCAAGATAAAAAGTGAGCATTCTGACAGTTTTACTGTATTATGGAGAGAGAGCAGGAAGAGTGGGAAGGAAGGAAGGAAGGAAGGAAGGAAGGAAGGAAGGAAGGACAGAAGGAAGGGAGGAAGAAAGGAAGGAAGGAAGGAAGGAAGGAAGGAAGGAAGGAAGGAAGGAAGGAAGGAAAAGGGAGGGAAGGAGGAAAGGAAGGAAGGAAGGAAGGAAGGAAGGAAGGAAGGAAGGAAGGAAGGAAGAAAGAACAGAAGGAAAAAGGAAGGAAGGAAGGAAGGGAGGAAGGAAGGAAGAAAATCTTACCTATTTAATAATCAAAGCCTGGATGCTAAAACTGACTTAGTCTTTGATTAGCTATACGATGATATTTTGATTCCTCTCTTGCAACACATCCCCTTATTGTATGGGTCATATCGTCTATATCAAAGCAAGAGGTTTTATATTGTATTGTTTTACATTATATAAGAACAATTCTATTCTAATTTGAAGAGTGTCTTTGAGAGTGTGACGTAGAGTTAGTGTCACATTCTAAGAATATTGCTGGGTCACAGACAAGCCTTAGATAAGGCTGTGAGAACATTCTGGTTCTCTCTGGTAGTCTAATTCTGGGAATCTTATTTCAGAGCTGTGTTCTAATTATTGTACTATACAACCATATCTCTGGTGGCTGGTGAGAGAGTGTGGAGACAGGAAAAGAGATTTCAGAGCTCATGCTGAAATATACCAGTGGTCTATTTGTTCATCTTTACATCAACAAATGTATTAATTTTTGTAGTTTTATAACAAATCTCGATATCCTTTAGAGTAAATTCTCGGACATTGTTCTTCAAACCATCTTGGCTATTCTTGACTGTTTGAATATTCATATATGCCTTAAAACCAGCCTGTCAATTTCCACAAAAGAACTTTTCTTTTATTTTAATACTAATTTTTATCATTTAATTTGCACTGTGGAACTGCAAGTATTACTTCCTCCTAATATAGGAACATGTATCACATATATTAAAAGAGATAGGAAAACTTCATTCTCTTCCTTTTGAGGTTTTGAACTCTCATTCAATTCATTATTTTCATGGGAACTAGTGTAATCTTTTCCGTAGCCATTTATAACAGTTGGCTTCAGTGTGGAACACCAATTTTTAAATAGTCTTTAAAATACAGACTTTGAAGAGGACACAAAGAATTGGAAAAGTATTCCATGCTCATGGATTGGAAAAACAAACATTGTTAAAACGTCTATGTACACTTGATGTAATCCCTATCAAAATACCACCAGCATTCTTCACAGAGCTAGAACGAACAATCCTAAAATTTGTTTGGAACCACAGATGACCCTGAATAGCCAAAGCAATTGTGAAAATACACACACACACACACACACACACACACACACACACACACACACAGCTGGAGACGTCATGATGCCGGATTTCAAGATATATTACAAAGCTGAAGTTATCAAGACCGTATGGTACTCGCACAAAAACAGATACATAGATCAATGGAACAGAATAGAAAACCCAGAAAGGGACTCAGAACTATATAGTCGATTCATCTTTGACAAAGAAGGAAAGAATATCCAATGGAAAAAAGTATCTCCATTTTTTAAAATATGAAATTTATTGTCAGATTGGGTTTCCATACAACACCCAGTGCTCATCCCAACAGATGACCTCCTCAATGCCCATCACCCACTTTCCCCTCCCTCCTACCCCCCATCAACCCTCAGTTTATTCTCAGTTTTTTAAGAGTGTCTTTTGGTTTGGCTCCCTCCCTCTCTGTAACTTTGTATTTCCCCTTCCCCTTGCCCATGGTCTTCTGTTAAGTTTCTCGGGATCCACATAAGAGTGAAAACATATGGTATCTCTCTTTCTCTGTATGACTTATTTCACTTAGCATAACACTCTTCAGTTCCATCCACGTTGCTACAACTGGACAGATTTCATTCTTTCTCATTGCCACGTAGTATTCCATTGTATCTATAAACCACAACTTCTTTATCAATTCATCAGTTGATGGACATTTAGGCTCTTTCTGTAATTTGTCTATTGTTGAAAGTTCTGCTATAAGCATTGGGGTACAAGTGACCCTATGCATCAGCACTCCTGTATTCCTTGGTAAATTCCTAGCAGTGCTATTGCTGGGTCATAGGGTAGGTCTATTTTTAATTTTTTCAGGAACCTCCACACTGTTTTCGAGAGTGGCTGTACCAGTTTGCATTCCTACCACCAGTGCAAGAGGGTTTCCCTTTCTCCACATCCTCTCCAGCATCTATAGTCTCCTGATTTGTTCATTTTAGCCACTCTGACTGGCATGAGGTGGTATAGCAGTGTGGTTTTGATTTGTATTTCCCTGATAAGGACTGACGTTGAGCATCTTTTCATGTGCCTGTTGACCATTTGGATGTTTTCTTTAGAGAAACGTCTATTCATGTCTTCTGCCCATTTCTTCACTGGATTATTTGTTTTTCAAGTGGGGAGTTTGGTGAGTTCTTTATAGATTTTGGATACTAGCCCTTTGTCCGATATGTCATTTGCAAATATCTTTTCCCATTTCGTCGGTTGCCTTTTAGTTTTGTTGATTGTTTCCTTTGCAGTGCAAAAGCTTTTTATCTTGATGAGGTCCCAGTAGTTCATTTTTTGCTTTTAATTCCCTTGCCTTTGGAGATGTGGTAAGTAAGAAATTGCTGCAGCTGAGGTCAGAGAGGTGTTTTCCTGCTTTCTCCTCTAGGGTTTTGATGGTTTCCTGTCTCACATTCAGGTCCTTCATCCATTTTGAGTATATTTTTGTGAATGGTGTAAGAAAGTGCTCTAGTTGCATTCTTCTGCATGTTGCTTTTTTCCATTGGATACTCTTTGCTGCTTTGTCAAGGATTATTTGGCCATACATTTGTGGGCCCAATTCTGGGGTCTCTATTCTATTCCATTTGTCTGTGTGCCTGTTTTTGTGCCAATACCATGCTGTCTTGATGATGACAGCTTTGTAGTGGAGGCTAAAGTCTGGGATTGTGATGCCTCCCACGTTGGTTTTCTTCTTCAATATTATTTTGGCTATTTGGGGTCTTTTGTGGTTCCATACAAATTTTAGGATTGCTTGTTCTAGCTTTGAGAATAATGCTGGTGCAATTTTGATTGGGATTGCATTGAATATGTAGATCACTTTGGGTAGTATTGACATTTTAACAATATTTATTCTCCCAATCCATGAGCAAGGAATGTTTTTCCATTTCTTTGTATCTTCTTCAATTTCCTTCATAAGCTGTCTATAGTTTTTAGCATACATATCTTTTACATTTTTGGTTTTGTTTATTCCTAGGTATTTTATGATTTTTGGTGCAATTGTGAATGGGATCAGTTTCTGTATTTGTCTTTCTGTTGATTTATTATTAATGTACAAGAATGCAACTGATTTCTGCACATTAATTTTTTATCCTGCGACTTTGCTGAATTCGTGTATCAGTACTAGCAGACTTTTGGTGGAGTCTATCAGGTTTTCCATATATAATATCATGTCATCTGCAAAAAGTGAAAGCTTGACTTCATCTTTGCCAATTTTGATGCCTTTGATTTCCTTTTGTTGTCTGATTGCTGAAGCTAGCAGTTCCAACACTATGTTAAAAAACAGTGGTGAGAGTGGACATCCCTGTCGTGTTCCTGATCTCAGGGGGAAAGCTCTCAGTTTTTCCCCATTGAGGATGATATTAGCTGTGGGCTTTTCATAATTGGCTTTTATGATGTTTAAGTATGTTCCTTCTATGCCAACTTTCTTGAGGGTTTTTATTAAAAAGGATGCTGAATTTTGTCAAATGCTTTTTCTGCATCGATTGACAGGATCATATGGTTCTTATCTTTTATCAATGTGATGTATGACATTGATTGATTTGCGAATGTTGAACCAGCCCTGCAGCCCAGGAATGAATCCCACTTGATCATGGTGAATAATTCTTTTTATATGCTATTGAATTCTATTTGCTAGTATCTTGTTGAGAATTTTTGCATCCATATTCATCAGGGATATTGGCCTGTAGTTCTCTTTTTTTGCTGGGTCTCTGTCTGGTTTGGGAATCAAAGTAATGCTGGCTTAATAGAATGAGTCTGGAAGTTTTCCTTCCCTTTCTACTTTTTGGAACAGCTTGAGAAGGATAGGTATTATCTCTGCTTTAAATGTCTGGTAGAATTCCCCAGGGAAGCCATCTGGTCCTGGACTCTTATTTGTTGGGAGATTTTTGATAACTGATTCAATTTCTTCGCTGGTTATGGGTCTGTTCAAGTTTTCTATTTCTTCCTGTTTGAGTTTTGGAGTGGGTGCTTAGGAATTTGTCCATTTCTTCCAAGTTGTCCAGTTTGTTGGCATATAATTTTTCATAGTATTCCCTGATAATTGCTTTATTTCTGAGGGATTGGTTTTAATAATTCCATTTTCATTCATGATTTTATCTATTTGTGTCCTCTCCCTTTTCTTTTTAAGAAGCTTGGCTAGAGGTTTATCAATTTTGTTTATTTTTCCAAAAAATCAAGTCTTGGTTTCATTGATCTGCTCTACAGTTTTTTAGATTCTATATTGTTTCTTTCTGCTATGATCTTTATTATTTCTCTTCTTCTGCTGGGTTTGGGGTGCCTTTGCTGTTCTGCTTCTATTTCCTTTTGGTGTGCTGTTAGATTTTGTATTTGGGATTTTTTGTTTCTTTTTTTTAATTTTATTTTTTATTTTTAAAATTTACATCCAAATTAGCATATAGTGCAACAATGATTTCAGGAGTAGATTCCTTAGTGCCACTTACCCATTTAGCCCATATCCCCTCCCCCAACCCCTCCAGTAACCCTCAGTTTGTTCTCCATATTTATGAGTCTCTTCTGTTTTGTCCCCCTCCCCCCCGTTTTCATATTATTTTTGTTTCCCTTCCCTTATGTTCATCTGTTTTGTCTCTTAAATTCCTCATATGAGTGAAGTCATATGATTTTTGTCTTTCTCTGACTGACTAATTTCACTTAGCGTAATACCCTCCAGTTCCATCCACGTAGTTGCAAATGGCAAGATTTCATTCTTTTTGATAGCCAGGTAATACTCCGTTGTATATATATACCACATCTTCTTTATCCATTCATCCATACAGGGACATTTGGGCTCTTTCCATACTTTGGCTATTGTTGATAGTTCTGCTATAAACATGGGGGTGCATATGTCCCTTTGAAACAGCACACCTATATCCCATGGATAAATGCCTAGTAGTGCAATTGCTCGGTCATAGGGTAGTTCCATTTTTAGTTTTTGAGGAACCTCCATACTGTTTTCCAGAGTGGCTGCACCAGCTTGCATTCCCATGGGATTTTTCTTGTTCTTGAGATAGTCCTGGATTGCAATGTATTTTCCTCTCAGGACTGCCTTCGCTGCATCCCAAAGCATTTGGATTGTTGTATTTTCATTTTCATTTGTTTCCATATATTTTTTAATTTCTTGTCTAATTGCCTGGTTGACCCATTCATTCTTTAGTAGGGTTTTCTTTAACCTCCATACTTTTGGAGGTTTTCCAGGCTTTTTCCTGTAGATGATTTCAAGTTTCATAGCATTGTGGTCTGAAAGTGTGCATGATATGATCTCAGTTCTTTTATACTTATGAAGGGCTGTTTTGTGACCCAGTATGTGATCTATCTTGGATAATGTTCCATGTGCACTCGAGAAGAAAGCATATTCTGTTGCTTTGGGATGCAGAGTTCTAAATATATCTGTCAAGTCCATCTGATCCAATGTATCATTCAGGGGTCTTGTTTCTTTATTGATCCTGTGTCTATATGATCTATCCATTGTTGTAAGTGGAGTATTAAAGTCCCCTGCAATTACCACATTCTTGTCAGTAAGGTTGCTTATGTTGGTGTTTAATTGTTTTATATATTTGTGGGCTTCCGTATTCAGTGCATAGACATTTATAATTGTTAGCTCTTCCTGATGGATAGACCCTATAATCATTATATAATGCCCTTCTTCATCTCTTGTTACAGCCTTTAATTTAAAGTGTAGTTTGTCTGATATAAGTATGGCTACACCAGCTTTCTTTTGACTTCCAGAAGCATGATAGACAGTTCTCCATTCCCTCACTTTCAATCTGAAGGTGTCAGGTCTAAAATGAGTCTCCTGTAGATAGCAAATAGATGGGTCTTGTTTTTTTAATATATCCATTATGTTACCTTATGTCTTTTGGTTGGAGCGTTTAGTCCATTTACATTCAGTGTTATTATGGAAAGATATGGTTTAGAGTCATTGTGATATCTGTAGTTTTCATGCTTGTAGTGATGTCTCTGGTTCTTTGTGGTCCTTGCAACATTTCATTCACAGAGTCCCCCTTATGATCTCTTGTAGGGCTGGTTTAGTGGTGATGAATTCCTTCATTTTTTGTTTGCTTGGAAAATGTTTATCTCTCCTTCTATTCTGAATGACAGACTTTCTGGATAAAGGATTCTTGGCTGCATATTTTTACTGTTCATCACATTGCCATTTTGTTTTCCTGCCATTCCTTTCTGGCCTGCCAAGTTTCAGTAGATAGGTCTTCCACTAGTCTTATGGGTCTCCCTTTATAATTTAGAGCCTGTTTATGCCTCGCTGCTTTCAGAATTTTTTCTTTATCCTTGTATTTTGCCAGTTTCACAATGTTATGTCATGCAGAAGATCATTTCAAGTTACGTCTGAAGGGAGTTCTCTGTGCCTCTTGAATTTCAGTGCCTGTTTCCTTCCCCAGATCAGGGAAGTTCTCAGCTATGATTTGTTCAAGTACACCTTCAGCCCCTTTCTCTCTCTTCTGGAATTCCTATGATATGGATATTGTTCCGTCTGATTGCATCACTTAGTTCTCTAATTTTCCCCTCATACTCCTGGATTTTTTTTCTCTCTCTTTTTCTCAGATTCCTCTTTTTCCATAATTTTATCTTCAAATTCACCTATTCTCTCATCTGCCTCTTCAATTCGTGCTATGGCTGCCTCCATTTTATTTTGGATCTCATTTATAGCATTTTTTTTTTAGTTCCTCATGATTATTTCTTAGTCCTTTGGTCTCTGTAGCAATAGATTCTCTGCTGTCCTGTATGCTTTTTTTCAAGCCCAGTGATTTATTTTATGACTATTATTCTAAATTCTTGTTCAGTTATATTGCTTAAATCGGTTTTGATCAATTTGTTAGCTGTCACTACTTCCTGGAGTTTCTTTTGAGGAGAATTCTTCCATTTTGTCATTTTGGGTAGTCCCTGTAGTAGCTCCAAACTGCAGGGCACTTCCCCTGTGCTGTCTGGAGAAACTTGTGTTGGTGGGTGGGGCCGCAGTCAGACCTGATGTCTGCCCCCAGCCCATTGCTGGGGCCACAGTAAGACTGGTGTGTACCTTATCTTCCCCTCTCCCAGGGGAAAAACTCACTGTGGAGTGGTGTGGCCCCTGTCTGGGCTGCTTGCACACTGCCAGGTGTGTGGTGCTGCTTCGATAGGATCTGGCCAAGTGTGTATTAGACAGGGTGGATCTGCAAGGTACACAGGGGTGGGAGGGGCAGGCTTAGCTCACTTTGCCCTCAGTGGTCGACTGAGGAGGGGCCCTGCAGCACCGGGAAGGAGGCAGACCCGTTGGAGGGATGGATCCACAGAAGCACAGCGTCGTGTGTTTGCGCAGTGCGAGCAAGTTCAGTGAAATGGTTCCCTTTGGGGTTTCGGCTGGGGAATGGGAGAGGGAGATGGCGCTTTCCAGTGCCTTTGTTCCCCGCTGAGCTCTCTTCTTCCTGGAGTCAACAGCTCTCCTTCCTGGCGTCCTCTTGCCCTCCCCACTCTCCGAGAATAGAGCTGTTGACTTTTAACATTCCAGATGTTAAGCCCTGCTGGCTGTCAGAACTCATGCAATCTGGCCCCTCTGCTTTTGCAAGCCAGGCTTTGGGGGCCCTGCCTTGCCCAGAGGGCTGCCCCTCCACTGCTCCAGCTCCCTCCCACCAGTCTATATAGCATGCACCACCTCTCCTCCCTTCCTACCCTCTTCTGTGGGCCTCTTGTCTACCCTTGGCTCTGGAGAGTTCATTCTGCTAGTCTTCTGGCAGTTTTCTGTGTTATTTAGGCCAATGTGGGTGGAATCTAAGCAATCAGCAGGACGAGGTGAGTCCAGAGTCCTCTTATCCCGCCATCTCCCTTCCTGTCTCTAAAGACAGTATCTTCAATATATAGTGTTGGGAAAATTAGATGGCAACATGCATAAGAATGAAACTGGACCATATACAAAAATAAATTCAAAATGAATGAAATACCTAAATGTGAAGCAGGAAATCATCAAGATCCTAGAAGACAACACAGGCAGCAACCTCTTTGACCTTGGCTGGAGCAACTTCTTACTATACTTACTAAACATGTTGCTGAAGACAAGGGAAACAAAAGCAAACATGAACTATTGGAACTTCATCAAGATAAAGAGGTTCTGTGCAGCAAAGGAAACAATCCACAAAAGCAGCCTAGGGAATGGGAGAAGATATTTGCAAACAACATGTCTGATAAAGGATTAGTATCCAAAATCTATAAAGAATGTATCAAACTCAACACCCAAAAAACAACCCAAGTAAGAAATGGGCAGAAGAGATGAGTAGACACTTTTGCAAAGACATCCAGATGGCTAATAGACACTGAAAAGATGCTCAAAATCCCTCATCATCAGGGAAATAGAAATCAAAACCACACTGAGATACTACCTCACACCTTTCAGAATGGCTAAAATTAACAACACAAGGAACAACGGGTGTTGCTGAGGCTGCAGAGAAAGGAGAACCCTTTTGTACTGCTGGCGGGAATGAAAACTAGTGCAGCCACCCTGGAGAAAAGTATGGAGGTTTCTCTAAAACTAAACATAGAACTACCGTATGATCCAGCAATTGCGCTATTAGGTATTCACCCAAAGGATACAAAAATACAGATTTGCAGTGGTATGTGCACCCCAATGTTTATAGAAGCATTATTAACAATAGCCGAATATGGAGAGAGCCCAAATGTCCATGAACTGATGAATGGATAAAGAAGACATGGTATATATACACAATGGAATATTACTCAACCATCAAAAAGAATGAAATCTTGCCCTTTGCAATGGCATGGGTGGAGCTATAATGTATTCTGCTAAGTGAAATAAGTCAATCAGAAAGACAAATACCATGTGATTTCACTCATATGTGGAATTTAGGAAACAAAATAGATGAATACATGGGAAGTGGGGGATAAAGAGGCTCTTAACAATAGAGAACAAACTGAGGGTTAATGGAGGGAAATAGATGGGAGATGGGCTAGATGGGTAATGGGCATTAAGGAGGACCCTTGTGATGAGCACTGGATGTTGTATGTAAGTGATGAATCATTGAATTCTACTCCTGGAACCAATATCGCACTGTATATTAGCCAACTAAATTTTAATTAATTAAATAAATAAATGTTTTTTCTTCTTTTATTTATCTCTCACTTCACTCATATTGGCCCAATTTTTTGAACTCTATACGTTATGCCAATGAATGTGTCTAAGTTAACAATAAGTATTATCAGGGACCTTTAAAAATAGACCCCAAAACTCAAGCAAAAGGATGTTTGAAGATCCATATTTTTATGATGACATCTATTCTACTTTCTATTTTAAAAATGATTAATTGAATTAAGGTAAAGGAAAATCAAATAACTTGTCCAAGATCATACAGCTTGGGTGATATAGCTGATGAAAATGTTGGAGCTAAAATGAAATCTAGACTCCCTAACTTCTAAAAGGATATTTTGCTCCTTTTAAGACTGTCTCCTTGGCCTTATCATTCTTTCCAACACGAATAACCCCCTCCCCACCCTCATTTTTACCAGGTGAGGGTCCATGTACTCATGAACTTGCGGCACCAGACTGTCTCACCCCAGAAACTGCTGCTGATTATCTCTGTCAAAGTAGTCTTTACTTGCTGATTCCTATAATTCTTTGTACCTCTCTCTCACATACTTCTCTCATTCTGTTTTTTATTTATACAAGTTACTTCTTTCTAGCCATATTGCAAATGCCTTGATGGCAGGAACTGACTTTTATAAATTTGGTATTCACGGTGCCTAGCCCCTTGTCCAGCATAGGATAGGTACTTACTGCTTGTTTAATAAATTGGATGAATTAAGGAATTCGGTAAGTAGAGAAAATGTCTCAGTATACCCATGGAAAGGCATTTGGGATATGGATGAGAAGGACAGAATATATTAACTTAAAAAAAAATCCATATAGTTTCTCCTCTTAAATGAGAAAAATGTTAGTGTCAATAAGAAAATCAGGTGATACTTGTTGCTAGTACATTTATTGTTCCCATCGAGGGACAGATGTCCCTCCTCGTGTGCTCTGCTGGGGCTGGGATGACTATCTCCATATTCTGGAGACAATGTGTTCTTTGTGGCCTTAGAAACAGAAACATAGGCTATGCTATAAGTCATATCAGATTTTGAATTGATGCTTTCACCTTCTCCTTAAGATAAGCCTGAAATTTCATTCTTTGAAGAAAAATGAGAATCTGGCTTGTTTATTGTGAGAACATAGGTCATCTGAAAAGGCAAACAGTTTTCAAATTAAAGATGGTATCTTGTGTATTAGAGAAAACAGGACCGTGAAGGCTGCCCGGAGCTACAGGAAGAGCACACCTCCCTGGTTGGGAGCGAACGCTGCCTCATCTTGGAAACCGTGGCAAGTCACTTAATCTTTTAGGGCCTCAGTCTTTCAGCATCCAAGTGGGAAAGATAATTTTCTGGTATCATGTAAGGTTTAGAAATGAGATTCATATCTCTACAGTGTTGGACAATTGTGAGGGAGTGTTCCTAATGGAAACAACTACTGATGTGGTCAGCAAATAATTGAACTGGGAATTTGAGGGCTCACAGCTGAGATCAGCAAAGTTAAAATCTGGCTTTCTCTGGTCTGAGCAGTGGAGGATGGGGTGGAGTCGGTGGCTTCTCTGGCTTGGCCTCTCCTCACCCTTGAATCTTGATAAAATGAGAGTTTGAAAGCCACCATCTTACCTCATTTTATCGTCACTGCTCAGTTATGTTCATTATTCATGCTACTTCAGAGATCACAAACCTGAAACTTTATGCCGTGCTCCAGGTCTAACAATCAATACGTAGTTGAGATAAAACCTGCACACAGATTGTATGACTCCAAATTATGCATTTCTAGGAGAGAATGATGATTACATTCCTTCTGTGACAACAGCAGCTAGGAAATAATAAGCCTATTCATTTATAAAAACTGAGTCTAGGCTTTCAAAATGTCGAGTTTAGTGTGATTATCAAAGTGTAAATCCTCTTATGTTTGTAACTTGTAAACACTGAAGGGGATGAATTATTTAACAGATAGAAACAACTTGTCATCTATCATTGCAGAGTGAGGAAGAAAGTGTTTGCTGGTAGAATTTATGACTTTGACATCTCAATTTAGGTTGTCCCTTTGGAACACCCAGATATGCTGAATTTATATGATCTGCATTCACACAGTTTCATATAGGTAAACAAAACACACTGTAGAGGAAAAATTCCATTTTACAGATACCTATAGAAAATCTCAGAGTATTCTTAGACTTCTCATTGAAAGTGCAGATTGGAAAACATGTTAAAAGCTTTTAGCCCAATACTTGTCTGATATTTGGCCCTCTCTTTACATCATTAGACTGTGTTCACTCTACCTCTGTTTGCACCCTTCCACAGTGAAAGGGCTGGAAGTTCATGTGAGAAGCACAGTGTAATAAGGCCATGGCCACTGGAATCTGAGACGTGACCTGAAATCCCTGTTCTGTCCCTTAGAAGATATGATTATTGACTTGTCACTTAATAGTTGTGTTCATGCTTTCATTTATTCATCATTCACCCACAGATATTGACTGAGTACCCACCATGTGGTGGGTACTGTGCTGAGAGCTACAGATTCCATGTAATATTTAAGTCACGGCACTTACCTCCACAGTGACTGAGGCCAAATAGAGATGAAATGATAAGATAATGGACTTGAAAGTGCTCTTACGATGGAAAAGTCTGATACGATGTTAGATATTATCTCCTCGGGTAGGACTTTAGTGGTGATAGCATTAAAATATAATTTCAGATCAAATGAAATTTTGGTTTAAATAGTTGATGGGAATAGATCTGGGAGAAAACAGGCTGCTCTGAGGGGCTATGCCAAGACAGAGATGCCATAGGAGCATGGTGCTTGCTTACCTTTCTAGGGGAGCACTGTGGATGGTGGAGAGGGTCCTGATTTGCAGCAAGGTTTTAGAAGGCTGTGGAGTATGAGGAGCTGAAAGGGTGTCAACAGAAGACTGTGTACTGTGAGCTGTAATCCAGTCACTCAGCCATCCAAATTTTCCACACTCACGGACTTCTGAATATGATGAGATTTGTTCCAGAGAACTGTGAAGAGGCTCGACTTCAGGACTGGGTCTTACATGGGACAGAATCCAGTAACACTCATTGAAGTGAATGTAGAGAGGACTATGTAAGAGGAAGGGAGGCATGAGAACCTAGGGAGCAGTCGAATTGCCACAGACCTGGAAATGATATTTGGACCTTATTTAATGAGATCTCTGCAACAGTCTTTTTTTGCTGAATAACTTACAAAATTAATCAAGCCTATTCTTCATGTTGTGTGAATCCACTGCAGCTCTGTTCCACGCAGTTTCATTCTGTCATCCAAGCTGAGGGAGCAGCCTCTAATTGGGACATGCTAGTCTCACTGCAAAAGGAAAAGAGTGGTGTCAGGATTATGTCAAGACTCTTAAACCCTCTGCAAAGAAATATTACTTCTGCTCACATTCATTGGCCAAACAAATCACATAGCCAAGCCTGATGTCAGTGTGGCAGGAAGGTATGATCTTGTTACAGAAAGAGGAAGTGAATAATTTAGAACAGTCATGAAGTTTTCAAAATATCTAAGGGCTGGGAAACACAAGCCCACATCAAAATTACATGAGTGCATAAGCAAAGTACTCTTTGGAGAGTTAGGAGTTATTCAGCCCTCAAACTCGAAAAGATGATGGAGCATTGGGGTGATGGAGAATTAAGTAGCAGTAAAGGTTGCAGGTGAAAAGGAAGGTTCAAACCAATTTTTAAATAAGTTTTGAGTCCCATGAAGAGAAATGTGCCTTTCATTTTTATAAAGTGAGTATTTTTTATGCAGATCATTAATATTTTTAGCACTCCTTTCTTGTGGCAGTATGAAGGATGAATGGAAGCGGTAAGAAATATAGATAGAAAAATCAGCTGGATATGGATAGAAAAGTCCAAGAAAGTAATGACAGTGGAGAAGTAAATGCGAATAAAAATATAAGGAATGATCAAAAGTTTCAGAGATGTGTTTGGCAGGACCTGGCAGCAGGTTTATTGTCATTGAGCTGGAAGAATTATACTGTTAACAATCCCATTAACATGAGATTTACAAAGATATTAATAGAGAAATAATATGGCAGCAAGGTTTGCTTAGCTTCCTTAGAAGCAAAAGTTCCTTTAGAAGCATAGTAACAGTCTCATCCACCCATTGTGACCTTGAGGAGCAAATAAAAGTCACAGGGTGGAAATTCCACTGGTCCTCACTGGTATGGATGTAGCAGGTATTCATGGCTTATGTACATTCTTGTTGGCCTCTTCTGATTGGTTGGGGTCTATGACCTATAAGCTAAGAAATATTTTGAATGCCATTTGTGCACACAAGGTCACTTTATCCCTTTATTTTTCTAGTCTACATGGTATCACTGAGTGGGGACAGAAATGGGTATCCAAATTCAATGATTCCATCCTCTTCCCCAGAACACAGGGTTATGTTGCTTTATTGGCTTATAGAGGACCTCAATAGGAAAACATATTGACCCATATCTGAACATTCTGCATTGACCAATGGCTTCCTTATTTTTCCATTGGGAGAGAAATAACGTTTCATTCTTACTCCCAGCATAACTTATATCAATCTTCATGAGTCGTGGTTGTGGTCAAATATTCTTTCTCACTTCCCAGTTGTAGCACAAACATCTCGCATTTCCCTTGGTACCAACACTTCAAATTCACTGAGCTAGCATCTGACTTTTCATTTGGCAAGAAGCCATGCATTCTGCATTTATCATAAACACTGCTTGTTTAAACTTTGTTATATCTAAGCAGCCAAGTTAAAAAATCTTTCTCTGGGGGCACCTGGGTGCCTCACTCAGTTGATTATCTGACTCCTGATTTTGGCTCAGGTCATGATCCCAGGGTTGTGGGATCAAACTCTGAGTTGGGCTCACCCTGAGCATGGAGCCTCTTTGGGATTCTCTCTCTGTCTCCCTCTGTTCCTTTCCCCAACTCACACACTCTCGCTCTCTCTCTCTAAAAAAAAAAAAAAAAAAGTCTGATAGCCCCAAAGGTGGAGTAATCTGTTTTTCTTCTTTCCTTTTGAAATGATAGAGATTCATCTTGTCCTTTTGAGTACTTTTCTGCATTCACAGTCCTCAAATCTCACCTTTTTGTACATTACACACTGAATTATGGTCTTGTTTCATTAATTATATACAAATAATATTTTAATAACATAACACTCTTATTCATAAATTAGATCTGGTCCCCTAAGGCTTCTTATTAGCCAGCAGTTTATTATTTTAATTTCAGTTAAGCCCCGTTATTTCCTCTTGGAATATGTTTGCAGGCATCTTATTCTCTGTCCATGTCTCCTATGTTAGTATTTCTCAAGATACTTCATACCACCACCCCTCCCCCTACTCATTCTGCTTGGTTTAGTTCATCAACTGCTTATATTTGTAGAGAAAAACTGGAATTTTCTCTTAAATTCTCTTCATAATGCATATAGACTTGCTCTTTCATTTTGCTGATTAGCAAGGAAATTGGTTTTGGTTTCCAGCACCTAGGGAAATTGGAGGACTTTTGTATAAAGATAAAGAAGCAACGGCTTCTTGTCATGTATTCTCATAGTCCCATTTTTCTGCCTAATGTATGATTTCTTTGCCCCATCTTCTCCAAGCTTAGACCTTTCCATGACCATTTAAAACCTAGTCTCTGCAGGCTGAAATCTGTGTGTGTGTGTGTGTGTGTGTGTGTATTGTTGCTTGTCTTTTTGTTTTATTTATATTCTTTGCTTCTCGTGCTGCTTGTGGCTCACCCAGCAGAAATGTCACTACCTATACTCCACTGATTAGTACTTGGATGAGCGACCCCAATTCCATAGCATGATAGCTCCTACACCAGCAGGCACAATAAACTGAATTCTTGCCAAATATTTCTTTGCCTTCCCCAAGTTGGAAAGCCTAGATTTATATGCTACCTGGAAGCTTTTATTCCTTTTAGGGACTTTATTCCCGAAGTGTTGCCAGAGAGCACTAAAAATGAATTTAAGGAGACAGTTACAGATGATTGGACAATTAGGTATAATTCAGAATGCCTTTCCTTAAGCAACATATGAATTATTACTATATTTCTTCTACATATTGTTAAATATAACACATCTTTCTTTAAAAAC
Source organism: Panthera onca (assembly GCF_046562875.1). Lineage (NCBI taxonomy): Eukaryota > Metazoa > Chordata > Mammalia > Carnivora > Felidae > Panthera > Panthera onca. Next base: position 13,126,635 of record NC_138341.1, on the reverse strand, counting down.
AAGGTTAAAGCTTGGTAAAGTCACAAGAGATTAACTCATATAATCTCAAAAGTAAAAAGCAAAGGTTTAAATATTCAGAGCTAACCTTATTTCCCTGGCAACCATGAGCTCTTCACCTTCAGCATATATATATGCCCACTGGACTTTATTTATGTCACCAGACCACTGTTGGATGTTTTTGAATGACCCATAGAACATTGCAACTCAGCGCATCTAAATTAACTCATTATTTTTCCTCCCAATTTTCGTTCAGTTTTCCATGTCTCAGTGAATGTCACCACCATTCATTAATTCTTTTCAGTCAGGAACAAGGGTGTGATCATTAATATCTTCTTCTTTCTCACATATCAATTTCTTTTTTTTTTTAATGTTTATGTTTATTTATTTTTGAGAGGGAGAGAGAGAGAGAGAGAGAGAGAGAGAGAGACAGCGCACGAGCAGGGAAGGGGCAGAGAGAGAGGGAGACACAGAATCTGAAGCAGGCTCCAGGCTCCGAGCTGTCAGCACAGAGCCTGACATGGGGCTCAAACCCACAAGCCATGAGATCATGACCTGAGCTGAAGTCAGACGCTTAACCGACAGCCACCCAGGTGCCCCATCATGTGTCAATTGCTAAGCTCAGTCCATATTTCCTCCAAACGTCTTTGAATTTATATTCTTTTCACAGATCTCACTGCCATAGGTTAGCGAAATTCATCTGAATTCTAATCGTTGACAGTCTGTTTTTTTTAACTTCCAGTTGTGCTTAATTTTGTAATGCTGTATACTGCATACGCTGGTCTCTTCTCTCCAGATAGATAAAGTATTTCTCAAAGATAAGTATCATATTCCATACATTTTGGTATCATTTTCCTGTGAATTTGGTACTAGAGGTATATATATTAGAAGTTCAAGTTCCTCTTAAGGGGTTGTGGCATTTTTCATCATACATCACCTCATGCCCCAAGTATCAAGGCTGAAATTGGGCCTATTGCTTAATTACACTTGTATATCTCTAAAGCAGCCTATTGTAGTATTACCATGCTTTAAGAACTGGAAAAATTTCAAGTGAGACCAGAAGCAGCCAAGCTTAACTTTCACTGAGGCTGCTGCCATTCCTGTGGGTATAATGTCTCCGTTCATCAAAAGACATTTTTTTTCCCTACTTAATGCACTTACCATGTGGTTTTATTAGAATGAATAGCTCTAGCCCTGTAAATGGGTTTGGTTGAAAATCCAATTTCTTTCAGGGCCAGTGGGAGAGGTCGAAGGGCCATAAATATTCCTCCTCTAAACTGTTTATAAGTAAAATGGCATTGCTGCAAAGGCCCAGTAAATGTCTTGCTATACTAAGTTATATACCAATCCCTGGCAATCTTTTCTTTCTTTCTTTGATGAAAACAGATTGCATGGTTATCCCTCGGTCAGGAGTTATGCTCATGAGTACCTTGATGGATAGAGATGTTTATCAGAAGGAGAATGGATCACCAGGGCATCAACTGTAAATGCTAGCCTTTTTCCTAAAGTTGGAACATAGGATGTCTTACCATGCTCTTCTCATCGTTTTATCTAGTGTTGGACTGACGATACCTGTAAAGAACTGACTAACCCGTCTGCCTCTGAATTTGCTTGGCTTTGGGTAAGGGCTATTGCCACTTTAGTCTTATTTTTCTGGCATTAAATGAAAATATTATCATCTATGGATTCTTCACACAGTTGAAGTAAATATGGATTTCACCCTGTTTTCAAAATGAGCTCTGAACCCATTCTATCAGATAATTAGTTTCATGAAATATTTCTGGGTAGAATATATGTACAGACAGAGTGTATACAGTGCTCTTGCATATGCGATGTCTCATGATTTTTCTCTCCAGAGGAATTGGGGAAAATGGGAAAAAATTGTATATTATTTTCTTAATTTGAAAAATGAGGTTCAGTAGAGAAGAGACCTACAATGCATTGAGTGTCTACTCTATGCCAGCCATTATGCTAGGTGCTAAATATAGAAGTTGGATAGTCACAAGCTGATTCCATTTACATCCACTCTTGGTTGGGTTTTTATCTACTCCAGGATGGCTTCTCCTTAAGTTTTTATCATCCCCAGAGGTATCTAAGACACCTATTATGGAGGCTAAATTGGGTCCAGTGTCATTGAGAGATAGATTAAGCTTACATAAGAGTTGATTGGAATGTGGATGGCAGCAATTCTGAAAGGCACATTTCATCCCAAATACTTATCAGTAATAGTCTGACTCAGGGTGAAGTTGGTGGTCCTCTCTTGCTGGCAGTAAGAGGGAGAACTAGTGTTGCATCAATATAAAATAGGATAACAAAATGAGACTCTTTGTATTTATTTTGGGCTAAAGGTCCCAAAGACTGAGAGTAATACAAAGCAAAGATAATAGATCAGCTCGCCAATGAAGTCCTCAAATTTGAGATCTCAATTTTGAGATCTTAATATCTACTTAAAGGTACATTAAGTTATTAAAATACCTTAAATTGAGAAGGGAAACTTTTTTGGATGAGAAGGCTTTTTTTTTTTAGTAAGAGAGTTGTTGATATATGGTGTGTTTCTGCCACCCTCTTCCTTACCAATACAGGAGGGGAGACTTTGTAAGGAACTTTAGAGAAACACTCAGAATTTTCTAATTGACCCATGTCCCTTAGAATTTTTAAGGGGCATGTACCAAGGCAAAGCTATGCTCCCAAATTTGTCTCTAGAGGAGAGTCTGGAAGAAGCAACCTGTGTCAGAGGACTAAATTTAGAGGACTGTACAGAGAATTAACTCTGTGTTTTCCCCAGGAGGCAGAGGGAGCTGGTCTGGAACATCTCAGATCCTTCTGAGAGAAGTGCCCAATGGAACAAATAATGCCCAAAAAGGGAGACGACCATTACATCCCCCAAACCTATTTATCTTGTAATTGGAAGTTTGTACTTTTGACCACCGTCATCCATTTTGCCAGCCCCTGGTAACTACCAGTCTTCTCCGTATTTATGAGTTCGTTGTTTTTAGATTACACATATAAGTGACATTATACAGAATTTGTCTTTCTGTGCCTGCTCTCACTTTGACTAAGGATCCTCTTTACAGTATCTTTGAGAGCAATCATCTAGACTATGCCTGATTGTTAACACTAAGGACGTCTCACTGTTTCCCTTGAGGCTTTTCCCCATAGATAGAGTTTTCTTTTGAAAACAGAAGCATCAGATATAATTTCTCCAATCCATGTGTAGATTACTTAGCTCCAGACTGTAGTAAATGAGATTATTCACTTTTATTATAATTATTATAGCTGACAGAAATTCCCATCCCTTCCAGAGTAGTAAGAGAACAGATCATTGTATGTTTTCTTGTTGTTATTTATTAGTTCTTATTGGTGTTAACTCAAGGAAAGAATGATTCATCAAATCCAATTTCTTGTATGACCTATCATTTTGAGTCATAATTCTATTAGTTTGGATCAAAGACCTATAGAGGTGCAATGTGCAATCTCTACTGTAAAATCAATGTAGAACAAAGCTAAAGAGTGGCCTTTTCAGGATATAACATTTCAAATATCACAGTATGTGGTAAACATATAAAGAAGGTAACCTACCTCTCATGTATAGCACCAGAGACCCGGTAGCTTATAATAACAGGAGTTTATTTTTCACTATTACGAAGTCTTTGATAAGTCCAAAATCAAGTCACCAGAAGATTCATTGTTTGATGAGGACCTGAAAACTGGATTATAGACAGCTGTCTTCTCACTTGTGCTCACATAACAGAAGGGATGAAGGACCTCTCTGGAGTTTCTTTTCCAAGGATACCAATCCCATTCATGAGGGCTCCACCCTCATGATCTATGGTTCCCACCTCCAAATATCATCACATTGGGAATGAGGTTTCCACATACGAATTTTAAGGGACACAAACATTTATCTATAGTAGGGACCAAGTCTTAAACATAGGATAAATGCTTGCTGTGCTCAGGGCATCTACAGTAAGATATTTGGGCGAACGTATTCTTAATAAGTTTTGTGTGTGTGTGCACGTGTGTGTGCGTGTGTGCGTGCGCATGCACGCGTGCGCACGTGCGTTATCATTGGCCTCTTTTCTTTTAAAGACTAAAGAATTGGAGAAAGTTGAATTAAATGAATTCAAAGCTTTGCACTGTAGGGAAGAAAAGGACAGTATATAGATTTGTGATTTTACTGTTTTATTTATTAGGCTTTAGTCTTTCTTCACTATCTGCATTTCAGATTCAAAGCCTAGATCTAGGTGACTCTGAAGCTATTGTAACATGTGTCCTGAGGTTTGAGATTATCTCCCTCAGTGATTGCATTGCTGTTTGGCTACATGTCTGCCATTTTACTAGTCTTCCCTTTTGGTTTTGGTAAATTTGCTAAGTTATGAGGTACAGAAAGAGCTCACAAATTTCCAGAGGGGAAGAAGATGTGCTCTGGAAGAACTAATGGACATTTGTACAACAACCCTTTATTAAATACTTTTTATGTGCCATACACCTTGTTGGGTGCTAAGCGTATAAAGATCAATTACACATGATGCCCTCAACATGCTCACATTTTCTGACATGAAAAGGGATAGTGCAACAGAGGGTTGCAGGTGTTATGAGAAACTGCTCCCACCATGTTAACTTAGATTCAATGCAAAGGTTGTGAGTTAGAGTGGAGAGTATTTTTCACGTATTACTAAAAGTTTATGTGCCAAGAATGACTGAATAGATTTGCTATTCCATTACTTTCTCTTTTCATATAACTATTCACTTATATATAATAAGAAATCCTGGTAAAATAATATGACCTAATATTTTGAGTCATAATTCTATTAGTTTGGATGAAAGAGGTGGAAAATGCAATCTCTGATGTAAAATCAATGTAGAACAAAGCTAAAGAGTATTTCTCAGTGTCAAAATAGGTGATATCTTTGCTTAACTATGTGAAAGAATCATAACAGCGATATATCATATTGTCACTTTAACTAAAGGGACTGAAATAATTGACTCAATATCAGACAGGATATATAGTTGTTTAGATTATTTAATTATATGAATAACCAAGTTTAGATTATGTAGTTGTATGAATATCCATGTTAAACAGTACGAATTCAGTTTTATTTTTTCCAGTTAAAAAAATAGTATTGATATCTTCTATAATGTAGGAAATTTTTATAAAGCTTTAAATTTAGAATTTTAGCGAACCTGAGTGAAATAAAGAATAAGCCACCAAAACAGACATTTGAAAGTTTAAATTTGTCATTTTCTTGTAAGATCAATATTATTCAGACCATAAGGTATATATAGTCAATGAAAGAGAGTATCAAGACATACTATTATCAGCAGATAAAAAAATTTCAAAATCAAGATATTACCTATAAAATTTAAGGAAAAGATTGGATGATAAAGTCTCAAGGATTAATATTTAATAGAATTTACTTATACACACAGCTTTATGTTATGATTTAGAATTAATTGTTAGAGTAAGGTATTTCCCTATAGGTTATGAATAGAAAATAATTCTAAGATAGAATCAAGAAAAAATAAATGAACCCAACCACAATAATGTATTAGCAAATATTAAAAAGAACATTATTACTTTTTATCATGAACTTAAATTTTAGAAGCTGACTTGACTATATTAAAAATAGTATTGGGGGGACACCTAGGTGGCTCGGTGGGTTAAGCATCTGATTGTTGATTTTGGCTCAAGTCACAACATCATGGTTTGTGGGTTCGAGTCTTGCATCAGGCTCTGCACTGACAGTGTGGAGCCTACTTGGGATTCTCTCTCCCTCTCTCTCTCTCAGCCCCTTCCCCCTTCTCTCTCTTTCTCTGTGTCTCAAAATGAATACAAACTTTTAATTTTTTTATTTATTTTCATTTTATTTATTTATTTTTAAATATGAAATTTATTGTCAAATTGGTTTCCATACAACACCCAGTGCTCATCCCAACGGGTGCTCTTCTCAGTACCCATCACCCACCCACCCTCCCCTCCCTCCCAACCCCCATCAACCCTCAGTTTGTTCTCAGTTTTTAAGAGTCTCTTATGTTTTGGCTCCCTCCCTCTCTAACCTTTTTTTTCCCCTTCCCTCCCGCACGGTCTTCTGTTCAGTTTCTCAGGATCCACATAAGAGTGAAAACATATGGTATCAGTCTTTCTCTGTATGACTTATTTCACTTCGCATTAACACTCTCCAGTTCCATCCACGTTGCTACAAAAGGCCAGATTTCATTCTTTCTCGTTGCCATGGAGTACTCCATTGGGTAGATAAACCACAATTTCTTTATCCATTCATCAGTTCATGGACATTTAGGCTCTTTCCATAATTTGGCTATTGTTGAAAGTGCTGCTATAAGCATTGGGGTACAAGTGCCCCTATGCATCAGCACTCCTGTATCCCTTGGGCAAATTCCTAGCAGTGTTATTGCTGGGTCATAGGGTAGATCTATTTTTAATTTTTTCAGGAACCTCCACACTGTTTTCCAGAGCAGCTGCACCAGTTTGCATTCCCACCAACAGTGCAAGAAAGTTCCTGTTTCTCCTCATCCTCGCCATCATCTATAGTCTCCTGATTTGTTCATTTTAGCCACTCTGACTGGCATGAGGTGATGTCTCAGTGTGGTTTTGATTTGTATTTCCCTGATGAGGAGTGACGTTGAGCATCTTTTCATGTGCCTGTTGGCCATCTGGATGTCTTCTTTAGAGAAGTGTCTATTCACGGAATGGGAAAAGATATTTGCAAATGACATACCAGACAAAGGGCTAGTATCCAAAATCTATAAAGAGCTCACCAAATTCCACACCCGAAAAACAAATAATCCAGTGAAGAAATGGGCAGAATACAAACTTTTTAAAAAAAGAATAGTATTGGATAATACAGTGGCATGGTAAGGTAGTAGATCAGGTGTCAGAGATAAGAGAGTCTGGGATTTACACTACATAGTTGTTTGGCCTGGGCATGCCACCACACATTCTTTTCCAATTGAACGTCATTAGTAAAGTATGGCATATGCACAGTTATATATGTAAGTCATAACTCTACATCTTGGTGAATTATCACAAAGTAAACACCCATATAACCACAACTCATACTGTGAAATGAACATCATTAGCATTCCAAAGGCTCTTCTCATGCCTCCAATAGATCACTACATAACACTCCTTGCATGAAGAAATAACTCATTAATTGTCATTGCGGTAGAACATTCCATTGTATGCATATAACAAAGTGCATTATCCATATATTTGTACAGTCATTAGTTTGATACTATTAATACTATTTCTGTGAATATTCGCAGACATGTTGTTGGGTGAACATACATATACATTTCTATAAGGTATATATCAAGTAGAAGTAGAGTTGCTGTGTCATGGGTATTGCTGTTTAGCTTATTAGGTAGCCCAACATGATTTTCCAAAATGTACCAATTTATTCACATATATGAGAGTTCCTGTGATTCAAATCTTCGCCGATGGTTGGTATCGACTATCATTTTCATTTTAGCCACTATTATGGGAGTGTAATGGTATTGCAGTGTGCTTTTACCTGTAATTTCCTGATAGCTGAGGAAGTTGAACAACTTTTCATATATTTATTGGCTATTCAGACATTCCCTTTTGCAAAGTATTCTCCTTTTATCCATTACAAAAATCACCTGCTACCTGAAACTAAGATAACACTGGATGTCAATTATACCTTAAAAAATTACCTGCCAGTTTTTTTTTTTCGGACATTAGGAGTTTTAAAAATATATAAAAATATATTCTGATTATAAATACTTTGATGGCTATATCATCTCTGATTCTGTTGTTTGTAGTTTGATTTTTTAACATCTCTTAACAAAATAAAATTATTAATTTTAAATTTAATTTGTAAACTCCACAGAAGTATAACTTATAAAATTCACCTATTTAAATGTATAATTCAATGGTATTTAGTAAATGTAGGGTTCTGCAGCCATATTCACAATCCAGTTGTAGAACATGTTCATTATCGCACCCAAAAACTTCTCTTGTGTTAGTTTTCAATCAATTCCTATTTCCACCAAGGAAGAGGAGGATATGTAGAAAAGAAAACAATATGAAGACAGGGGCAGAGATTGGAGTGATGTGGCCATAAGCCAAATGCTCAGTTCTGTTTACAAAGTACTGATGAAGCTTAGCTTTGATTGGCTTGAGTTCTGTCTTCTTGGGGAAATCCATTTGTACATTGATTGACTTGGTTCTATGTCATAGTCATATTTTCCTGCTTTTGTCTTTCACTCTGGCTCAGCAAGAATGGCCATTTCCTAGTGTCAGTGCTAATATATTCAAAGGGAAGGAAGTGCTTCATCTCCGTCTATAATTGCTTGAAGTTCAATAAAAAAACCACAAGTTTCCTTTCTTTCTTTCTTTCTTTCTTTCTTTCTTTCTTTCTTTCTTTCTTTCTTCTTTCTTTTTGCTTGCTTGCTTGCCTTCTTTCACTTATTCAAGTTTCAGATGTATAATTTAGTGATTCAACACTTCCATACAATACCTGGTGTTCATCACAACAGTTGCACTCCTTAATCCCTGTCATCTATTTCACCCATATTCTCCCTTCCCCGCCTCCCCTCTGGTAACCATCAGTTTGTTCTCTACATTTAAGAGTCTGTTTCTTGGTTTATTTCCCTCTCTTTTTCTTTCCCTATGTTCATTTGTTTTTTTTCTTAAATTCCACATATTAGTGAAATCATATGGTATTTCTCTTTCTCTGACTGACTTACTTTGCTTAGCATAATACTCTAGCTCCATCCACTTCATTATAAATGGCAATATTTCATTCTTTTTTATGGATGGCAATATTCCATTGTATGTATGCACACTATTTTCTTTATCCATTCATCAGTCAATGAACACTTGAGCTATTTTCACAGTTTGGCTATTGTAGATAATGCTACTATGCACATTGGGGTGCATGTATCCTTTTAGTTACTATTTTTGTATTCTTTGGGTAAATACCTAGTAGTGCAATTATAGGATCGTAGGGTAGTTCTATTTTTAAACTTTTGAGGAAGCTTCATAGTGTTTTCCAGAGGGGTTGCACTACTTTGCATTCCCACCAAACAGTGCAGGAGGATTCCCCATTCTCTGCATCCTTGCTAACACCTGTTGTTTCTTTTTTTTTTCCCCAAAGTTTATTTATTTATTTTGAGAGAGAGAGAGAGAGAGAGCATGTGCAAGCGGAAGATGGGAAAGAGAGAGGAAGAAAGAAAATCCCAAGTGGGCTCCATGCTGACAGTTTAAAAAAAATTTTAATGTTTATGTATTTTTGAGAGGCAGAGATAGAGCATGAGTGAGGGGGGGGGGTAGAGAAAGAGAGGGAGACACAGAATCCGAAGCAGGCTCCAGGCCCTGAGCTGTCAGCACAGAGCCCGACGTGGGGCTTGAATTCACGAACTGTGAGATCATGACCTGAGCTGAAGTCGGATGCTTAACCATCTGAGAGCCACCCAGGCCCTCCTCCATGCTGACAGTTTAGACAAACTGTGAGATCATGACCCAAGCTGAAACCAAGAGGTAGACACTTAATTCACTGAGCCACCCAGGCACCCCAACACCGGTTGTTTTTTATGTTGTTGATAACAATACAGTTTTCTGAATTACTTCCTTTAGAGTTATGGCATCCCTGTTACTCCTGAGCTTATAATTTCTGTCCTTTGATTACTACTGCACCAAACTTTACAGCACAAAATTCAAACGCAGGTGCCTCTCTGTCAACCCCCTCCCAAATGAGTTCTGTTTTACAGATATTCTGTGGTTGGCTAGAGGGTGGAGCATATCCTCCAGGTTGATTTTTTTCTCTGTTTTCTTATTTTGTCTTTTTGTTTTTCCTAACTCTCACTACCTACACTTCATTATTCATTCATTCATTTACTCACTTAAAAACAATTCATTAAACTCTACCATATTGTGCATGGTATTTACTAAGACCTGGAAATAAAGAAATGAATAATATAGCCCCTGACTTTAAGTAAAGGAGGAGGGGCATAAATTCACAAACACTAAACATTTTGAAAAATGCTACCATGCTAATAAGCAGAGAATGCTATGGTAATATTGAAAAGACGCACGCTACTCTAAGGTTGACCTTACTCTTCCCACCTGAGCTGTGGCTTTGCTATGTATGTTTTACCCCAACCAACTGAATGCTCCGTAATCATTTTAGTCAAACCCAGTGACATAAATATGTACCTCACGTGAGTCTGAACAGAATGATGGTAATTATAATGATAATGAAAATGGTAGGAATTCAATAATTATGTGTAATGAATGAATGGATTTTACAGATGGAAAATATGAGGCTTAGAGAATTAAACAGCTTGCACAAAGTCATGTCTAGTAACTCAGAGCTGAAACACAAAACTGAGGTGGCTTATTTTCAGAGTATGAGCTCTCAACTATTATATGCTCTGCATACTTAGTTGAGCCAGAATACAGACAAAAACATTCTGACAGTATTTACAACCCCAAATTGCTTTGCAACTAAGAACACCCTTAATGACAATCAGGGGAAGTTTTCAGTTTTAAGAGTAATTGTATGTGCCATATTACCATAGGCGAAAATTATGCCTTTCATTATGCTATCTAATTACTGAAAAATCATAGAAGGAGATGTGAAATATTTTAATAAATAAGGATTTTTATTTTTGGAGAAAGTTTGAGATACAGATGATGTAAGAAATGGAATATATATATATATATATATATATATATATATATATCCTTTTTTCATACAGAGGAGTATGAGTGGTAGGGAAAGGCAACAGATCTTGTTTTTCTCTCTTCTTAAGAGCCATCTTTTTTGATGTGTTTTTCTAGGGAGAAAGGTATACATGAAGCGGTACTTGACAAAGAACCAGTCTTTGCGTTTGAACTCAAAATTAGACCAAGTGTTACTGCTTAGGTCCTAGTTGGTTGAATGAGCATCTGGATTGAGGCCTCCAGACTAACATAGTCACATACAGTGAGGAGCCCCCAGAGAGCCAAAAGAAAAAAAACGATAGTGGGGCAAACTGGCATTTGTAACCCCACAGGACCAAAAAGGAGGCAGCAGAGAGGCATGCGTAGCCCCAGAGCCAATGTGGAGATACAGAAGAATGAACAGGTCTTACTTACAGAGTAATTAGATATGGGAGAATGCAGAATCTTAAGGGGAACAGCAGCCATAAAAGGCCCTCAAATGAAGTCCCAGGAACTACCTTGCTGCAGGAGCACGGACCTAAGGAATACAGCAGGAGGCTTCATAAATTGTCCGTTTCCCCTAAGAGGACAGTTAACAAACTTTTTTCAGATAAAGAGGATTGTCAAATGGTAACTTTCTTAAAGGTGCTTCTTGTGTGAAAACCAATCAACCAACCACAGGATACCTTTCTATTTATTCATGTCTTCTTCAATGTCTTTCATCAGTGTCTTGTAGTTTTCAGTCTTGCATCAATGTTTACTGATCGTTCACCTCCTTGATTAAGTTTCTTCCTAAGCATTTTATTATTGTTGATGCTATTGTAAATGGGATTTTCTTAATTTCTTTTTCATATAGTTTCTTGTGAGTGTGCAAAAATACAACTGATTTTTGTATGTTGATATTGTATCCTGCAACTTCACTGAATTTATTAGTGCTAACAGTTTTGGTGGATTCTTTAGGATTGTCTATATATAAGATCATGTCATGTGCAAACAGAGACCATTTTACTTCTTTCTAGTTTGGATGGCTTTTATTTTTTTTTTCTTGCCTATTGGTTCTGGCTAGGACTTTTAGTACTATACTGAATATGTGGCCTTGCACATGATAGACACTCAATTAAATGGAATTGAGTCATGAAGAACCCCAAAGTAATATATCCAATTAAAGTGTAATATGATGAATTTAAGAAAAAAGTCATTCTGTCAGACTTTAAATGTACAAAGGTGATTATAAGACCGTACATGAATATCAGTGCAACTCTCAGAAGTAGGATCCAGAATCTTGACATTGTTAATTGTGGGGTAAGATGTGCAGAATGAAGTAATTTATGGACATAAAAAGTAAGTCAGAGTGCTGGAATACTCTAATAGAAACAGTTATCTAGTCAATTTTTTATACTGGTAAATTATTTTTGTTACATTTTTCTCTGTTAAATTAAGAGATCTGGTTTCTGCCTCCTGACTAGACCTTAATTCTGTGTTTGTGTGCAAGCTTATGTGTGGATATGCATGTACATGCATAGTCACTGAGTGCTTGGTCATATAATCCTTCAGTCTGTTTGATTATTTTAACGACATAGCATGGTTATTTTCGGAGGTAAAGTTTCTTTGTTTTACATTTGAGAAAAGGACAGTAGGTTCACAGTGAAATATTAATGTTTGGTAATCACTTTTCATTGTAAATCCAGATTTGTTTTATAAATAAAAAAGCATAAAATTGCAGGAAATAAAATGGCTTCCAAATCCTGAGGTCCAGAAAGGATTCTGTATCATTAAGAGAAACTATGCTGACAATAAATTTTCATAGTGTGAGCCAATAGTTTATTGCTTCATCATCTAAAATAGGGATCACATTTAAGCTAAAATATATTAGAATTCATTTATAAAGATAACCATAAGTCCACTATTATGTAGGGATTGCCTCATGAGATTCTTCAAAAGGGCCAAATTCCTTGATTTGACATTCAACTGCATGACTGACTTGATCTTTTCCCACTTTTCTAAACCCTTTTCCATTATTATTTTGTTTTTTAGTCCAAAACAACATGTGGCTGCTTGCCTGCCATATGTCCTCCCTTCAAAACATACTTTAAACTGTGCAACTTTTGGGTTCCATGAAATCTGAAAAAATTCTGCAGAGGCTACAGAACAGTAGGACATTAATTTCACTACAGTGTCCTAGTCAGTGAAGAACAGAACTGCTTGTTAAAATGGGGAAAACATTTTCAAATCAAAATAGCAGTAGTTATAAAATTAAATTAGGAAATAGTGAATTTGGTGTAATGATATCAACTATATCAAACTGTCACATCACAAAGTAAATCGTAAATGGCTCAGCTTTAGGATATTCATCTTGCTCAGTATGGTCCCTGGCATGGAAATATCCAGACCTCCCTGAAGATAAATATGTGGCATGTCTCAGAATTTTGTTATCAACACAAGACACTATCATACTTACTGTTACTACGTATCTTCTTCTATGCCTTTTTGATATGTTTACCTATTGCTGGATCTTTCTCTGCCCAAAAGGAATTAGTAATGTTCTGGTGATGTCACCCTTTTATTTATTCACGTATTTATTGGCTTATTGGCTTGTTACTTTATTTTTACTCAGTTGCCTGACAATGAGGTTAGTAATTTGAGGTCTCTCTTATATGGTAGTCAGAAAGTGTTATTCAGGAAAGCCCAGTGTTTCTCTCCAGATCCTTTGATCGACGTAGTGATGGTTTGACTAAGTGATAATGGTTGTGGCCTGGGTTGTTTGGACTGAGAATGGCATTCTAGGAAATGGACTTTACCCAAGAGCTAATCTGGCATCTGCTTTCTATTCAGCCTTCTAAGTGCAATGGACAACAAATACCAATAGCCAAAGTGTCTGCCTTCATAAATTTTCTCCTCCTATCACTGGAAGAGCAAAATCATTGTATGCCATTTATTCATTTATTTGTAAAAATATTTACTGAGTATCTACATAGTGACAGGTCCTCTTCTAAGCAGAATACAACCACCGTGGCTGAATTTTGAATTAGTCATAAGGCTCTGTATCATTTGTCACATAGTTTTATAACTGACTCCCTTCCTTTATATGGTTACAGGAAAGTCGTACCTACTTCCTCTACTTCCTTGACAGTTAGTCATTTTCTTTTATACTCTAGAATCAGAGAAGTGTTATTATTTTCCTGAACACACTGTGTTGTTTTTTTCTTTCACGCCTTTGCTTATTCAGTGACAGCTGCTTGGATTGTCCTTGTCTGTCTCCTTGTCTGACCAACTTTTAGCTAACTTCCAGTGTAAACTGACATCTAGTTTTCCCTAAAAAAAGTTCTGATTACCCAGAATGTGGCATGTATACCTGTTCTTCTTTGTGAGGATATTTTGCATTTAACACTATAATAACATTTCATGTTGTATTGAAATTATTGTTTGTGCTTCCCTTATTAGAATGAGGTTTCTTGAACACAAGGGGAATCACTTATTTTGAATCTGGAACACAATATGGAAACAGATCTGAAACTCTTTCAAGTTTTGACCTGAATTAAAGTGCAAACAGGCTGTTTCCTCTCTTGATCAGAGCAAAAAATCTTCTACATTTTTTCCTAATCCTGGACTTCACTAGTGTCCTCTCAAGCATCAGTTCAACCTTACCCAGGAAAAATGCAGTAGAGCCTTTGAACACCAGAGTGGAAAGGGACCTCAGGGATCAAGTTCAATGCCTTTCATTATTATTTGGATTTTAAAGTCATCTTGACACAACATATATAGGATTGGGGAATTTTGAGATAGTTACTGTGTTCAAGACCTAAAAATCACTGGGATTTATCAAATACAGTCACTGACCCATAGAATTAATGTATTTTTAAATAATTTTTTTATTGAAGGGAATAAAAATATTGCACTTGGTAAAATGCTTACCTAACTCATAACTTTTTTGGCTTGTCCTGTAACCCAGATTATATCACAAGGTCAAAATAAATGTGTCAAACATTAAACTCCTTGAAGTGTCTCCTGGTGATTTCTTTTTTTTTTTTCAACGTTTTTTTTTTTTTTTTTTTTTTTTTTTTTTTTTATTTTTGGGACAGAGAGAGACAGAGCATGAACGGGGGAGGGGCAGAGAGAGAGGGAGACACAGAATCAGAAACAGGCTCCAGGCTCCGAGCCATCAGCCCAGAGCCTGACGCGGGGCTCGAACTCACGGACCGCGAGATCGTGACCTGGCTGAAGTCGGACGCTTAACCGACTGCGCCACCCAGGCGCCCCTCCTGGTGATTTCTAAAGAGTTCCACAGGGCTCTTTCCCTGTGCTGAAGATTCTTTCCTTCTCTTCAGGAAACCCTGCTCTCCCATGGGGGTATTTATTCCTCCATTAACTCCTCATTGGTCTATAGAGACAAGGCTTTATCCTTTAATGATATTTTGTTTAAAATTCTCAGATAATGGAAGAGAAAACCAATGCAGAGAGTCATTTTCAGCCCTGTGGCTTTCCTTAGCCTGTCACAGAAGAGTTGACATGCAAAGCTGACGTATTACTGATGTGGTCAGTATAGTACAAGCACTCTGAAGTAAAAAAGCAGATGTGCTAGTTCAGGCCACCTTTGCTGTTGGTGAAGCATTAGAAATTGAGTTCAGACCATATTTTTGTTCCCTGTCATCCATTGTTAATACCCATGTAACAACACACTCCTAACAGGTCTCATCCCAGAAGCTTTAGAATGTAGCTCCTGCTATTCTAAATTAATCCTTTTATCATCATTTCAAAATCAAATTAATGACCTCCTTCCACGTATGGTTATAAATAAATATCTTGATCTTGTAGACCATACCTGACTACTGGTGCCTCAGTTAAAGTATTCAGATAGACACTTATTTATTTATTTTTTTTTGCACAGTGCTACATTAGCCTGACTTATTTTTGTCCTTGTGTATGGTGTTGGACAAAATATGAGTGAATTTCTGAAAACTAATAAGTAAGCAAGATATACCTAGGAAAATATTTAATATCCTGTAATTAAGATGTAATAGTTTACAGGAGGGAGAATGGGAAGTTAGTTTGGATCCACGGTAGGGGATGGGTGGTATTTGAGTAAGACCTTAGAGGATGCATGTGAAGAAGAAAAGACTTTGGCAGAATTCCATGGGCTGAAGAGTTTTGAGTATATTTGGAGAATGTCAACTAGACTGATAGGGCTGAATTTATGGAAGGGAAGTCAGGGAGAGGACAGTGTGGCAAGTGATGAAGCCAGAAGTTCATCTGGGGAGAACTAAATGTGGAGAGTTTTGACTTTCAGGATCAGGAATAAGAACCAGTCGTTGCTTGAAATAAGATTGAAGTGTGTGCTGGGGACAGCAGGGGCACTTCAGCAGTGGTTGGTAGTTGTCAGAAAGCCTTTATATGACTTTTCCCTTCCTGTAGCTCTTGCAGATTTAGAGCACAATAATGATCCTTGGGTAATGTTCAAGGAAGCAATGACTGTGCTTGACACCTTGGAGCTACAGAGGATCTGAGGGCATAGGGCGAGATGAACCAAACCCCAAAGCAGTGCAAAATTGATGGCTATGAGTGACTGCAGCCCCAAGCTGGATAGTGCTCCAGTGGTGCCACATTGATTTCAGCTCCACCTTCTAATTGCCGTAGCAGGAGAAACAAAGCCTTCACTCTTGAGTGTTTAAGGCTCTATAGACTTTCCTCAAGTATGAGTGAGCGCTCTTTTTTTGCTTCCAGGGCTTCTGTGTATTGCTCATTTGAGAGTTCCATTAAGTCGTGATCTGTTTAGAAACTTCTCTGTTTCATGATTATGTTCTATCTTCCAGGATACAATGTGGGATTCAAGGACAGAGGCCTTGGCACAGGTGTTCTTGTATGTTCTATAGTATGAAGAATATGCTTAGTTGACCAATCCTTGATGAACTGAATTGTATTTCAACTCAAGTTGTGGTTATTATTGAAGCATTTTTGCTATGATATAGAAAGATATTTTTAACATAAAAAAATAATGGCACTTTTGTAACACAATAATGTTTTCACTTTTTCAAGTTCACTTGTAGTTTTTGGTCATTTTTAGACCTATCTTGACATGGTTGCAATCCATTCATCCATTTATCTAGCAAATGATCACTGAGTACTTTTTAAATAAAAAGCTTTGATGATATGATATACAATAAGATGAAATTAGTAGAAATCTATAATTTGGAGGGTTTTATCCTCTTGATGTTATATCAAAAGATTGCCTATTATACTTTTCATAATAATTTTTCAAGGAAACATATGTGGTACCTTCCTTTTCTCAGAAGCCAGACGTGGTGTTATGGAGAGCTCAAGACAATGCACTCACGTCATGTTCTAATGAAGCTTGAATTCACATCCAACCTAATCAGTTCAAAGAGGTCAGGCAAGTCAAGCCCATGATGGGTGGTGATGATGGCTGACACTCAAATTGTATAGTCTGCAGTGCTTAAGACATTCCCTGCTGTATTTATGGAAGAGTTCCATAAAAGCTAAGTTCAGACTTTCATGATTAGTGTCCACATCTTGGAATGATCAGAATCTGAGAAAATAGGTCATAGAGGATTTTAACTATATGGACACGAAAGCAAACTCAACTCTTTATCCTATCGAACCCTTTTGCCAAATAATCACCCTTATTGGATGAAAATGATTCTACCTAAGTGGGTGCTTTTCTTCCCATCTTGGAGTATCTGTGTTACCCCAAACCAGCTGAGTAGAATGAAACTGGAGAATGCTATTATATTCATTGCTACTAATGAATTTGGATACTCGTGACTCAGATGGGCATCTAAAAAGGAAACATCCAAAGCTAGTTAACTGAATCTCGGCTTTCTTTTGTTTGTGAAAATGCTGATATTTCTCCCTGATTAGTACATAGCACACATGGCTTCAGACAGGCATGATTAAATAGTAATGCCCTGGGCAGTCATATTTCCAGCAACTGTCATGTCACTGCCCAAATCAGGATTTACTTTCCTTCTGGACCTTGACAGAGTTTGACTCTCTGAACAAAAAGGGAAAATTAGGCTTTTATTTTTCTTATCTGAAGACTGCAAAGGATAATCACAGCATGGAGAATGTAGCTGACAAGAGCAGGCCTAGCACTCAGACAAGGAGGAGGGAAAATGTGGCATCACTCATCCATCCCTCTATGGAGCAGTGAAAGAAGTCAGGTGGTTGAAGTAGAACTTCAACAGCCTAAGAAATATTGTTTACCTTTATTTTTCATAGACTGTGTACAAAAGGTTAAGCATTCAATTTTCAAAGTATAAAATTCGAGTATTGAATGCATCTTTATAAAATATACCTGGGGTTGTCCAGATATTTTTACATGGGCCCCTAAAAAGTCTATGTTGCTGCCCTTAAATCCTTAATCATGAGGGTGCCTGGGTGGCTCAACTGGTTAAAATGTCTGACTCTTGGTTTTGGCATCATGATCTTGCAGTTTTGTGAGTTTGAGCTCCATGTCTGGCTCTGCACTGGCCGTGTGGAGCTGCTTGGGACTCTCTCTCTCTCTCTCTCTCTCTCTCTCTCTCTCTCTCTCTGCCACTCCCCTGCTTGCACTGTCTCTGTCTCTCTCAAAATAAATAAACTTAAATAAATAGACAAAATAAAAGAAATCTTTAAGCATGCTTGTTAGATTCCTGGTGATGAAGAATCTGATACAAAACTCATTAAATGTTCTTTTTTGTTACATTGCATAGTAAACTGTATATATTCTCATTCCAGAGGGTGAATAAAATTCTATTTTTACTATTTTATTTGTTACATACTTTCCTAGGTTAAGAAAGTCCCTCCAGGTATCATTATAGCTAGATTGCTAGCTAGCTAGACTTAGATACAGATAGATAGATATATAGAGTTAAAGCAATTAACCTGATCAGACCCTCAAACTATAGATTTCTATACCAAAAATTTAATAACAGCAGGTGAGTAGTTTCCATTATAAGAAAGTGTTTTAACTAATCTTATTTTTTGCCCATGTGTTCAGAGTATTAAAAATGACTTATATTTGTCTAAGGCCTTCAATTGCACATTTTCTTTCTTCTCATAGTATAACATAAACTCCTGCATTTCCAAAGACTTGATGGTGGGTTTTCTTGGCCAATTTGAGTGTCAGTTAAGTTCAAATGTTTAAATGGGTATGTACTGAGGGAAGCTCAGCATGTTTAGATGTATTAGGGTATTTTCTTGTGGTGACTAGAATTGGTTTTAGAATTGCTGGGTATTAAAAATTAGCTTAATCTGATTAAAAGTTATACACACATTGTGGAATATCCTGAAAATACAGAAAATATTAAAGAATTATCATCTAATTCACCACTATGTGGATTATTTTTCAAGTACTATTTTTTGTTTGCTCATCCAACAAATACTTATTTCATACCTAAAGTGGATCAGAATCTGTAACGAAAATTGATATGCTAAGAAGGAAGGAAAGACAGTGCCTGCCTTCAAGATTTAATTGAGCAAGGAGACAGCCAAGGACTCAAATAACTACTTGAGGCAAGGGAAATTCGTGAGGCTGAAAAGTGGCAGACTGGGTAGGAATAGATCAATCATAGAAACACGAAATACCATGGAGAGTCAGGGAACCAAAACACTTTTCACTGAGAGTTCTGGGTAGATTTCATAGAGGGAAAGGCATTTGTACGAACTTGAAAGTCTAGATAGTATTTCATTGGGTAAAGATGTGAGAAAAGGCATTCTAGGCAGAAGGAATGCCCTGAGCTGAGACATAGAGGCAGAAGGATGTTCAGAGTTTAGAGAGAGAAATAACCAGGAAAGGTATTTGAGGATGAAATCACACCACAATAAGGATATTGAAGTGTTTTTAAGCATAGGAAGAGCCATCAAAGGGTATTTGGTTATATTGTTGGGAAGATTTATTTTTATTCATATATAAGTATGGATTAGTTCTGACAATTCAATATATTTGACTTTCACTACAGTAGTTTCTTGGCAACAGTAGAGGAAAAAATTAAATTGCAAATAACAACTTTGCCCATAAATGCTATTAAATAATTTCTAATATTTGCATGTTTATATACTTATATATTTATATCTCAGTATCCTTCTAGTATAATTATATCTGGGTCAGAAACTAGATTTATTATTTTTTTTTCATTTAGGTTTACTTTTATTTTATTTTATTTTTTTCAATATATGAAATTTATTGTCAAATTGGTTTCCATACAACACCCAGTGCTCATCCCAAAAGATGCCCTCCTCAATACCCATCACCCACCCTCCCCTCCCTCCCACCCCCCCCCTCAACCCTCATAGAAACTAGATTTAAATACAGGTGTCTTAGTGAATTTTTACATTATTGGGATGGCAATGGAGACTTTTAATAACGTGCATTCATACTACAGGTAGACAATAGCTTGTAAAAACAGAATTTCATATCAATTATGAAGAGCCATGTGATCATTTATGAAACATAATTAGTCTTCTATGTAAGTTCTCCAGTGGTTATTAGCAAGGGGGTTATGATTATATTTTGAAACAATATTCATTTTGCAAAAACCAATTCTTTTCCTAAATACTTCTTCCCTTACTATAAAATGGATATGCTCTTTCAATATCTCTTTTTCATTTTTGTTTTGGTATTTTTATTTTTACACATATCACATAGTTCTTAAAATTAACATTTCTATGAGTGGACATTTCTGATTGATTTGTGTTGATAAAATAACTTTTTCTAATACTAATTAATATATCTCTCTAAGTAAATGAAATTTGTGGCTGCAGGTCCAAATGGAAGTAAGTGCCCATTTATTCGATGGATATATGAATGATTGAGCTTTGAGCAAACACTTACAAATGCATTTGTTTATGCCGGGCCTGTGCTTTAGGTCGAGAGACACAGTTAACAAGTAAATTTACTTGCTAATGCCATTGTAAAAAATGTTTCCTAATGAAACTGAAATCATTAGACCTATGAATTGACTTATTTTCCTGTGGGCATGGTGGCAAGGCTGGTGGAAGATGTAAACATGAGATCATGTCATAATTTCAGCTTCAGGTGTATTTATGAAGCATCCATGGGTGTCATTTGGTGGGCTTGCACAAGAATCCCTTTCAGAATTCTAGTCAAAGCACTAACTCCACAGTTTGACCCATGTGACCCAGGTACCATGTCACCATATATTGAGAATTTATTCTAACTCAGAGAAAGATTCTTATGCTTTCTCTCTCTTTTTTTTTTAAGTTTATTTATTTATTTTGAGAGAGAAAGAGAGGGAGAGCATGCAGGAAGGGCAAAGAGAGAGGGAGAGAGAGAATCCCCAGCAGTCTCTGTACTGTCAGCACAGAGTCCGATATGGGGCTTGAACCCAGGAACTGTGAGATAATAATCTGAGCTGAAAACAAGAGTCAGTTGCTCAACGAACTGAGCCACCCAGATGCCCCTTTATGCTTTCTCTTGAGTAAAACCTTCTTAGACATTCAGTGGTTGAGATTTAGCCTGCCACATTTTTTTCAGGAGTATTTATTAAGCGCCTGCAATGTACTAAACAGTCCACTCACATGCTTCTCCTATCTGCCTTGAGAATGCGAAAGGAAGGGATGGAAACCACAGGTGATTAAAAGAGGGTGTTCCTGGACCTGGTGGGGAAAATAATTAGAGATATGGATCTCATTAAGGGGAGCAGTGATGAAGTTAGTGCACATAACTTTCTGGGATGTCGTATTTTTGGTTTTGGTATAACAATTTGCTGATCTTGAGACAAAAATATTTGAGGACCTTTCTTCCCTTTGATCATTGCCACCATTTGACCTAAGCCCTTATAGTAAATTTTTGCATAGCTTAGAACTACTGTAGTTGATTCATATGTGGGCTTCCATAAATGTATGTGTGTGTGTGTGTGTGTGTGTGTGTGTGTGTGTGTAGTGAAATTATCCCTTTCTCCAGAATATTTTGAACTAGAATGAATCTCAAATCCATTGAAGCCAGCTGGAATAAGAACTCGAAGATCCTAGTTTATCATCTGATGTGATCCCTTAAACCTCAGAGCTGTGGTGCGTCCATCTTCCTCCATGCAGATTAAGTAGCACAGAAAGCTGCAGAGAGAGATAAGAATGAAGCAGCTCCCTTTTGAGCCTTAGCTGCGTATCTGCCCTTGGGTCAGTGAGACATGCCTATATCCTGAGAGTTCTAATACATCCCTTTAATGTCAGCTTAAGAGTTATATCCTGTTCAAAGAACATATCCCTGTAGGCATGGCAGGTGGAGAGGGAAAGCAGCGAATATTATTATGAATAATATAGAGCCCTGCAGTCCTTAAACTGGAGTATCCTTTAGAGAGCTTCCAGTTCTACCTCGTTTTGTAGGTGAAGACGCTGAAACCCAGAGAGTGGAAACATGTTTTAATCAGGTTAGGCCACTAATGAGTTGTTAGTGACAGTCAGAACTGGAATCGTAGTCTTTTAAATTGCCACATATATGTCCTGTGAATAAGATGTCCAAAAATGATATTGTAATGCCTGTACCTCTGTAGGACGCTCCATGACAAATATTGCACAGCCTGTTACATATATTTATGTATTATGCTTTATCCAAATGCTTGTTTGTATTCTCTCTGTCTTCCTTATATGAAATATGTATTGACTTATAAGCACCATTTCCATTTGTGTGAGTGCTTTATATCCCTTGGCCTCCCTTTAACTTATTCTGTGGATAGGAAATTCATTATCTCTTTCACTTCCTTGTGCAAGCTGCTTAATCAGCTGTTTTGCTCTAAGCTCAGCAGGGCCTTCATGGTTGCTCAGCAATCTTTCTCTTATTCCCATGGAGAAATTTTTATTCTTCCTAGAGGTCCCTACACAATCCCTCTCTCAGTGCTTACAAATGAATTTCTTTCTTCATACAAAAAAATCTGAAGCCACTAGGGGTTAAATTCCACATGCTTCCCTCACACGGTAAGTATTATACATGTCTCTGTTCTCTCTTGTAACCAGAGTCTTTCTTTTCAAAAGCTAAACTGTGCCACTGTGTTCTCTCCCCCATGTATTCCTATGTCCTCCTTCACTGTGATGCATTGATTAGCCGCTTCCTAATATATTCACCCTTTCTCTCCTTACTGGTTCCTGTCTCCATATGAAAATATGGCCAAGGCTTCCCCATTCTATAAAAGCCTGCACTAAGCTTTCCCTTAAGTTGTATGTTACACTGACACTCTCCATTCATACTTCTACACTTACTGCATTTATTTCCCTCCTTTGCAGTCATTTCTTAAATGGTTCTGCTTCGGTTTTTTCTATCCATTCTGCTCAATCCTCTCTTAACTGTTCCAGGAATGTCTGACTGTTGAATCTCACAGTCTTGTATTGCATTTCCTCTTAAAATCCTCTGAAGTTTTTGAAATTACTGGCTACCCCTTTCTTCCAATAGTTTAGCAACACCATCCTCCCTGGCCTTTTCTGGTAGTCTGACCATGCCTTCTAAATCTATTTAACCTACTTCTCTGGTTTCTTCTTTCTGTTAAATGTAGGCATTTCCCAAGGTTACCATCTTGACTTATTTTTCCTTCTGCATATGAGTCAGACTAGTGTAAAGGTTAAAAGTGGACTTGGGAATGGATGACACTCGCCATTTATTTAGCAGTGTGTCATTAGTTATTATTTAATCTCTCTGACTTATCTTCAATTATCTGTAAAACGGAATGGAAAATAATCGCTCACATTTATTGAACACTTACCAGGCATGGAAACTGTGATAAACATCTTATTTGCATTGAGTGTATATCGCTTTCATCACAGCTCTAGGGAATACTACCCTCATTTCACAGATAAGAGCAGCAAAACACAGATTAGTTAAATAATTTGCCCCAAATGACACAGATAGTAAATAGCCAATGCAGAATTGAATATAGATAGTTCCACTTCAGATATTAATGTCTACATTTTTCTCCTCAATAGTGATGTTCCTTACTCATAGAACTCACATGCAGTTAAATAAAATAATGCATGTGAAACTCTTAACATAGTTACTGCTGAAGTAAATAACTAACTAATGTTAAAGAAAAACATTTTCTCTTAATATCCCTCTTATTAACAATTTTTCCTTGGGGGTTTACATCTGAGGTATATATCCACTCATTATCCGTTGAACACCCAGCTATATATCTCTAACTCATATTTGTCTCCGGAAATACATAACTGTATCTCTTTATCTGCTTGCAGGCCTGGATATGAAATCAGCATATATAAAATGGAAAAGGTCCCATTGCTTTTCTTCTCTTTAGCTTATGATCCTTGCCTCAGTGAATGATACACTCATATTTCTAGGCCCTTGAACATAAACGTTAGAGTCATCATTGTATGTCCACTTTGTATCTCAACGTCAACATTCAGTAAACAGACAGTTCCTGCTTATCATAACTCAGAAATATTTTTTGAATGTTTCCATTTTCTACTAGTTTTGATTTCTCTAATAAAATGTTAGTCATATCTTACCTAAATTGTTACAATATCTTCCTAAAGTATCCTTGCCTTTCTATAGTATCTTGTACTTGACAACCAATTATCTTTTCAAATCTTTGGGTAGTAAACATTTTATTTTTTAATTTTTATTTAAAAGTTTTTTTAATGTTTATTTATTTTTGAGAGAGAGAGGGAGACAGACAGACAGAGCATGAGCAGGGGAGGGGCAGAGAGAGTGGGAGACACAGAATCTCAAGCAGGCTCCAGGCTCTGAGCTGTCAACACAGAGCCTGACGTGGGACTTGAAGTCACAAACTGCGAGATAATAACCTGAGCCGAAGTCAGATGCTTAACCAACTGAGCCACCCAGGCTCCCTGAGGGTGGTAAACATTTTAAAAACTTATAGGTCTTTTTGTTTAAACCAAACCCTAAGTGGAAGCTGAACATGAAATGATATTCGGAGCAGAGCTATTCTGAGTTGAAGATGTGGAACTTGGAAGCAAGTGCTTTCTTATTTTCTTCTGATCTTGTCTTCTCTGGATTGGCTCCTCAGTGGTCCCTGCATATCCTGAGAGAATGGTTGGAAAAGTTTTGTTTTAAAACAGACTTAACCATAAAGTTAATAATGCATGAATCCTTTGCTAATATGGCACTCAAGACCCTTCACAGTTTTTAGCCCTTAACTGTGAAGACCCTTTCACCTATTGTCAGTCTCATCCACTGCCACCTGCACCTCATAGGCACATTTGTTATTTAACATTATTTAATCATCCAATTTCTGCTTGCATCTCCATTCCTTTGCTTTTTGGTCTGGACTTTCTGAAATGCTCTCCTCTTTCTCTGTCTCATTTGATATAATTTATTCTTAGAGACTTGGCTTAAATGTCACCCCCTTTATATAATCTTTATAGAATATCACAGTCAAATTTTAACTCCCTCCTTTGTACTCTATAATCTGGGGTTTGGCTTACACTAAAGATTGAACTGCTACCTTATTTTATTTGAGTTACTTGTGTATATGCCTATTTCTTCCTCTCCTGTATCAATATATCTTGAGCTCCTGTGGTTCAGAAACATGTATTTTTCTTTTCTTTTCTTTTCTTTTCTTTTCTTTATTTTCTTTTCTTTTTGTTATTCCTTCAACACTTACCTGTATTTTATATATATATATATATATATAATTTTATATATATATGTATATATATATAAATTTTATATATAAAATTTAAATTTTTTAAATTTTATATATTTTATATATAAAATTTAAATTTTATATATTTTATATATAAAATTTAAATTTTATATATAAAATTTATATATATATATATATATATATATATATATATATATATATACAAAATCTGGGGCCTGATAGCTTTTGCTTTAAATTTCTCATTATCAGGTATTATTCGTGGTATTTCTACCTGAGATATTCTGATACATGATCAGTTTTCGATCTTAAACTGTTCTCATTATCATTTCTGATGTTTACTCTTTTATCCATCCATCAATGCATCCATCCATCCATCCTTCCATGCTCAGCATAATCATTCTTAGGGGGTGCCTCGGTGGCTCAGTTGGTTGAGCATCTGATTTTGATTTCAGCTCAGGTCATGATCTCACAGTTCATGGAATCCAGCCCCATGTCAGCCTCTGCACTGACATCCCAGAGCCTGCTTGGGATTCTCTCTCTCTCCCTCTCTCTCTGCCCCTCCCCTGATCGTGCTTTCTCTCTCTCAAAATAAACAAATAAACTAAAAAAAGAGAAACACCTGAGCCATCCATTTCTTTTATGTAGTTTTCCCTTACCACACAGAGGGATTTATCCTTTCTGCAAATACCTACAGCTCCACTGTCTCTGCTTTATCTTCTTAATCTATTTTTAACAACTTTCTTTCTTTTCTTTTTTTTTTTTTTTTTTTTTTTTTGGTTACATATATGTGCATTATTTCCCCAACTGGAATCTTAAGTTCTTTTAGAATAAAGACCATAGAGGTGCCTGGGTGGCTCAGTTGGTTAAGAATCTGACTCTTGATTTTGGCTCAGGTCATGATCTTACAGTTTGTGAGTTAAAGCCCCACATCAGGCTCTGTGCTGACATCACAGAGTCTGCTTGGGATTCTGTCTCTCCCTCTCTCTCTCTGCCCCTCCCCCACTTGTGCATGCATGCTCTCTCTCCTCTCTCTCTCTCTACTCAAATAAAAAAAATGAAAAATAAAAAATAAATACCATAAATTTATAGTATTTTGTATCTCTCATAGAACATAATTCACAGTTAGAACTTGTGACTTTCTTTTTTTTACTATATGTCAACTTTTCCCACATGAGGTCCTAGCATGGTGACAAACATATTTAAGTCAATGAATCTTCAGCCCCACATGATTTCCTGCTACCAAAAGATTCATGAAGAATTTATCAAATTCATCACCCAAAAAACAAATAAGCCAGTTAAGAAATGGGCAGAAGACATGAGTAGACTTTTTTCCAAAGAAGACATCTAGATGACCAACAGACACATGAAAAGATGTTCAATGTCACTCATAATCAGGGAAATACAAATCAAAACCATGATGAAATACCACCTCAAACCTGTCAGAATGGCTAAAATTAACAACACAGGGAACAACAGATGTTGGCAAGGATGTGGAGAAAGGGGAATCCTCTTACACTGTTGGTAAGAATGCAAACTGGTACAGCTACTCAGGAAATAGTATGGAGGTTCCTCAAAAGAAACCTAGCAATTGCACTACTAGGTTTTTATCCAAAGGCTACAAAAATACTTATTCAAAGGGGTACATGCACCCCAATGTTTATAGTAGCAGTTTGGCTATCAACAGTAGCCAAATTATGGAAAGAGCCCAAAGGTCCATTTACTGATGAATGGATAAAGAAGATGTATGTATGTGTGTGTGTGTGTGTGTGTGTGTGTGCACATACAGATATAATTGAATATTACTCAGCCATCCAAAAAAAAAAACCAAAGAAATCTTGCCATTTGCAACCATGTGGATGGAGCTAGAATATATTATTTTAAATGAAATAAAAGTCAGTCAGAGAAAGACAAATACCATATGATTTCACTCACATGTGGAATTTTAAGAGACAAAACAGATGAACATGGGAAAAGGGGGAAAAAGAGATAGAGAGAGACAAACCATAAGAAGCTCTTAACTATAGAGAACAAACTGAAGGTTGATGGAGGGAGGTGAGTGAGGGAATGGGCTAATGGGTGTTGGGTATTAAGGAAGGCACTTGTGTTGAGCCCTGAGTGTTGTATGTTATGTGATGAATCACTAAATTCTACTTCTGAAACTAATATTACACTATATGTTAACTAGCTAGAATTTAACTAAAGGTTTGAAAAAAAGTTTTTGTTTGCATTAAGAAAAATATTATTAAAGATCAACATACTCTTCCCTCCTCCAACACCCCTCCCCCTCCACTTCATGTTTTATATCAAAGGATTCTCCTATGTTTGGCCATTGGCATTCCAAATAACAAATTCAGCACTATCACAGGAGGACAGCTCAAAGCAGGATTCTGCCTATGTTATCTAAATGCAGTATTGTGTTGTAGGTCTCTAAAGAATTTGTTTGCAACTCTCAAATGTTGCCTCAGAGGACATTCCCAAATTATATATCATAGATATTGTCCTAAAAGGTTTTCATAAATACATTTTTCAAGCATTATGCTAAACAAAGATAAAACTATTACATTACTGTCGTACATCTTAGACTAACAGACTAATGCACACTGAATATATCAACGGGGAAAATATGCAACATTTTCTAAAATTATTTGACCATGGAAAGCTGTTCTTCAGAACTTTTATCACATATTGGAATCAAGATGAATGCTCTTTGGGAAGCACTGCATCAAGAATTCAATCCTGTACTTTGTCACTGATCTTAACAGCTGGATGAGTTCATTTTTTTCTGTGTGTGTGCGTGCGCATGCACACACAGGTGTGTATGAGAGTGTGGAGGTCCAGAGAAAATATAGTTCACTTTTTAAAGATCATATGGCTATCCAGCAGCATAATTATGCTCAGAACACCTGCATTATTCTGTTGTTCACTTCACTATGTTACCTACATCCCTCAATAGGTTCCAACTCCCTGATTCCATATCTGGTTCTTCTGCTTCCCTGAGGCAGACACAGTGAGGTTCTCTCTTTGCTCATGGTAAATGCATGTTAAATGTTTATAGTTCTTTTGTTTGTGAGTTACAGGTTATTTCTCCTTGACATTACAAGTACATCAAAATATGCTTCTTTTCATACTGCAAAAGTGTACCTACACAAATAAATTCCTGGAATGGTATAAGACCCTGAAGCAAACTAACTTTAGTAGCAGACTTAGGTTATGTATTTATTACAGAATGATTGTTTTATATCCTTAGGTTAACTATTCGCTTTCTGAAAATTTTCATAAGGCAGGAGAATGTGCATATTTGTTCCAAGATTTAGCAAACACCCAAAGAACTTAGGTTAATAGGTATATTCTACAGTTAAGTTGATACATACACATTGGTGTTTCCTATGTTTTGCTATCAGTTCAAAGAATTTGAGTCTTTTATTTAAATCAGTCTTTAGACCCTTTCCAATGATAAATCATTATTACCCTTTACTCATTTTTTCATAGGAAGGAACATCCATGGAGAGGGGATATTTGAAGAAACACTTGTTCTGTTCCTTTCCAGGACTCCACCACCACACACACATTCAAAAAAAAAAAAAAAAAAAAAAGGTGAAGCTAATTTAATTGGGTACATCCTTATCTACTTTGGAGAACATTTTTTTTTAGCCACCACAGTGATTTCACTGTAAAGGCAATGTGGATGTTGGATTTCCTATTATTTCTTGTCCTCTTTGAACTCAGTGTGCCCAGGTGCATTGAATAGATGGGTTTCCAGTTTGTATGAAATGAACCTATGGAATAGGCTTTCCAGTTTCAGGAAGACATGAAATATTTTCTACCTGCTCTGATTGTGACTGGTGGGTGAGTCAGGTCTCATGCCTCCCATGTGGGACAAAATAGGCCACCCAGATTGGCTTCAGGTCTCCCTTGCATGCTTTGGAGCCCTATGATAGTCTTTGGGTATCCATTAATAAAAGTGATATTTGATCTCCATTTTGTTCCTAGTGCCTTTATCTACTGATTAAATGCTGGAGGTCAAGAGGATAATTAAGTGCTACTTGGACCACCAAAAGTACTGTGTATATAGACAGTTCAGGATCTGAGTGAATGTTGAGAGGGGATTGACTGATGCAGATTTTATGGGACTTCAAACACCTATTTTGGGGATTTTCTTTTTAGAAAAAAAAAGAAAAAATGAGATACAAAAGTAAATATTAATTTAGACTGAAAAATATACATGCGAAAAAATGAAAAATTTCAGCACATGAAAAATTTTTAAAGTTGAGAGCTATCATAGTTTTTATTAACTGCTTTTCTTACCTCTATAATATTTTTTCTTTGTTTATTTGGTTAAGCTGTATTTGATTATATTTTTGTATGATGATATTTTATAATATTATCTATAGAGAGAATAAAAAAAATTCACCTTTTTGTCTATAGGTGTTAATTGAATTAAAAAATATTGATCAATAATAATTTTAGCAATGGTATTTATATTCCTGGGGTCATTGTTAAATTTAGGAAAATCTCTATCATCTTTCATATTAAGTTATAGGATTTGGAAGAATTTTCAGCTCTGTTCCTTTCAAACTTTGTCTCTTTTCTATTACCCACTTAATTCTAGCACCAGGTACTATGGGACTTATTCCTATCAGCCTTCAACCTCTGCCCTATACCTTCATGTCAAAATATGAGGTCACTTGCCACAGTTGGTGGCAGTAGTGTCCCTGGAAGACATCCCTATACAAAACGACTATCAAAGACTTAACTATACATGGAAGTGTTGTGAGCCACATCAGTATATTTCTTTAAAACCAAACTGAATATATCTCAAGTTCAGTTTTCCTTTTTTCTAGGTACTCCATACCTTTTGGTTAGGTGCTCTGTGCCTGACAGGAAGGGGAGTGTGACAGATAAAGTGGAAAGTCAATGGTCTTAACTGTCTGCTGCTAAAACACATTTATTCTGCAAATTTTATAAAATCGCATAACTGATTGAATACACTATTTGCCTCTTCCAGAACCTCAAGGGGACTTTGCAAAGTAAGAGCCCTGGAGGATTAAACTTCATACTAAATCTGTTTCTGAGCAGAAAGTCTTGTCATTGTAGAAACCAAAAAACCTATGAGGGTATTATATTTGTAACTTGAGAAATGAGTCAGGTTTTTAACTGAAGAAGAGCTTTGGTACCTATTTTTAAATCAGAAATGCTCTTTAATGATCTCCTGTAGAAAGACAATTTAAGATGGGAATTCTTTCCTGGAGTTTTAAATGCATAGAATAACAACAATTACTTTTTACTGACCATTTACATATGTGCCAGCACTTACCATATATGATCTCTAATCTCACAAGAGCCCTGTAAAACTGGGAGAGCAAAGACTCATGGCAGTAGTTCTCCCAGGTGTCATCTCTGCTCTCTAAAGACTCCTGTTGGAAAGAAAAAGTCATGGAATGAGGATCATGCTTTTACAGACTTACTTCATTTGAATTTCAAAGGTATCCAAAAGCTAGATAGATAAATCAATTTTGAGAGTTTAAACCGTGATTCAGAATAAGGTTAAAATTTTAACAGGTAGTAGAGTTGAGATACAGTTCCGTTTTTCTTTGGATGTAAGCCAGGTACTAGATGTCATGGATTTGTTGTGTATGATTAATATTGCATATGTTTGCGTTTTTCTGCATCTTTGCAGAAACGTGCAAGGAGAGTCAAAACCTTCCATTAGCCTAACTCCCAGCCCCTGTCCTTATAAGAGCAGCCTCTTTGAGTATTTCAGAGTGTAGTTTCATCTCTTTAAAATCCTGCTTAATGCCTTCACTTGATTTTCAATTTAAAACTTGGTGTAATAATATTTCTGCCTCTGGATGTCTAAATAAAATATGCATTTCAACTGACTGTCTTCTGATTAACCTAGTGACTTTGTTCATCACACAAAAGAATCATAGGATAAGGAAGCCAATATCTGCTTCACTAATCATGAGGTAAGTGAAAATGTACTGATCTCAGTTTTCCAGTCAGACCTTTCAGAAATGGATAATTCCTTGAACACATTTAAAAATGAGTAAAAACTAACACCCTGAATAAGCCAGACTTTTTAATGGTTAGGTGGTTTTGATGAGAAACTTTATGGAGTCATTGCCTGTTACCTTACTTTAACACATTTCAGACTTGGAATCTTAACCAGTCTCCTAGTCAGAAGGATCATTACAAAGTTATATTTTCCTGTTATATGCTCTGGGAGCTGGATGTATTCTTATTGGGGGAAGAGAAGGACTAGTAAGATGATTACTAGATTTCTGCATTTTTCTGTTCTTTTTTTCTTTTTCTCAGTTTATGTTTTCCCTTGTGTATGTTCCCAAAAAAAACTATTGAAGACTGTGTTTGTCAAATGAGTAAACTTGATGTCACATGAAGCATTTACCTACCTAGGTTTTTGTTCTGAAGATGGTGTCACCATTCCACAAAGAAATCAAGTGCATGGACTTTGTTATAGGTTGTGCCCACGTTGAGGAGCCCTTTCCAGGTCATGTTTTGGATGATTAAGATTGCCAGATATTAAAGGCATTACTGATTGGTACTTGAGCAATGCTAGAACTATCTGTCTGAATGAGAAATATTCCTTGCATTCCCAAAGGATGTTGTTCTTTCATGACTAGGTTTTCTAAACATTCTTCCTTCTTCTGGAATGTTCTTTGTCTTCAAATGTATTGGAGCAAAGCCCACTCATCCACTAGGACTAAGCTTCAGTATCACTGCCCCCTTCATAGCCTTGTCTGGCACTGTCTTCTTCTCCCAGGAACGGTTTCTCTTGGACATAAAACTTGTCTATTTAAAAAATTACCATTATGTATAACTTCCTTCTTCACTGAAGAGTGAGATCTTTGAGAGCAGAAACCATATTTTATTCATTTTTGCATCTCTGCCTGTTGGCAAAATGCCTATCATATACAGTCCCTCAATCTATACCCATTAATTAAACTATTCATTCATTCACTAATTCATGCAACAAACGTGACTTAAGAAATGTCATTGGAAGCAAATAAACTACATTGACAATTCCCTCAAAGAGTTGGTGTATTGGATTTAGGATCTATCATTACTCATTAAGCAAGCTGAGATCTGCTTTAATCAAAAGTCTCCTTTGGCTGTTTAACTTAAAAGCTTCATATCCACACAGTTGCCTGTGCCCATGGCAACTGAAATGCATGAATGCGGGTTCTGAAATATAATCTTTCTAGAAAGCCAGGGCTCCTATTAAAGCTGTAGTTTACATCCACGTCCATCCTACACAGGTGTTATCACAGGCCTGCATGGATGACTATTTCAGCTAGGCAGTAGTGACTTCATATGACATCATGTCTACAAAGCGGTTTCCCCTTAGAGCATAGTGAGCTGTTGATAGATCTAATGTGGTGAGATCACAGGATCACATCATTTTGTGAGAGGCCTACCTGCAATGAAGGTATAGCCTGTAATATTTTATGTATGTGCCAGGCAGCATCACAGTTTTCCTTCCCCAGCTTAACAGAGGTAGCAACTCTATCTGTGTTTTCTCTGGATGTCTGGAGACAGGGGAAGCATGTATGTCCTATGCTACTTGGTAAAGGAATTCTGAGTGGGAATGGCTCCTGTGTGAGGTCGCAGAAACAAGACATGGACAATGCTACTTGTGATGGGAAATCATTCAATGGACACACTTAGGAATATATTATTAGATCTTTAGGTCTAAAACTTTGGGTAGGTGAGTTTAACTCACCCTTAACTTCAGGATCTCCATTTTGATGGGAACTAGGAACTATAGAGAATTGTATAGATTTGGGATATTTATTACATTCCCATATATTATATATATAATTATAATATGTACACATCTTATTCTCTAGAGAGCTTAGAGGTAAAATCCTTACAATGTGAAGAGAACATGGCCCTGTCCTAAGGTGCAATGAGGAAGTGGTGAGCTGAGGAGAATGTGCGTATCCTTCAGCCTCTTGCATGGAGAGAGTAAACCAGCCTAAGTAGGTGGTTGAAGCTTTCTGAGTTCATGAGGCCTTAAACCTTTACTTTTGTATCATGGGGGGAAGCCCATGCGTCCCAAGAAAGGAGTTAGGGTGGGCCAGGACGCCAGGGGTGCCTAACAGACTCAGGGCAGTGACATAACTATCCACATACTAACTGGAGGAAAACTAGCTCAATGTTTTGACAACTCATCAGTGGTACCAGTGCATACTGAGTATCAGCCTATATTGGTGTGCTAGGGTGGCCATAGCAAAATAGCACCACTGGGTGGCTTAGAATGACAGAAATTGATCATGTCACCATTCAAGAGGCCAGAAGTTCAAAATTAAGGTGTCGGCAAGGTGGCTCTCCCTCCGAAGTATGAGGAAAGGGATCTGTTCCCGGCCCCTCCCCCAGCTTCTGGTGGCTCCTTGGCTTGTGGTAGCATCGCTACAGTCCTCACGTGGTGCTCTCACTGTGTGTGTGTTTGTCTGTGTGGTGTTCTTCTTAAAAGAAGCCAAAGGTTTCAGAGGTTCACCTTACTTTGGTGTAACCTCATCTTCACATAGCCAACTACATCTGCAGCAACTCTGTTTCAAAATAAGTTCCCATTGTGAGATACTGAGAGGTTAGGGCTTCGACACATGAATTTTAAGGGGACACGATTCAGCCCTAGGCATGAACTTTCTTGAACATATTTCCTGGCATACATGCCCAGGAGTTTCTCTATAATAGATGCTTGGCCATGAATGGCTGGGTCAGTCACGAAGTGTACAAAAAGAACTTGGGAGTTGGTTTGAAGCTTAAGTGCAGTGATGGGATCAAACTGGCAAGAGGTCTGTGTGTCCGTTTCCTGGCACCGAGCAGCTGCTAGGTAAGTGGATGCTGGAGCAGTGCCTGGTCTTTGCTGAAAAAGTCCACTGGAAAAAAGGACGAGGAAGCCCACATCTTAAGAGGAATCCCATGATGTGTTGAGGGGTGGATAATTTACAAGGTGACATTTGGCAACTGACCAGTCACCAAAGAGTGGCTGTGTTTTTAGCAAGAGTTTATTGAGGGTGCATCTTCTTCAGAAAACAGAATCGAGCTTTGTGCTTTTCTTCCTTTTTACCCTCTTACTTCTGATGACTTTCTTGATGGCTTTCTATTCTGAGGTGTCTCCATTTATCTCAATGGATTTCAGAAAATTATTTTTAAAAATGCAAAACACACCAATTTTTAAGGGAAAGAAATTGAAAAACAAATGCTTACTCAGTGACTTCTTAAGCAGGGTGTAGCCTAGGCTAGCCTCACATCAGCCCTTAAGAGAAGATGGTTTTATCCCCCTTTTTAGAAAGTAGAAAACTAAAACTCCTAGAGATCAGATAATTTTTCTGAAAACAAACAGTAACTGAGAAGATTTTTAAATGTTTTTAATGTTTATTTTCAAGAGAGAGAGAGACAGAGCATGAATGGGGGAGGGGCAGCAAGAGAGGGAGATACAGAATCCGAAGCAGGCTCTGAGCTGTCAGCACAGAGCCTGACACGGGACTCGAACTCACGAACCATGAGATCATGACCTGAGCCGAAGTCGGACGCTTAACTGACTGAGCCACTGAGGCACCCCAGTAACTGAGGTTTTAATTGTAATATTTTCCATCCCAAACTGAACAGTTACATCATATTGACTCCTTAATATGTTTATGCTCTACAGGTTGATTGGTTGGTTAAGTGGAAGGTAGTAGTTTCATGATTAATACACACCATGCTAACATATCATAGGGAGAAAATGTATAAAAGAGAGTCAAAACTGTATTAAGTGTCTGCTGTAGAATACATGCGGTAATCTGTAATTGTTTTGGGTGCTCCTGAAAAACCTGTTCTTCAGTCTTATCAATCCAATATTATGATGAAGAAATTAAGATTTAGAGAGACACAGTGACTTGCTTAGTATCATGTTACAAAATATAGTAGAAATGTGGCTTGAACCACAACCCTTTCATATGAAATCCCATACTTGTTTCTTTGTTTTACTTTCCTCCTGCTCATAATTTATTAGAACATAAATATGATGAAACTAGGAGCATTTATTATTTTTATATACTACACAGAGTAAATGTGAAATAAATATCTGTTTCAGGGTTGAATGAAAACAGTTTGCCTATTCTATTATGAGAGCAGTTTAATATTAGAAATGAGGATTCCAGAAGACAATATCTTAGCTGTGGTTTGTAGTTTATGGTAACATTAAATTTATGCTACCCATAATCAATTGTGTATCCTACTTCAGAAAAATATCCCCAGCTCTCCAAAGTCAGATCCTCTGCTTTCAAGGTGAAAAGCATATTATTTTATAGCAATTTTCCCTGTTTCATCATAGACCATGAGAGACCACGGAATGCACATAAGGGAGGGTCAGCCTGGGGAGATTTGACCCATTGTTGTGTTTACATGGGTAATCGGTGAATTCCGTTCTTTTTGAGTTTTGTATTTCATAATCTCTTTTCTCCTGTAAGAACTTTACTGTAACTTTGTATGAGAGCCTTACTATGATCAACCTACAGATTTTAACTCCCTCTTTAGTTGCCATACTCCAGCTTCATTTAGCTTTGCTCAATGTCTTCTTAAGAAGGAAAAAGCGGTCTCTGGATTGGGGTAGGCGAGAGGAGGAAAGCTCCTAGGGGGTTAGAGTGTCTACCCCTTTATTCCTAATTTATAGTAAACTGGTAGCTCAGGAACTTAACTTTCACTTTCACTTATTTTCTATTTTAATTCTAAATTCTATTTTAAATAGGTAATACATACAATAAAAAAAATATCTAGTGAAAAATAAACCTCTTTATTATTCATTTTGCTCCGACATTGGTTCCATCTTGCCAAAGAAAAACCAATAGTAGTTTTGGTAACCAGTTACCAGAGATATTTCGTAAAGGGTAAGGAAGGGTCTTATGAATGTCTTCCCAGGGCTAAGTCCTAAAGGATGAGCAGATTTCCACCAGGCAGACAAGGGAGGGGGCCACACTGTAGGCAGGAAGTAGCATGTTCAAAAATGTTGAAATATGAAATCGTGTAGTTATTCCTCAGCAGATCTAATGCTTCAGTATCCCTTCCTTGGAGTACATCCTTTCCCATCCTCTCTCTAAAACAGTTTTCCCTATTCTTGAACTTCATATAAATGGAATCATTCAGTTACATGTATTCTTTTGTTTATCACTGAGTTCACTCAACATTTTGTCTGTGAGATTTCTTTATGTTGTCGTGTAGGAGTATTTTTGTATCTCAATGTAATGTCATGTCCTAGTGTGTGACTGTACAAAATTGTATTCACTCATTTTCTTAGCATTGGGCATTTTCTCCTCTACTAGAGTACTCAACACCTTGCCCTATATTAACGAGTTAGAGTTTGTTTCTCTCACAGATCTTACATAATTCCCAAGAGTCCACTTCTTGCCAGTAGTGAATAAGACAGGAGCTTGATACTGGGAAACTGGAAGGCAGTACCTCAATGCTATTGCTCACTCCTTTGGCCTTGATGCCCATGATAGTACAGATAATGCAGTTTAAGCTCATGTTCATACTGTTAACACCTACCTACCTACCTACCTACCTACCTACCTACCTATTCATATTGCTAGTAACAAAATAATTTCATACAGCAAGTAACCACATAATTTTCCTATCTTTAAGAATTTCATTTCAGAGACCCAGGAAACTTATAGTTCTGCCAAAATAATGGATAAAAGGCAGACTTCTACTTGATTCTGATTAAATCTTCAGGACAATGGTATTGCTTGTACCCACTTGCACCAGCACTTGTGCCCATCGTCTCCCAAGGGAAATAGTTTCCTGAAGTCTGTGTGGGCTACATAGTTATTGGGAGCTACATCTTTTCAGCCTCAGTGAAGTCCTTGATTGCAGATCAGAATTATTATATAAGATCAGTGTTCAAATCACTCTCCTGCAACTAGACTTAAGTACCCTATACTTTCTACAAAGGATTTGTGGTGAGAATTGCTAAGAGGGAAACCATGGCTGGGCAGGTTGGGTTCTGCCCCTCAGACCTCTGATGTTGGTGATGGAGGCTGCCATCCAATGACCTGTCACTGAAAAAGCTGAGTCTGCAGAGACCTCTGCTCAAAGCATTTCCTGAGCTGTACCCTCCTGGAATAACCCAGAAGCCTTTTTCATAGGCCCGTCTATCCTTTGAAATGTTTTTCAGCCTCCTGGACAAGTCAGACTCCTTCCTCACTTTCTATAATAGCAGATGCATGAATAAAAGCAAATGCAGCTAGCTTTCTAGCATGATAAAATATCCGGAGATACAAACACCAAGGAGTTTATGCAAATGAAACCACAGAATATTGAAGTACAAAGTGAGCTGATGTGTTATAAGAACTCAAAAGGTCATCTAGATGGTTTAAGAATAGATCATAGAATTTAAATTGGGTATCCGTAGAATTCAATTAAATCGGTCAAATATTGACTCAGTATCTAGTCCCACTGGACAGGGAGGTGGGGTGGGACAGGCAGGGTAGGATGAGAGGTGAATGAGACAAGCCTGCCTTCAGGAAACTCTCAGCCTTGGGCCAGAGGGTGAGGAGGGACAAGAATGATGGGGATAAAATATGGAGGCAGAAAGCCATAATGATTGAGTGCCCATGTTCTGAGGTCAGGCTGCCTGGGTCTGAAGCCAGGCTCCAGCACTTAGAATGGCGTGACCCTGGGCAGAGTGCATCTCTAAGCCTCAGTCTCATCTTTGGGAAACTTGGGTTTCATGACATTATCTACCTCATAATGTTATTCTGAAAATTAAATCCAATAACCTGTCTACAGTGCTTAGTCCAGCACTAGCCATAGAGCACTTAGTAGACAGTAGTAGCTATGAAATGTCAGGAGGAAGTACAGGCAAATAGGAGAGTTGCACCCATTGGAGAGTTTAGGAAAGACAGGAGGAAATAAGTAATATTTGGAAGAGAGGGGCAGTATACCAACTGATGGAAACTGGGGGAAGATGCACCTAGCATGTGTTTATAGCAGTTGCCTGTCAGGCTATATAGTCCCTGAGGTAAGGGTCCATGCCTGTCATATTCATCAGCATCTCCCAACACCAGAAAGCGACTCATTTGAGTGAAAGAATAAATTCATTCATGACTGTATGGATAAGAGGGACACCATGAGCTTGGAATGCAAAAGGCATCCTTGGGGGAGTGGGGAGGGGTACCATGTATAGGTGATTCCATCAGTGAACCCCTCACAGGTGAGCCTGGAATCCTGGGGGGTTTCAGCCAGATCACGCAGAGCTTTGAGTACAGGACAAAGAGTCACATCCACAAGCAGTGAAATCATTGTGCTTGTGTTTCTGTTCCTTTTAACTTTGAAGGAAATAAAAATAAAAAGCCAAGCTGTACTGCAGAGTCAGCTGAAATGTTATGAACTTATCTTTCATTTTCCTGCCATCAGTTATGTGCAAATTAGACATTCTCTTCTGCCTATAAATTGCTTAATCTAAGTTTGTGCTGCACATGATACCAATGGCTTTTTAACTTGCTCTTGGAGCTAAGCAGGAGGCTGATAGATTCTGTGAGCATTATTTTCTACAGCAGGAAAAGTCTACGGTAACCAAGCCTAAAATGATTCTTAGATTAAAATACTGTACAGCTTTACTGGCCCCAGATACTAAAATGTCAGGATTCTTTATAAGCCCTGATTCTGCCTCTTCAAACATGTCATGAGCTTCTTGTGAATTTGGGCAGTCCAATAAAATACGATGGCCATTTCCCAGTCTTTGTTTTGTCAGCCTTCAACTTGTCACATTTATGAAGGCTTTTATACGCACTTTCCAAATATAGCATATCATTCAGTTCTCAGGACAACTTTGTTCAGCAGGTTTTATCAACATGACATAGGAGGATCTGGGGCTCACTAGTGTCATCTGGTCCCCCGGCCCAAGCTCTTATTCCCCAGGCACAGGGCCTCAATGGAGTGTCAGTGTTTTCTTCTGAACTCTCCAGAATTCTTCCTGCAGTTACTGCATATATGTGTGATGCTTTATCTTCAAGCCACAAAATGCTTTTCTGCTTGTAGAGTGCCTCCTGGATGGATGTTTTCTAGAACTATTCTTATCTTGATTTCTTTTTATTTTAAAATCCGGTTGCCATTCCTTATCCAGAAAAACAACAGAGAAAATAATATAGTAATAAATTTGGCTTTCTTTAGAAGACCTCTTGATCTGATAATAGTAGCTGGCCTATCCAAAGCTTATGAGTAAGATTCTAATGCAGACATCAAAAGACGTTCGTCTATATATTTGTATGGGAGGATTAGGAGAAAGAAGGTGGGTGCACGGCTGATACCCCATTAACAAGTATGTTCCTGCCTGAAGCTGAAAGAGGGACAGTGAGTAGTCGAAAGTGCATGTGTTTGGGAGTCAAGCACACCTGGGAGAACTGGTTCAGCTATATTCGAGCTATTAAAACTTGACCTTGACCTTGACTTCCTTTGTAAAGTGGGTTTAGTAAGAGTTATATGATATTTGCTCCTTTCAATCATTCATGAACCGAAAGACTTTTATTGGATACCTCTTATGAGGCAGGCATTTTGCTAGTTGCTAGGGATAGAGCCATAGATAAAAATAAAGCAGATATGATCATTATCTTAATGGACTTCGAATCTAATGTCTAATATCTTCTTAGTTTAATATCTTCTTAGGAAGATATTGTACACCTACATATACAATCCTATAAATAAAATTGTGATCAATGCTGTTGAGAAATAATATAAGATGTTTGGGGAGGGTTCTAGTACAGTTGAATGGCGGTCAAAAAACCCTGAAGTTGAGACAAAAGTGATAAATAGGATGAGCTGACTCATAGGATTATTGTGAGGATCGTAAGTTATGCTCATTTAAGTGTCTAGCACAGTGCCTTGGGCATAATAATCATCAATAGTTTCAATGAGAACAATAATATTGGGCTAGGTGACTGCCCACTTCAGATATTTTGAGACACTCCATGGAGAGCTTCCCCACCATTCTTCCTTCCTTTTCTGAGCCCTGATTCCTTTCTTAGAGCCCAAAGCCCTGTTTTCCAGGATGGAAACTCCTCAGGGATTTATTCCAAGTTACTTTAAGTTCACGCTATGTTGTTACTGACTGATGTCAAATCAGTCTTGAGAGTTACTCGTAGAAGGAGTCATTCCAATCCATGCTAAGTTACTAATAGTTGATAAAATGTTCCATCCCGAGAGCAGCTTTTATTAAAGAGGAGAAAACACAAGAGTGATCGTGAGAATGGAAGATGGTCTATATAATAATGTGAGTCTGTTGGGGAGAGAATGTCAAATAGAGAGGCCAGGAGCTTTTATACTGAAGTAATAGAAAAAGGTCGGGATGTTTGAAAACACACTAGCTTTCTGAATAATTCTATCCAGTAAACCTGTAAAATATCCATTTTCTAATGGCAAAAGTGTTTCCTGCCACAGTCACAATCCATAATCTCTTTCAATTAATTATAGTAATGTCGACTGTCCCTCGGGCTCCCTTGAGGACTCTGACAGTTTTCTCCCATGGCCATGATCTCCTCTCATTGTCTCTCCAGGTCTGGAAATGGCTGACTATGCTAACTTTTCAGTAGGAGAAGACTGTTTCTGTACTGCTAAGGCCTTCTGGGGTCCACTAAAAATTGAGGCAAAACTCTGCCCATCTTTTCATCAACCATCCACTTAGACTTTTGAGCACCTGTTAATTCTTGGTCCTAAGTTAGATACTGAGGATAAAGAATGAAGGAAAAATAGTTTCTACTCTCAAGGAGTTTAAAACTTAGTGTTTTGATGAAGCAAAGTAGTGGGGGCTGTGAAGGCACAGATGGGGGAATGACTAAGTTGGCACAGGTGAGTTGGCAAAGGGCTTCATCTAGAGACACATATTTGGACAGGCCATGAAATGAGGTCTACCTACTCAAGATGGGCATGACTGGAGTTCTAGGCAGTGACTTGCCTATGAAGATGCAGAGAAGCATGAAAAAGCATAACACATTTTCTAGATGACATGGTCCATAGACCGAACATATTCAAGAATTGTTAGTTTAAATATATTCTATTTTGAGGCTTGTTGACTGATGTGGGAAGGGGACAGGGAGGCAGGGAAGAAGGGAAGAAGGGAAGGAGGTGAGGAAGAGGACAGAAAGTTGCTGAGCTATAATTGTCTGGTATTGAATAGATGAGTGTGACACTATACACTTTTGACGCAGGGATTCAGTTTGCAGTAAAGATACCTGAGTTCTTGTTAGCTTCATGCCCTTGACCAAGTTCTCAACCTCATCCCCCATGTCAGCATGGACGAGATGATCTGGCGATATATTTGTATCATTGAGAATTCTTTCTCCATACTCCTAATTTTAAAAAAGTAATGACTTTAGAAGTGTGAACTTCAGCCTTTCCATTTTTTCCCATATGACCTTGAACAAATATCTTAACCTCTCTGAGCCTCAGTTTCTTATGTAACATAAGGAGATGGTTCCTCTCTTGTATTGCTGTTGCAAGAATCAGGTATAATTTATATAAATATCTAGTATGGTTTGTGATTTATAGGAGGCATTCAGTGAATGGGTGTTGTTGTTGCTATTACTTCTATCAATGTATTCATTTTCAATAGTAACTCTTTTAGTATTTACTTCTTCCTTGCATTTCTTTATTCTATATTAGATTGTAAAATGTGTGGGAAAAGGTGTTGGACCTTATCCTTCCCTAGGCAATTGGCCAGTTTTGGTGCTTAGTAAATACTTGGTAATTGACTGATAGACAATTATGTGACAACTAAAAATGTAGAGTTGAGAGAGTAAATTCCTGTCCACTTCTCTGGTATTAATTGCATCTAATGTTTTACATGCTATATAAAATATACTAGAATTTCACAAAATGGGAAAACAGATAAAGTTCACTCATAAAAGGGATAGGCCATTTCTGCACATTTCAGAAAGTCCTTAATCCTGTATATGTTGCCAGGAAATGGAGAGTGGGTTGCATGTATAAAGATGGATAAGATTGTGGGGAAATCCTTTGCCTCATGCTGTTTAGTTGTCTCATACATGTAATTATTTGTTTTGACCAAGGCCTCGTTTTCATGGATTAGTGCTGTCTGAACGGACAGTGTACTGGGAGGCATTTTTTTTTTTTTTTAACCAGAGATTATCAAAAGTTTGTGTGCATAGAGACCGCAGGGGAAGGCTCAGATAGCAAGGTTCTAATCCCAGAGATCCTGATTCAGGATTTCAATCCTATTTCTTGTCTTCTGATACATTGAGCTCCTACCCAGGCCACCACCCCAGCTTGGGCCCTGTCCCGCTCAGACGAGGACCACTTCAGCCAATACTGTCACCTCATGTTGTGACCTTCTGAGTCAGCAGGTAATTGTCTATTGGCCTTGCAGATAGAGCCACGGTTCAGGAATTTGCTAATTACCATTCCCTGTTGACTGATTATCCACATCCACTGGGTATACACTTAAACACGTTTTAAATCAATTTAAATCCCAGGTCCACAGCCACTTATCTGAATGACTGCACATGGTATATTTATATGCCACCAACACCATTACCTGCACCATTAAGGGCTGCCACTGCTAATAATCACAGCTGCAAAAGCATCTACGTCTGTTGATGCCACTGCATCCCAGGAGCCTCAGGAAGCTTTAACGTGTCCCTTGGGGGTGGATTAATCCCTTATTGTGATACAGAATCCTTGATTTGGAGAGATTAAGTATTACGCTCAAGGTCACAGTGTGGGTAGCGCAGCAGAACTGTGATCCAAACCCAAATCCATCTGGCTCCCAAACCCCTGCTACGGCCTCTAC
This sequence comes from Panthera onca, assembly GCF_046562875.1. Classification (NCBI taxonomy): domain Eukaryota; kingdom Metazoa; phylum Chordata; class Mammalia; order Carnivora; family Felidae; genus Panthera; species Panthera onca. The sequence goes on along the minus strand of NC_138341.1, from coordinate 13,083,563 downwards.
AATTAAGGAAAGGCAAATTATGTCTTTTCCTTATTTGTACTACTAGGTCAGTATTTACTGCAGTATTTCAAATCCATCTGCATGAGAGAAGAACCAGTTTTACCTTTTTCAAGGTGAGAATTTAGACTGATTTTTCACATTTATTACTGTAGATTCTTCTTGCTCTTTTAGTGCCGAGATTTGATGTGAAAAAATGTGCATCGGTGCTGGGCCATGTAGGGGACAGAACCATCTTCAGGCAGAGCCTCGGCTAAAGGCTCCAAATGCAGATATTTGACTACAAGAGATAAAATACAACCTTTGAAAGTCCTCTTTTCCCTGCTAATTGTTAAACCAAAGGAATGCTATTTGCTAGACATCTCCTGGAGACCTTAGAAATGGAACAGCATCACCAGCAGCTTCTCTGCAGAGGAAGCCTGACAGTCCGGTAAGAACGGGGCAGGTCAGAAGCTGCTCAATCACAGAGACAACTTCTACTGCATTGCAGAGTCCGAGTCACTGGAGCGAGGAAAACATCAGCCCCGAGACTGTAAGCCAGGGCTCTGCCAGCAAAGGCACGTATGCACAGAAATAATACAGAGAGAACATTTGCATCTCTCTTGTAAGATGAGCTGAAAACAACCCTCCCTAAAAAAGAAAGAAAGAAAGGAAAGAAAAAAAAGGTTTCAGATGAGAACTTCCTGACTATTGAGAATAAAATGACAAAAATAATTTTTGTTATTGAGGAAACAGGACCTACGTGCACACAAAGGAACGACCTCTGAGAGAAAGCACTCCCCTCTAGAAATCACTCAAGAGTGGGTGCTGGATAGAGTAGGATGTGAAGGTGGCAGGCACATTTGCAGGTAGACATCAGGGGTCCTGAGGGCCAGGCTTCTAGAAATACTCACCATGGGTGTCACTGTGCAGGTTTCAAAATTTGGCCTCTGACCCCTACTGAACTACAGATGTGAAACCTGGGAAGCTTCATGGTTTAAAGGAAAGAAGGATCAAATAAGAATACGATCTTATTCCCTGGGCAGTCCACGTCCTCTCTCGGCCTCGGTTTACTATCTCTAACATAAGGTAAATGGACTATCTTAGTGCTTCTCAAACTCTGTGCACAGGAATTACCTGAGATCTTATCCAATGCCGATTTTGATCCAGTAGTTCTGGAATATGGGGCCTGAAGCTCTGCATTTGTAACTTGGCCTCAGATGCTGCTGCTGCTCTCTTGTCCATAGTTTAAATAGCATGGGACCAGATTTTCTTTAAAACCTCTTAGCTTTGACATTGGGTTAAGAAGAGAAGGAAACTAGGTGCTTTGATGGATAGAATTCATTAATCTAAGGAATTTAAATGTTTTCAAAAGTCTCTATTCATTTATTCATTCTTTAAAATATTTATTGGGCCACAGTTATTTAGTGGTACTCTTTTAGGAACAAAAAGGCTTCCAAGATCGCTGCCTTGTGGAGGTCTAGTGGAAGGAAACAAACAATGAACGAAAAGTGAACATAATGTGGACTGCGATGGAGAATGTTAACTACAACTTAACTTCTATGAGGGCATGGATTTTGCTCTTGTGTTCACCTACTTCCACTGCCTCAAAAAGCATCTGAGACATAGTAAGCACTTAATAATTATTTTCTGAATGAGGGGATAAGTCAATTCTATTAAGTGCTATTCTGAAACAATATAATATAGAGTGATGTGATTCAGAGAGATCAAGGAAGTAGTGTGGGCATCTTGGACTAGGAAGCATAGAAAGCCACTCTGAAGAGGTGGCATTTGAGCCTTACAATGCATAACAAGAAGGAGTGGACCATGTGGACCCTGGTTTTCCAGACAAAGGAAATGGCAAGTTCAAAGGACCTGAAATGATTGGCTCGGCACATCCAGGACTCATCAAGGAGTCCTGCAATTGAAGAGGCTGGTGACTATCAGCCTCACACGTGAGTAAAAGGGGATACACTCAGATAGAGGTCAGCAGGGACAAGACCACTGTAGGTCTTGGTGGTCGTGGTAAGAAACGTGGATTTTTTTTTATTACATATATAGTTTATTGTCAAATTGGTTTCCATACAACACCCAGTGCTCATCCTAACAGGTGTCCTCCTCAATGCCCATCACCCACTTTCCCCTCTCCCCCACCCCTCATCAACCCTCAGTTTGTTCTCAGTATTTAAGAATCTCTTATGGTTTTCCTCCTTCCCTCTCTGTAACTTTTTCCCCCTCCCCCTCCCCCATGGTCTTCTGTTAAGAAGAAATGTGGATTTTATTGAAATGCCATTAGAGATCACAGAGGCTTTACAGGCAGAATCAGACATAATGTAATTAGTATTTTATAAACACCAGTCTGGCTGTTGGTGGAAGATTGTAGGAAGGCTAATGTGGAAGAAGCAAGTCAGGAGGCTGTTCCAAGTAAGGGACTACTCCAGTATTCAAGGCGGTAAGTGATGATGGTTGTACGAGGACAGTCAACAGGAATATAGATCCAAGGTAGGCCTGGCAGGATTGGCTAATGGATGAGATGTTGGCTGGGGCTGGTGGGTGTGAGTGAGTGGGGAGGAGTAAAAGGAATAATGAAGGATTCTTCCCTGAGCAACCTTTTATCTGATGTAGGAATATGTGCAACTTTATAAGTCAGCCTTTCTATTTTTGGACAACTAATTTGTAGGCAGAATTTCCATATATTGAGTTTAAATCTGTCTCTGGGAAACATCCCTCACTGAGACCTAACTTTTGAAATTATAGAGTCCAAGTCTTCTGTCTCTTCCTCCAAATAATCCCCAAATGTTTAAAGGCAGAGATTATAACCCCCCCCTTCTCACCTACACATACACCATGCAACATGAGTCTTCTTCCCTCATACTAAATATGTTTCAATTAAGATTGAGATTATCACTTCACATGAAGTCTTGTGTGCTTGAATATTACTCCTTTAATAAGTTAAGGTGACAAGAAAACCAAGAAGTCAGACCAAGATGTCACTAAGGGAAATATTGCCCATCAGGAAAGGAGAGTAACACAGCACAGTTGGGAGACAGTTTTTGGAAAAAAGTAGACCATTTCTTGTCACAACCAATGATCTGAGACACACCAATAAAGATCAATATCACTTTTCAAAACTAGTATAAAGTTAAATTTAAACTTTGAGAAAAGTGGCATTGAATAATGATTCACTCACCTTGGATTCTTAGCCAATTGTACAGGAAAAACTTTGGTTAACTGGAGTTGTGTTTCCTAATCCAAAGGGATACATGCACCCCTATGTTTATAACAGACAAATATGGAAACAACCCATGTATCTATCGATTGATGAATGGATAAAGAGGATGTGGTACACACACACACACACACACACACACACACACACACACACACACAAGAATATTACTCAATCATAGAAAAGAATGAAGTCTTGCTATTTGAAACAACATGGATGGAGCAAAAGAGTATTAGGCTAAGCAAAATAGGTCATTCAGGGAAAGACAAATACCATATGATTTCACTAATAAATGGAATTTAAGAAACAGCACAAGGGAAAAAAGGGAATAAAACCAAGAAATAGACTCTTATTTTTTTATTTTATTTTATTTTATTTTTTTCAATATATGAAATTTATTGTCAAATTGGTTTCCATACAACACCCAGTGCTCATCCCAAAAGGTGCCCTCCTCAATACCCATCTCCCACCCTCCCCTCCCTCCCACTCCCCATCAACCCTCAGTTTGTTCTCAGTTTTTAAGAGTCTCTTATGCTTTGGCTCTCTCTCCCACTCTAACCTCTTTTTTTTCTTTTTTTTTTTCCCTCCCCTCCCCTTATTTTTTTATTTTAAAGAGAGAGAGCGAGTGAGCGATCAGGGGAGGGGCAGAGGAGAGAGAATCTTAAGCAGGGGCTTAACAAGAAAAAGAGAGTCTGACTTGGGGGCTATCCCAAGACCCTGGGATCATGATCTGAGCTGAAATCAAGAGTCGGGCACTCAACTGACTGAGCTACCCAGGCACCCTAAGAAACAGACTCTTTTGTAATGTTTATTTATTTATTTTGAGAGAGAGTGAGTGGGGGAGGTACAGAGAGAGGGGAGAGAGAGGGAGAGAGAGGAAGAGACAGGGGGAGAGAAAATCCCAAGCAGTCTCCATGCTCAGCATGGAGCCCTCTGTGGGGCTCAATCTCATGATCTCATGAGCGGAAATCAAGAGTTGGATGCTTAACCAACTGAGCCACCCAGGCACCCTGAAATAGACTCTTAACTAGAGAGAACAAACTGATGATTATCAGAGGGGAGGTGAGTGGGGGAATGGGTTAAATAGGTGATGGGGAACCACACTTGTCATGATGAGCCCTGGGTGATGTATGGAATTATTGAATCACTATATTGTACACCTGAAACTAATATAACACTGTATGTTAACTGACTGGAATTAAAATAAAAATTAAAAAAAGAGGAGTTGTGTTTCTAAAGCTCTGAGTACTAAAATAGCAAATAAACAGTAGAAGAGAAAATGTCAGCTGAAGAACTGAGGCTGTAGCTGAATGGTTCATCACATCTTCCATTAAAAAAATCACAATTTTCACTCAATTTACTACCACAGAGAGAAACATTAGAAAATGCTTAATGTTTCAGGCTTAACTGAAGCCAAAATTCAATGATTTCCCATTAATAGTAATTCTACTCTCTGCCATCAGCTTGCAGCAATTTGTTGCCATTCTTTGTCAGTTTCTCTTTCCAGATGTTGCTGAGTCTGGATCTCCTTGTTAGAGATTGGGATTCTTAACTAAAAGTACCAGGAACCGTAATACCTTCAGGGCAGCATGATGCCAGAAAGAGGCTTGTTAATATGGATGGTTCAAAATGGATAAGGCAAGGTTGGACTTCTACGGAAGCGGGGAACTTGCTTTTAAAACCTGTAGGGAAGACCAAGAGGCAGTCTGTATTATGGCCAGGAAACCCAGGTATCCTTGTCTACTCACTTCAACCTTCTCCAGGTATTTTAGAAAAAGTTTCCCTTCCTCTGAGGACCTTGGCAACTCCTCCAGGTGGATGGGAGGACTATTTGGAGGAAGGAAAAGGGACATTCAAAGCTTCTATTCTAGGAGGTAAAGGTCCTGGATCCTCAAAGCAGGTGGGGGTGGGGGCGGAGGAAGTCATATAAGTTGGGTATAAAGCAAGGGATCTTAAATTTAATATGAGGCCAAGAAGTGTGTGCCTGAGGTATTCTTGTTATTATAGCTGTTACATGATAACCCACAGACTTTGTTCCAAGCACTTAGTGTGTTTGTGAACAATCATGCATTTACATGCACATATGCCCAGAGACAGTTACACACACAGATGTGTACCTAACACAAACATGCAGGTGTGACGCTGTCATAAACAACAGGCTCATGTTTTCCTTTGTTCTTTGTTTTAATCAGAGATGGCCTTGGTAATCAGGAAAATGGTTAAAATACTCAGTGCAAAGAACCAACTGAGACAGGAGAGCTGGAAATACACTATCCTCTGTGACCTCTTTTGCTATTTAGGGATTCTTTGTTCTAAACTCCCTTTTCTTTGTCATGTCTGCTGTGATGCTAAACAACCTTTTGGTGTTAACAGTCAATATCAACCTTTGCTTGTAGCTGATTTCCCCACCTCTTCCTTGATTTTAGTGACTGGATGAGCAATTGCTATCACATGCTTGGACTGACTGATGAGTGAGGCCGACTTACATGCTTGTAGAAACTGTAAAAAAGCAACCAGGCCAGGAATCATAGATTTCTCTGTCATCTGGCATCAGAGTTCCTGCCTCTGAATGTTCTTTACTGGCTGCCCTATGGAGACCATGTACTAGATATTTGATGATTACCAAGCAGGGCATAAAAAGAGGAATATTAGCCAAGACCTTGACCTCCTTCCAAGGTTATTTACAGTTTTATATTCACTGATGTGTACAGCAGTCCTTTTATAAAAAGTGCCCTCCAGGTAAATATCATATTTCCCCTCTTATTTAACAAAGAGGCATTTGGATTTCAGTTGTACTTTTGGAAAACCTGTAAATAGGAGAGATGAACTCACAAAGGAAGAAGTAATTGTATTTAAATATGAAAACAACTCCATTAAGATTTAGGTAGATGATAGAAAAGGAGGTCTATGCTGTGGAGACACATCTAGGAGTCGGGGGTAGGACAGGTATTGGGACATATCAGTCTGGGATAAATTGTCAGGGGCAGAAGAGATGGAAACTCATTGAGCTGTGCGGACTTAAACAGATAGTAACACAAAGCAGTAAGCATAGTACCTGGTGTACAGTCAACTTCACAAACCACCAACAGTCCTTGTCATAGCACAGAAGGATTCTGGGTCCTAGAATGGTCATCCTTCCTAAGTTTTCCTTGGGCTCTGGATTTCTGTAATAGCTTTATCCTCGTCACCCTTGGTTCTGACCTTTTTGCTCCTTTGGAAATACCTTGTCATCTCAAGCTGATCCAGCATCCTGACGCCTTTTGCAACTCAGTTCTCCATAGCTCTGCTTTCTTCCTTCTCCAGTTTAGGAAAATAGAGAGTTCAAGGAAAAGAACGTTTAGGAATTTCTAGGCACCTCCAGGACTCATCTTAACAAAGTACCACCAGGAGGTGATATCTGTGTTTGGCTCTTGTCTCTGTTCTGTTTATGTTGTCCAGGAAACTAGGGCTCCCGGATTGCAGGGTCGTCTGACTTTACTATAAGACCCTTGTGCAGAAGAATTTTCTTTTCAGTAGATCAGTTTGGGAAAGCCAATGCCTTCATTGCCACTCCAGCATGATATCAAAACGTGTTACCATTCAAATCCTAGAGCCTTAATGATATGATTGATTTGCAAACTCTTTGAAAAGTGTGGATATGTGTACAGACCTGGATCTTTATTTGGTAAATTTGAAGTACTTACTATTCCTCAAAGATTCCTGAAAGTTTCTATTTTTACCTCCCTTGAAGATCTCATATATATTTCAGATTGATTCTCTCCAATAGATGTCATTGGAGACAGCTTTGTGTACATTTTAATGGGGACTGATGTTCGATATAGAGATTGAAGACTGGTTTGGATTTGTGGTTGTTAAGGTGCAGGATTTTCTATGTAAAAATTGAGAAATAAACTTCAGAGGATAGTCACCTGAAAATAGTTTCTCTTAGAGATTATTTTTGACTTATATTTCTTTTTTAATTTACTTTTTATGTTTATTTTTGAGAGAGAGAGAGAGAGAGAAGCAGATAATGAATGGGGGGGGGGCAGAGAGAGAGAGGGAGACACAGAATCTGAAGCAGGCTCCAAGCTCTGAGCTGTCAGCACAGAGCCTGATGTGGGGCTCAAACTCATGGACCATGAGATCATGACCTGACCCAAAGTTGGATGCTTAACTGACTGAGCCACCCATGGGCACTATTTTTTTTTTACTTATATTTCTATAAAATCTCAGTTCCTCAGTTAATTTTAATTAAACAGAATGGTCCAGGTAAGTAGTCACATTTTTACTCCAAAGTAGCCTAATCTCCAGATTGTGTTATCTCAATCTCATTGTTGACCCTTAGTCCTTAAACTCAAAACTCCATGAGGGCAGGAACAACTTCTGATCTATTCATCATTACATCTCCTACATCTTGTGTTGTGTCTTCATATGGTAGATGATTAATAAATGTATGGTAAACAAATAGATATTGATTAAATATATCCTGTTTTACATATCTTTTGAAGTATTAATTTTAATAAGTTTATTTAAATACAAGGTTTTTTTTTTTCCTTACCTATTCTAAAATTTAATGCTATTGGCTCCTGTTTTCTCTACCCACCACTTTTGTGTTTTACTAAGAAATGTTTGGGGCGCCTGGGTGGCTCGGTCGGTTGGGCGTCCGACTTTGGCTCAGGTCATGATCTCGCGGTCGGTGAGTTCGAGCCCCGCATTGGGCTCTGTGCTGACAGCTCAGAGCCTGGAGCCTGTTTCAGATTCTGTGTCTCCCTCTCTCTCTGACCTTCCCCCATTCATGCTCTGTGTCTCTCTGTCTCAAAAATGAATAAACGTTAAAAAAATTTAAAAAAAGAAAGAAATGTTTGGTTAGTATAAGAGTATGGTGGAAAGAGCAGCAACCATGGACCCAGGAGAGCTGAGCTCATGCCCTACTCTGCTAACAACTGACCTAATATTTGGTAAAGTTGTTCCATCTCTAGGCCTTATACTGAAAGATAACAATGTTAGAGAGTTCAGAAAACTTTCCAAATTCTTTCTGGTCTATAAGTAGAAAGTATTTACCTTATTATCTTCCTCACATGATTCTCACATCTCTCCTGGGCACAATGGCAACTCACAAGGAAAAACTGATTGCACCAGTTGCAGAAGAAGAGCAATTGTCCAAAACAATAAGATTACTATAGTGGATGTTGCACAAGTTGGTATGGCATGTGCCATCAGCATTCTGGGAAAATCTCTGGAGGATGAACTTGTGCTCGTGGATGTTTTGGAAGATAAACTCAAAGGAGAAATAATGGACCTGAAACATGGGAACTTATTTCTTTAGATACCTAAATTTTGGCAGGTAATGATGACTCTGTGACCTCCAATTCTAAGATTATGGTGGTAACTCCAGGAGTCCACCAGCAGGAGAGAGAGAGCCCCCCAGTCTGGTACGGAGGAATGTGAATGTCTTTAAATTCATTATTCCTACATAAGTCAAGTACAGTCCTGACTGCATCATAATTGTGGTTTCCAACCCAGTGGATTCTCATATCCCAGGGGATATGTTACCTGGAAATTAAGTGGACTAGCCAAGCACAGTGTGATTGGAAGTGGGTATAATCCAGACGCAGCTAGATTTTGCTATCTTCTGGCTGTAAAACTTGACATTCATCCCAGCAGCTGCCATGGATGGATTTTGGGAGAACATGGCAACTCAAGTGTGACTGTGCAGAATAAAGTGAATGTGGGAGGTATTTTGTCTCCAGGAACTGAATCCAGAAATGGAAACACAATGACAGTGACAATTGTAAAGATGTACATAAGACGGTGGTTGAAAGTGCCTATGAAGTCATCAAGCTAAAAGGATATACCAGCTGGACTATTGGATTAAGTGTGGTTGATCTCATTGAATCCGTGTTGAAAAGTCTATCCATGACTTCTCCAGAGTCAACGATGATGAAGGGAATGTATGACATGGAGAGCAAAGTCTCCATGAGCCTTCCATCTATCCTGAATGCTTGGGGATTAACCAGTGTTATCAACCAGAAGCTGAATGATGATGAGTTTGCTCAGCTCAGAGACCTTGTGGGACATCCAGAAAGACCTAAACGACCTGTGACTTATGGCTTCTAGGCTGTAGAAATTTAAAAACTACAATGTGATTAACCTTGAGCCTTTAGTTTTCATCCACATTCATGGATCACAGTTTGCTTTTATCTTCTTAAATATGTGAATCTGGACTCACAGACTTCAAGCCCACGCTTGGTTTAATGCTTGCAAATGAGCCCTTGAACAAATAAAATTAACTTGCACAGTGTGCTTCTAAAACAACAAAAATAATGCATTTACCTCAGTTTTCCTCTCTGCTTAAGTTTATGGAATTTCTAAAATTTAAAAATGTGAAGAAAAAGTGTCTTTCTTGAATGATTAAGTCTATAATCTCAACTTCAGTTTTATTTTGGATGTTTTGGTAGATAGAGAGTATGGTTCCAGCCATACTGTTATGTTTCTTGATTCTGTGAAAGCTACTGTGACTTACCACCGGTATTCTTGTTCTCATCCAAGTATTCATTTATTCAGCAAGTCTGAATGAATGCCAATTGTGTATAAGGATTGTGCTAGGTTCTAGGAGGTAGTTACAAATGACATGCATCTCACCCATAAAGGTTGTCATGTCCTTCTTTTCCCTTTTCTGAATTTACCCTGAGAAGGTCTAATATCCATTAAGGGATGTATACAGGAATATAAATAAGAAGACCAAAAAATCCATCTTCATGTATAAGAAAAATATTCTGAACAAGAGGTCACAATCCAGCAGAGGAGGGAAGCAGTAGTCCACACAGAGTTCTAATTTTAAGTCAGGTTTATAAATTACTTTTTTCTCTTTCCTTTTAGAGATCTTGTTGTGTTTTGTTTTGTTACGTGTTCTGATATATCCTTTTTAACATTAGTACTTTTTAATTCATTAATAAATTATGCTGGTAGGTGCGCCTGGGTGGCTCAGTAGGTTAAGCATCTGACTTCAGCTCAGGTCATGATCTCACCATTTGTGAGTTCAAGTCCTGTGGCGGGCTCTGTGCTGACAGCCCGGAGCCTGGAGCCTGCTTCAGATTCTGTGTGTCCCTCTCTCTTTGCCCCTCCCCCACTCATGCTCTGTCTCTGTCTCTGTCTCAAAAATAAATAAAACATTTTAAAAAAGATATACAGATTAATTTGATAATGTAATTATTTCAATGTAATACTGTATTTTAATATATTTCAAGATGATTTCTTTCTCACCTTTTTCAATATATATATTTTAGGAGAATTATGCAGTTTTTTAGCTAGTAAAAAGTACTACTGGTATTTTTGTTGGACTTAGTGTATTTTAAATATGGAATTGATACCTTTCTGGTATTTAACTTTCTTTTAGGAGTGGGATACATTTATTCGTTTGTTCAAGGGTTCTTTTTAAAACTTCCAGTTGTAATTTGTACTTTTCCTTTTTGAGGTCATGCTTTATTCTTATGAGGTTTATTCATGAATATTCTCTCTTTTTTTATTGCAAAGAGGTAGTAGAAAGCAAAAATATGCTTTGAACAGCTTGACAGGAAACATAGTTTCATAAATGTTTGAATTCTCTTCTGAAGGAACATATTGAATATTTTCATAATATTTGGCCAATTGATTTGGTCCTAAATCATCCATTTAATATCTTGGCAGTTCTACCTACGAACTGATCATTTTCTGAGTTATGAGTGTCTTGGATAAGAATATAAATCACTTGACATTTGAACATATATTAGTAAATAACATTGTTGAAATGGGACCTATTTCACTTGTCTCTGCCCTCTCATGCTGGAAAGGAATAACTTTTACTATGTCTTAGCTAATATTAATTAGACAGTCTTAATTAGTGTAAGGTGAGTAAGCGCAAAAGTGTTTTAAATAGTTTGATGATAATAATAATAATAGCTCCTAGTCATGGGACATTTCCTACATACTGGAATGGGCACTTTGTATACATTAAATATTTAAATTCTCACACTACCCTAATGAAATAAATGTTAAGTCTTCATTTTATAGATGATCACTCTGCTCAAATCATCCAGCTCAGTCCTGCTCCTGTCCATCTCCAAAGCCTATGTTTATATCCACTGGGGATACTGCCTCCTTTTAAATACAAAACTAATTAGCCTGCATCGAAAAGTCTAGAGCATCTGCAAGTACTTTAAAACTGTCTCTAGAATTTGGTCCCTGCACAAGGAAGAAGCTCCCAGTTCTTTCTAGATAAGAGACACAAAGATACTCCATAGCTTTTGCATCTCATTTATACCAAAATTTCAAAATAATTTATAATAATAAATTAACAGAAAATGAAAACATTTACCTTCCCACAGCCTTCACATAGATATCCCCCCCACACACACACACATACACACACATACACTGAATATCAACTTTATAAAGGGTATAGTTACATTTCCAAAGTCAGAAAAATAAAATATTTTACATGTATTATTTTATTAAAATCAAAATAATTTGTAGCTCTCAGCTTTTTGGAATCAGCAGACTATGTTGACTTATTAAGGATATCTCTGCAAAACACCATTTAAAAAAGATTTTCCAAAATTAAGAAATCAAAGCCTCTAAAAAAGAGTATGAGTGGGCACCTGAGTAGCTCAGTCAGTTGAGCATCCAACTCTTGATATCAGCTCAGGTCATGATCCCAGAGTCCATGCTGAGCACGGAGCCTGTTTGGGACCTCTCTCTCTCTCTCTGTCTCTGTCTTTCTCTCCACCCACCCACCCTTTCCCTCACACTCTCTCTCTCTCTTTCTCTCAAAATAATCTTAAAAAAGAGTACGAGTGTAATTCACATAAGTATCTAGTAAGGCATGCTAAAAGGTGCTTAGTTTAGGAAAAAGAATAATTGTCATCCACTTGACTAAATGCTGGAGTATTGCATTCTTGCAAAAAAGATAAGTATATTTGTATATTTATTTACCAGTGTAAAATAAAGGTATTGGGTTTGGCTATAAATATTTCCTCTCAGCTTTCTCTATTCAATTCATACTGCAGAAAAACATTTTAGAGATCACATGCTTCTATCATGGAACTCACTGTGTGGTACTATAATTACTGTAGAGTATTAGAGATATGGATTTATGAGGTCCTATCAGTACCACCAGCGTTCTGCAGAGGTCCTGATTCATTGTAGATGTAAATAAATGTTTTATCATGCCATAAATTATTCAGCCGACAAGACCACTTGATTTACTAATGTATTTTAGTATGTCCAGCAATATTTGTCCAGGATATAGTAGTGACTCAGAAATTAGTAAATACAACTGCTAGAATTGCTGAGCATTTACAAAGATAGCAGAGAGCTGAATACTTTGGTCAATCACTTTTCAAGTGAAATAAGTTGATCAACTAATACATTCCTTTCATTGAGGAGAACTCTTTGGAGTTTTTTGGGTTTTTTTTTTTGTTTTTTTTTTTTTTTTTCTGCATGAAACATTAACAAATCTCCTGATGGAAGACAGGATTTGCTCCAGGGAGTCATTTTATTCCTTGGCAACAGTAAAGCAAACAAAACAACCTAAAATATGTGAGCCTCATTTCAAAAGAAAATATGTGTTTGAGATGTTAAATACACATATGTACAAACATGCACATGTTAACTATGTATGTATACACCCATATATATACACATACACACATACACAGATACCAGTTTTGTCTTTTAAGAAGGGTACTATTTTCAATCAGCTAACCGCTTTGCTAGCTAGAATTGCTACGCTAAGAATACCAACTTCAAATCAGATTGCATTTTTTGCTTCATGCTCTATTTTCTCTTTCCCCAAGCCTCAAGATATTAAAGCAGAAAAATACAAGACTCTTCCTTTTGACACTTCCCATTTCCCTTCCAGGAGAGACACATAGTTTATGAACCAGTGCTTAAACATATGACTATGAAGTTGTTAAGCAATGGCTACAACAAAAATGAATCCAGGTGTATAGACTCAATCAGTTGATACAAATGAATCAGCAATACCTTAGCTTCCTGTCTGCAGGTCTTTGTTTTTAGAACTATAAATATTTCTGTGGTACTGGTAGTATAGCTGAGCACACTAACTTGTACCTCTTCCTGCTGCATTAGAATTTATTAATATAGGGTGATTTATAAAAGTTTTCTTTAAATGCCAAAGCAATACTGCTTTCTAAAAATAAATGTTGAAGGTTCTGACTGAGATTAAAATTTGCATCCTCAATAGTCATTCATCCATCTTATTAACAGAGCCCTGCAAGGAGAGAAGCAACAATGGGACCAGTACAAATAAATATTATATATATTGTACATATATAAAAACTTCCTACCCTGCCTTGCAGCTGGGATGATGGCACAGTAGTGGTGTTTGTCTTTGAGATGTAACACATGTGACATCCACTCTAGTGCAGCAGTGTTCTTTGAGATGTAAATAGAGGTTTTGGGGGCATGGCTTCCAGGAAAGAAAGGCAGACTTCACACCACTTTTCCTTGACTAGCCCTCCCCTTCTTCCTGCTTAAGACACACATCAGCTCAGCTCTCCATTAATACAGCAGCAACTATGCAAAGGCAGTAACTCTCTGTTAATACAGACTGGAAGGAAAAAGCAGAGAGTGATAGAGATTTTGATGAGCCTCTGAATCAATACTAACCACAGCTTGCTACCAGACTTTGTATTTTCATGAAGAAAAAAAGGAAAGAAAACTACTTGACTTATTTCTTTTTCTCTTTCTTTCTTTCTTTCTCCCTTTCTTTCTTTAACATTTTTAATGTTTATTTACTTTTGACAGACAGAGACAGAGAATGATCAGGGTAGAGGCAGAGAGAGAGAGAGACAGAGAGAGACAGAGACAGAGACAGAATCCAAAGCAGGCTCCAGGCTCTTCCAGCACAGAGCCTGATGTGGGGCTTGAACCCACAAACCGTGAGATCTGACCTGAGCCAAAGTCAGACGCCTAACCAACTGAGCCACCTAGGTGCCCCTTTTCTTTTCTCGTTTCTTTTCTTTTCTTTTCTTTTCTTTTCTTTTCTTTTCTTTTCTTTTCTTCTCTTCTCTTTCCTTTTCTTTCTTTCTTTCTTTCTTTCTTTCTTTCTTTCTTTCTTTCTTTCAAGTTTGTTTATTTACTTTGAGAGAGATAGAGAAAATGGGGGGGTGCAGAGAGAGAGGGAGAAAGAGGATCCCATGCAGGTTCCATGCTGTCAATGCAGAGCCCAATGTGGGGCTAGATCTCGTGAACCCGTGAGATCATGAACTGAGCCAATGAAGAGTTGATGCATAATGGAATGAGCCACCCAGGCACCCATACTTGCCAGGATTTCTGTTGCCCACAGTGAGCACAGCTAATTGATAAAATATATATCTAGATAAAAATATCTTTAGAAATCTGGGAAGAAAAGACTGATGTCTGGAAACCAGCAATGAACAAACCAGTATATTTTGGTCTTATAATCACATTTTTTTTTAGTAGAAACACATTTTGATTATTAAAAATACATCAATTAGCCTTTTTGGAAAGTAAACCTTTGATGTTTATTTAGTTTTTCTTTGGTCCTGCCTTGACTTATGGCTGAAAAACTGAATTAACTTTCAGGCCCTGATTATGTCACTTTTCAATATGGCTAAGGTGGTAGAACTTCTGACAAAACAAAATGTCCCTGGAGGCAGTGAGTGAAAGACTGAATGTGCTCCACAGTGTCCATCAAGAATATGATATCCTTGCTTATTCTTGCATCTCTGTCTTTGCCTACTTCCTTGGAGTTTGCGTAATGCTATCTTTGCCCTTGCCATGCTGCCTTGTAATCATTTACCCTCATGGCTTTGCCCTCACTGATCTGTGAGCTCACTGAGCACGGGAGCACTGTTTTATTGATTTATGTATGCTGAATGTTCATCATAGAATATACTCCCTAGGTGATGCTCAGTAAATGCATGTTTTGCGAAAAAATGCATAAATTTAGATCATCACTGGGATATGTCGGTCCTCTCTCAGAGGGACGGAGCCCCTTCCAGCATTTGAGGAAGGACAAAAACCTATGCTTTGCTTTGGGTGCTTTCTCACGGAGATGAGCTTTCAGGTGTGGACATAAAGGATGGCATGGATTCGTTGTACTCTCCTGGGGTCTTGGGTTGGATCCCTGATGGCCATGGAGCCACTGAGCTGGAATGAGCACTGCTGTGCGCAGCAACAGGGTATAATTTATCATGTCTTTTCCAGACATTTTCTGAGGAAGTGCCAGTGACCAGGGAGACTTGGTCAGAAGGCAGGGTGACATGGTGGAAAGGTCACTGGGGGGCAATCACAGGGATACCAACTTGTATCTAAAATGTGTTATTTAGGGGCACCTGGGTGGCTCAGTCGGTTAGGCGTCAGACTTCGGCTCAGGTCATGATCTCACAGTTCATGAGTTTGAGCCCCGCATCAGCTGACAGCTCAAAGCCTGGAGCCTGTTTCAGATTCTGTGTCTCCCTCTCTCTGCCCCTTCCCTGCTCATGCTTTGTCTCTGTCTCTCAAAAATGAATAAACATTAAAAAAAATTTAATGTGTTATTTAACTCTTAACCTTCCTGAGGCTCTCTTTTCCTCTCTCCAAGACGGGGATTATATCTACCACATGGGGCTGATGTAAGAACTGACAGATGTGATACATTTAAAGTGCATGTTTGTCCCATAGAGCCACTTAATAAAAGGGAATGATAATGCTTTACTGCCATATTGGTGTTGTATAATACAGTATCACCATTTTGGAGGGGTGTTTCTAGGATGTATGATGAGGAAAGATTACACTTTAGGCTAAAATACCTCTAGAACATGACTTCACTTACGAATTGTAATGTAAATCAAGGAACTTTCCATTGTCTGCAGACATCTCTACTGCTCAAACCAGAAACTGAGGCTCCTACTGTCTGGGGACCAAAGCAGTGTGGCCCAGCATGCGACACCAACCCCAGGACCTTGTACACCAAGGAAATAGGGGAAGAAACCAGGTACTACTGTTTTTACCAACCTCTTCCTTGCCAATGCCCCTTTCTCTTGCTTTTTGTGCTATTTTAAGAGACTTTGAATCAAATTATTTCAGCAAGAATAGGCTTTCATCCTGACATTTCAAAAAGATTGATGTTCATATTAATTATGGACCATCTCTGTCTCTCTCCACCAGCAGCTCTTTTGTTTTTTTTCTTGCTACAAACATCTTTTTTTTTTCTTTTTAAAGTCACCTCCTCATCAAGTTTTTAGCTTCCAGAAGGTTTCTAGAGACTGAGAGCAAATTTTGGCAATGGTAATAATTACTATTTACAGTTTTCTATGACTTATTCAATTCAGATAGACTGACAGTAACATTTCATTTGCCTCCTGTCATACAACCTGCTACTTATATCCACAAAGGTTAGACAAGTATGTTTGTAAACATCTCTTTATGTATATCCTTATCTTTTGGGAAATAAATACACCTTCATGAGTTCCTTGTAGTAAAATGTGAATACAAGACCTCTGCAGCTCATTCTCTCCACTCCCTTCCTCCTCTGCCCTGGGCTCAAGGCAGCACAATTTGTAACTCTGAAATTTGCTGCATTCTTCTGGGTGTCTGTGACCTTGCACAGGTTTCTCTCTGCTTGTAATAATCTCAGTGCACTATTCCTTTGCGTTCTTAGCCATTATTTATCCTACCATATTTCACTCTTCATTCCCACTCAAGCTATGATGAGTCATTTCCGTTTCCACTCTGAAGGCCATTCCAAACCTTGACCTTATTCATTCCAATTGCACTGTGTGTCACTCCACTTCAATTATGTGCTTCTAGAACTCGACAATCCTAGCAGCTATCCAACTTCTAAGATTTTATGTTTAAACTTGCTACTTTCTAACTAGAATTTCCTATCTTTCCTAGTGCCTTGTCAATGATTCTCAGTGAGTAACTGAATTCTATGACCTTATCAAGATCTATGGTGTACAAACTTCCAGACCTGTTCTTTATCTTTCAGCTTCCTCCAGGTTTTGTTTTTTTGTGTGTCCAGCTTACGCACCGGGGTCTTTCACATCAATCACCCTGGCCGAGAGCCTCAGCTTTCCTCCCCATCCTCTGTCACATTCACTTGAAAAATCACTGAAATGAAGCAATGGTCCAACTACTTTATATGTTAGCTTACATCCCTGAAAACAACTGAACCCAAATACACAGCCATGTGGTTTAATGCCACACTTATGCAAGGTCACCAACATGAACTAGGACCTCAAGGACTCTTAGCAAACTTATATGCTTCTGGTTGCCCTTCACATTTCTTAAAAAATGTATTTCAAAATTTCCTCCTATTAATTCATTAATTCTCTTCCTAGACAGTGTCTTCATTTCTTATTGCATACACACATGTGTGCGTGCGCACACACACGGGATGTGGAAGAAACTCCTTCAGCTGTTATCCTCCATACATGTAAATATCCTTTGAATAAAGTGGAAAGATATCCTTTCTTCAAGGTTGAGCTGACTCCTTCATCTTCGTGTGGGTTTCATCTACCTGTTGTCTAATGTCTCCCTACCTCCACACAGTCCTTAGAAAATCACTAGTGGATTATTCCTTTCCTCTTTGTAACTGTAGTCTCTTTCCTTCCTTCCTTCCTTCCTTCCTTCCTTCCTTCCTTCCTTCCTTTCTTCCTTATTTTAATTCCAGTGTAGTTAACATACAGTGTTATATTAGTTTCAGGTGTACAATGGTGATTTGACAATTCTATACATTGATATATATATACATATATATATATATATACATACATATATGTGTGTATATATATATATATGTATATATATATATATAAATGTTTATTATTTAATTATGAGAGAGAGAGCATGATCAGGGGAGGGGCAGAGAGAGAGGGAGACACAGAATCTGAAGCAGGCTCCAGGCTCCGAGCTGTCATCATAGAGCCCAACGTAGGGCTTGAACCCATGAACCGTGAGATCATGACCTGAGCTGAAGTCTGATGCTTAACCAACTGAGCCACCCAGGCACCCCTATACATTACAATATATTTAAACATGCTCAAATCTCAATTTGAAAAAATCTCTGTGTTGTTTCCCTCAGCAGCAGCCTTTTCCCTCTCTCTTCATAGTTTATACATAAAAAAAAATGTCTTCAAAATTAGTGACCTATTCTATTCACTCTGTAAACTAATGGAACTCACCTCTTGCCCACCGGACATGGTAACACTGGCAATCTTTTCACTACTCCACCAGAGACGTCCTTCTTGCTCAAACTCATGGACACTTTTGACTACTCATCTTTTTTGACCCTTTTGCAGCATAGGGTAAGGCGGGACAGCTTCTCCAACCTGAAACACAGAATCATGGAGAACATCCCTGACTCTACGTCCTTCCCCAGTCTCCACGTCTAGAGCCAAGTTCTTTCAAATCTCTCTCAAACCTATTCTATCCATTTCTTTCCAGATTACCTGCTGCTGCTGCTGCTTCATTCAGGTTATGCTTGTCTGTTGTCTGTTGTTCAGTTTCCTTGTGGGTTTCTTCAACTTAAGTTTAACTTTCAACTTAAGTTGTCCACAACCCTGCTGACACACACAGTCTGCTGTATACATGAAAGCTAAAGGATTCCTAGTGTGTCCAATCATTCCCCGATAAAAGCAAGAAAATAAAACACTTGGCTCTCTTCCCATTACCCTCAGAATAAAAATCTAATCTTCTAAGTACAATTTACAAAAAATGAAACCCCTGCTTTTGTATGGAGCTTTATTCCTCACCTCTCTTCTCCCACCCCACTCCATTTTTGTGCTCTATACTCAATCATCCTAAAGGTTGCTTGGTTTCCACAGTATGCTCCATCTCTCTCTCTCCCCAAAACCTTCATACAGGTTTTGTTCTTTCTCCTGGAACATCTCTTCTCCACTTCAACCTCCCTGCGATCCCCCACCTCCCAAACACCACTGTTTATTTCTTCAACTGGTTAATTTCTCCTCAGCCTCTAGGTCTAGTCCCGGAGTCCTAAAACAGATTTATATAACCTTCAACTAATAGCAATTGTATCTTCTACTTAGCCTGGAACAGCTCCTCGTACATCCAGTTGTCAATGTAAGTTACTAGATAGAGCCTAGCCTAGTGCTTGGACATAGTAGGTACTAATAAAGGTTTGTTGATTGAATAACTCTAAATGCAAGGGTGTATAAAGACTGTTCATTACAGGCAAATATTTTTTTTTGGCATTTATATCCTTTAAACTGTTTCCATATCCATTATAACATTTGATTATCACAGCAATTTTGTTTTGTATGAAGAAGTTTTAAATTTTAATGATGTTCAGTTCACTGTTATTTAACTTTCCATTTGGTCTTTTTTTGTGTGTGTAGTTATCTCAGAAATCTTTACCTACTCCAAGTTGGGAAGATAGGGTCTACTTTTTCTTCTAGGAGTATTACAGCGTTAGCTTTTGCATTTAGATCTCTCTTCATCTCAAATTAATTGTGCATAGTGTTAGGGAGAAGCTGGGACTTTTTTCCATAAATTTATCAAGTTATTTCAATAGAAGGTTTTGAAATGAACTTGCATTTTCCAATTTAATTGCTCTGGTACCTTTATCTCTTAAAAATCATTTAATCATATACGCATGTGTCTTTTTGTGGACTTCATTCTATTCCATTGATCTTTTGGTCTACCTCTCACCTATATCCCATTGTCTTGATGCTGCAACTTTGTAATAAGTTTTAAAATTAGAGAATAAGTCCTCTAAATTAGCTCTTCTTTTTATATACTATTTTGTCTAGTGTAAATGCTTTGCATTCCCATAGACATTTTAGAATAGTCAGTTTGTATCAGAAAGCCAACTGAGATTTTGTTGAATCTATAGACACCTTAACAATGTTGTTTTTCTAACATATGAAAATATTATATCCCTCAACTTAGTTCAGTCTTCTTCAGTGTCTTGTAGTAACACTGTATAGTTTTCACTGGAGGTTTTACATGTCTTTCTGATGTTTAAATTGTTTTAAAATTCATTTTCCACTTGATGCTTGAATATGGAAATACAGTTAATTTTTAATTTTTTTACTTTTATCTGTTGACCTTGCTAAATCTACTTATTAGGGTGGAAGATTTTTGTACATTTCTTGGGACACCTTTGTCTTTAAGTATTTAGTATTATTTCTAACATAAGTATTTGATAGATTTTAACCAGGATATCAGGGCCTTGATTTTTCTTTAAGAGAAAGTTATTATTAATTCAAGCTTTTTAATAAATCTAGTGTTATTTATACTTTCCATTGCTTCATGTATGTTGTTTACTAATTAGATTGTCTATTTTATCTAAGATATAAAATTTATTGGCATAAAATTATTGATAATAGTCTCACTATCTTTTTAAAGTCTTTTTATAATCATGGCTACAGTTATATTTAGATCACCCTTTCTTCTTGTCATTGATCACTTGTATTTTTTCACTTCTATTTATCCTTATCTGTCTTTCTGAGGTTTATCAATATACTTTATAGCTTGTTATTTGTTTGTTTTCTATTTCAGTAATTACCACTTCTCTTAATCCCTTCCTTCTTCTTTTAGCCTTAATTTGTTCTTTTTCTAGCTTCTTAAAATGAGAAGTTAAATAAATTTTACAAATATTTTACCTTTTTTAATATAAGCATTTAGTTTACAAATTCCCCACTGAAACTTGCTAGCTGTATGCTACAAATTTGATGTTCTTATTATTCTGTTATTCAGTTTAAATTACTATTTTCATCATGGTTCCTTATAAGTGTGTTCAATTTCTAAATATGTAGAGTATTTACTATTAAATAAGTACTGACTTCTTATTTAATGCTGTTATATTCACATAACACACATTAAGGTTTTAATTTTTGAAATATATTCATACTTTATGGTTTAGCATATGGATTATCTTGGTATGTGCACTTCAAAAAAGAAGTATATTTTACAGTCATTTTGTGCTATAAATATCATTGGGTCAAGTCACATTATACTTTTCAAATCTTCTATATTTACTTAATTTTTTACTGTTACTACTTTTTATTAATTAACTCAGATCCAGTTGATATCCAATGTGTTCTCAGTGACCTTTCACTGAGGTACCTCACCATATTTGGTCTTTGGGTTTTGGCCCCTGTCATTGCTGATGGATTCAATTTGTGAAAACTAGCCTGAGGTATGTGCTAGAATAGGCTGCTGATGCCTGTTCTCTGCTGTGGTTTCTTGTTATGCGGTCAACACTGTCTTTCCCTCCCAGTCTCATTGCCATGCATTTTTCAGTCTGTTCGTTCTTTTGACCTGTCTGGGTCTTCCATGGTGTGATGTAAGAACTTCTGCACCTTCTTGAGTCCATGTTTAGGCAAAGAGCCCTATTTTGGACCTTCGATTTCTTCATATTCATTATTTTTCCCCCTACTCTCATAAAATAAGTGTTTGGGGTATGAAATTATCATAACCAACTGTTTTTTTTTTTTTTTCCCTGAAATAGGCTTATCTGTCTTTAAAGTAAAATAAATAAATAAATAAATAAATAAATAAATAAATAAAACACTAACTCATATTCTGAGCTGAAACTTTTCTTTCTTCTTGGGCAATGGAGATCTCAGGATCAATAAAGACGTCAATGGCAGATTTGAATAATCATAATTAAAAATATAAAGCACAATTTATTTAAGTAATCTCCATACCCAACATGGGGCTTGAACTCATGACCCTGAGATCAAGAGTTGCATGCTATACCAACTGACCCAGCCAGGTGCCCCATTAAGGACGATTTATTTAAATAGTAACCCAGCACACGGTATAAGAAAGTCATCCAGTTGTGAAGAAAACACAATTGTGTCATGTATTTTATCAATTGCTGTAGTAAAGTAAAATAGATCTTCTTTTGACCTCGAAGCCTGAAATCTTTGAGTGCCAAGAGTTTAAAGATAGGCTGACATGTCCTTCTTTAGGAATCAGTCACTACTGAACGTGCAGTACATAATGTTGAAAAATTATAATATTTTAAATTATCTTCCTCTGTTTTCAATTTTATTATTTTCCTATAGCTAATGCTTGGATGTCTTCAAATAGTTAGGAAGCAGAATTCAAATGCTATAAATGCAAGAAGGTGGAAATAATAGTAGGGCTGACAACAGCCAATGAGTAAGACTTGCCTTTCCTTGTCCTATGATGTGGTAAGGTGTTAGATGTAGTCTAATAGCTAATGATATATTAGATGAAGAATTGCAGATTTGAGACTTTTATTTTTAACTGTGAAATAATAACTGGAAGGTTTAAATTAGTAACATAAATAAGATGAGTGGAAGGAAGAGGAATGATATTGAATAAACTAATATTTTCTTGTTTTACATAGGGAGCCGATATTTAAACATAAATATTTAAGCTTCAAGCTTAAGAAATAGAGCTGTGAATATACTCTTTGGAATTGTGAGAGCTATCAACTTTATTAAAACAAGGACAGTTGTAAGGGAAATTAAATGGAGGGGTGGGAGTGTAAGGAACTGGGGTGAAATATTTTAAATGTCCTCTTATCCTCTTTATGGAATTATTTTTTAACATGTGAATGTATTGATTTCATTATATTAAAATATAAAAAATTTCCAAAATACTTCTATAATGCATAATTCTTGATCTCATTGTTGTCATTTTTTCCATCTTGGTATCACAATATTTTATAGATAAATTTTCTTAAAAATAATTTGGAACATCTGCAAGTTTATCTCTGTAAAAATATAATCCCTACCAGATGTTTCTCTCTGGCTCTGGGCCCAGAGATATTAATGGAATTATAATGGAGAAGGTCTTGAGCAAATGTATTTGTCAGTCCGACTGTGCTCTCGATCTTAAATTGTCTAAAGCGGATGATAGGGTGGCATTAAGTAAAACTGCTGTGGGGCCTCAGCAATTTGTCTGAACATCTGGTTGATTCTATTCTCTTCTTTTCTCTGCTTCAAAAGCCAAGTTTGTCCTCATACTATATTATATAACCCAAGATTAAGATTGGTTTTGCAGAGGATTTTAAAACTCTTTATTTCTGTATGTATTTGAATATGAACTATCCCTTGGGTTCTTATGATCTCAGACATTCCTTGTTCCTATCTACTAGTACCTCCCTTTTAATCTTTTTCTCCACCTTGGCATGATCAAAGAAAAGTAGTAATTAATTGCTGAAAATATATTCAAATACCATCAAAGAAAACCAGTAAGAGTCAAGCTATCACTTTCAGCATTGTTTTTGAGCCAAATTTAATTCTAAATTCTCTTAATCTACTCTCTAAAGTTTTGTATTGTCAGTTGTTACAGTGATTTATTGAGACAAGAAACCTATAGTGAGGTGGCTCTAGGGTCTCTTCAGGCTCCTTAATGCCTCTCAGAGATGACTGTCTGAATTCCCACAAGATTAAGCCCTAAACTTCAATCTTTGATAGGAGAAAACTCATTTTATCATTGATTAAAGGTGATAGAAAGGAATAGCAGAAAGAATCTGACACTGCATTTTTGTACTTTTCTCCTTATCATTCTATTTTCTCCCAGTAGATTGTAAACTCTTTGAAAGCAGGAGTGGATTTTGACTCTTCTTTGTAATTCTTTGATTGCTTGGACACATTATAGTTTCTAGAAACACTTAAGATGAATTCATTTATTATAACTAAGGTTCTCATTGATGTCGAGATTGGTTTGATTAGTATGTACATAAATGTGTGTTATTTTTCTTGTCTTAAGAAAATAGTGAACTTTTACCTTTCACTTAGGATGCAGAATGTTGGAAAGATTATTGCTCCCATCCCAACAAGGCAAACCCAGGTCATAGTTTTTAAAAATCATAATTTTATCAAATTCAAAGAGGTGAGGTAGCAAAGTAAGCATCTGGCCTTAAACCTAAGGAAAGGCAGGTGTATTCAAAGTGAGATGGAACATGAAATGACTAACATTGGCAGAGCAGAAGAGGAAGACTTGTCCTCCATTTAAGTTGGAAAGAAAAATTCAGCTAATATGTTTAATGAGTTGTTAAAGCCTCAGTGTAGGATAATGTAAGGTTCCTGGGTTCTGTACACAAAGGGAGTTTTCAACCATTCATATGTTCTTCCTCATTGATTTTTACCAAGATATCATGAAAAATATTAATCTTGGGGTATGGGATAATAAAAAGCATACCTTGCCATTCAGGCCTGGAGGCCACAAACACTTTTAACTAACAGCTAAGTAGAATAAGATGTGTTCATATGTCAGGCATAAAATGCTTTTACCTCAAGATCTCCTGTCCTATACATTGTGTCTGGTTTTCCAACAAGAAGCATCCATCACACGCAAAAAAGGCAGGGAAAAAAACCCCCACAAACCCACTGTTACGAGGCAAAATAGTCAACAGAACCAGACTCAGATAAGCGCCACATATTGGAACTATGAGACAGGGAATTACAAATTACTATAATGAATATATTAAAGAATCCTGTGGAAAACATGCATGAACACATGGGGAATTTCATTAGAGAGATGAAAACTATAGAAGGAGATTAGATTGGAGGCTAGAGTTAAAACACAGTAACAGAAATGAAGCATTCTATTGACTGATTTATCAGTAGACTCAATAACCCTAAGGAATATAAAAAAAATAATAAAAAAATAAATCAATGAATACGTCAATTGAAATTAACTGAAACATGAGAAAATATAATAGAAAACTAAAAACAGGACAAAATTCATCTAAGCATCTAACATCTAGGATAACATCAAAAAGTCTGAGTATCATAGGTGTAATTTGAATCCTAGAATGCAAAGACAGATAATGAAGCATATGAATTAAAGAGAAAATGACTGATAATTTTCAAAAAAATAACATAAAACATAAACTAGAGATCTAGAAAAGTCAGAGAACACAAATGGGATAAAATCAACACACATACAAACATACACACACACACACACATCATCATCATCATCATCATCATCATCTTCAAACTGCTGAAAACCAAGGAAAAGAGGCAATCTTTAAGGAAGCCTGGCCAAAATAATAATAATAATAATAATAATAATAATAATAATAATAATAATAAATAAGAAGAAACACATAAATAAAATACACAGAAGAGCAAAGGTAAAACTATGACAGAGTTTTCATCAGAAACTATACAAGCTAGGGGCGCCTGGGTGGCTCAGTCGGTTAAGCCGCCGACTCGGCTCAGGTCATGATCTCGTGGTCCGTGAGCTCGAGACCCGCGTCGGGCTCTGTGCTGACAGCTCAGAGCCTGGAGCCTGTTTCAGATTCTGTGTCTCCCTCTCTCTGACCCTCCCCCGTTCATGCTCTGTCTCTCTCTGTCTCAAAAATAAATAAACGTTAAAAAACAAAATTAAAAAAAAAAAGAAACTATACAAGCTAGAAGACAAGGAGTGGTATCTTCAAAGTACTGAGAAGAAAAAGGCCGACACAGAATTCTACATTCAGTGAAAATATCTTTCACAGAGAAGATTTAGAAAAAAGAGGGGCACCTGGGTGGCTCAGTTGGTTAAGCGTCTGACTTCAGCTTAGGTCATGGTCTTGCAGTTCATGAGTTCAAACCCCACATCAGGCTCTGTGCTAGTTCAGAGCCTGGAGCCTGCTTATGATTCTATGTCTCCCTCTCTCTCTGCCCCTCCCCTGCTCATGCTCTCTCTCTGTCTCAAAAAAAAAAGTCTTTAAAAAAAAGATATAATTCTTGTTCGACAGACCTACACTAGAAGAAATATTAAAAGAAATTCTTCAGGCACAAAAATATGATAATACACAGGAATCTGGATCTACAAAAAAAGTTACAAAACTCTAGAAATAATTAAAATAAGAGTAAATATATTTTTTTCTTATTTGTACCTGTTTAAGCAGTAATTGTCTCCAAAATAAAAATAATAGGGATGTATTTTGGGTCTCTAGCATATCCAGAAAAGAAAAATATATGATAAAAATAGCACAAAAGACAAGAGGAAGTCATTAGATTGTAACGTTCTTATAATTAAGTAGTGATATGATATTATGTGGAATTATTATAATTAATTGATGATATGTTATAAACTCAGGGGCAAAAACTGAAACAGTAAAGAATGTATGAAATTAAACCAATAGTGGAGATTAAATAAATTAATAAAAAATTCTATAGACATGATTGTCTATATAGAAAAATCCCAAAGAATTCCCAAAGACCTCCTAGAGCTAATAAATGGGAAGTTTCAGGACAGAAAGTCAGCCTAAAGATCATTCTATGTACTAGTAATGAGCAATCAGATATTGAATTTTAAAAATATCCTTTACAGTAGCACCAGTAAACATGAAATACTTGGGTTTATATCTAATAAAATATGTATAAGAGTTGTATGCTGATAACTATAAAACCCTGGAAAAAGATAGAAAAGAATACCTAAAAAGATGGTGAGCTGTATCATGTTCATTTAGAGGAAAGCTCATTACTGTTAATATGTCAGTTTTCCTCAAACTTATCTATAGATTCAACACAGTTCCAATCAAAGCCCCAGCAAGATTTTTTCCTTTCGGTTGAAATTGACAACCTGATTCTAAAATTGATCTGGTAGGGCAAATCTATTTTGTCTTATATATAAAAATAAATATATAATACAAATGTAAAGAGTCACAATATTTTGAAGGGGAACAAATAGAGGTTTCACTCTGTCTGATTTTGAAACTTGGTACTAAGTTATTATATATTAATATGCAAAAAAAGAAAAAACCCACAAAACTTTGACCCATACCATGTAGCACATGCAAAAATTAATTCAAGATAGAGCATATATTCAAATGGAAAATGTAAAACTATAAAGCTTTGAGAAGAAAGCAGGAGAAAATCATTATGCCTTGGGTTAGGCAAAGCTTTCTTAGATACAACACTAAAAATAGGATAGATAAAAAGAAAAAAAATGAAAACTTTGGTTTCTTCATTATTAAACACTTCTTCAAAATATTTTTAAAAAGGGAATGAAAAGTGAAAGACTGAGAGAAAACATTTGTAAAACACATATCTTCCAATGGACTTATATCTATCCAGATGCAGTAGGCAGAATTCTAAGATGGTCCCCAGCTTTTTTTGTCCCTTGATACATAAGCATTATACAATCCTCTCTCCTTGAATATGGGCTAAGCCTTTTAATATGATGGGATAGTCCCTTGATTAGATGACATAATAAAGGGAATGTGATAAGATAATTACTTTAGTGCTAGGAAACCATCATAGAGAATGGAGAGGGATTCTGGGTAAGCAGCCAGGTTGTGAGAATGCTACTTGGCTGGGACTTCAGAGTGGCCTTTATTAGCTGAGAGCATCCCTAGCCAAGAGTCAGCAAAGAACCAGGATGTTGGTCCCACCTACAGCAGCAAGAAACTGAATTCTGCCAACAGCCTGACTGAGCTTTGATGAGGATCCTGAGCTCCAGATGAGACCAGATGAGGCCAGCTGAGAATGCAGCAGCTGACACCTTGAATTAGCTTGTAAGACTCTGAGTAGAGAAGCCAGTTGGCCATGCCCAGATTTTTGACACACACAAACGATGTGATAATATATGGGTGTTGTCACCAAGTTCGTGGTAATATTCACAGTGCTAGGAAACCAATACACAAAACTATATGAAAAATACTCAAAATCCAATAATAAGAAAATAATCCAATGAAAGTTTGGCAAAAGATTTGAATAAATACTTTATTAAGTCAAAATCATTAACCATTAAGGATGAAAATTAAAACCACAATGAGACGACACCAAATACTTATCAAACAAACAAATGAAAAATGTTCTGTACATACCAAGGGGTGCTGAAGATTCAGACCCGTGGGAACCCTCATACATTGAGAAAGTGAAAATGAAAAATGAAAAATGACATATGGCTAGCAGTTTTACAATTTCTAATACTTATGCACTTATCATACAACCCAGAAATTCCACTCAAAGGAAATGAAAGCTTACATTTTCATAAAAACCTGTACCTCATGGTTAATAGTGGCTTTTTTCAATATTATCCTGAACTGAAAACAACCCAAATGTCCTTCAGCTGGTCTCTCCATTTTCTATGGGTGCTGCAACAAATTGCCACAGTCTTAGTGGCTGAAAACAACACAGATTGATTATCTTATGTTTCTGGAGGACAGAAGTCTACTTAGCTGTCTCTCCAGGCTAAGATCAAAGCATTGCCAAAGTTTTATTCCTTTCTGGAGTTTCTAGGGAACGATGTATTTCCTTATTCGGGTGTTGGCAGAACCCGGTTCCATGTGGTATAAGACTGAGGTCTAGTTTTCTTGCTGGTGGTCAGGTGGGTTCCACTTTAGCTCCTGGAGGCTCCTCTCTGGCTCTTGCACATGGACACTGCATTCCAGAACCAGGAATAGGTCAGCAGATCCTTCGGACGCTTCCATCTCTCTGATTCATGTGATTATATTTGTGCCAGGATTACCTTCCCGTCTCAAGGTCTGCAAATTTAATTACATTGGCAAAGTCTCTTTTTGCCATGTAAGGTAACATAATCATGTTTTAAGGATTAGGTGCATGGTTATTTTTAGGGAGCCATTAACCTGCCTGCCACAACTGGTGAGTGAATAAACACAGTGGAATAAATCCATACCGTGGAATACTACTCAGAAAATAAGAAGAAATGAATTAATACACACAATAAACATGAATACATTTTAACAGATTTTGCTAAGTAAAGGAAGCCTGATTAAGGGGCTTCATATTGTATGATTCCATTTATTTGACATTCCGGAAAAGGTGAAACTCCAGACACAGACAACAGAGCAGTGTTTGCTCAGAACTAAGGACTAGGTGATGACTTTACTACACTGGGCAGAGGAGTTCCTTGGTGTGTGTGGGGGGGGTGGGGGGGTGGGGGGGGTTGGGACTGTGCTGTGTTCTGGTCATGGTGGTTACACAAGCGTATGAATTTGTCAAAATTTGCAGAACCATATGCTAGAAAGTACAGATTTCAACATATTAACATTACACCTTAATAAAATGAGTATATCTTTAACTGAGAACTTTATGTAAAATTTAGGGACACCTGGGTGGCTCAGTTGGTTGAGCATCGAATTCTTGCTCTCAGCTCAGGTCATGATCTCATGGTTCATGAATTCAAGCCCCATGTTGGGCTCTGCATTGACCATGCAGAACCTGCTTGGGATTCTGTCGCTCCCTCTCTCTGCACACCCCTCATCTCAAAATTAATAAACTTAAGAGAAAAAAAAACAACTTTATGTAAAATTTACCTCAATGGAGAAAAAATAAAATGGAGGACACAACTCCACCAATACCTATAAATAAAAAGAATAGGTTTTTAAAACCATGAGAAAGTACAGCAGATACTGAAGATTTTGTGGATGATCACATGAAACCTTTGCAAATATAAAATTCCCACAGAACAAATGAGCAGAAAATATAAAATATAAAAGCCAAAGACAGCACTATACAAATATCTGCCATTTTAGTTCATCTATCATTTATCATCTATTATCTATCTATCTATCTATCTATCTATCTATCTATCTATCTATCTATCATCTATCTATCTATCTATCTATCATCTATCATCTCTAAAAACAAATAGCTAATGAATTGGGAGGAAAAAAATAAAACTGTAATTTATTTAAAATAGAGCATCTTCTGTATCTAAATGTAATATCCTTTTAAAACTCAAACTAATAAACAAAACTGGAGGACCAGACAGTTCCTTTAAACAAATAAACAAGCAAGGCAAATAAACAAAAACATATACTTATCATGGTGCTGATAGCCACGTTCAAAATTGAGGCTGCACGTATGTGTCAGATGGGTGTTTGTACCTAAGTAAACTCAGAGTCCCAATTTGGGGGTTAGAAGGTACTCAAATATATATTTTTATATTTATATTATATTATACATATATATTATATATATACATTTATACATATTATATATATTTATATATTATATATATGTATATGTATATTTATATATAAATCCTTCTTGGTAGGTGCTGAGACAGAGGATCAGATCTGCTTCTCTGTGGCCTTAAGGTAGAGTTAATCCCTCAGGTGAATATTTTATTGTTTGTAGTGGAAAATAAAGGAATTCACATCAAAACAGACTTACCAATATTTGGGAGGCTGCACTGTGCATAGTATTATACTGAGCTCAGTGAGACATATAGTAATCATATGAATCTGGCATCTGGAGCCCCAAGGACTGTTCTGGGTACTGGAAACACAGTAACCAAAACTGACAAGCTCTCTACCTTCTTTCAGAGACGATCAACAACTTAAACAAATTAAAGGTTGATATTAATATACTATATGATGGAGACAGTGAAGAAAATAAACATGGTGCTATTACACTGATTGATTGATTAAATAATTCAACTAGTGTTTATTGAAAAGTGACTTTTATGTATTATACACCATTCTAGTCTTTGTGGATACCACAGCCTACAAAATAGATGAAGTCTATACCCTCTTAGAAACAAACATATTGACTGGCACCTATTTTACACTGGGTGGACAGAGAAGTTCTCTCTAGAAGAATACATTTACTATGAAACCTTGATTGTTGAGAAGAAGCCATCCATTCAAATACCCATGGTGTTCCAGGTAGAAAGGGTATGTGATCAAAGCACCCGTGGGAAGAAAATGTTTCTGCCTAGAGGATGGAGAGAAAGTCAGGACTCCTACGGCACAGTGAATAATAGTGTTGCTATCCAAGAAGTGAGAAAGTCTGGTGGCCCTTCCTCAGATACGGATTTTAGTCTCAGTAATGGGAAGCTACCAATGAGTATCTGGAAAAGGAATGGTATGCAATAGATCTTTAGAATGATCACTTTGTTCTGGGGATAATGGCTGAAGTGGGGAAAAATAGTAGGGAGGAGACAACTTAGAAGGTTTTTAAGGTAGTTGGCACTATTCATTATAGTGAATTTGATTTGAGTTCTGGAACTGAGTGGGGATACAGACATAAATGGATTGTTCCTTTGGTTGGTTGCTCATAGCAGACATGAAGTCAGATATGCCAAATGACCTTCTCCAGGTCATAAGCTAGTAAGTGATGAGTCAGCATTTGAAAATTTAAGTTTCTTCTCTCAACACCAAGAAAGATAATCAAATTCAACATCTCTGGACATGTCAAACATTAATTCTTAGTCCTAGAATCAAGCAAAAAATATTGCTGGCCTCATTTCCATTTTCCTACTCCATACTCTTTCTCTACCTACTACTTATTGGAGTATGGGTGGAATAAGGTTGCTTTAAGTACATCTGGAATTAGACATAGAGCCAAACACACAAGAGGCATGAAAAAAAGATGTTTTGTATATACAAGGCAATCAGACCCAGGATAGTGCAGAGCCGTGGCTCAGTTGACTGAATAGGTTTTAACTTGTGCAAAAGGAAACCAGTCATGACCATGTGAAGAATGGGAGAGACCAAGCATAATGTGGAGGCTGAAGAGTTTAGTCATGGATATGTTGAGCATAGAATGTCTGATTGGCTGTTGAATGAATGGAGCTTAATCTCAACAGAGTCACATGTGTTAGAGATAGTTTGGGGAGTCACCACCATATCTTTGTAAATTAGAAGGTGGTAATCATTGGACTTTGCAAAAAAAGTTTAAAAAGAGTGAGTCTTATGAACTGTCTTCAACTTCACCTATCAGAATAAAGGCTTTCTTATGCCAGGATATCCTGTTGACATGGTAGGTTTCTAAGCGAATTTTCTCTCTGCTGAGCAATGTTAGTTATAGAGAATTTCAGGGTTTATATTTGTCATATCTAAATGGCATTTCTTTCAAGCACATAAATGGTCTTTACTGACAGGAAGCCGTGCAAATGTTCCCCTTTCACAATTTACTGAAATTGCTGGTTATTTTTAGAGAGAGTCAGGCATTAGTGAACTCAATGCTGAAAACAAGTCTTTGATAAACTGACAGTTTACAACTCAACATAAATTGCACCATTTCCAATACCAATAATTCCATCAGACTTTTACATTGTGTGTTATAATTTTCAATAACATTTTAAAAATACGTTCTCAAGAATTTGAAGTGTTGCCAGGGCAACCATCACCCTAGTTTTATGGATGGGTAAGCTGAGGCACTGGAGGGTGAAGTGACTTGTTCAAGGCCCTGGAAAAACTAACCTCACTTGACTCTTATCAACTCTTTGCATTATAACATTTTCGGTCCCTTAATAATGATGAGAGAGAGCACTCTTATTACATATTCAGTGAGTAAATCAAGACATTACCATAGTTTAATTTTAATAATTTATGATTCTTCATAATGTTGCAGACCTGTGTTCTAGAAGATATTAGATAAATTCTGAAAATTTAGGTGATATGGATATTTTTTTTTCAACGTTTTTTTTTTTTTTTTTTTTTATTTATTTGTGGGACAGAGAGAGACAGAGCATGAACGGGGGAGGGACAGAGAGAGAGGGAGACACAGAATCGGAAACAGGCTCCAGGCTCTGAGCCATCAGCCCAGAGCCTGACGCGGGGCTCGAACTCACGGACCGTGAGATCGTGACCTGGCTGAAGTCGGACGCTTAACCGACTGCGCCACCCAGGCGCCCCAGGTGATATGGATATTTTTAAGAATGCTATGTTAATAAGATGATGGGAAATCAGGGTATAGTGGAGATACAGTAGAAGTAGAGAATTAGTCATCTCTTATTGATAACATAGTCTGCAACTCGGGAAATAATAGAAGTGAATTTTGTTTTTCTAGTGATTTTTAAAAGATGCTGCAGAGGCGCCTGGGTGGCTCAGTTGGTTAGGCGACCGGCTTTGGCTCAGGTCATGATCTTGCAGTTTGTGAGTTTTAGCCCTGTGTCGGGCTCTTTGCTAACAGCTCAGAGCCTGGAGCCTGCTTCAGATTCTGTGTCTCCCTCTCTCTCTACCCCCCCTGCCCCCACTCACGCTCTGTGTCTCTGTCTCTCAATAATAAATAAACGTTAAAAAAGATGCTGCAAATTCCCAATACCTGTTGACTAAAACAAATTAATTCATATCATTACTTTAACTTCCCTTTGAGGAATTGATGGTCAAAAGCTGTCAGGCATAACTGAAGCTATCGATTATGAATACTGTTTTAATGAAACAGAGAGTATTTTTGAATCTATACTATACTGTTTGTCCTTTAAAGCCATATGAAGATGAGCTCCATGAAATTAACAGCTTATCAGGAAGTACTTGCACTAAAAGCAACCACCAACTTTTCTCCTAATGATACTGGAAATAATGATAAAAAACAAAAGCCCCCAAAAGGACAAATGAGAGAGCCAGGGCAAGTTTTTGTGGTCTTCTTCATGTCTGAAGCCTGGATGCTTCTACCCCTTCTTCCATGCTTTTGAATGCTGTAAAGAGCTGGGATAAAGTTATCAAGACATGTGTGTTTGGGGGCGCCTGGGTGGCTCGGTCAGTTAAGCGTCTGACTTCGGCTCAGATCACGATCTCATGGTCCATGAGTTCAATCTCTGCACCGGGCTCTGTGCTGACAACTCAGAGCCTGGAGCCTGTTTCAGATTCTGTGTCTCCCTCTCTCTCTCTGCCCCTCCCCTGTTCATGCTCTGTCTCTCTCTGTCTCAAAAATAAATAAATGTTAAAAAAAATTAAAAAAAAAAAGCCATGTGTGTTTGATACCTCCAGGCTGCTAGGATTAGTCAGCGGTGGAGGTGACGCAGAGAAATTAGTATGTTTGCACTGGTGTGATGCATCTATTATGAGCTATATGCTTGACATATTCTATCATTCATCACCCTCACAACAGCCTTGTGATATGAGTGCCGTAATCCCCACATTGCTGATGAGGAACTGGAACTTAAGACAATTTAAATAATATATTCAAGATCCTACAGTCGCCAAATAATGGAGTTGGAGTTCAATCTCAAGTATTACATCTGCAAAACCCATATTTGTTTTCCTGCCTTTTCCAAAGTTAGTCCTTCCAAACTTGGTCCTTGATAGATGTGTTTCTCCTTTCCCCACAGACCCTTCCCTGACATTTCTGAATGCTGGTCTTGAACTATTGACTTTGAGATCAAGACCCAGGCTGAGATCAAGAGTCAGACCCTAAACTGACTGAGACACACAGGTGCCCCACCAGACATTTTTCAAGGAAAAACAAAAACAAAAAAACCTCATACTGTGGGTAACAAAAGCAGTACTTCTTACTGGCTCTGGATTTCCTTTCCATAGTCCCTTCTCAACAGCTTCTTTTACTTCTGAAGGGTGATTCAGCTATACTTTCTATCTTTCCTCCTAGCCCATAGTAGACCTGGCTTTGTGGGTCTTTGGAAAACTCCATACAAACTTTTCCTGACCAACAGATCAGGGAGTCAGCATTTTACAACAACAGGAGGCTTCTTATCTGGACAGACTCTCAAGTGTCCATTCAGCACAATAAACTCTAGGATCTATCATTTGTATGCCCTTACTCTTTCCTCAGAGCGTAGCTCAAGGAACTGTGTATGCCCCCTCGATTGAACCTTTATATATCGAGTGTGGAGATTTTCTTCCTTCGGAGATTCTCTTGACCACGATATACACTCACCTCATCTGTGCTCTCACAGATTCCTTGCAGTCCTATTCCATGGTTGCATTCTGAAGACTTGTCTTTCCCTCAAGTACTGTCCTCTAACTTACCATCATCCTCAAGACAATGTCTAAACTTCTAGCATGCCACTCCATGTATTGGCAAACTGGACTTCTCTTTCTCTCAGCTGAATCTTTTCCCTCTCTTCTTTCTTCTATTCCTGGCTCTAGTTCTCTCTGCTTCAGATCTATCAAACTACTCACTCCATGCTTTTTGTTTTAACTGTGTGGCCTCCAAAAACATTCTTCCCCACCTTTACGATGCTGCAGTACTGTTCTACATTTGCAAAACTCCCACTCATCTTTAAAGCAACAATTCAAATGTCATTTCCTCTCTGAAGGCTTTTCTAATTCCTCAATACAGATTTAGTGATATTTTCATTTGGAGTTAACATGTGTCTTAACACTTAACATGTGTCTCTGTGGTTGAAATCAGTGCATCTCTTTACACTTAGTTGTATTTTTCTCTAGACTGTAAACTTTTAGAGGTCAGATATTCAAACTTATCTTTCTAGTCCTCTTTGCCTATGACATGGTCTCTTCACTCCTTCCTGCTAATTAAATTTATAGTTTTAGACCTGGATTGACAGATTTAGACCTTATTTTGCTTATACATTTATCATTTTAAATATTTTTTTTCACCTTAAAGCAGCACCATGTACAATCTGTGAGGACCAGTGAAAAATGAAAACAACAACAACAACAACAAATTTTAAAAATTGTGAACATGTATCAAACACCTACTAAATAACATGTACTTTCTCAGGCTTTTTATGTGCATTTTTAAATCTAATTCTTAAACAATTCCACCAAGTAGAAATTATTATTATCCTCATTGTGCAGATAAGGCATTTGCCACTTAGGGAATTTGTGTACCTTGCCCAAAGTCATGCAGATAATAACTGGTAAGGTGAGACACTGTTTCCTAGTGCCCAGAGTAGTGAACTTGAGCAAGAAAAGTATATCTAACACAGCTACTTGAATGTTCACACCAGCATCATTTGATGGATTTAATGGACTTAGATGAGCTTTTCCCTTCCAAGTTGTAGCTTCCCTTTTGTGATCTGTACAGATTGTATATTTGCAAGTGTCAGTTTCTAGGTCTTCTATATTTGTGTTATTTATCTTTAAAGTGCAGCAAATATCCTATCCACTCACATGTGGAATTTAAGAAACACAACAGATGAACACAGGGGAAGGGAAGGGAAAATAAGATAAAAACAGAAAGGGAGACAAGCTGTAAGAGACTCTTAAAATCAGAGAACAAACTGAGGGTTGCTGGAGGGGAGGTGGGAGGGGAGTAGGCTAAATGGGTGATGGGCATTAAGAGGGCACTTACTGGGGTGAGACTGGGTGTTATACATAAGTGATGAATCACTGGGTTCTACTCCTGAAACCAAGACTATACTGTATGTTAACTAACTTGAATTTAAATAAAGAAAAGAAAAGAAAAAAGAAATAAAGTGCAGCCAAAATAAACATATAAACTTTCTTCTAGGAGATTTTCCTTTTTTGAGATGAATCTTGTGTGTTTTGTTTACCACTGCTACCCAGCAATTTACAATTACCTTCTTTGGGTCCTTTCTCCCTAGTTTATAATACCATCCAATTTAGAACAACATATTTAGTTAATATGATTTATCTACCTTAAGATTAATGAAAATGACAAGATGGAAAGCTGTGTGGAGCTCTCTGACGGCTCATTCTAACTCAAAATATTGATCAAATCAATCTTTGTGTTATTTTATTGTTTATAAGTGATTCTGTTGGAAGCAAAATAGCATTCTGATTAACTTTTATGGTACATACTTTTATGGTAGGTATAATATAATTGGTTTGTAGGGTAAGGAGATTAGTCTACCGTAGAGTCCATAGTCAGAACCAGATAAGGTTGAACCTTACTAGCAGCAAAGAACATAATCTAGAATTGAGATTAAGTTATCATATCAGAGTCTGGGTTTATGGTTTAGGATAAAAGCAGTGAGGAGATAGAATATAGGGATGAAGGTCCAGATATATAACTTCATTTCATATTTGGGAGTCTTGACTCTGGCCAACCTAACCAGTCTTCCTTCTCCTGATTTTAATATGTGCTGGCAACAGGAGTAGTCAATGGCTACCATTTTTTTCCCTTGGGCATGCCTGCAATTACAATGGCCTAGAGTACTTTTGCTGCTCTTCAGTGTGGTGTCAGCTACATAATGTTGGTTGGAAATGCTGCCTCATAAGGCTAGCATTTCTGGATAGCAGAGCAGAGATGATATCAATGTGAATTCTGATGCTTCATCACTTTAGGGAGTATGAAGAATGTAATTTGTTCCATGAAACTTGGCAACTGACTAAACAACTCAACAGTCTACAAAATAACCAGGCTTAGTGCATGCAGATACCATAAGGCTTTGACAATGATGGCAGAACCGGAATGAAATATGAAGGCATTTGACAAAAAATGGTCAAATTTCCATTCAGCCTTCATAAGAATGCCAATATCAGACTTCTATCAGACTTCTCTAGGATGCCAATATCAGACTATGTAACTGACATCCTAAGGAGTCTGGATTTTCGTTTATTGTCAAATAATGTGAACTCAGTTTGAACTATCCTTTACATAATTATTTAGAAACTCAGGAACATACATATGCATTTGCCTTAACATATCATGAGAGTGCAAGATAGACTTGCAAAACCAGTGGTAAAATGCAATTGTATTTAGGGCTATCCTTTCTGTGGAATATAAAATAATCCTTTAGAAGGCCATTGAGTTTTTATATAAACTGTCTTCATCTAGTTGATCCCCACAATCAGTCTAAGAATGGAAATTTGGATTAGAAGAAAAACAGGGAATTTAATCTAAAAAGAGTAGGTTGAAGCTCAGCTCTTCCCTTTAGTGTCCATGTGATCTTTTGCAATTTCTTTGCCTGTGCCTTGTATTTTGCATCTGAAAAAGTCAAAATATGTACCTCAAAGCAACTACAGTTATTCCAATCAATAAATGATACCTCTTTTTCTTCAGTCTACTGGTGAGAGCTCACTGCTAGTGAGGCTGAGAGGGAGGCTTACTCGCTTACTTCTGGTTGTATCAAAACAGTTTCATGATCTTATATTTTTATTTAGATTCAAATCAGTTAACATATAGTATAGTATTGATAGTATTGGTTTCAGGAGTAGAATTTAGTGATTCATCACTTACATATAACACCCAGTGCTCATTGCAACAAATGCCCTCTCTAATGCCCATCACACATTTAGCCAATCCCCTTACCCACCTCCTGTCCATAAACTCTGTTTGTTCTTTATAGTTAAGAGCCTCTTATAGTTTGCCTCTCTCTGTTTTCATCTTATTTTATTTTTTCTCCCTTTCCCCTATATGCATTGTTTTTTTTTCTTAAATTCCACATATGAGTGATATCATATATTTGTCTTTCTCTAATTGACTTCTTTCACTTAGCATAATACACTTTAGTTCCATCCACCTGTCTGAATGGCTAAAATTAACAACTCAGGAAACAACAGATGTTGGTGAGGATGAGGAGAAAGGGGAACACTTTTGCACTGTTTGTGGGAATGCAAACTGGTGCAGCCATTCTGGAAAACAGTATGGAAGTTCCCAAAAAGTTGAAAATAAACTACCTTACGACCCAGCAATTTTACTACTAGGTATTTATCCGAAGGATACAGAAAGGCTGATTCGAAGGTGCACATGCACCCCAATGTTTATATAGCAGCACTATCAACAATAGCCAAATTATGGAAAGAACTCAAATGTCCATCGACTAATGAATTGATAAAGATGTGGGGTACACACACACACACACACACACACACACACACACACACAATGGAATATTACTCAATGAACAAAGAATGAAATCTTGCCATTTGCAACAGTGTCTTGACCTTATAAGATAGTGTGCTGCTGCTCTGAAGATGGCACGGGGGAAGGTTTGGGTGGAGTGACATGAGGAATATGATGGGTTCATTGCTATTAGTCTCTATTTCTAAGAGACAAAAGTTTGTCTACGATTCAAGTCACAGAGAAGCTAAGTTCATAAACCCGTCATGGCTATTATAACTCTACTTGGGGGATTATGCATTCAAAATCTATTAAATACAAGACTTTTAAGTGGGAAATGGAGACTGAGAATTCAACCACTACTTATTCAAATTCTCATTTCTAGATGGTTTTTTGGGGGGTTGGAATTTGAGAATAGAAGAGATGTCCTATAAATTTCTCTTATTTTTTGAATTCTTAATATAGAAAAAAGACATTGAGAATCAAGTATTCCTCATTTTATGGAATATTGAGCTTTGGAAAATAAGAGTAAAGCTATCAGTGGGAATCCATAAAAGTATCCAGTTATCCATTCTTCAGGTATATATTTGGAAATATGACCAAATCTACATAAATATTTTTTTCTAGGTGACTGTATTATGAAAAGTTTTCAACATATTGTATTAAGAGAGTTCGACTTAGGAGGGAAATTCTCCATAAATTATTAAACTTTATAAGGCACCAAAATTAATTTCAGATGTGTACAGTGTTTTAAAAAGTGAAATTATAAGCTGTAAAATATATACATGATTATTAATTTATCTTGCAAGGAACATGGACTTTATAAGCATATAAAGAATAAGAAAATTTTTGAAGGCTGAAGCTGATGTGTTTGACTACATTAAAATTTAAAACTATTACAATATTTGTATCACATAAAATATAAGTTGATATGTTTTCTTCATGGAGCATTCTCACAAACTAATAGGAACTAAAATTAAAAAAAAATAGTATGCCAAAAAATTTACTGAAGGAGAAATACAAGTTGATAACAAGCACAATTAAAAACTTACAAAATTATTGGGGCTCCTGGGTGGCTCAGTTGGTTAAGCATCTGACTTTAGCTCAGGTCATGTTCTCAGGGTTAGTGAGTTTGAGCCCCCTGTCAAGCTCTGTGCTGACAGCTCAGAGCCCTGGAGCCTGCTTTGGATTCTGTGTCTCCCTCTCTCTCTGACCCTCCCCCACTTGAGCTCTGTCTCTGTCTCTCTCAAAAATAAATAAAACATTAGAAAATACTTACAAAATTATTAATTGTTACAGATGCAAGTTTAAATGGAATGATACTACTTTCACTTATTTAATAGGAGAAGCAAAAAAGAGATCAATAATTTTTAAAGTGAAATAAGAGGAATATAACATATATAATTGTTGTTGCTGTATTATAACATTTAAATGAAAATATGTAGTAGTATGAATCAAGCCTTAAAATATCCATATTATTTAACCTATAATCTTTACCTCTAGTAATATATTTCACAGTACATTCAGAGATATATACAAAAAATGAAGCTACATGGAAATGAAAAGGAATATGTAAACAACACAAAGAATTATTTATTAAGAGTACAGTCATCCATTACAAATATGCGTTCATTAAAAATATGTTTTCAAATAACATTTACTAGTAAGGTAATATTTTAATAATTTGTGAACATTTAAAAGAAAGAAAATAAGTAGAAAAAAGAGCAGTAAATGAGATTCTAGGGCAAGAATGACATTTTTATAGTGCAAACTTGGAAGAGATTAGAGAGACTCAAAATGTAGCAGAACTTTTGGAATGTGTTCCTGTGTTACACAAGAAGGAGATATGGAGTGGAGGAGGGCTTTAATGAGCTAGGTTCAGCTGTGCAAGCGCTATAACTTTAGCATAAGAAGATGTTTATAGAAACAGCCTCTGGTAGGCTTTGAGATCTAGCTCTTAGCAAACTTTAGTTAAATGTGTAGTCAGTGTGTGTGTGCACGCGTGCAGGTGTTAAGACTTTATAACCAAGTGCAAGACTGTATACTCTGCAGTGAAGATAGGAGCAGCACACAAAATTTTATTTTATTTTATTTTATTTTATTTTATTTTATTTTATTTTATTTTAATTTTTTCAATGTTTGTTTATTTATTTATTTATTTATTTATTTATTTAAATATGAAATTTATTGTCAAATTGGTTTCCATACAACACCCAGTGCTCATTCCAATAGGTGCCCTCCTCAGTACCCAACACCCACCATCCCCTCCCTCCCACCTCCCATCAACCCTCAGTTTGTTCTCAGGTTTTAAGAGTTTCTTATGTTTTGGCTCCCTCTCACTCTAACCTCTTTTTTTTTTTTTTCCTTCCCCTTTCCCATGGTCTTCTGTTAAGTTTCTCAGGATCCACATAAGAGTGAAACCATATGGTATCTGTCTTTCTCTCTATGACTTATTTCATTTAGCATATTTTATTTTATTTTGTTTAAAGTTTATTTATTTATTTTGAGAGATACTGAGACAGTGTGAGCAGGGGGAGGGGAAGACTGGGAGGGAGAGAATCCCAAGCAGGCTCAGTGCTATCAGTTTAGACTTCAATGTGGGGCTCTAACCCACGAAACTGTGAGATCATGACCTGAGCCAAAACCAAGTGTCATATGCTTAACCAACTGAACCACCCAGACACCCCAGCATAGAAGATATTAGAAGCAGGCCAAATATCTACTGCCATAATATAGCTCAAATGAAGGCTCCACATCTGAGTAGGTAGCATGTGAAAGTTAGTCTAGTGTCAAATCAGAAATGAAAGACTGCAGGAAGGAAGTAGGGATCAGATATAGGATCTAGGGTAACTAGTAGTATAAGAAAGCCCTGTGGGTAATGATCTATTATGGTAACTTTTCTTTTTTTCTTTTTCTTTTTTTTTTTTTTTGTTGAGTCAATATCTGTACCTGGTACACAGCAGAAATGCAGATGATAGGAAGGAAGTGCTGAACTGAGCCATCAGAAAATGAACAGATTTGTTTATGTTGTCATTTGAATTATACTGTTGTGTTAAATATTTTTATTAGGGTTTCCTAACAAACAGAATTCATTTAAAGAATTCATGCTGTGGCCAAGGCAGTACTCAGAAGAAATTTACATACTTAAGTGCTTTTATCCAGTTAACAAAAAAATTCAAAGCATTCAGATACTGTGCAGAATGAAAAGGAAAGTAGCAACAAAAACTAAAAATGTAGAAAGAAATGAGTAAAAGTAAAATAACAAATAAGGTATAAGAAAAATAGATTTTCTCAGTAAAATCAAAGCTAATTATTTGATAAGGCCACTAAAGTAACTAAAAATTGGCTAGTCTAGAAAGAAAAAAGAAAATACAAATAACAGAATCAAGAATGAGAAAAGCAGGGGAACCTGGGTGGCTTAGTTGGTTAAGCTTCAGACTTCGGCTCAGGTCATGATCTCATGGTTCCTGAGTTTGAGCCCTTTGTAGGTAGGGCTTTGTTCTGACAGTTCAGAGCCTGGAACCTGCTTTGAATTCTGTGTCTCCCTTTCTTTCTGCCCTTCTCGCATTGACACTCTGTCCCCCCCCCCTCAAAAATATAATAAACACACACACCACAAAAAAAAAAAAATGAGAAAGACAGTGAACTTAGAGTTAGGGAGTAAAAAGTATTAGAATTTTTGTATGATACCCCACTATGCTGGAAATGTGGATAAAATCAATGTTTTTTTTAGGAAAATATAAACTAAATTAACCCAAGAAGTGATACAAAACCAGCAATATCCTGGTTTTTAAAAAATTGCAGTGTTTGTCAAAAAAACATATCCCTCAAAAATGAATGAAGCCCAGATATTTTTAAGGTTGAGTGCTATGGAATATCATGAACATATGCTTAAATTTGCTCCATGCAGAAAAATAGATAAGCAACTTCTCATTTCATTAAGTAGAGCTTGGATGACCTTTGCTACACAAAATGGTTTAACAAAAGAAGAAAGTTTAGAACAATAAAATTTGAATATAGATGCAAATATATAAATAAGATAGTATTTGGCAACTCATTTCAATATTATTTAACAGGTCCTTAAAGTCATATAAATTGAAAAACTAAGATATCAGAAATGCTAAGATATTTCAACTTTAGTAAGCCTATTAATATAATTTGCACTCAGAAGGAGAAAAAGTATGATTTTCTTAATTAAAAGCAAAACAGGGGTGCCTGAGTGGTTCAGTAAGTTAAGCATCCTACTCTTGATTGCAGCTCAGGTCATGATCTCACATTTTGTGAGATCGAGCCCCACATCAGGCTCTGAGCTGATAGCACAGATTGGAATTCTCTATCATTCTGTCTCTCTGCTCTTCCCCCACCAAATAAATAAATGAACATGAAAAAATCAATAAAAGCAAAACAAAAGATTCCCACTTCTTCCCATAATGGATTAACAGGGACTGGATTATCTTTCTACCTTTGATAACTAAATTCCTGGACAAAATATATAAAAAAATTATTCTTACATATTGGACACCAGACAGTACAAGAATATTATTCCTGAGAAAAGGAAAACAAACAAGATGAGACCTACAATTGTCCAACTTATCACCTAACAAGAGTTTCCATCCTGTATCACAGGAAAAGGGAATCCAATCAACTGAATAGAAAATAGAGAAAAAAAAAAAACAAGAGTAAAAATGTTTTTTTGAAAAGATCAATAAAATGGATATACTGTAAGCGAGATTAATTAGGAAAAAAATAAGAGAAAAAAAGAAGGCAGAAATTACCAATATGAGGAAACAGTTGTGCAAATCCTACAGACATTAAAAAGATGAAAAGAGAATATTATGAACCACTTTTGCTAATTAATTAAAAAATATAGTTTGAAAGGACAAATTCTAATCCTCATGCAAGAAGAATTAGATTGGGTAAAAAAAAAGTATATGAACAGAAATAAAAGAAAT
Organism: Panthera onca; assembly: GCF_046562875.1. NCBI lineage: Eukaryota > Metazoa > Chordata > Mammalia > Carnivora > Felidae > Panthera > Panthera onca. The sequence goes on along the minus strand of NC_138341.1, from coordinate 13,040,055 downwards.
AAATAAGAAAGAGAGAAAGAAAAGAAATAATAAGAAACAAAATATGACTCACTCATTCTCTATTATTAAATTTTAACTTGGCATAAACCCTTTAGAAGGCAATTTTACAATATCTAACAACTTAAATGTTCATAATATATTTTAACCTACCATTTACACTTTTAGAAATTTACTCTGAAATACTCAAATATGCATCTTGAATCAGGCACTGTTCTAAGAGTTAGGTATAAAATAGTGGCCAAAACAAACATAATTCTGTATCTTGTCAACACTCTACTTTCCTTGGCCATACTGACATTAAGAAAAGAAACCCGACAGCCAGATACCATGCACAAATACAAACTATGATTGTTGGATCCTTGAAGAAGTGTAGAATGCCATAAAAGAGCATAACAGAGGAATCATACATATACATAATGCACAAATACACTGTGTACACAGACCATGTAAACAATCCCAACTGTGATACAGTTGTTAACTTTATGCTCAAATACAATGAGTTAAACCTAATTTAGTAACATGAACATTTCTCTAAATGATAATTTATGTGAAAAAAGTTTCTAAAGAGTATGTATAGTCTCATCCTACTTATCTTTTTTTTAAGTTTATTTATTTATATGGAAAGAGAGGGGGAGGGGCAGAGAGAGAGGGAGAGAGACAATCCCAAGCAGGCTCTGCTCTGTCAGCACTGAGCCCAATGCAGGGCTTGCATGACCTTAGTGGAATCCAAGAGTTGGACGCTTAACCAACTCTTTTTTTCTAATTTTTCTAAATGTTTATTTATTTTTTTAAACGTTTATTTATTTTTGAGACAGAGAGAGACAGAGCATGAACAGGGGAGGGACAGAGAGAGAGAGGGAGACACAGAATCTGAAACAGGCTCCAAGCTCTGAGCGGTCAGCACAGAGCCCGACGCGGGGCTCGAACTCATGGACCGTGAGATCATGACCTGAGCCAAAGTCGGAGCTTAACCCACCGAGCCACCCAGGCGCCCCAATGTTTATTTATTTTTGAGAGAGGGGGAGACATAGTGCAAGCTGGGGAGGGACAGAGAGAGAAAGGGAGACACAGAATCCGAAGCAGGCTCCAGGCTCGGAGCTGTCTGCACAGAGCCCCACGTGGAGCTCGAACTCACGAACCATGAGATCATGACCTGAGCCACCCAGAAGCCACCCAGAAATATGTTTCTTAGCTCTTTCTGAAACATACAATCAATCATCTCACGCTTTCCTGTAAGGATTTTTAGAGGCTAATTTGTCCCTTAAGAAGTGTTTGCAAGCGGAACCAGGAACTTAGCATGCCAGTGTTAACATCTGACAAAATTCTCCACCATACTTCACATTGTGTTCTGAAACCAAATGAGAAATCAGGGATCTAAAGACAAAACATAGTGTTGGATAATGAGTAGCTCAAAGCTGGGGGTAGTGTTAAATATATGGGAGGAATGAAGAAGTTTCATGGGCAGAAGGAAGAGATTTTATACTACCAATGTTTCCTAATTGGCATTGAATGTCTCTAAATTCTTCACAGTATCCTCCTTATCTTTTAAAAATATTTTCTGTATCTTATTTATGTCTCTTCTCTCATAATAATGTTTTTGTACCTTTCTTTGTTTCTTCATCTGTGTTATTAGGAGTTTGTTAATGCATTAGTCCTTGCAGATAAGTAATTGTGGTCCTGTCAAATTGTTTCCATTTTATTTTTTTGGATTTGTTTTGCTGTTCCTTTTCTACATTTTTTAAATGAATTCTTAACTCATTAATTCAGTCACTCTCTTCTCACATGAGGAATTTAAAGCTATCATTTGTCCTCAAATTACTGCTTTGGTTTCATTCCACAAGGTTTCACATGATGTATAGTCAAAGTAATTCAGTTTAAAATTTTTTTTGGGACACCTAGGTGGCACAGTTGGTTAAGGGACCAACTCCTGATTTCAGCTCAGGTCATGATCTCATGGTTTGTGAGATCGAGTCCCACATAGGGCTCTGTGCTGACAGCGCAGAGCCTGCTTGGAATTCTCTCCCTCTCTCTCTGCCTCTCCCCTGCTCATTTGCACTCACTCCCTGACTCAAAAATAAATAAGTAAACCTAAAAAAACTTTCTAATTACCTCGATAATTTAATTTTCTTTAACCCATGAATTAGTTATAATGTAAAAAAATTAAGTGGGACATTTTCTAGTCATCTTTGTATTATCTATTTTTGTTTAATGATGTATTCATCAGAGAACAGACTGATTACTTGTAATGTTATCTCTCTTTAAATATATATTTTCCTACAGGCTTTGTGGTTATTTGAATGTTGGTGTATAGTATTGTTAAATATTCAACATTTGTCCATTAGGTCAATGTTGTTAAATATATTGAAATCTGTATTCTTAGTTTTTCTCTGCTAATTATTCCAAATTTAGGATTTTATCATATCCTACTCTAATAATTTCCTCTTATAGTCCTGTTGATTTTTGATTTTTATATTTGAAGACTATATCTTATGCATAAAAATCTAGAGTTTTTATATCCTCCCAGTGAACTGAAATTTTATTCTGCAGTAAGCCTGTTGAATTCTATTAATATTTTTTGTCAAATGGTATATTTGTATAATATTAATATACTACATCAACTTTTACATTTCATTCTTTGAAGTCTGGCTACTTTCAACATTTCCATTTCTGTATGTTTTATGGTCTAATAATTTATGTCTTTTAACTAGATTTAGTACCTTTAAATTTGTTTTATTATTCTTATGGGTGTATATAACACGTGTATTTCTAATGATTTATTTTCTACTTCATCTAATCATTTTTTAAACTTTTATTTAGGTGTTTAGTGAATGCTTTTTATTTGAATGAAATATTTTCTAATTTCATTTTTTCTGTTATTTCTATTTTTTGATGACTATTCCTCATTTTTAACATGCATTATTAACTTAGTCAAGTCTACATCTTGTCAGTAATTTGCAATCCTTTTAAACAACATAAAGTTAAAATGTTCCCTCCAATCATATCTCCCCAATTGATATCCCATTATTTTTTAGTATTTTAGCTTTATTTTGAATTTTTAATACCTCAAGTGGAATTATTTTAATGTTTTTATATGGTGTTTGTTTAGACTATACACATATTTATAATTTTTTAACCACGATTTTTTTGTTGAATGTCAGATATTCATTCCTTTTGAGACTATTTTCACTCATCCTTTAAAAGTTCCTTTAGTTGACACTATTAGGAGGTAATACTTAGTTTTTTCTTTAATTAGACATTTTTTTGTTTTATTCTAATTTTTGAAAGATAGTTTTGCTTATTATAAAAATTCTAGTTTAGTAATGTATAGCACAGGGAATACACTCAATATATTATATTACCTTTGTATGGTAACACATGGTAATTATATTTATTGTGGTGATCAGTTTGCAATGCATACAAATGTCGAATCACTATGTTATGCACATTAAACAAAGTGAATATTGTATTTCCAGTATACTTCAGTAAAAAAAGATGATAAGGCATAAAAATTCTAGTTTGATAGTTACTACTTAAGCATTTTATTTTTTTAAGTTTTATTTATTTTGAGAGAGAGAGTGAGAACAAAAGCTAGAGAGAGAGAGAGAGAGCATGAGCAGGGGAGGGGCAGAGAGAGGGGCAGAGAGAATCCCAAGCAGGCTTCTTGCTGTCAGTACAGAGCCTGACACGGGGCTTGAACTCATGAACCATGAGATCGTGACCGGAGCCAAAATTGAGAGTTGGACGCTTAACTGATTGAGCCTCCCAGGCACCCTGATTTAAGCATTTTAATACATGTATAATTGCTTTCTCACATCTCATGTATGTATCTATCAAGTAACATATTTGCTTAATAAAATCAAATTATTATTTGAGATGGCATGATTAAAAAGAGAAGAGCTACCAAATATAATTATTTCGGTTTTAAAGAGACAAAGCAGCAAAGAAAACACTGGTTTCACTTGCATATTAAAATAGTAAATTATTACAAAATAAAAGATAATTACAAATAATTGCCTATCTGATAAGGTGGCAAATAAATAAATAGGTTTAGCAAACTCATTCCTCAACTCATACTGGTTCAGGCGCTCATTCAATATTTACAGAGAACTAGTAGGAGTGGGAATCCACAAGAAAGCTGAAGATACAAAAATATAGCCTAGACTATGCACTTGGGTAGGGAAGAATTCTGGAATGATTATTTGTTATCATGTGAATACTAGAATGAATTGTTTGTGTGTGATTGCTAGAAATAGTCCTCAAACTAGTTCCTAGAAAAAAATTAATATTTAAACTCTTAACTAACAGTTTAAGATTGTACAACAAAGAGATGTAGAAGCAGTTATTCTTTTCTGCAGAAGAATCTTACTGATGTGAGCTGACAAGACGTCTCTAAGAGGGGCAGCTTTTTTTTCAAAGATTGTTTTTTCTAATTTATTTATTTATTTTGAGAGAGAGAGAGAGAGAGCTCACACATGTTTAATGTGCGTGGAGGAGGGGCAGAGAGAGAGAATCCCAAGCAGGCTCCGTACTGTCAGCAAGGTGCTGGTTGCGGGGCTCAAACCCACTTACCAGTGAGGTCATGACCTGAGCTGATGAGCCAAAACCAAAAGTCAGACACTTAACCTACTGAACCACCCAGGTCCACCTAAGAGGGAAAGCTTCTAATTGCAGGGCAGTATTTTAATGTGTTAATGTGTAGGTAACAGAAAGAGCAGGTTTTCCATTGATGATGTCTCTGCCAGGAGAGCAGTTTACTCTGTAACTTAGGCAAGTAAGTTCACATTCTGAGGTTTAGCTTACTCATTAGTAAATTTTTTAAATATTATGATGATTATAAAAATCTAAGTTTGTGCTAGTGATTACACTGTCCTTTATAAATGTTAACATGTTGTAGGTTTTGCACATTTTTACTATGATAGCTTCAGACAAAGAAAAGCTAAAAAAAATTTACAATGGACAGTCATATACCCACTGCTTATATTCAATAATTATTTACTATTTGCCTCAAACACATATACACATATGTTTCCATGTGTGTATGTATGTATATTTGTATGCACATACATATTTACATATATATTCATGTATCTGAAATCAAGTTGTAGACTTCATGATGATTCACCCTATATATTTCAACATAATCTCCCAAGAATAAAGATTTTATTTTATAACTTTTTTTATGTGTATTTATTTTTGAGAGAGAGAGACAGAGTGTGAGCGGGGGAGGGGCAGAGAGAGAGGGAGACACAGAATCTAAAGCAGGCTCCAGGCTCTGAGCTGTCAGCACAGAGCCCAACGCGGGGCTCAAACTTGGGAACGGTGAGATCATGACCTAAGCCGAAGTCGGCTGCTTAACTGACTGAGCCACCCAGGAGCCACTAAAGATATTATTTTATATAGCTACACTACTATTATCTTACATGTAAGAATTAACAATAATACATGACATTATTCAATAACTTTTTGAACCAGGATCCACTGTTTGTGCTTTTTATTGAGATATGTCTCTTCTATCCTTTTCAATTTGTCATGGTTCTAATTTTTCTTGTCGAATGTAATTGTCTAATTGAATGTCTCATTTTCTGGATCTACCTGATTATTTCCTTATGGTGATTAACTTGTTCTTCTCTCCCTATATTTCTTGTAAATTGGACGTTATGCCTAAAGGTTTTAGGATATAGGTTAAATATTTTAGGCAATAATAGTTCAAAGCCAGTGTTTTGTATTTCACCTTACATTATTTCAAGGAGCACAGAGGCAGGCTGTGCTGTCATTACCAGTAGTGTTCAGTGTGATCACTTGATTAAGGTGGTGATTATCATATGGTTATTACCATAATATTAGCATCACTCCATTGTCAAAAAATATTTTCTCTTTTGCAAATAGCAAGTGTTCTGTGGTATGATGTTTTGGCACTGTGTAAAAATTCTGTTTCCCAACATTGTAACGAATGATTTTAATACTTACTCATGAATCTTTTCAGAATCTAACATTCACTGAATGTGGCAAAAATGGCAATTGATTGATCTTATTGGTTCCTTCATTATTTAGTTGGCATTCTTTTGTAAAGAAGAGCTTTACAACTGGGGATAAACTACAGAATCTCTTATAAAGACAGGATGAGTCTTTCTTTATATCTACTGATTTTCAGAGTAAAGAGTTGGTGTAAGTTACCTCTAATGGAGGCAGATTCTTTTAAAATTCTTCCCATCACTCTCACTCTTTTTTCTTTCCAAGTATTATTGTGCTCATCATCCAATCCTTCCTTTGCTCACATCTGATCAAGGGACAGTGGACTCAGTTTCCCAGGCTTCCTTGTCAAGTGGCCTCTAGGAAAAGTCAGCTGGTAGGAGAGGTATTGGAAGACTGGAGGGCAGAGACAGCATGAAACCGGGGCCTGCCTCCCTCTGGCTCCGCTTCTTCTGACAGTGGCTGTGACTCCAGCTCTCTCTGGACATCCCATCCCTCTGTAGTCCCAGATCGCACCATCCACTTTAGTTCTCCCTCCTGTTCTGGCTCCCCTGCTGGGCTCTGATAAAATAACGCCTTTGCACTTAACACTGTTGGGGTGTTAGGGTTTCTAGGCTCTTTTGGTGGAAAGTAATAAGAAAGATATTTTTAAAGATCATGTGTTCATATTATATTCTCAATTCAAGTTCTTTATACACACTTTATACACACTTTATCACCTAGTTTTTGATTTTACATTTTCTGTTCTCTTACACTGCAAATTTGATTCTTAATAGCATCAACATAGTCTAATTTTCTGTATCCCATGACATACTTTTTTGTTTCCTGGGCAACCTGTATCTGCAACACATAAAAGAGTTTTAATATGAAGAAGGCTGACATTTCTACCAACAGAAATAAAATTACTGATCATTGTTTAAGATTTTTAAGATATATATATATATATATATATATATATATATATATGCCCCTAAAAATGTAGTTTCATTTTCAAATTCACCTGAAGTGTTTACTTTATTTGTAAGTTTTGTTACTAGTTTGATATACTATTACATATTTGATATACTTTTGTTTCTATTCATTTTCATATTTAGGGTTTGCTTTTTCTACTTTTTAAGCAAATTTTTTCTGAATATATAAAACATTGATATGGTTGAAAAGGCAAAACTATCCGCTCCCCACCCCTTTCCCAAGGAAGCAGAATCACCATCTCACAGAATTCCGTCAACTCCCAGGATGAGAGGTGGTTCAGTGTGTGCCTACCTTCTTGGTCTCACTATTCTGACTTCTTGATGTGGACAGAATTCTTTTTTTCCTTATATCTTCATTCCATCTTTTACAAGAGTATTCTTAATAGTGCATCAAGAATTTTCATAATTGTATTACAGGAGGCTTTCCAGATCTCTAAACCACCAAATTGCCAGAAGAGGATCTCTCAGGCCTGTGTCAAATCTATCTCTGTTAGAATCTAAGGCAAACTTTGTGCTGCTTAGTTTCTTAGTAAATGGTCATTGAATAGAATTGTTCACTCTCTAATACTATATATTTTAATCAGTAAAGACTGGAGTTTCTCAATAGTGATGCTATTTTTTTAATGTTTATTTATTTTTGAGAGAGAGAGAGACTGAGTGTGAGTAGGGGAGGAGCAGAGAGGCTCCAGGCTCTGAGCTGTCAGCACAGAGCCTGATGCGGGGTTGGAACCCACAAACCTATGGGATCATGACTTGAGTCGAAGTCAGACACTTAACCGACTGCGCCACCCAGGCACCCCAATATTGATGCTATTGACACTCTGAGTGGAATAACACTTTTTGTGGGAGCTGTCTTTTTGTATTCTAGAATGTTTAGAAGCATATGTATCTGGTCTCTGACTACTTCATGGCAGTCTCAGTCATGGCACTCAAAAATGTCTCCAAATGTTGTTGTCAAATGTCCTTTGGGGGAAAAAAAATCACTCCCAGAAGAGATCCACTAATAGTGGACTATATGAGAGGACATTTTGTTATGTCAATCATAACAATGTTCTCATACTCTGAATATTAGAGTTTTAGTCAACATGGGTGATGTTTGTGGTAAAATGAAGTTACCTGCAATTAGTTCTTGACTGGATTGAGTCTCTCCTTGACCCTTCATTAAGGAGTAGCTATGCCAAGTAGCTACCTCCCTTGGAAGTGATAAAAACAGGCCAGTAAACCCCCCCTCCATGTGGTTGTCATGGAGGCCAGTTTGTTTACCTTCCCTGCCCATTGCTGGCTGTGTCTTGCCACGCTCTGTATTCTCTTCTGAGGAAGTCTGCACACACCACCTTGTTTCTGCCAGCCCAAGTTGACAAAGGCACCGATTTCCACAGGAATCTTAACATCAGCCTTGAATATGCAGTTGGACTGGTCACATGACAGGGATTTATTGGTTGTGGTAACAAAAGATATGAAAACTCTTATCAAAAAGGCTGGTAAGTTCCATTAGTGAAGTTTATATGCTCGTTAATGCAGCTTTTACTTTTTCTGCCAAAATATTCAGTTTTCCTCCATTCCACATCACTCTGTTTCTATTGACTGATATTTTTAAACCCATCAATTATTTAAGGGCAATGGAAGTATTATTAATACGTTAGAAATAAGTCTTTTGGAGAAGATATTCCATTCAGGGAAGAGCTAAGAGAAAAAATGCACACAGAGACAGGAACTCCTGACTCTTATTAGATGGGTTAGCAAAGCTCTTGTCCTTTTTTCAACCAATAAACATCTGTTGAGAGTAAATTGTGCACTTGGGGATACCAATGAGACCTAGGGCATGCCTTGCCAGTAACTTGCCATTAGGATGACCAAATTAGGCATTTTGAGAATGAAAGAGGCATCATTAATAAATACACTGGATAGCAGGCAGAACCGAGAGTGTTCCAGGCAAACCAAGATGAATTGGCTCCAGATTTGGTGATAAGGTTGGGCAGATAAGTCACCTAATTGGCTAGATTCAATGGCCCTGCAGTTAGAGGTGAGACATATGAAGCATTCTGCCCTGTTGAGGACAGGCAGATGAGTGCCAAATTCCTGTATGATGGAGACAGAATAAGAGGAGGAGATATAATTCAGGAAACTCTCTGAATGATCTCTTGCATTGTTTGAGTACCCACCATGTGTTATCTGTGTGACATAGAGCATGGCCCCATATAACATCTTCTAGAATTCTCTTACCCTTCCAAGGAAAGCAATTTTATACCTATCTAATAGTGGAACTTAGTGAGGCATTGTAATGTCATTAAGGTTGGGTCACCTCAGTTCAAAGCTATTCATTGAACTTGTACGTGTTTCAGGTGTCATAAGTTTAGGACTCAAAGATAAAAGGAGTGTCTCTCTACAGGAAGTTCACCATCTAAGGGAGGAGGCTGCAGCCTAGTGAGTGTTCTCTTTAGGAGAGATTTTAGAATCTGTTTTAGTAAAGGAGGTGATTATTACACTGAATGGATTTTAAAGACCTAAAGAAAGTGAATTTTTTATCTGCTTTCTGAAACTTTTACTTTTTTTTTTTTACAGGCTAGGAATACAATATATTTACCACTGCTATTTAATGGCAGCTCTTGGTAAATACATAATAGCATTGTACCTATATTATCTCATTTAATCTGGATAATATCCTTGAAAGCTTGTGTTATTTTTCACTTTACAGATGAGAATACTGGGATTTTAAATAGTAGTGACAATTTCAAACCACAGGATAATGCTGAAGTTATAAATTGGGCTTGTGTAAAACATTTCCCTGAGTTCACTCTGACACCAATTCTGGCCCCATCTTGGATGATGGGACAACCAACCGTGGGTCGGTGCCTACAGACAGGGGAAGTACCCGGGGAGGTCAGCAACACCAAGCAAAACATAGGGCCGCTGCTTATCACAGGTAATGCAAATAGTAGTCCCATTGTTTTATTCTATTCTAGTAAATACAATAAATTATATTTCTTTTAAAGACAAAGACTATTGCAGTTTCTTTGTTTTAGATGAACAAAACAGAGAGACTAGAATGAATCCTTCTGTAATATGAGGTGGATAAAGAGCCTGTATAGTCCTGTTTATTTCTTTTTGTCTTTAGTCCTGTTTATTTCAAGTATTTTAGGGATGACATTCTTTCATAGTCTCTCACTTTTAGTGATATTTATGATGTTATAATGTCTTAGAATTGCAAGAATAAGGAAATGCACTGTGATCTCTTATTTCTAACACCAATGTGGTTAAACAAGACTGTGATACAGGCATTTAATAACAACACAGGGATTCAAGAAGAAAGGGGAGGGATTGGGGAATGATTTAGCAAAAGTGCACTGCATGACCTCATGAGGATAGAAAATAACTTTCTAGCCTAGACAGGAAAAGCAAAATGGCAAAAGAAAGAATCAAGATGGCAACTACAAGGAGAAGTCATTAAGTTCTCCTTAAAAAGGATTTTTGGTAGCATCAGCACCTTGAATAAAGAAAGGAAAAGAGTAAAACCTTTATCCTATCTTTCCTATATCCACTATCCTACTGGGCAAACAAATAGTAGATGAAGGGAAGTTTCTCTTTATACTTTCTCCAACTAATGCCGGAAGACTACTGCCATAATTCATGGAACTAGATATTGCACATCAATGCCTGCTAATATCACTGGAAGAGAGCCAACAAGTATATTCCTCCTGGTGGAAGAACATACTTCTATTTGTGGAATAGTAATGGTACTGATTATGAATAGATCTTCGGATCCTAATGCTAACTTACAGGAGAATCAGAGAAGGGAGGAACTAACCATAGTTAGTTTAATCAACAAAATCTGAATGGGTGACTCTAAGATAAATGACTTAGTTTATTCCAGAAATGACTATAAGGACAAAGGAAGAGAAAGAAAGAGATAGAAGAGAAACTTATAGAGTAAAAGAGATTTGAAGTTTGTATCACCCAATCATAATATGTGGATCCAAATTTGGATCTGTTTATTTTACAAACTTTACAATAAATTTATGACATTTATGAGGCAATTGGGAATTTGAACACTGAATATTTGATGATATTAAGGAACTGTTAATGTTTTAGAGTATGCTACTGGTATTATGGTTATGTTCCATAGTAATTCTTTTGTTTTAGGGACACAATATGAAATACTTAGGACTGAAATAATTTGCTTCACACTAATACAGAAGGGGCAGAAGCGGGTGATGAGATAAAAGAATCAAGCGATAATTGCTATGGCCTGAATGTTTGTGTGCACCCAAACTGATATGCTGAAATCTGAACCCCTAGAGTGAGGGTATTAGGAGGTGGGGCCTTTGGAAAGTAATTAAGTCATGAGTCTGGGGCCCTCATGAGTGAGATTAATGCCTTATAAGAAGAGACATGAGAGAATTTAGAGAAATAAGTGTTTATTGTTTAAGCCACCCAGTCTATGGGAATTTGTTGTAGCAGTTTCAATGAACTTAGACAATAATGATCAGGTTGGTGATGGAAACATGGGAAGTGGTTATACAGTACAGTAATGCATACTGTCTACTTTTTTATACGCTTAAAGTTTTTCAGGATAAAATACCATGAAATGTGGGGTGCCTGAGTGGCTCAGTGGGTTAAGCATCTGACTTAGGCTCAGGTCATGGTTTGTGGGTTTGAGCCCCCCGCATCGGGTTCTGTGCTGACAGCTCAGAACCTGGAGCCTGCTTTAGGTTCTGTCTCTCCCTCTCTCTCTGTCCCTCCCCTGCTCGTGCTCTGTCTTTCTCTCTAAAACAAATAAATAAACATTAAAAAGATTTTTAAAAGATATTATGAAAAGTAATGAAGTTGCCGAAGAAAAGGTGACAGTTGGTCTGCAACAGTACAGAGAAAATTGTTCTCACTTCTAAGACTTAGCATCTCAGTGGAGTAGAAAATCTAGGAAGCTGCTCTCTAGAATCTCCACTTCTAGGAAAAATAAGTAAATTTTAATAAGAATGAGTCAGGGGAATGAGTTTTGGAATTTATGGCTGCCCAGGAATGTTATGATTCATATGCAGCTTATAATCTTTATACTTCCCTATCCGTTATTAATGAATCTTCTAAATATATTTTTTGTACTAAGAATGGTTATAGCAAATCTCAGCTGTTCTGGAATTCTAGGAAATGGGCAAAATTCAGTCTGTACCCAGGCAGTAATTTTATGAAACTAGTTATGGGAGCAGGGGATGGGAATTGAAGGTAGATTGGTATGGTGAAAAAATGTGTTTTGCTCCTATATTTTATGGAGAATAAAAATTTGTCCTGGAGTCCTATTGATTATGTTTAATGTCCTATATAATCTGCAGTTCCAGATACTGTGAAGGTGATGATATATAAGAGAAGGGGAGACTTGTTCCTCTCCCTGGGCAATATTCACGCAGCATCTCCCTTGCTTAGATGGTTGATGTGGGCTCTCTGCATCTTTGCCCCTATAAATATAAATATAAATATAAATATAAATATAAATATAAATATAAATATAAATATAAATATAAATATAAATATAAATATAAATAAATATATATTGATATGCTAAAGTAGATAGTATGCATTACTGTACTGTATAACCATTTCCCATGTTTCCATCACCAGCTTGTATGTATGTGTGTGTGTGTGTGTGTGTGTGTGTGTGTATATATACACACACACACACACACACATATATGTATATATATGTGTGTGTGTGTTTATTTATTTTTGAGAGAGAGCAAGACAAAGTGCAGGTAGGGGAGGAGCAGAGAGAGAGGGAGACACAGAACCCAAAGCAGGTTCCAGGCTCTGAGCTGTCAGCACAGAGCCCAACATGGGGCTCAAACCCATGAATCGTGAGATCGTGACCTGAGCGAAAGTCAAGACACTCAACTGACTGAGCCAGCCCTAGGAGCCCCTGTTGCCAGCCTATTTTTATTAACTGGGTTAAATTTTTATGTTTCTCAGAAAAGCTGAGGTACCAATATTCATTAATAAGGATAGTTGTTAATTTTCATGGAGCAATTGTGATTCATTTTAGTGAAAATCTCAAACCTAAAGAGAAACCAGAGAATGTTAATGTTCCCATCTCTGAGGAATAGGCCATTTTCTTGTGAATCTCTGACTAACAAATGGCATAGCATTTGGAACAAAAGTTTTTCTTAGAGCAGATTAATGCCATGGCCAAAATATATTTCTTGGCTGGAGTTTCTCCGCAGAAGGATCAGGCAGAGACATGACGTCCTTTTATTAAATTCTTTTGTCGTATATTTTGATTCAGGGAGTATTCTCTTAGGTTCACACTTGGGTATGAATGGTTGGAGTTGACTGAAATACAAATTAGCAAGCTCTCCCCATATAACAGATGTGTCTACAAACTAGCTGTTGGCAGGTAAGTTACTGAAAGAACTCTTGCATCATGGTGGGGAGCACATGCTCTGGCATAAACTGTGCTCAAATCCTGATCCACCATTTTCCAGCTCTGTAACCTTAAAGCTACTTATCCTGCCTGTGTCTCAGTTTCCTCACCTGTAAAAAGGTAGTGATAACAGCAGTTATTTCCCAAGGTTCTGTCAGGCTGTTACAGAAATTATATGAGCGAATACATATGAAGTCCTTAGAAGACAGCCTAGTCCATAATAAGCACTCACTCAGTGCTGGTCATTATTAATGCCTGGTCTTGTCAAACCTGCTCTAAGCTATCCTTTGTCCTTTATCACTTTGTTCTATATCCATTACTTTTCTCTAGTACAATGGAAAAAAGATCAAGCGGTTAGAAGTGGACGATCCTGGCTTCAAATCCCGACAGTGGCATTACATAACTTCATTAAGCCTTCATGCCATATCTATAACATGAGACTACAATAATACCTACCTACCATAGTTGCTGTGAGAATGGAATGAGATCATGGTAGTGGTGTTGAGAAGAGCCACGAAGAGTGGATTTCAGTAAATATGAGTAGCCCTCCCTTCATGAGGACCTTATAATCTGTCTTCTTGCTCCTGGAGTGTTGATTCTTTACTCCTAGTGCTTGCATTGCTGCCCAACATGAACCTTCCACATTCAGGTGTTTTTTTTTTGTCTTCTCCATTCCTTGTGGGTTTCTGAGACATGGACCGAGCCCCATTTTATTGGGGGGGCGGTTAGTAAAGGTCAAGATACTTATGTTATGAATGAAACAAATATTTATTGAGTGACAACTATGGAAGCACTGTGGAAGAGAGACATGGGCTCCTATTGTACTTGGTATAAAATTCTTATTTCTTGTCAGGGTCTCAATGATCTGACACCTGCCTTCCTTGCCAATTCAGGCCTCCTTTGGGTTCAAGAGCAGAGGTTCTCATGCCAGATGGCCCCTCTTGCCCAGGCCACTCCCCATGTCATGCCTTATGGCTGTTTGCTTCTCATTTTTCAGGCTTAGGCATGTCTTCCTTGGAGATGGTTTACCTGACACTGCCTATTTTCTATTACTTTATTGGGTTTATTGCCTTCAGAACCCTTACCACCCTCTGTAATGATAGGAATATTCATTTACTTGCTTATACTCTATATCCTCTCAGACTATAAACTCTATGAAGGAACATATAATATGCAATACCTAGCATGTTAGCTGGCACATAATGGGTACAATAAATAAATAGTAGTTGCATGGATGCATTTTCCTTAAATGTCAATGAAAAAATAAATGATTGAGGAAAATGCCAACCTTGTCTCCAACAATAGTCAGACTTAATTCATGCTATAGCCATAAGGGTTTGGGGCAAGTTGCCACGCACCTTGCTGGGCTTCCCCTTCCCAGTAGGGCCCTCACCATCCTCCACAAAGCCGGGGTCCCCTTGCTTCCTGTTTCTGGAGATCGTGAACTTTTCCCTAAGTCAGGACAAAAAACTCAGGTGAAAATCTTCTAATAGCTCTGTTCTTCTCATTCAGCACTAGCTTCAGATGATCACACCAATTTGTATGGACATTGTTCATGAACAAAGAATAGAGCCTCCCTTCTACAGGCATTTTAAGGACTCTCTTAAGTGCTGGACATTTTTATTTTTGGAGGCTCCACTCCCTCATCATATCAAACATATTAAAATGAATTCATATCCCATATTTAATATGATACTTTTGCTATAAAATATGTTAGAAAATATTTTTGTAATGTTGCTCTTAGAATTTTTGGTTGGGGGGCACCTGGGTGGCTCAGTCGGTTAAGCATCCAACTTCGGCTCAGGTCATGATCTCGCGGTCCATGAGTTCGAGCCCCGCGTCGGGCTCTGTGCTGACAGCTCAGAGCCTGGAGCCTATTTCAGATTCTTTGTCTCCCCCTCTCTGACCCTCCCTATTCATGCTCTGTCTCTCTCTGTCTCAAAAATAAATAAACCTTAAAAAAATTAAAAAAAAAGAATTTTTGGTTGGGACTAACATTTAATTTTTGTTTGACTGTTAAAAAAAAGAGATAGGCATGAGATCTACCAATTTAGACAGAGCTTCTAAGTCTTCTGAAGGAAACATTTTGGATAAATAATTACACAAGTAATCTTTAAATCAGTGCTATTGGAGTTACTGTTTTTGGATTGTACTCCAGAAATAATTTTTGATGGAGCACTTAACTTTAATTCTTAAAAACCTATGGTCCCTATTGCTTAGTATTTCTAGATTTATGAATCAGAAGATGTTATTGGAAGGTAGTGTGTTGTCTCACTAAAGGAAATGAGCTGCTTTGTGAGGTAATGAGCTTGCCGTTACTGGAAGGGTTCATGCTGGCCTTTTGGAATGTTACTACATCCTTGCATTTTGTAACCATATAGCATACATTTGGAACATTTCGAGGATCCCAAGCTGGAAAATGTCTCCAGAATGTCAATTCTCCCAACTAAGGAAATATACGCATTTGGTTGATATGCTGAACTGTGATGATAGGTTGACAGACTTGATTTTGACAGCTGAGCCCATTGATTTTCCTGGCTCACATTGCAATTGTGCACTTTAGGTAGGCGAGGGTCCTATTACATACAATAGGAACCTGCAAGTGCCTTTGCATGTGCACTCACAAGTGTGCATGTATGTGCACACACAGAAACATGTAACTGAAACTCTGCAAAAGACATTCAGGTCCAAATTGACCTCGGCCAAAAAGTCTGAAGTAATTTCATTGTCAAAATATACTTTGCCGAAACCTTTAAGGCTCCTCAGAATGAAGCTGGGTGATGAGGTTCATTTCAGTTAATATTGTATCTTTTGTGAGGGAATGAGTTTAAAGGACTTCTTGCTGATTCTAAGGAAAATGTGTGCCAGGGATTGGAAAATCCTATGTGAGAAGCTGATTACAGTTCGAGGAACTTTATCTGTATTTTTGGGGTGCTGCACTTGCAGTTAAAAGCTTGCTAAATAAGAAGGAGATGTGATCCTATGGAACTAGGAATGCAGTAAATGAAGGTGGAGGCATATTCTCCCCCTCTCTCATGCCGCTTCTCTCTGTATTTCTTTCTTCTCCTCCTTGCTGGCTTTTCCTATGACTCAGTGGAGATGGCAGGAAATGCCAGCCCCCAACCCCCAGCTTTGAGGTTTACAGCTTCTCTGTTCCAGACACCGGACCATGCTGGGATTGAAATCTTTAGCCACAATTACAGATCCCTATGAAACGGTCTGGGAGTCTGTTCAGGTTGTGTTAGACCTGGCCATGGGGACCGGATCTTTCATGTGACTTGACTGTCAGCAGTCCGTTCGAGTGAATGGGGTAGACAGTTCTCTGGAAAATAGGGTGTCTTTGACTCAGTCTAGGAGAACTCCTTTAAAGGTATCTGCTCTTTCACCCATTTTAAGTTTTGTTTAAGAATAATTGAGAGAGGGGATTTACATTTGTAAGAAAAAAAATACCCATTGTAAATGAATATTATATAGAAACACAGGTAATCAAAGCAAAAGATAATGGAAACTAATTTTGTTTTGCCTGCACATAAAATACAATTAAATTACTCCTCAAATTAATAATTAGCTTTGCCTTTATCAAATACTTTCCTTTGCATGCCTTCAAGAATTCTCATGATTGAGTACAAAATAAGCCTGAGTTGTACTTTGCCACAGATAAGACTGGGGCAGGAATGATCCCTTGAGGAAACTTATAGACCAAGATGGCTGAATCACTTCCCTAAAAGATCACCTCTGATGCCTGGGACATACTCAGTACCCCAGAGTTCCCAAAGAACAAGGATCCAAATATGCAAATCCTGCCAAATTATTATTGAACAAAGCTGCCTCTGAATCATTGGAAAGTAAATGAGGGAAATAATCTCACTCAACCTGTCCCAGTGGCACTGTTAAGTCATCCCTGGCCCACCCCTTCCCCATTTGCTCTATCTTCTCTCCAATATTTCTGAAATTTGTGGCCACTGCCTCACCTAAATGGACCTTATCATTACTTGGCAGAACTACTGGGAAACTAGTGCTAAAAATTATTCATTCTTTAGTGAATGAACATCAAAAAACACATTCATATGGGGTTGCCTCTGGAACGAGGGAATGGACAAGACACACTTGCGGCTTAGGAAAGGTTCTCCCAGAGACTTTTCTCATTGCACTTGTACCAAGTTTTATCATTTTTGTTATTACTGATTCCCTGCTAGGGAAAGAGTTTCTGAGGGAGCCATAGGCTAAGGCATAGCATGCTTGGGAGCTACATCGGTTTGATTTTGGATCAAGTTTTGCTAGTGGTCAGTAGTTCTTACCACTTCATTATGGCTCCTGTAGTTTCTGCCAGTGATTTAGAAGTGTGTGTGTGTGTGTGTGTGTGTGTGTGTGTGTCTGTGTGTGTGTCTGCCTGTGCTTGCTTTGTGTTTTTATTAGGGTATGGAATTTTGCTTTCTCCAAATACCTGAAATATTTCTTTTATGTACTCTTACCAACCTGCTCTTCTTGACAAGGCCATCTCAGATCCAATTAGATAAAAAGTAGATTGCCAAGGGTTTTGTGACATTTAATGATACTTACTTTGTAAGATCAGGATAATCATTCGTGAGAAATAAAACACTTTCATTTGTTGGTAAATTTGTGATTTCTTTAAAAACTCGAGCAAATCAGGCTGGACATCCCTCAGCCTTCTGTCTCCCACCTTGCTAAACTCCTCCATAAGTGCACATGGCCATCCTTCTCTTCCTTCTCTCCCACATGAAGCGAAGTCTCCCTACCTGCGCCCTGGAATGTGCTCCTGCAGGACTTGACCCTGTCCACAGCTCCACCTAACAAAGTATACAAACGTGACCATAGGCACATCTGTCTCCCACTTGAAAAAGAGAAGCGGCAGGCACCAGTCTCTCCTGCAGCTCAGCAACCTGTGCTAGCTCAGCTCCACCTCTTTCCTCCCTCATAGTCGCCTCCTCCCCTCTTGGTCACTCCTCAGTTCACTTTCGTCCACCTCTCCTGTCCTCACAGCCTGGCTCAGACTTCCTACACCGAGGTCAGCAATAACCATAGCTTCGCCCAAAGCACTTCTCACCTCTAACCTTCCTGTCCTTGCTGCTGCCCTTGACACTTTCAACCACTCCCACAATCCCAAACCTAACTCCTCCTTGCCTTCTGGGCACCGCTTTGGGTTCTTCTCTGCTGCCTTCCTTGCCCTGGTGCCTTACACCATTTCCTCCTCACCCGGTGTTCTCACTACCCCATCTTCTGAAGTCTCCCAAATCTCTGTGTTCAGTCCACATGTCTCTTCTGAGCAGTAGCCACATGTGTCCAACTCCAGACATCTGGACTTCCAATGTGGATACCCCATTGGTCTCTTACATCAATATGGCTGGCCTACTCTTGTCCACTGCACGGCGCCTTACCAGACCTGCCCCCCTTCCTGTGTTGCCTAGCTCAGAGGATGACACCAGCCCGTGCCCAGTTGCTCAGTCCAGAAACCTCTGAGTCACTCATGATTTCCTCATGCTCACCCTAGGCATCAGGTCAGGCACCACATTTTGCCTTTCACAGTCTCTGTTCCTTTTTTTAGCTATCAGTTGTGCCTTTCCTGGATTATAGAAACAACACTGAGCAGTCTCATTTTATTGATTTCAGTCTTTGCCCTCATATCCATCCAACTGCACTGAAGCCAAGGTAATCTTTCTGAAACACAAATGTGGTGATGCCAATTCCTTGCTTAAAATTCTTCAAAAGCTCTCAGTCATGCAGAGTAAAGTCTGTGTTGCTTAGCACAGTACATTCAGCCTTAATCTGGCTTTAGCTTGTGCCTCCAACCTCATTTCCTGCCAAGCCCCTCACTCTCAGCCGTGTGCTCTGTGGCTTGAGAAAAGCCAAATCTTTTATTTCTTTTCTTATCCTCATCTTTCCAATCCATAAGAGTTTCATTTCCTCTTATAGATTTGCCAAAAGCAAAGTAGCAGCTCTGATCCCCTGCAATGTAATCAGTCTATAATTTGCTTCAGCATGAAAATGTTTCTGCTTTCGATGTCCTTGGTTATTTATACTTCTCTATTTTTGCCCCTACTGCCCGGAAGGAGGATTCATGGACTGGAGCATTGACAGTGACGAAACAGGTAGATTCTAGGCTTAGAGCCTAGCTGTTCCCATTCATTCTTTCTTTTGTTTTATCGTTTCTAAGGAACTAGAAGACTGGTTCCTGACCAGTTGGCAGTTGGTCAGTCTGAGCTCATGGTGGTTACTCTTCATTAATTAGAATAGGTAAATATTAAGATTTCAGGCCGGTACTTTGCATATGCCAATCCTTACACAAAGAATTTCCTCCCAATTCCATGCCCTGTTTTCCCAGTGTGAAATCTTCCTCTTGCCTCCAGATCTAGCTCACACACTTTTTCCTCTTTACACCCTTCCCTCATGCTTGTCCTTCTCAAGGACAGTCCATGACTTCCTTGAAGCTCACACAGTTAACATGATACACAGAATTACGGTTAACATGGTACACACTGAATACCAACCTCCCATCCGTTTCTCTCTCTCCTGCACTTGACTGAAGTCTCCACAGGCATCCCCGCCAAGTCTCATTCATTAATGTCATCAGTGTCTGACCCAGTGCCTGGTATGCAGTAGCTGCTTAGTAAATGTCTGTGAGATAAAGTGTTTACGTACTTGGAAGAAAATAATGGAATTAATTTATCCTATTGTTTAACCCTATTTACAAAAGCATTTCATTTTTTTATGTTAAATACAATTTATTATCAAATTGGTTTCCATACAACACTCAGTGCTCATCCCAACAGGTGCCCTCCTCAATGCTCCTCACCCACTTTCCCCTCTCCCCCACCCCCCATCAGCCCTCAGTTTATTCTCAGTATTTAAGAGTCTCTTATGATTTGCCTCCCTCCCTCTCTCTAACTTCCCCCCCCTTCCCCTCCCCCATGGTTCTCTCTTAAGTTTCTCAGGATCCACATATGAGTGAAAACACATGGTATCTGCCTTTCTCTGCCTGACTTATTTCACTTAGCATAACACTCTCCAGTTCCATCCACATTGCTACAAATGGCCAGATTTCATTCTTTCTCATTGCCAAGTAGTATTCCATTGTATATACAAACCACATCTTCTTTATCCATTTGTCAGTTGATAGACATTTAGGCTCTTTCCATAATTTGGCTATTGTTGAAAGTGCTGCTATAAACATTGGGGTACAAGTGCCCCTATGCATCAGCACTCCTGTATCCCTTGGGCAAATTCCTAGCAGTGCTATTTCTGGGTCATAGGGTAGGTCTATTTTTAATTTTCTGAGGAACCTCCACACTGTTTTCCAGAGCGGCTGCACCAGTTTGCATTCCCACCAACAGCGCAAAAGTGTTCCCATTTCTCGACATCCTCTCCAGCATCTATAGTCTTCTGATTTGTTCATTTTAGCCACTCTGACTGTCATGAGGTGGTATCTCAGTGTGGTTTTGATTTGTATTTCCCTGATGAGGAGTGATGTTGAGCACTTTTTCACATGTCTGTTGGCCATCTGGATGTCTTCTTTGGGAAAGTGTCTATTCATGTCTTCTGCCCATTTCTTCACTGGATTATTTGTTTTTTGGGGAGTGTTGAGTTTGGTAAGTTCTTTATAGATTTTGGATACTAACCCTTTTTCTTATATGTCATTTGCAAATATCTTCTCCCATTCTGTCGGCTGCCTTTTAGTTTTGTTGATTGTTTCCTTTGCAGTGCAGAAGCTTTTTATCATGACGAAGTCCCAATAGTTCATTTTTGCTTTTAATTCCCTTGCCTTTGGAGATGTGGTGAGTAAGAAATTGCTGCAGCTGAGGTCAGAGAGGTTTTTTTCCTGCTTTCTCCTCTAGGGTGTTGATGGTTTCCTGTCTCACATTCAGGTCCTTCATCCATTTTGAGTATATTTTTGTGAATGGTGTAAGAAAGTGGTCCAGTTGCATTCTTCTGCATGTTGCTGTCCAATTCTCCCAGCACCATTTGTTAAAGAGACTATCTTTTTTCCATTGGATACTCTTTCCTGCTTTGTCAAAGATTATTTGGCCATACATTTGTGGGCCCAATTCTGGGGTCTCTATTCTATTCCATTTGTCTGTGTGCCTGTTTTTGTGCCAATACCATGCTGTCTTGATGATTACAGCTTTGTAGTGGAGGCTAAAGTCTGGGATTGTGATGCCTCCCACTTTGGTTTTCTTCTTCAATATTATTTTGGCTATTTGGAGTCTTTTGTGGTTCCATACAAATTTTAGGATTGCTTGTTCTAGCTTTGAGAAGAATGCTGGTGCAATTTTGATTGGGATTGCATTGAATGTGTAGATTGCTTTGCGTATTATTGACATTTAACAATATTTACAAAGGCATTTCAAATAGTACACGAGGCATCACAATAGATCAGAGCCTTTGAAATCACCAGAGCATGCTGGTAACTGTTTCCCAGTGAGGATTCTTATGCAGATGTATGTGGATAAATGAGAGGAACCTCTGCAAGATTCCACCAGATGCCACTTTGGTTCGCCAGAGTTGGCCGGTCCCTGTAATACAAAAACAAATCTGACACTGAGCCCTGATCTGAACAGATTTGTTCTTTCTTGAAGCAACTCCCACTAGGGTTCCTTGGACTCTTCAAGGTGAAAATCCTAAGCCTGGGTAGTAAGTATCTCTTCAGGCCACAAAAACGTGGGACATTTTTCAGTACATCTCTTTTCCCTCCATGCTCCCAGTTGACTGACTGGAACTCACTCTGTTGAAGTCCTTCCCTCTGATTCGATACCGGGTGGTCTGAGGCACTACACCACCATCCTCGCCATGTCACCAGAGTCCCCTTCACTTCCAGGCCCTGGCACGATGAGGCGATGGCTGACTAAGCACAGCTGCCCCCAGACCACATCCCTCCAACTCTGCCCTTTAAGGATTTCATTTCTAGCAGTCACCCTTGGGGTGGCTCTTCTCGCCCTAGTTTCAGCAGGTTTGGGCCGGGTGCAGGGTTAGGGCTGCTGAAGAGTCTTGTTCATGGGACAGCTGTTTCCTACTTTCCCTGAAGACCAGATCCCCTTCCCTGGTCAAACAGGTGGGTTTGTGTTTAACTTCAGGACCCGGCACAGAGATAGGTTTGTTTCCCCTCCTTCTTCATTCGAGGCACTGGCTTTCCAGTGGGGATCTCCTGCCAGCTCTGCTCCCTCTCAGGACCGTCCTGCTTATTCTCTTTTCAGGTTCAACCAATGAAGCAGCTCAAGTTCCTCTATCACTTTGGGGCTCACAAGACATTTGAATTGATCAAAGCAGCTCTTGACTTTTGCCTTCTGAGACCTCAAAAGCCTCCCAAGCCCCACCGGGTCCAGGCACCCACACACTGTTGCCATCTCATTGATACTGCTGTCTAGAACACAACACAAACTCCCCGCATCCCTCAGAGATGGTATTTTGAGAAAATTACTCAGCATTTAAATGTCGAAATAATCGAGCCCACGCCCCCATAAATAATGATGTAAAGGACAGAAATGAGGCATCGCCACTGCCCAGGCTACAAAGGACCTTCAGGGCCATGGAGTCCAGCCCACACCTTTCACAGGTGAAGAGCAGAGAGGGGGCAGTGTTGGGTCATATGGCTCCACACTGCAGCTCCCAGTGACCTCTCATGAGGTCACGTCTAGGACCAGACATCTTACCTGCATAAAACCCCCAATGTCAATTGTTTTCTTTTCAGAATTATCTTACATCGTCCTTCTGCTAAGATAAAAGGAAAGGGAAATGGATGTTGACTCTTGAGGAAACACTGTGATGCTATTTGGGTCCTGCCAGAGCAGACACTCTAATTCACTTCTTGCTAATGGGAGGTAGCAAAATCACACACAGCTCTTTAAAACCCATCTTGGAAGTAGGTCCTGGAGAGCAGCAGCCCCAGGCAGGCGCTCTTCTATGGAGACCTTCACTGTGTTTGTCTAATGAAAAAGGGGACCTGACTCACTCAGTGAGATGTTTTCCGAATTTGTTTTTCCATGTGGCAGAGGCAGCAGCAGCAGCTAGACATTTTGAGAGGGTGGAGCAGCAGGACGAGACAACGGATACTTACACACAGGCTGGCAGAATGTTCCAGCAGGATTAGTAGGTGGAAGGAGCACTCGCATTGAGAGAGTCTGATTCCCCAGAGCCATCTCTCTTGCACAGACATATTCTCCCAATTAATTTCTTTTCAAATAGTTGTCCTGATCCTGATCATTAAAAACAAAAACAACCCCCCCCCCCCCAGAAAAAACACATATCATGAAAGTTGATACACATTCTATAGATGCCAGGTGCCAAGCTCCATGCTGGGTGCAAGGGGAAAACAGCACTCTTGTAGGTTCCGACTAAGAATATCAGCAAAGCAAGGTACCTGCGAGTCTGTGGCACCTCAGCAGTGAAAACTGTCCCTCCTTAGGGCAGTCAGAATGAGATCTGAGCCTGGTAATTCGTATAATCTAAGAATTGAGCAGGCTGTTTATATTCTGTATCCTTATAGCCTTATACGTGATGTTACCTCCTTTTGGGAGGCTTTTCATTCCTCCATTGTCAAAATAATTAAGGTTCATAAAGCCCATGTAAATAGGTTCTCTTGGAGAATATATTGGGTGCGGAATTCATCTGGTTGGTGGTACCCTTCTCTAAGCTTCCTAATCATGCCGTACATGTTTCATTAGATCATCAATGACCATAATGCAATTTCTAGAGGTCATTTCTTGAGGTTGTCCTATCAATAACATTTGACCTAGTAGATTACTTACCTTCTAGGACACAATAGTCTCCTGGCCTGACTCATCCTACGCATGTTGTTCTGCTTCATGGAGTTCTCATCAACTTGAGCTCTAAACAATACCCTCTACCAGTGTTTCGTTCTTAGTTTTGTTGGGTGCTACACTGATTAACACCAGGGGGTGCATTCACAGAGATATCTATATCCTTGGTGCTCCCTGGAGTTGTGCAGTGCCCTGCTATCCACACAGACCAGTATGTACTATAGCATGATCACAGAGTAGACAATGCTGATCTGCCCCGTTTGTTACCAGTTCATGACAAGATGCAGACAGATATTGACAGAACACATCTAGAAACATTTAGAACAGTGTGACCTTGGTGTTACATCCACATCTGCAGTCAGTAGACTCTTCCCGTTGTTCATAGTATAATGGGGACAGTTTGAGCATCGGTGGACTCAAGTGGTGAGTCACAACTGATACAAGCTGGGTCCTGGGAATGAGCAATAGAATCGTGTTGCAACATGTGGTGTTTTAGGTTTAATTAGTCAACTGAAAACTACACAAAATTTCTTCTATTGAAAGAATTTAAATTATCAAAATGTTATCAGATAAATTGTTGAAAGTGACTACTGATGGATTGAAGACGAATGTTGAAAATATGACTTCCTTTGTTTCATTTGTATAAAAGTTAAAAAAGAATATTCTGAAGCTCAGAAGTTGCTTTAACATTTCTTTTTCCATTCTCATCAACCTGCCTCTTCTACCATAAGTAATATATAAACAAAACATAGGAACAATTAGGCATATATTACCCTGAATAAATACTGTTGTCATCAGTCCAACCTAGAGTAGATAAATCAGCAAGCAAGAAGCAAGCTCATTTATCATATTTAAACGTTAGATATTGATATCTGCAGTGTGTGTTCAGGTTTTGAAAATGGGGAATCAGTATTTAATTCATAATATGTTATTTAATTATAATTATAAAGGATAAGAAGTTACAAACTCAATGCTCTTATTACTCACCAGACACATAATTTCAATGAGCAATGTGTAGTTTTGGTTATTTTCTCTTGATTGTGTTTTTTTCTTATATTATTGAAATGTACTTTTACTTTTTTAAATCTAATAATAAAAATGAAGGCCTGTGTTATGTATGCCATTATTTTTATTTCATTCCCCCTTTCTAGTAATTTACTTTTATTTGCTTTTATCAAAATATTAGTTTGCAATGGATTAAAACATAAGATATATGTTAGAAACACACACACACACACACACATATATATATATACATACACACAAACACACATATATATATGTTGGGGCACCTGGGTGGCTCAGTTGGTTAACCATCCAACTCTTGGTTTCTGTTCAAGTCATGATCTCACAGTTCACGAATTCCAGCCCCACGTAGGGCTCTGCTTGGGGTTCTCTGTCTCCCTCTATCTGCCCCTCCCTTGCATGCTCTCTCTTTCTCTCTCATAATAAATAATAAATGAACATTAAAAAAAAGAATTAAAAAAATATATAAACACACACACACACATACACACATGACAGAGCTCCTGGAGTTGGACAAGTCCTTCTCTTCTTTATGTATACTCACTCCCATGATATCATCAAGATTCACATTCTTAAATTCCACCCAAATGCCAATGACTTCTAAATGTATCTCTTCAGCCCAGACCTCTCCTCTGAACTCAGCCTGTCCAATTGCCTACTTGACATTTCCACCAGGATGAGTAACAAATCCAAAATTGAACTCCTGATCTTCCCCCATCCCCACCCAAGATGCTCTGCTTACAAGTTTTGTCATCTCAGTAAATGGAAATATCATCTTTCTACTGGCTCAGACCAAGCACTCAGAGTCGTTCTTGACTCTTTTTTTTCTCACACTCCACATCCCATCTATATTGACATCAGATTGGTTCCATCTGCAAAATACATGCAGAATTTAACCATTTCTCACCACCTCTCTTTCATTCAAATCCTAGCCTTTATCCCCATTTGCCTGGATTATTGCAGTGGTGTCCTAAACAATTTCTGCTTTCACCCTTGCCTTATAGTTTCTACTCAGCAGAGCAACTAAAATGAGTCTTTCAAAGCTAAGGGCAGATCTTGCTATGCCTCTGCTCAAATCATTCCAGTGAAACCCCATCTTAGTCTGCAAGTCACTAGTAAGGACTAACGACCATACATGATCTGCTTTCCTCCTGGGCTCACTTGGCTCAACCTCACTGGCTTCCTTCTTTCATCAAATGTATGAATCATGTTCCTGCCTTAGGGCCTTTGCACTCATGTTTTTCTTTTCTGGAAACTCTCCTCACCTATAGATCCCTTTAGCTTGCTCTCCCAGTATTTGCTTCAATGTGACCATATCAAAGAAGCTTCTTTTTCAGGCTTTATTTAAATTTGCATTCCTCTGGCTTCCTCAATGTCCTCCTTTTTTTTTCCTCCATAGAAATTAATACTTTCTAAAATACCGTATAATTTTTTAAAGGTTTTCACTATAATACAAACAGCTGAAGAACAAGGATTTTTATCTCTTGTGTTCACTGTCAACTCCCTAGAACCTAGAGCAGAACCTGACACATAATAGGTACTTATTCTGTATATTATGAGCTCTGTTATTTGATTGTGAGCCCCTGATCAGGAGAGAAGATGCCCTATGACATTTTTCATTATCTGGGCTTAACCCAGTGCCTATTAAAGAGCAATGAATGGGCATATTCACTAATAAATCAATGAAAGGCTATCTTGGGACACTGCAATTGGTGAAGGTATATCACCAGACCTCTGGGTTTTTATTATCTTTTTATAAAGATGAGACAGCTGCAAAATAAAAATATTTATCTAGATGGGAGGAACAAATAATAACCTATGTAGTTCTGGGAAAGAATATGTAATTGATTTTGGGGGGTAGAACAGGTGTATTTTGAGTCATAGTCCATGGCCACAGAGAGTGAAAGAAGGTTTTCTCCAGGTGAGATGGGAACAGGTTTGAATGAAGTATGTTTGGTGGGAGTTTGAGCAAATCACCGGGGCTGAATGTACCTCTCCAATTTTGAAGACTTAGCCTGTCAGTCATCAATATCTCCTCTCCCTTTTCTCTTTCAAAAAGTAACATCCGAAAGTAAAAACTCTGATCCACTAGAAAGAGAACCATATCCTCAAAGTATTTACCTTAAGACAAGTTGCAGACTCAAATTTCAGGAGACAGACTTCAGCCATCGTGTACATGTAAGAGATACATTCTTCTAGCGGTTAAAAAAAATATTTCTTTTTTCTCAGAAACAGGGAAGAAATGGTGACTACATTTTAGGAGGTGATAGAAAAGTTTATAGAAGCTCATGGAGGCTGCTTCCCCTTCCCAAGATTATAAAGGAATTGTGTCATGTAGTCACTCATGCTTTAGTGTGAACAAGCCTATCTTATTTCTTTCTTGGGGAGATTTGCACCGTAGACCTCATCTGTGCTTATAAATGAGTGGATTTAGGTGTCAGCAGTTAAGTGAGAGAAGGGATAGTTCTATTTATTAAATTAATGTGCTTCCATCCAGCTTATATATTTCTCTTTATATTTCCAAATTCCTAGACAGGTTGAATGGTTTACTTTAACCCAAGAGATCACTAAACATGGAAAGTGTTGTCAGGAAAGGCCTCTAACCCCTGGGTATTTGACTTGCACTCTTATTGAATAGCTTTAAACTTCAAGTGGTAAGAATACTCATGAAGAAGAGCTTTTATGATGGCTAGTGTGTTGTACAACTTGGCTCTTGCTGAATAGGGCCAGAGTCCAAGGTATATAATATTCTCCAACATTAACTGGGACCTTGGAGAATCAGAATGGTATGCTTTTGGGGATTTTAGATGTGAAAATCTATTATTTATCCTGCCTGGCATCTATTATACAGCTAGCTATGAAAATGCCAAAACATTGATTATATTCACTGCTTTCTTAGTTGATGCTCTGAATTTTGTGAAGTTGCTGAACATTCCAGTTTTATATTTCCATTAATTATTTATAAAAGGATATTTGTTCCATGGAAAACTTGAATTCAGTAAGTTCTAATTTGTGAAAGGGGGAAAGTCCACCTATCAGTCAGTATGTCACTTCTGGAAGCCTCATTTTTCTCGTCTTGTATAATGAGATTTTTGAACCAGAGAACTACACAGTTTGAGCTGAGAAATAGAGCATGGACTTTGTTTCCTATTTTGGATGGTGTGACAATCTTGGAAATGCACTGTGGATGTTGAAATGTTGACATATGAGAGACATGTTGGTGGTTTATAAGTACAGAGAACATAGTGACATAGTATTTGAAATTATGTCTGTTTTTGTGAGCCTAGGAAGGATAGTTAGAACAATGTTCGGGCCCCACTAGATAAGAGAATTTCTAACTTTAAACAATACCCATGAACAGTCTAGAGATGTATCCAAGAGAAAGATGGGTGTAATGTAGGATCTGAATTTATTCTCTTCAAACATCAATTCCTCCTTTGTGTCCAGTTTACTTCTTTGGACTGTTTTTGTTTGTTTCCTTGGGAGAAAAACATAAAGTGTTTATCTGCAGTAGGAAATACTACAATGTTCTGAAGTATGGCAAATCATTCCTCAATTTTTTTTATCTTATCATAACAACTATCACTCCTGTGGTGTTCATCGTGTGCCAGAAGTTTTCAAATCATTTCACAAATACTAACTATAGTGACTCACACAACAACATTCTGCAAGGGGTGCTATTATTATCAGTGTTTTATAAATAAGAATACTGAGGCATGGAGAGGTTAAGTAACTTGTCCAAGCTCACATTGCCAATAAGAGGCAGGGCCAGGACATAGATGTAGGCAGTCTGGTTCCAGAATCCATTGAATATTATTATATTTAGCCACCTCTTATTAGTAAGATTAAGTCTCCTTGAAAAAGTGTTCTTATTTTTTGATATTAAAAATATTTTGATTTTAGGTAAATTAAGGCTATAAGAGTCTATCAGTATTCTACTTATCCTTTTATCTCCCTTGCATACTTCAATATTTCTTTCCATGTATCAAGATTTCAAACTGGATCTTCAAGAAAAATCAGTAAAGTTAATAAGCCTCTAGAATTTGATTACAGAAGATAGAAGACAGAATTTATAAGAATTATGAATCAGAGAGCTGAAATCAATATAGACTATACAGATATTAAAAAGGAATGTTATTAAAGACAATATTTCTATACATTTGAAAACTCTGATGAAATGGACAAGTGCCTTGAAAAACACAAACTAAAAAAGCTCATTCACAAAGAAACAGATAACCTGAATGTATTGAGGTAATTGAACTTGTGGTTAAAAACCTTACCATAAAGGAAACTCCAGGTCTAGGTGGTTTCACTGGTAAGTTCTAAAATTCTGCACATAACATTCCAGAATATGAAAAAGAAGAAATACTTCCTAATTCATTCTATGAGGCTAACATTAACTGACACACAAACCAGGCATATATATTTCAGGAATTGTTCCAATAAAAACCAGTATCTGTCATGAACATAGAGGAAAATTTTCCAAAGAAGATTTTATTTTTATATTTTTAATGTTTATTTATTTTTGAGAAAGAGAGGGACAGAGTGTGAGTGAGGGAGGGGTCGAGAGGGAGGGAGACACAGAATCTGAAGCAGGTTCCACGCTCTGAGCTGTCAGCACAGAGCCCGATACAGGGCTCGAACCCAGGAACGGTGAGATTATGACCTGAGCTGAAGTCGGATTCTTAACTGACTGAGCCATCCAGATGCCCCCAAAGAAGATTTTTAAAATGTATACAAAGTACAATACATCATGATCAAAATGAAAGATTGATTGAACATTCAAAAATCAAGCAATGTGATTTACCATGTTAACAAATCCAGAAAAAAAATTGACAATATCTAACATCTATTCTTGGCAAGTTAAGAATACCAGGCAACTTCCTGACTCTAATAGAGGGTATCTATTAAAGCCATATAGTTAACATCATACTTAATGGTGAAAGATCAAATACTTTCCCCTAAAGTCAGGAGTAAGGCAAGGATGTCCACTTTTTATCAATTCTATTCAACATTACCTTGGAGGATCTAAGTGCAATCAGGCAAGAAAAATAAATGAAATGAATAAAAGGCATCTAGATTGAAAGAAAAAAAAAGGTAAACTGCCTTTATTTCTAAACTACATCATTGTCTATGTGAAAAACCTGATGGGATCTACTAAAAAGATTAGAAGATTATTCAGTTGAAATTTTAAAATGTAATTTACCATGGTGTCAAACTATGTGAAATAATTACAGGTAAATCTGACAAAAGTTGTGAGTGACATGTGCACTGAAAATACAAAATATTAAGAGAAAACTAAGACCTTAGTTAAAGAAGACTTAAATACATTTTTTCAAAGGGCAGAAGATTATTTACTGTTAAGATGTCAATTATTTCTAAATAATCTATAGATTCAAAGTAACCACCATAAAAATCCTAGTAAGCCTTTTACAGAAACTGACAAATTGATTGTAAATATTATATTGAAATGCAAAGAAATTATGATAACCAAGACACCTTTGAAAATGTAAAAAAAAAAAAGGTTGGAGAATCCTTGACTTCAAGTCTTGTAAAAGCAACAGTCACCAAGACAATGGTATTGACATCAAGACAGGTAAATTGGAGCCCAACTTTGGGAAAGACTGTGGAGTAGGAAGATCCCAGACTCACCTTGACCAATGGATGCAACTAAACCCGCATCAGTATAAATAACCCAGTATAAACAACCTGAAGACTGGCAGGACAGACTCTCCACAGCTAAATGTAAAGAGGCCACATCAAAGAGGGTAGGAAGGAAGGAGACCTAGTCAAGAGCCACACAGACTCATGGGACTGTCCCTGGGAGGAAGGGACACCACAGGTGCATACAGAGAAGAGAAACAGATGCTTACATCAAGCACCCAGCCATGGGTGACACACACTGGGAAGATGAATCCCCATAGCATTTCGCTTTAAAAACCAGAGGGGCCTAACTTTACAAGTTCTTACAATAAGTAGGGCTTAACACCTAAACTTTAAAAATCAGTGGGCTTGTCTCTGGGAGAGCTGGAGGGCAATAGGAAACTGAGTCCCAACCCTTGCAGAGATAGCACATCAAACAGCCCCTTGGAGATACAGCATAGAAATAGCAGTTTGAGAAACTTCAGGGGTATATGTAAAGGAGATTTATTTACTAATCAGAGCATGTGATGGAGGGCTGGGATCTTTAGGAGACTTCTCCAAGAACAAAGGAGCTGGTGGGTGGATTTCTCACACCCCTCCAACTAGACACAGGGACCTGTGGGGACCAGCTCAACACCAACAGTCTTCATCTAATTTGCTAACAGTGTGCTCTACCCCCACATTCTTCTGTGGACACATCCCCTCAAGATAGGCCTCCACTCCAGATCTCCTCCCACAACAGATTCCCACAAACCTTGCTAACATTGCTTCTCCACCCTTTGCCTTCCCCTCATGCTCTTCTGCAGATGTGTTCCCTCCCTGCCTCACCACAGGAATTTTCTAAACCAGCCTCAGTCCCCTCCCACAGCAGACTTGTGCAGATCTTGTTAACAGCATGCACTCTGCCCCCATATTCTCCTGCAGACCTGCCCCCTCCAATATAGTCTTGGCCTGAGCCCATCCAAAGCAGTGACACAAGCCTGGCAGTATGCAAGCAGCCTCAACAGGGGCCGGCATGACTCCAAAGTGATTCCTGTTCCAGGGAGAGGGGAACATGACCACACATAGCAGTCTGACTGCAGTCCCAGCAATGGGCTGGGAGTGGACATCTGGTCTGACTGCAGGTGCTGTCCGCCAATGAAAGCTTCTCAGGGTACAACACAAGGAAAGTGCCCTGTAGTTCAGTGCTACTGCACCTCTGGCAAACACCTGGTCTCACTCATTTTAAGCCCTAGTCAGCCCCAGAGTGGCCCACTAACAACCTAAGTACCAAACCCTGCCCACAAAAGGTAAAGAAAGCCATTGCAGATGACTGGACTGAAGACACACATGGCTCAGAACAATAGTAGGATACATGAAACACACACAGAAGACATCCCCAAATTGCCAGGTTCTGATGAACAGGGGACATTGCACTGCAGGGCACTACAAGACCTCTTCTTCATAAGGCCACTACATTCAAGATCAGGAGACACAGACAAAGAATTAGACAAAAGGAGGAGACAGAAGATCATGTTCCTAATATAGAATAGGACAAAATCACAACAAGAGAGCTAAATAAAATGGAGATAGGTAATATGTCTAATAGAGAGTTTAAAGTAATGGTCATAAAGATACTCACTGGACTTAAGAAAAGAGTGGAAAATGTCAGTGAGACCCTCAACAAGGATATAGAAAGCATAAAAAAGAACCAATCAGAGAGGAAGAACTAAATAACTGAAATTTAAAAATACACTAGAGGGGATAAATAGTAGACTAGAGGAAGAAGAATGAATCAACAACCTGAAGGACAGAGTAATGTAAAAAAATCAAGCTTGGTGGGAGAGGAAAAAAGAGAATAATTAAAAAATGAAAATAGATTAAGAGGACAAAGCAACACCACCAGGCATAATAACATTCACATTATAGGGATCCCAGAAGGAGAAGAAAGAAAAAAGGGAACAGAAAATTTATTTGAAGAAATAATAGCTGAAATCTTCCTGAATATAGGGAATGAAACAGAAATCTGGATGCAGTAGGCACAGAGAGCCCCCAACAAAATCAACCCAAGGAGGTCCACACCGTGACACATAGTAATTAAAATGGCAAAAAGTAGTGATAAAGAGAGCTTTTTAAAAGCAGCAAGAGAAAAGAAAACAGTTATACATATGGGGAACCCCATAAGGCCATCAGCTGATTTTTCAGCAAAAACTTTGCAAGCCAGAAGAGAGTGGCATGATATCTTTAAAGCACTGAAAGAAAAAAAAAAACCCCGCAACCAAGAGTATTCTATAAGGCTATCATTCAGAATAGAAGAAGATATATAGAGTTTCCCAGACAAAAGTTAAAGAAAATCATCACCACTAAACCAGCCTTACAAGAAATGTTAAAGGGGACTCTTTGAGTGGAAAGAAAAAACCACAAGCAGGAGTAAGAAAAGTAGGAAGTACAAAAGCAGTGAAATTAAGTGTACCTATAATAACCAGTCAAGGATTTCACAAAATAAAATGATGTAAAATATGATGCTATCTACCTAAAATGTGGTCAGGGAGAGGAGTAACAAATTAGTGCTTTTAAAATGGGGGTGAGCTCTTGGGTGGTTCAGTCGGTTAAGTGACTAACTTTTGTTTTTGGCTTAGATCATGATCCCAAGGTCATAGGATCAAGCCCCATGTCAGGCTCTGCACTGGGCCACTGGATACGGAACCTGCTTGATTCCCTCTCTCTCTCTCCCTCTACCCCTTTATCTCTCTCTCTCTCTCTCTCTCTCTCTCTCAAATATAAATAGATATATGATAGATGGATAGATAGATAGATAGATACACAAATAAAATGGGGTCAAACTTAGGAGACCATCAACTTACTATAGACTTCCATATGCATAAGATGTTATAAACCTAATGAAACTACCAATTAAATCCAGTAATAGATATGTAAAAAAATAAAGAGAAAAGAATCCAAGTATATCACTAAAGAGGGTCAGCAAACCATGAGAGAAGAGAGCAAGAGAAGAAAGGAACAGAGAAGAACTACAAAAACAACCATAAAACAAGAAACAAAATGACACTAAGTACATACCTATCAATAATAACTTTGAATGCAAACAAACCAAATGTGCCAATCATAACACATAGGATGATGAAATGGATAAAAAAGCAAGATACATCTATTTGCTGCCTATAAGAGATTCATTTCATGCCTAAAGGCATATG
Source organism: Panthera onca (assembly GCF_046562875.1). Taxonomy (NCBI): domain Eukaryota; kingdom Metazoa; phylum Chordata; class Mammalia; order Carnivora; family Felidae; genus Panthera; species Panthera onca. Next base: position 13,006,079 of record NC_138341.1, on the reverse strand, counting down.
GATTGAAAGTGATGGGGTGGAAAAGCTTTATCATGCAAATAGAAATGAAAAAAAAAAAACAAACCCAGGGTAGCAACAATCCATCAAGATATCGCAATGCAAATATTTATGCACCCAATATGGAAGCACTCAAATACATAAGGCAGCTAATAGCAAACATAAAGAAAATAATTGAGGGGTGCCTGGGTGGATCAGTCGCTTAAGCATTTGACTCAATCTCAATTCAGGTCATGATCTCACAGTTCATGAGTTTGAACCCTGTGTCAGTCTCTGCATTGACAGCATGGAGTCTGCTTAGGATTCTCTCTCTCTCTCTCTCTCTCTCTCTCTCTCAAAATAAATTGATAAACTTAAAAAAAAGAAAAGAATTGATAGTAATACTTAATAGGAGACTTAAACACCCCACTTACATTAATGGTTAGATCATCCAAACAGAAAATCAGCAAGGATACAGTGGCTTTGAATGATATATTAGACCTGATAGATTGAACAGATATATTTGGAACATTCCAACCTAACTGAGGAAAATACACATTATTTTAAAGTGCACAAGGAACTTGAAGAGATAACATAGTAGGCCACAAAACAAGTCTCAACAAATTAAAAAAGATTGAAGTCATACCATGTATCCTTTCCAGCCACAACACTATGAAACTAAACCACAAGAAAAAAATCTGAAAAGAACACACATACATGGAGGTTAAGTAACATGCTACTAAACAATAAATGGGTCAACAAAGAAATAAAAGAAGAATTTTTTTTTAACTTGGAGAATAATGAAAATGAAAACATAACAGTCTAATTGGGATAAAGTAAAACCTGTTCTAAGAGGGAAGTTTATAGCAATACAGGCCTAGCTCAAGTAAGAAATGTCTCAAACAACCTAACCCTACACCTAATGGAACTAGAAAAAGAAGAACAAACAAAACCCCAAACCAGCAGAAGGAAGGAAATGAAAAAGATTAGAGCAGAAATAAATAATATGGAAACTAAAAAAACAAAACAAAAAACCCCAATAGAACAGATCAATAAAACCAGGAATTGGTTCCTTGAAAAAATCAACAACATTGATAAACCTTTTTGCCAGACTCATTAAAAAAAAAGACTCAACATTAGAAATGACAGAGGAGAAAAAACAACCAATACCATAGAAGTGCAAAAAATTATAAGAGAATATTATGAAAAATTATATGCCAACACACTGGACAACCTAGAAGAATGGATAAATTCCTAGAAACATATAATCTCTCAAAATGGATCATACATCTAGATATAAAGCCTAAAACTATAAAACTTCTGGAAAAAAATTGGAGAAAGTCTTCTGACCTTGGGTTAAGCAAAGATTTCTCCCCAAATCATAACCCATGAGAGAGTAAATGGGCAAGCTGGACTTCAAAATTAACACAGCTGCTTCTCATAAGGGATTACTAAAAGAATGAAAAGCCAATAGACAGCTTGTGAGAAAATCTATTTGAAAAGCACACATCTGCTAAAGGACTTGTATCTAGAAAAAAGATCTTTCGGAACTCCATAAGAAAACAAACAACCCAATTAAAATTTTGCATAAGATTTGGACAGACATTTTGCTAAAAAAATAAAAATTAAAAAAATTTAAAAAGTACAAGATGCCATCACACTTCTCACAGAACAGCTAAAAGTCAAGACAGACCATGCCAGGTGCTGGTGAGAATGTGGCAGACAAGAAATTTCATCTGATGCTGGTGGGAATCTAGAATGATACAACTCCTTTGGTAAAGGTTTTGGCAGCTTCTTTTAAAAATGTTGAGCATATGCCTAACATGTGATTCGGCCACTCTTCTCCATATTCACCTAAAAGAAAAGAAAGCATATATCCATAAGAAGACTTAAACAAAATTGTTTATTGTGGCTTTGTTTGTAAAAAAACAAAAACTGGAAATAGCTCAAATGTCCATCAACACATGAATGTCTGAACAACTTGTGGTATATCCATATAATGCAACACTATTCATAAATGAAAACAAATAACTTACTGATGATGCATGTGACAATATGAATGTTGTAAACATGTGACAAGAGTTACGCTCCATGAAGAAATCGGGCAAAAAGAGTACATGCTATTTGATTCTATCCGTGAAAACCTTCAGGAAATGAGAAAGAATTTATAGTGACCGAAATCAGATCATTGGTTATGAGGAACAGGAAAAGGAAGGACAGGAGTGAGTGATTACAAAGGATCTCGAGGAGACTTTTGGGGGTGACAGGTGTGTTTATTGTCTTGATTGTGGTGATGGTTTCATGCCTGTATGTTTGTTAAACATATCAAATTGAACGCTTTAAATATACGCATTTTGTTGTGTGTTTATTATTCGTCAGTGAAGATGAAAACAAGAGATGAACAGACCTGAGCTCTTTGTAATAAATGTTGAGTAGTTCTATAAAATCAATTGCTTTTAACAATCCCCTTATTTGAAGTTATGTTTGATGTGGGGAAATTCTGATGCAACCAAAATATTTAGTCAGTCTGTGGCCTATTCTGGAAGCAGATTAACATGTATTGGAGAGACTAGTTGGCTTCTCGCTTGGCTGATTTAAATTCTGTGCTGCAGAGGTGAAGTTATTTGTATGCAGCCCATGTTCTTCACCAGCAAACACAGACTGTAAGTCTACGAGTAAATCTGAGCAAGCCTTCTGGTTGTACTGTGAGCAACTTGAGTCTTGAATGACCTTGACCATGAGCATATCTAACCTGCAGAGAAAATTGCATCTTTTTTACAATTTTAAGCTAATAAGTATCGATTCATTTTCATCATACATAGGGAATCATACATTGATAGTACCTTTTAAACATCCTTTTAACAACATTAATCAATCCGCCAAGTATGAACCCTCGCTCTCCCTAGGAAGAATGAAGCAGTTGTGACAGTTCATGCCTATTTTTTAACATATGTTTTAATCGAGCCTGGGGTTTAAACAAAAATGGCAAATTCTTAACATGTAATGTCTCTTTTTCATGTTACTTTTAAAGGCCTCAGGATTAGGCAAAACTGGCATGTGTTTGTGTATATGCTCATGAATAATTTCCTAATTCTTACACATGCCCAAATATGTGCACAAGGCATGCCAGGGGATGGATTAGGCATCGAGCCGAAAGTAACAAAACCTGAATACCTGGCCTTGATGCCTAAGTTTTGCTGTTTTTTAGCTCTTTGAATTTAGTCAAATCATTTTACACAGCTGGGCCACAGATTACTCATTTGTAACATGAGGAACAAGCACAGGAATTACCAGACTTATCTAGTACATGTGCCAAAAGTTCAAATTGTACAGGGTCGCGCCCATGAAGGTGCTATTAGTAGCCGGACTGAAGAGTCTTGGATTGCAAACCGATCTGGGTAAATGCAGCACACTGTGGGGGGTAGGAGCTGGCCTTCTGGAGCAAGACAGTTGGATTCACATCCCAGGTTCACCCCTCCCAGCTGTGTGATCTTGGACCAGTCACCTATGTCTCTGAGCTGCAAATTCCTTATCTGCCAGGAGAAGGGCAATCTGTCTCAAAGTACTACTATGAGAATTAAATAAAGCAATTTATGATAATATTGAGGGTTGCTCAATAAAAGCTAGCAATTATCACTTTGCCAAATGATCAAACAAAAGTTTTATGATCAGAAAAAAATGCATTTTTAACTTCCTGATGAGTACAAACACTTCAGCTAGGAGTACCAAATCCTTGAGCATGTAGAAGTAGATTTTAAATTTAAATGCATTCCTTCTAAATGAGAATGTTCCCCTTATTATCAAATAAGGGACTCTATTTCTGAGGAAAGATTGATATGCCATACACAAGTTTTAATGAATAATTTTTAATATAATTGAGACAGTTCATACCTTAGTCAAATGAATGTTAATCCATCATTTCAGAATAAACATTATGTATCTAAAACTCGCATGGGTAGTTTTATGATGCCATGAAAGATGGAGAAATGAGGAACAATAAAAATACTTAAATTAATGTCGTTCAATTTTCCCCAGTAACTTAACCTAGAAGATGTGGAATGTTTCTCAAGTAATTGATCATTATTTAAGATAAAAAGCACCAGATATTGTAGAAACAACCCTAGGACATTCTGGCCCATGTCTCTGAATGTACAGGGATGAGTGAAACAATGTTACTCGGTAAATAGTTAAGAAATGGTGAGACAGCGATGCAGGAAAATAAGTAATTAAAGTAGGACAAAGTGAGTACATAATGGATGTAGGTGTGGGGAAGAGTGATGGCCTAAGACAGTGGCAATCTACTCTACTTATGAAGCTAAAGAGAAGTTTCAGTCAGTAAATACCTTTTGGGCTGATTCTCAAAGGGTGAGTAGATGTTTTCCTGGGAAACAATAGAAGAAATGGAAGACAGAGGACAAGTCTGTTTGAGGGGCAGTGAGTGGTTAAGTACACAGTGGGATTTAGGTGTGGAGCAGGAAAAGGAGGGACTGAAGCCCAAGGACCAGTGATGGCCCTTTATATAATATATAATAAGAAAGTGGCCCTTATTCTGCAGGTGCCTAGTTCTCTAATTATACTGGCACCAAGGAGTTCTTGCTGTGGGTCAGAAGGTTGGTTATTTCAGGGGAGCATTGTGGATGTAGAGAAAATCAGTATGCCAAATAGCTGATAGAGATTCTTGTGTAGTCTCAAGTATTCCTAGATGTGTGGAGACTTGTGTATTTGCTTGAGAAAGATTGTTGTGAATGGACCCATGAACACATGTGGGAGCTGTGTGAGCAAGGCAGCAATGGCCACCAAGTGGTAAGAGAATCCTGGATCCCTGTAGTTCTGTGTTTTTCAAAAACTGAACTTTGTAAGAATGTTATAGTCTTCACCTATACCAAAAGCACAAAAACCTGCCATTATGGGGTTGTCATTTCTATTGTAGCTGGGATTAAAGGGACATCGTGGCCTGTCGAGTCCAGGAATCTTGTTGCTGATTGTCAGATGACTACTGCTGGGGACTTTCCACCTCGGGCGGCTTTAACCATCTCCTCTGAAAGGCAGCATAATGCAAATCCAGAAGGAGGTGGCTCTGGAAAGGACTCTCTATATATCAGAAAGTGTCCAACCATTTGTAATCATCTCATTCCTTCCTTCCTCAAGGGTGTCTGGAATATCCCTGATGTGCAAAGCCCTGTAGAAAAGGACCATTCCCCACCTCCCTGGAGCTACATTGTAATTGGGGAGGAAGCTTCACACTTAGGGCAACAACAACTTGAGATGACTGATTGGCTGGGTGTCCAAAGAGGGGCAGAGATGGTCCAGGCTGGTAGAACTCAGAGGGAAAGGGAAAGGGTTCTGAGTCATGATGTGGTCAAGGCTGATGGCCTTAATCTGGATTTCGAAGGATAGTGATTGAATCAATTGATAAGACAGTATTCAGGCCAGAGAAAGGACAGGAGCAGAGGCCCAGAAGCACTGACAGAGCCTCTGCTCACCCATTGGCAAGCTCTCCAGAATCAGGCCCTCCTCCTGTCTGCCCTCTTCACCCTGCTCTCCTGGCTCAGCTAGGCTGCAGCTCTTTGCCTTCTGCTTGGCTGCTTGTCTCAGTACTGTCATTCAAGCCATTCTCACTTTGGGGTGCTTTTGTCCCCAACCCCCCCCCCCACTCCTATCAGTGGACATATTTGATTGTCACAACTGGGAAGAAATGTTACTGGCATCTAGAGGGTGGAGGGCAGCCTGCAATGCAAGGAACTGTGTGTGTGTGTGTGTGTGTGTGTGTATTTTTTTTTTTTTGCAAAATATTGCAGAGTTATCCAGTTCAAAACATTAATAGGGCTGAGGTTGAAAAACCCTGAGTTATTATTCTATTTAACCCTTGTCTTCCCAAGCATAGAAAAAAAGATGCTTCAGTGGGAATTTTCTTCAACTCCACAGTCAACTTTAGACACAATTGTGACATTTATCCTGGGACCTGAGCCCTTAAGGCCCCAGCTCTGAGGTGTCCCCCAGAGAGACTGGCCCCCTGCCCACCTGTCCACCATATCAGCAGGCATATGCCACAGAGGGCCAAGGAGGAAGAGGAAGGAGGTCATGCCAGTCTGTCTGAAGATTAGACTCTTATTGGGGCTCTTTGAAAATGTGTTAAGGAGCAGAAATGGAAACACTTTTCAAGAGGTTAAGGAGAAAAAGCGTGATCAGAATATAGACTGAAAGAATATGTATTAGTTTACTAAGGCTACTGTAAGAAAGTACCCTAGACTAGGTGGCTTAAACAAGTGAAAGGTATTGTCTAACAGTTCTGGGGGGCAGAATCTGAGATCCAGGTGCCTGCAGAGTGGATTCCTGCTGAGACTCTGAGGGAGAACCTGTTCCATGCCTGTCTCCTAGCTGCTCGTGGTGTGTTGGCATTCCTGGGCATAGAGGCATCGCCTCTCTCTGTGCCTCATCTTCACCTGGCATTCTTCTTCTGCATGTTTCTGTGTCCAAATTTCCCCTTCTCACAAAGCCACTAGGAATATTGGATTAGGATCCGTGAGGATGACCTCAGCTCAACTAATGACATCTGTAACAACCTTCTTTCCAACAAGGTCAGTTATTTGAGGTAGTAGGGGTTTAAGACTTCAACATGTGAACTTGGAGGAGAACCAGCTCAACCTGTATCAATGTGCTAATCATCACTCCTTCCGGTCAACTTCCAAACACTTTACTTTGTACTTTAAACTTTAGAACTATTACTGAGGGGGCACCTGGGTGGTTCATTCAGTTAAACATCCAACTTCAGTTCAGGTCATGGTCTCACAGTTTGTGAGTCCAAGCCCCCCTGCATCAGGCTCTGTGCTGACAGCCCAGAGCCTGGGGCCTGCTTCGGATTCTGTGTCTCCCTCTCTCTGCCTCTCTCTCTCTCTCTCTCTCTCTCTCTCTCTCTCAAAAATAAATGAACATTAAAAACTTTTTTTAAAAAAAGAAAAAGAACTATCACTGAGTCCACCTTTATATAGGAACTTGTAAAGCAGGATAATTCTACCATGGAATTATGAGCTTCCTGAGGGAAGAGGCTGGGGCAGATAAATGTGTAGAGCTTTTATGAAACTGAGCACAAAACAAATATTTAAGTGCTTTGAAAACTTAAAGCATTGCAGTACTAAATGCTGTTTTGATCACAAAATTTATATATATATATATAATTTATATATATATATATAATTTATATATATATATATAATTATATATATATAAAATTTATGTATATATATAAATTAAATATACATTAAATACTATATATATGTGTGTGTGTGTATACACACACACACACATATATATGTATATATATATGTGTATATATATATATATATATGTGTATATATATATATATATATATATATATATATATATATATATATGAAAAAAATCTGTTAGGCCACTTTGTTGACAACTCCTGCCAGGTTCCTTGCATTTCTTCTCTCTTTGGGGAACACAAAGCTCGTACTTGAACTTCAGATAATTGAATAACCCATGTGACCTACATTATACTCTCCTCTCTTTTATTTTATTTTATTTTATTTTATTTTATTTTATTTTATTTTATTTTATTCTATTTTATGTTCACCTACTGACAGACTGGCGATCAGTGGGAAGAAAATAAATTTTTTAATGTTAATTTATTTGGGGAGGGGGAGGGGCAGAGAGAGAGAGGGAGACAGAGGATCTGAAGCAGGCTCCACGCTGACATCAGAGAGCCCGAGGCGGGGCTCGAATTCATGAACTGTGAGATCATGTCCTGAGCCAAAGTCAGATGCTTAACCAACTGAGTCACCCAGGTGCCCCAAGAAGCCTTTTATATAGGTAAAAATCTGTGCCAAATGGAACTGCTGGAATGAGGTAAAGAAGGAACGTAGATGCACCAATAAACACCAAATGCTTTTTGAAATAAAATAATATATCTAATCACTGTAAGATCTAACTGACAGTTTTTAGAGATATAAGTTTATGAAATTCATTACTCTCTTGATATTCCTCTGAGATACTTTGATTTGAGAATTCATTTGTCTCAGCTCCCTGCCCCTGGTGTGGTCCATGCAAGCTGCTTTTCAGCTACCAGAATCCACTAATTTCTGGGCCCAGCTGTGTTGCCAGTTTTTATGCTCAGTCCATATTTGGTGCCTGAAACTTAGTAGCCACAAAGCTGATGAGTGACAAATTAATTCATGATTAGATGGGTTTCATTTATGGATTTCTAGACTAACAGAATTTGTAATTAATATAAATGATGATGATCACTTAAATCTAATGCATTGGCTTTTTCCACTCTGGCTGTAGTCTAAGGGCCTTTCCAACTCTGTCTCTGGCCACCTGTCACCTGACTGTAAGGTGCAGCCTAAGCTTCCTCTCAGATGAAAGTGGGTCAGGGAGAAGAGGGTTGGGCAAGAGGAAAAGAATGTCTTTCTTTGTCCCATCTAGCAGGTTGGATTTGAGGGAAGAGATAAGGAAAACAGGAAAAGGATAAGGTTGAAAGAAGATCAAAATGTGAAGTCGCCAAAACATCCAGAAAATTCTCATTCTGCTTCAACATGAGGAAGACAAATAGCCATAATTATTCAGATCACTCTAAAGATGAGCTTTTTTATACCTTTGATGGTCTGTGGCTGATGACTAAAGAGAGGAGGGTAAAGGTAAATATTTTCAACTGTAATGAAAGATCCTTTCAGAAACTTACTTATTCCCTTGTTGCTACTGCTAACCAAATATAATAGAACCCAAATTTAATGAGAAAGATCATACGTAAAACGAACCACATGGTTTAATTGAGAAGTATATGGATGATAGGTTCCAAAGATATGCATTTATTTTATTTCTCCTTTGTATCTATTTATGTGTATAGATGAGATACTTTCTCTGTTCTAGATTCTACTCTAGGCATAAGGTGCCTAGTATTTTTGTACCAAAATATGAAAGACAGGATCTCTCTATAAAATAATGTTCAGTATACTAGGGGAAATAGAAAACAAACATATATTTACAGTGTAATCTGACTATTGTTATGAGTTCTATAAACACATTGGGAAATAAGAACCTAAATCTGTTGAGGAGCATCATGGAAGGTATTATAGAAGAAAAGTATTTGAGCTGAGATTTGAAGTTTATACAGAAATTTTTTTAAGTGGACAAGGCTAGAGAAGACGTTTTAAACTCAGGATGTCAGTGAACTATGTGGAATTAAATTCACCTGAAATAGGGACTGTAAGGGTATTAGAGAATGCAGGATACAAGTCTGGATACCTAAGCAAAGGCCAGGTTATGAAGGGTCTTCTTTGCCACCCAATAGTTCTAGATTTTATCATTTGGGAAATAAAGTGTAATTCATAAATAATACATGGGAAATAGCATTATTATGTTTGCACGTTCAAATTGCCGTAAGAGTGATGTAGAGGATGAGTTGGAAGATGTGTTTTAAAGATCATTAACAATGTATCATATCAATAGGCTAAAAAAGAAAAAAAATAACACAATCACATCAATAGATACAGAAAAAAAGCATTTGACAAAATTCAGCTTAAATTCGTGATAAAAAATCCCAGTAATCTAGAAATAGAGAAGAACATTCTCTACTTGATAAACAATATCTACAAGAAAACCTACAGCTAACATCATACATAATGGTGAGAAACTCAGAGGCTTTCTCTTAAGAATAGAGCAAGAATGTCTCCTTTCGAAACATAACAGAAACCCATGGGGGAGGGGAAGGAAAAAAAAAAAAAAAAAAAAAAAAAAAAGAGGTTAGAGTGGGAGAGAGCCAAAGCATTAGAGACTGTTAAAAACTGAGAACAAACTGAGGGTTGATGGGGGGTGGGAGGGAGGGCAGGGTGGGTGATGGGTATTGAGGAGGGCACCTTTTGGGATGAGCACTGGGTGTTGTATGGAAACCAATTTGACAGTAAATTTCATATATTAAAAAATAAAAAAAATAAAAATAAAAATAAAAATAAATAAAAAAAATAAAAAAAAAAAAAAGAATGTCTCCTTTCTCCAGTCCTTTTCAAATTTATCTCATGCAATAAGATAAGAAAGGACATAAAAGGAATACAGATTGGGAAGGAAGAAACAAAATTGTCTTTGTTTACAATGACATGATTGCCTATGTAGAAAAAAAGAACTGGCAAAAAAAAAAAAAAATCTACTGGAACTAATAAGTGATTATGCCAGGGTTATAGGATACAAGGTTAGGGTACAAAGGTCAATTATTTTCCTATATACCAGCAAAGAACAAGTGAAAATTGCCATTTAAAACACAATACCACTTACATCAGCACACAAAGGTATGAAATACTTAGGTATAAATCTAACAAAATCTGTACAAAGTATGTATGAGGAAAACTAAAAAACTCTGATGAACAAATGAAAGAACTAAATAAATGAAGAGATATTCCATGTTCAGGGATAAGAAATCTTAATATTGTCAAGGTGTCAATTCTTCCCAACTTGATCTATAGCTGTAATACAATCCCAATCAAAATCCCAGCAAGTTATTTTGTATATATTGACAAACTTATTCTCAAGTTTATATAGAGAGGCAAAAGTTCCAGAATAATATTGAATATTCAATAACAATATTGAAGTAGAAGAACAAAGTTGGAGGGCTGACACTACAAACTGAAGTCTACACTCTGTTACTCCAACTGTAAGACATTTTGGAGAAGGCAACTGTTTGGAGACAGCAAAAAGTTTAGGGGCTGCGGCGGTCTCAGCAGTGGAGGAATAAATAGGCAAAGCATAGAAGATTTTTAGGGCAGTAAATATACTTTGTATCAAATACCATAATGATGGATACACATTAGGCATGTATCCAATTGCAAAGGATATGTAACTGCAATAGTGAATTATAATGTTAACTATGGACTTTGGGTGATTATGATATGTCAATGCAGGTTCACCAATTTTAACAAATGTACCACTCTAATGGGAGATACCGATAATGCAGAAAGCTATCTGTGTATGGGGACATGGGTTTCTGGGAAATCTCCGTACCATCCTGTTCTGAATATGACTACTCTAAAATTACAGTAATAAATAAATAAATAAATAAATAAATAAATAAAGTCTTAATTTTTAAAAGACCTTTAATAGTTCATTTGACTAATGACTCAAATTTCAAGTGATTAGTAAGAAAAACTGCCCATCTGGTAGCTCTCAGATTTAGATTTACATAGGAGAAAAAAAGTTACGCTTGGAAGGACTGTCCTCTATTGTGGTCAGACAACCTTGGCACTGAGAGTCACGGTGGTTATCTCCATGGCCATGTCTATTGGAGACTGTTCAATGGATCTTCCCATCACAGCTGGCTCCTAAACAAAGATTCCTTTCTGTAGGAAACCAATGTAGCCACTAGCCACTTCTGGCTTATCCTCCTATGGCTTTCTAATCACAGTCTGTTTTCCAACTAATTAGTGTTGGGACAACTCAGGCCTGAACCTCAACTTGAAAATGTTAGTGTCATGGGGAGAGAACACTTGATCAAATGACTTGCCATTAGGCAACAAAGAGATTTTCTCTGATTAAGACTGCCACTCTTTCTGACACACTGGGTCTTCCCTTTTATGATATTGGGTTGAGCAGGCTCTGCTCTGCCACAGCTGCCACGGCCCTGATGTTTTACTGAAGGGGAGCAGGCAGCTATACCAATGCAGTTCAGAGACCTGTATCTTCACTGAAATCTAGGGTATTTTTTAGCCCATTTTTACTGGCTATTAAGTTTCAAAAAATCAGTCTCTTACCATAGCGATGCTTAAATAAACTCTAGAAAAGGCTGTCTCATTCTCACGAGCTCTTCAGTCTATAAAGTTTAATAGGTTTAAGGTATTTATTTTAGGTTTCCTTAATTTTGAATATTTCCTACCAGAAGGGACATGGTTTTCGACACATGGTCTTCACAGTGAGCAGGTTATAACCTCATCTTTTCTAGACATCACATGGGAGAGAGTTGGGAGCAGATGCATGAGATGGGCTGACCTTGGTTAGATTTGAAATCTGTGCTTGTGGTATGATCTCAGATAAGACACTAGAGCCCATTCTTTTATAAAGGAGACCAGTACATACTTCAAAACGTTTTTACGGTGGTGAAATAAAATGAAATACCTAAAATACTTCTTGAAACATCTGTTAACTTAGGAAGCAATTTTTTAGTAGCAGCTAAATTGTAGTTGAAATAGAAACCAGAGATGTTTGTTTCTGACCTCTCACAACCTCTCCTAAATACTTCCCTTCTCACCTGTTTCTTTCTTACTAAGTTTCATGGACCAGAGAAAATGACAACACAAAATTCCCCTAAAAGAAAATAACATTTTAATATAATGAATATTCTTGACCAGGTTGTCCCGGGAGGCTTCCAGTGACCCTCAATGTCTAGACTTGTAGACAGAGCTGTAGTAACTTTACTCACAACTCAGAGGATGTTATTTTCCTCCTTCCTGCATACTCTGCAGGGACCCTACTCTTGGAATGGCTTGCCCTCCAGACCTCTGATTCTGAGGAATGCTTGTCAAAACAGGTTATTATTTTTTTTCCATTAGACATTTCCAGCCCCCTAATCTGTTTCCATTCATATGTGATAATAAAGCCTAGAATTGGCTCCTCTGAAGCAAGTTCAAGCACGGATACCTTCATTTGGTGAAATATTGATTAGCTCTTCCCCTAAATGGCTGCACTCCCTGTCCAGCAAAGTGGGATGGAGGCAATGGAGAAGAAATAGATCTTTCCCCATGTATCCATATGCTGAGGGCATCAAAGTGAAGGGCTGCTTCTAAGCCATCTATCATGGATAGGTTGCACAAGATTGCAAGATATGCTGATAAGAATAGAGGTTTTGGAGCCAGGCAGATTGTGATTTGTATTTCAGTTCTTATCCTTACTAGCTCTGTGACCTGAGACTACGAGTTGACTTGCTCATAGTTCCAGTTCTATCATAAGCAAAATAGGAACAATAACCCTAATATGTGGAATTGATTGGAGGAAAAGAGATACTGTATAAGTTGTGCAGCAAAGAGCCTAGCACATTGCTGGTGTTTAATGAGCAGTGGCTGCTGTTACTGTTATGTTTCTGATTTGACAAGGAAGAGAAGGGGCTTTGTCACTCCTGACACCATGCTCACTCTTACAGCAACATCCTCAGTGTGCCATCTAGTTTGATATTGAATATTTGACCACATGTGTGATGGACATTCTGAAGAATTCTAACACAATGGGCCTCTATTTTCCTTTCTTTCTGAGGCAGCCCTAATTCATGCACCACTGAACGAATGCCCACTAGTGATGTTATGTCAGAATGTGATATATGACAGAAAACAGCCTTCTGTTTCTGAATTTTCTATTCCTAGAGGGAAGAAAAGGGAACTGGATATTTAAATGCATCCACTTCAAAGTCCTCCCTTTCAAATCTTCCCAGGACATAAGCTCCTGGAAAGAGGAAGATGCTGATATTCCCAGGAAAAGCCGAAATAGCACATGTTCAGGAGGTAGGGGATGGTGAGACCCTCAAGAGAAAGGGACTAAGAATTATCCATCCCCCGTTACCCAGTGCTCGTCATCGTGTGCATATTGTCCTCTTTTTACTCTTTCCTCCAGCCTAACTAAACTATTACAGTACTTCAAACTGGTTGACTATTTCCAGGCTGTCTTGATTTTGATCATACTGATCTTTGCCTACATAACCTTATCTATTGTGGGTTCTGAAGCCACACACACTGAGTTAAAATTCTGGTTCCATCACCTATTTAGCTGTGTAATTTTAGACAAATTGTGTACCCTCTCTTTGCCTCAATTTTCTTACCTGTGAAACCAGAAAACATAATGGTACTCCTTGCTACCCATACTATGGTCCCAGACCAGCAGCTCCAGCATGACTTGAGTATTTGCTGGAAATGCAGAATCTCAGACCTATTGAATCTCAATTTGTATTTTGACAAGATACCTAGAATATTTATTTGCACATTAAAGTTTGAGATTTGCTGATGATGCCTACATGATGGGGTTGTGGGAGGATTGAGTGAGGCGATAGATATAAGGGCTAGCATAAATATAGATATAAGCATAGATAGATATAAGGGATAGATATAAGAGCTAGCATAAATATTAAGTGTTGAATAAGTATTCGTTATTATTTGTTTTATTTTACATCAAGATATACCTCAAGTAGCAACTTCCTTGTCAAGTTTCCTATGATCTTTCCTTTATCCACTTCTTATTTAATTATCTTTTGTTTGTCCTCAACAAAAATCTCTGCAGGTGCTCTGATGATTTATTTGCTTGTACCTTTCTGTGTCAAACTGAAAGACCTTTAAGGGCACAGAAGTGCCCACTGGGCCCAGGACAGTGCCAGAAGAGACCTTTAATAAATGTCAGTTGAATAACTGATATACACACATGTTCTCCCAATAACAACAACAAATAGTAGCAGTACCAAATAGACGATATGCAAAATACTTACTGGGAAGACTCAAGGAATACAGAAGTATTCTAAGAAATTTCCATGGTGAGGGTGAGATTTAAGCTGTTCTTTGAATAACATAGAGGCTCAAGAGTTTAAGAGATAGAAATGGTATAAATTGTGGGTGCAGGTACTAATGTGGGTGAAACTTGAAAAATGGAAGTGCAAGTAATAAGTTCAAAGGATCAAGACTTGATATGTGGTTCTGGAACAGATGGTGCTCTGCAGAACTATAATAGAAAACTCAAACTGCACATTCATGTCCTAAAGATCCTGAGTGCCAAGCTAACAAGTTTGAAAATAGGCAACTTTTGAATATTTTTGAGTTGGCGAATAACATGCTTAAAATGTCTTTTAAAAAGGAAAAGAAAAAGAAAAGCTTATTAATTACATCTGCTTCCTCAGTAGCTCTGTAGAGAATGAGGCTGATTTTTGCCCACTGAGACTCACATGAGCATTTTGTAAAAGAATGGTTATAGGGGGGAGAAGTGACAATGTTTGAGCTGGTACATACTAACAAGGCAGAGATTCATTTCTCTGAAGGATGCTACCATTTAGTTTTTTGCCAAATTTTGAAGAGGAGCAAACTGCTATCAATGCCACATGGTCATTTATGGATTGTTTCAAAGTTTTTTTTAACTTTTTTTTAATGTTTGATTGTCACAGGTGTCATTTTCTAATTTGCAAATACCCTGAAAATCTATAATTTCCTCTACAGAATTATAGTGAGCTCTGAGCAATTAAGTGACCGTTTTAGGTCCTGAATTTGAGTTGCTACAAACTAGTTGTAGTAAATAAACAGCAGTGTTGGACTGATGCAGATGGTGTGTGGTTGGCTGGCCTCACGGCTTCTTTCGTGAGTCTCTTGCACATTTATTTCAACATGGTGCTTCAGTAAATTTCCCAGCTTCTTAGGCCATTGGACAGAAAAGCAGTCTACAGAGCATGCCATTGAGTTTGCAAATATGCTAAGGATATTTTATGTGGATCCTCCAGGGTGAAGTTAGGGCTCTGCAATGTTTCCATTGGAGTTGAATTTATTGAGAAAGGAGTTCTAAGAACAGCCGATTTGTCCTCAATATTCTGTACTTCCTTTGTGCTGTAGATAAAACAGGAAAGAGTGAAAGAGGATCAGGAACAAGTCAAATCTCTCACAATTAAACTGCTCACATCTTCATTCCCTTCCCTGATTCTTTTCTGGACTATACTCCTTGTGGGCAGGTGTATAGCCTTTTATTTTTCTCCTCTTATTGTCCAAGAGATGTGGAGTCCAGACCTGAATATACAGAAGGAGCTTGGTGAAAACTTACTAAATAGCTGAAGATCAGATATCTTTTTAGTATGTATTTATTTCTGGGGATACTGATAGTGCTCCTGGTGTTTTATGTGAGCAAATGCAGCGGCTGAGTACCTATATTACATCTTGGACTTCAGAGTTTCTGCTCATAGCTCCTTGAGGCCATAAATCCCTCTCCCAGAGACCATGCTTACTGTGCCCATGGAGAGACAGTATAAAACTACAAGCTTTGTGAAAGGGAACAGGGTGACTAAATTATAGTAGTGTGTTAAAAAGCCTTACTGGAGGCCAAAAGGAACCAATCAGGAGACTATAGATAGATGCTGGACAGGATGTGGAGAAACGGGAACCCTCTTGCACTGCTGGTGGGAATACAAATTGGTGCAGCTGCTGTGGAAAGCAGTGTGGAGGTTCCTCAGAAAATTAAAAATAGACCTACCCTATGACCCAGCAATGGCACTGCTAGGAATTTACCCAAGGGATACAGGAGTACTGATGCATAGGGGCACTTGTACCCCAGTGTTTATAGCAGCACTCTCAACAATAGCCAAATCATGGAAAGAGCCTAAATGTCCATCAACTGATGAATGGATAAAGAAATTGTGGTTTATATACACAATGGAGTACTACGTGGCAATGAGAAAGAATGAAATATGGCCCTTTGTAGCAACATGGATGGAACTGGAGAGTGTGATGCTAAGTGAAATAAGCCATACAGAGAAAGACAGATACCATATGGTTTCACTCTTATGTGGATCCTGAGAAACTTAACAGAAAGCCATGGGGGAGGGGAAGGAAAAAAAAAAGGAGGTTAGAGTGGGAGAGAGCCAAAGCATAAGAGACTCTTAAAAACTGAGAACAAACTGAGGGTTGATGGGGAATGGGAGGGAGGGGAGGGTGGATGATGGGTATTGAGGAGGGCACCTTTTGGGATGAGCACTGGGTGTTGTATGGAAACCAATTTGACAATAAACTTCATATATTAAAAAAAAAAAAAGCCTTACTGGAAGGAGTGTTGTGGGGTAAAGACAAACACATTATTTTTAACTATAATGCATTTAATATCTTGCAAATAAGATCTAATATATATTATGTACACATTATATGCTGGTCATCGTGTAGTAGTTTACAGGTATTATCTCACTTAATACAAAAACTCTAGGTATTCATATTTTTCTTGATTTAGCATAGGAAGACACCAAAGTTGTGAGAGATTATGTAATTCACCCCTATTCAAAGAGATTAACAAAAACAAATTCTGGCTTTAACTTGTGTGATTTCTAGTGAATTTGCATATTTATTACCATATATTTACTGGTCATTTTTTTCTCGATGAATACCTGCTAGGGTGCTTCTAGAGATCATATCTGATGATTAATGAGACATTTGCTCATAAGCTTTTCTGGATATTGATTTTTTATATTGATTTTTGAGAGTGATCATACATTTAATGGAAAATCATAATTTTGTCTGCAAACTTAAAGTTGTTTTATCCATCACAGATAAAAGCCAAAAAGTAATATTTTGTTGGAGGAAGATCACATATGTAACTGACTTTCTGGGCAAGAGTTATCTATGAGATTCCAGGGAGAAAGGCTGATTGGAAGAGAAATAAGAATTTGTGTTAATGAAGGGAAGTAGGGGCTTTAAAACCAGAAAGAAATACTCATTCCACTGTTCTATCCTTTCAAACAACACCTACAGATAATCTATATAGAGGGTGAAGAGAAAGCCTTCGGTATATACTGTGAACTAATTGAGAAGGGAAAGTCCAGGAGTGGAAGTTGGGAGAAAGTTCTGGATTTATTCTGCTTTTGGCAACCTTAAGAACTTCAGATAAATCATTTAAATTTCCTGCATCGTAGGTTTTGTCCTAGCAAATATCCTCTAAAAGTATGAGTTATTATTGGCCTTGATTGAAAATAAATATGATAATCAGCCCTCAAGGTAGAATAGAGAAATAATGCATAGTCTAATACTGTTATCTTTTTTTTCAATAGATCATTATTAAGTTCCCACAGGATGCATGAATTTTTAATCTATCATTTACATAGGTAGAAAAGTTACCAATTTATTAAGCTCATTTAAAAATATCATCCATATATTTAATGTGAGCTAATATCAGCCCAATTGTCACCAAAATTGAGTAGGGAATAGGGAACAGAGAAACACTTTTCCTTTTCCTGAAAAGGCTTGATGCCAAAACAACCTAGCTTGTTTTTCCAAACATGGCAGGTCCAAAAGAGTAGAGAATCTGTTAGAAACAGATGTTCTTGGAAACAATGGCATCTGAAGGTTTATTTCTTTGAGGGAAGCAAAATGCTGAAGGAAAGAATTAATTCAAAAATTATATCTGGAAATTTAAAAATGACACCATTTACAAAAACATAAAAAATTAAGTAGAGAGGCACCTGGGTGGCTCAGTCAGTAAAGCTTTAGACTTTAGCTCAGGTCATGATCTCACGGCTCATGAGTTCGAGCCCCACATCGGGCTCTGTTTTGACAGCTCAGAGCCTGCTTCAGATTCTGTGTCTCCCTCTCTCTCTGCCCCTTTCCTGATTCACTCTGTCTCTCTCTCTCCCTCAAAATAAATAAACATTTAAAAAATTTGTAAAAATTAAGTAGAAAAACTGTAATGAAAGATGTACAAAACCTCTATACCATTGCTACTCAATGTATGGTTCATGCAGGAGAGCCAGTCCATGATTTTGTTTCTTACTTGTTAGCAATGAGATATGTGCAGAAAGTAAGAGTAAGGGTTTAGAAACTCCTGTAGTTATTTGACATTTCTGCAACATCCAAGCCTATGATCCATGGACTTGAGCCATTGAAAAGTGTGTAAACCAGTTTGTGTATACACCCCACGAACAAGAAATTTTACATATTCTTCCATAAGACATACGGTAGAAGGCTTATAATTACATTAGCCCCACATTGGAAATTATTCATTGCGTATGAAGAGTAGAGCAGAAAAAGAAATAATAGCATATTTACACAGAGGAGTATTCTACAACAGTGAGGACAACTCATTTACAACCACACCCAATCCCATAGAAGGATCTCACACATAGGGTTCTGAATCAAATGGGCCAGACATGAAAGAGCACATATGTGTTCTTCCATTTATTTCAACAAAAATAGCCACTAGTAATCTCTGCTGTTCGAAGCCTAAATAGGGTTACTTTTGAGAGAAAGTGATGTTGGAATTGGACTGCAAGGGAAACTTCTAGGGTGCTGGGAACCGTGTTGCTCAAGCTGTCAAGAACAAGCTGTTCTTGCTCAAGAACAAGCTGTCTTGATCTGGTTACGTGAGTTCTGTTTTGTTTGAGATTGTTCACTGATGTATGCTCTCTTGTCTCTGTGTACTTTATAAGTCAGTCCACTGATCAAGCTAAATAAACACAAACACACAGAAAAAAGAGAGTGAGTGAGATAGAGGTTTCAAATGAAGGGTTAGTCAGAGCACCTTGAAGGAAAAGATAGGAAGTCAAGTCAGATTTCCGATTCTGAAGTTCCTCTCAAGTTGCGCTAGCACTTTGAGTTCACAGAAAGTGTTGGAAGGGTCAGGCCCCCTTTAAAAAGAGAGGTTTAAAATGATAGATTCTCTAGTGTACCAACTGTATTTTCAAATATAAATCCAGTATATATACCTAGCAATAGAGAAGAAAAAACAGCAGGGACTAACTATCAAATATATGGAACATAAAATGGTTCGGTAATTCTAGAATTCCCAGCTTGAATCTTTTCATCCAAGACCATGTCTCAGACTAAGGAAACACTGGAAGTACCACCGTTGATGGTTTATTATAAGCAGGGGTGGCAAAATCTAACAGGATCACTGATAGCCCAAATTGAGGTACCACATGTGAAGCCAGATACTCTAAAACAGGAGTTATTTTTGGTCTTGGTTTAAAGTGAACATTATATCCAGTGTTCCAGCTGAAATAAATGGGCACTGTGCAGTCTAATGCTGTTACCTCAAAGTAATAAGCATGCTAATTTAGTTTAGAATAGGTACTAGGATTGTATTTCATTATATCTAAAAATAAAGACTTTTAGAGTCCTACAAAGACAAATTAGCGGATGGGCCAGGGTGACGGACAGAGTCCTTGTAGCTTAATACATTACAGATGACGAGAATTTATTTTGCTTGGAGTTAGGAGGCGGGTGGAGGCAGTCTATTTGAACCTCATGCTCTCTGGAGTACATCTCTTGGTGAAGCAGATTTAATACACTCTTGTTGGATATTCCCTTCCCATGAGATAATGCCACATATTAGCTGCGTGTTATTTTCTCTTGGATGGATATACATCAATGCCACTACCTTTTATGATAATTTTTCATTCATTCATTCAGTTATTTGTTCATTATTTTGGTTACTTAATAATTTATTTGGTGATTGCATGTTCACTAATCACAACATATTGGGAGCTATGGGAGATACAGACATGTCTAAGAAATAGTCCCTGCCTTCAATGAGAATGGATACTAATACAAATGCCATAAATAAATAAAGTTATATATGCTAGAATGCAGGAAGATAAAATAAAAACCGGTAATCGAGAGAAAGAAAGGCTGCCTTTCAGAGAGGTTAAGCAAGGAGTTTTCAGAAGTCCTGGTCTTTGAACTGGGACATAAAAAGGAAAACAAAGAGCATTTTGACAAAGGAACTGAAGTGAAGTAGGCGCAATTAGAGGAAGTAAGATGAGCAAACACACAGGCGTGGGGAAGTGTGAATATACATCAGGGACAGAAAGTCATCACGTTTGCCTGGTGCACAGTCTGTACCAAAGGGAGTAAAGAACAGGAAAGGAGGGAGAATGTAGTAGTGAAATGTCTAAATTCAACAGAAAAGACTAGAATTGAGGACTGGAGAGCCAGAGAAGACTTGGGACTGAAAAGAGAGGGGGAGACTGTTTAGAAATGTTCCCACCATTACAATGTAAATTACTTAAAGGCCAGATCTGCTATATCCCTAGTACCTTCTGCAGCAAGTTTATAGTAGGCATTCAATACATATTTGTAGAATATTATATTGAATGTTCTTAAAGAATGCCATTTAAGATATGCATGACACTTTTATTCATTTTAAATGGAATACGTAATACATGCAAATTTCAGGGAATCCAAAATGTTTAGAAGAAAATATGTTGAAAAGTAAGTTTCTCCTCTGGACTCCTACATCCCTATCTCTCCACCATTTAGTTCCTCTCCAAGAAGCAATCACTGTTACCCATTTCTTGTAAATACATAAAGAGATTGTGTGTGTCTCTGTCTTTTATATACATAATCTCTTCTTTTTATACAGATGAAGAAATTCTACATACGAGGTTCTTCAGGGTACTTTTATATTTATATATCAGCAATTATTTCTCATCAGGACATACAGAACTGCCTCATTCTTTTTAAACTACTGCTTAGTATTTGAATGAAAGCAATATAATTTATTCATTTATTTATTTTTTAATGTTTATTTATTTTTGAGACCAAGAGAGAGAGACAGAGCACAAGTGAGGGAAGGGCAGAGAGACAGACAGAGACACAGAATCTGAAGCAGGCTCCAGGCTCTGAACTGTCAGCACAGAGCCTGATGTGGGGCTCAAACTCATGAGCCGTCAGATAATGACCTGAGCCGAAGTGTAAAGCTTTACCGACTGAGCCATCCAGGCACCCCTATAATTTATTTAAACAATACTCTCAAGATAGACATTTTCAACCTTTCCCTTGTTTAAAAATATAGGTGATATATAGGGTGTATCTATTGTAATGTTCTTCTTTGTAAATTATTATGAAACGTCTAAATAAAAGAAAAACCTGTAAAACATAATTTAACAGGAAACTTTGTGCCCCTCTCCTGGATGAGCATTAGTATAAGTATTACTAGAGCTGAGTGATTCTACCTGTATTTCAGAGCCATTTATACTTTTCCATTTCAATGGACTTTCTGTTCATAACCATTGCCCATTTTGTATTATATTGTCAGTATTTTATTGTTGTATAGGAACTCTTTATGTCTTAGCAAAATGACCTTTTTGTGTGGAAAGACAAAAGAGAATGTTTGTGGGTAACCTTAGCAGTTCTCTCTTGGTTGTCTGATCATGAGTCAGTAGCACCTCCTTTCCCTCATCGCATGGGCTTGGGTCAGTGTTAACTGTCCACAAGACTGTGAGGTAGAACCAGCAGCAATATGCAGCTCTGCTAGCCAGTGGGCACCCAAGCTCCGACAGTCCTCCCTTGGCCTTGCAGGACTGCCCTGATACTTTCCTTATTGAAGGGGAGAGCAACAAGGAAGCAAAGAACCCCTCCTTCAGCACAGCCCCAAAGAGAATCTATTTGCACCTGACCCAAGCATACATCCCTCCAGTTCTCAAGAGAACAGTACTCATACAGCTTGCTGACCTTCTGCCTATAGATTGGCAAAAATGCACACGGGTCTTGTCCTGAGCCTTCTGCACAATAAGCTGTGATGTGGCTTGCACTTGTTTCCTTTCTCAGTTTACCATTTGTCCTTTGACTTTGTCTTTTGCCTTGAAAACTGTTCTGAATTTTTTGTGCTCATTTGATTTCAAAGATGATTTATTAAACTCTATGTGATTATGTCGATAAGTAAAAAGTAGTTTACTTCTAAACTTAAAAGAAATCCTTGTATTTTTCCGTATGTGATGTATGATTATTATTTCAGCTCGATGTCTCCAAATATACAGCTTAATCCACTGATGTCTTATTATGCAACTTAGTATCTAGCAATATTCCATCGAGACATGTAATTTTCCTTTTATTACTCTAGTGTGGGCTCATAAATTCTCTTTCTAATGGGAAAAAAGCATCATGTACTAAATCTGTTGGACAATATAGAATAATGTGTACTTTAGGTTAATTATTTATATGGTGTAACACTCTGTCTTTTTAAAAAATGTTTTGTTATTTAAACTTCTACCAAAATGGAAAGAAATACACAATAAGCTTCCACGAGCTTATCATCCATCCACAACAACCAACAATTCTTGGCCACTCAATCCTGTCTTTGCTCCAGCCCATTCGACCACCCACTGCTTCATCACTGGGTCAGTTAATCAGTCATTTGTGTTGTGGGTTCTCAGACTTGTATTATGTATAAACAAGCTTTTCTTAGATGTATATTATGCTTAAAGAGGCCAAAGTTATTAAAAGTAATGATTCATGTTTCTTTCTACTACTTTGGTAGTTTTATTTTTCAAATTTAAATAATTGTCCAAATTATTTGTGGGATTTATTTTGGCCTAATGTGTCCTACTTATTCTTTTCCAGATTGCTTTTTAATTGTTCCAGTGTAAACTTATTTAAATAACCTTTTTTAAAATAACCCATGTGTTCATTAGTGATCTGCAATATCAAATTGATTCTATAGTAAATGCCCGTTTGTAATTAGAATTTTTTATGTATATTCTGATATTGCCTATTGATGTGGCTAAATATGCAATTTTAATTGCATTTGTTAAATGTTTTCACCAATATTCATAAATGATACTTAGTTTTCTTTTGGTAACATCTTTAAATTTTTTTTAAATGTTTATTTACTTTTTAGAGAGAGAGAGAGAGCAGGGGAGGGGAAGAGAGAGAGGGAGACACAGAATCCAAAGCAGGCTCCAGGCTCTGAGCTGTCAGCACAGAGCCCGACATGGGGCTGGAACTTGGGAACTGTGATGACCTGAGCCGAAGTCGGACGCTAAACCGACTAAGCCACCCAGGAGCCCTTCTTTTTATATCATATTTGACAGAATTTGTTATTAATATTGTGCTAAATTTGAAAAATGAATTTGAAAGTTTTTCTTCCACTTTTTATCCCTCTGAAAGAGTTTAGATAGTATTGGAGATATTCCCTTTTAAAGTTTGGACAGATTTTCCTCGTGAAATCATCTGGATCTGGTATTTCTGGCAGATATATCTTTGATAACTTTCTCCATTTCTTGTAATAACTGATTGGTTTGGATTGCCTATCTCATCTGCAGCCGGTTTCCATATTTCATAAAAAAGGTTTCTGTCTTCTGGATTCTTCTTTTATTCTTTTTCTTTTTCTCTGTGAATCAAGTCTAGGTCGTAGGAACAAGTACTTCTATTGACCCCGTGAGCATTTGAGCATCAGGCACTATTCTCTGTTATCCTTTCAGATAACTTCATCCCCAGGTTTAGAAAGTTTATCTCATGGCTGCATTGGTCAATACTCTGCAGGATATTGGGAGAATATTTCTCAGATCCACAGAGTCCTTTGTCTGCCAGTCTCTCCTCTCTGGGACTCTGTGATGGCAACTCTAGCCACCTTGGTCTCCCGAAAGCGTTGGCTCTGTCTCCTTAAGTCAGGAAGCCCACGGGGCTTCGCCTGGGTTCCTGCTCCATGATCTGTGGTCTGGCACTCTTTCAAGGCAGTGTTAGACGACTGTAGGGCTCACAATATTTATGTCCCATCTCCCACTGATCACTGTTCGTTGCCTTCAATCTCTATGTAAGTCTTTTATTTCTAAAAATATATTTTGATTTATGTATCTGGGTTTTTTGTGCAAATATTCATTTCTCTTCTTTGGGTATATTAATGTTTTGGGAAGCTATTAATAGACGTGGTTTGAATGTCTCTTTCCTTTTAGTAAATCTATCATTTCCTTCTGTTTCTAAAAATCTCATATTTACACTCATCATTTCTGTTGTCATGTCTCATTCCTTGAAGTATGTTTAGTCTTGTCATCTCCCTTTGAGTTGATCCCACTTGCTGACATGTTGATTTGCCCTGTGCTTCGTCAGCTCATGATTTGTCACTTTCTGTTGTCACATCATGCTTTCCCTAGGTTCATATACCTCTGATTGTGTTCTCATAGTGTGGTTACTTCATAATGTTTCTTTAAGCCATGGGGATATAGTTGGTTACATTTTTCACCTACTATGTCACAATAATTTTCTGTTGAATGTTCTTCATCTCATATTTTTTCCTATTCTCTTTTTCCTTTTATCTCATCTTATGATTGCATCAATTATATTACTTTACTAATGTAAGTAGTAATTATTATTACTATTTCTTGTTGAACAAAGATATTTTTTCTGGATAGCTAATTTTAGGAATACATATGGGGAGGAAGCAGAGCTCTGTTCAGGTGAGTGAGACTTCTCTTTATGACCCATGAGTGTCTCTGTGTGATGCCTTTAATCCCTTCCTGCTCTTTAGCCAACCAAGACTGGTGCCACGGGGCCATTAACGATGCTGCCTTTCTCCTCTCATCTTCTTCAACATCAAACTATCTCCTGGAGTGTAGCTTTTTATTTCTTCTTATGGTGTTAGAAAAACATAAACACACAATTTTAAAGAAGATAAAAATCTAAATTCATTTGGAAGAATACTTTCTTGGTGCTTCATTAGAATAGATTGTTTTGGTGATGGTTTCTGAAGCTCTTCATCCTCTAGGAAGCAGAGCATATGGTGATTTCCACCTGCACCATGGACCTGAGGGCAGAATAACTACTGGTTTGGGTCCAGGATGTCATCGGTCTGGAAACCAGTTTTAGTCTCACTTCTGCTTTTAAGTATTTGTCAAAATTCAGTGTTTAATAAAAATTGCTTTTAACTCAATGTTTATTCTCTACCTACTCACAAAGCACTATTCTAGCTTCCGGGCATAGAAATGTCTACCCCTTCCTATACCACTTGGCTAAATAGGAAAACTAATGTGAATATACTTGAAGTGTTGAGTGAAAATCTGTTGTTTCTGCCTTCCATGTCTTCTACCTTCTCCTTGGTCAGGCTGCAGCTTGCCTCTCAGTGTCTTGATATTATCTCATTCTCGGCTCCCTTTTCAGATTCTTCTTCTCTGACCACAGAGGCTGGTTCTGCCCGATTGGATCCATCTTCCACAGACATAGGTTAAATGTCCAGCTGGCACTACTATGCACAGGAAGTCTCACAGTTGCTTCTGTATGTTTTGCTGCCCTAAGAAATCAAATCCAATATGAAAAATAATTTTGTTTTTTTTCCCAAAACATTCTGCATTACTGTCTTGTTTGAGGGATTCTTGACCACATAACAGGTGATTCCTTCCTTCCTTCCTTCCTTCCTTCCTTCCTTCCTTCCTTCTGCCTGCTTGCCTGCCTATCTTTGTTCCGTCCTCCACAGTGGCATTCAGATATTTGAAAATGGCATATAGATGATGATACATAAACACTACCATTTAAAATATACCCAGCTTCAGTGACAGAGTCATTTTGATTATAAAGGGCATATAGTTGACAAATATTCAAAGTCATCTCAGTGCTATGGTGCATGAAGCCAGCACCTGTAAGGAAGGAGTACTCAGTGGTGAGTAGTGAAAAAGTTACATGTCTCTATAAGCTTTTATATGTTAGACCAGATTTTTAAATGATTCTCTCATTCAGTGCCCCTGGGTTGGGCTGCATGAAGGGCTGGGATGGAAACCTGAATAGGATCTTTCACACTTAACTTTATCCTGCAGACAGAGACATAAAAGAATAAGGTAGAAGCATAGGGAAAAAAAACCCATAAGATTTAATTATCTTCTTTTGCTTTCCTTTCTTCCCTTCCCTCATGTCTGCACTCAGCTGGGTCTAGAGTAATGGCCCCATCTTCACTGCTTCTTTTTACAGTCCTTCATACTTATATTTAGAGGCTTGGAAAATGCCATTTGTTACTCCCAGCACTTAGCAGAGTCCTGCTGAGCAATCCAGCCCCCAGGGTGAAGGCCTGTCAACACTTCCTATCAGCAACTAGTTTTCTTAGCATTTGACAGTTAGACACATGCCCATGAAACACAGTTCTTTCTCTGCTGAATCAGGACATGTAAATGAGGGCGCTGGGCTGCTAGACTAGAACAGGTGGTAGGATTCTTTGTTGATGAGGGGGGCCTCTACAACATGGATAGCTCTGGGTTAGAGTTGGGGCTGGATAAACAAATGAGCGAAGTACTGTTTAGCTCCTTTGGACTGCTCAGGGGCTGGGCTAATCAGCAAAGAATCAGACTTTGATAAATAAAAGAAAAAAGTAGGAAGTATGGTTTAAAAAAATACTTTCTAGAACAATAAACCACTCTTAATTCCTGACAATACAGCTGTAATTATAGTACAGAGAATGAGAAGCAATTTCAGAAATCAACCTGCCCAAGCATTTAACCGATAGATGTACTGAGCAAAGAGAGAAGGGTCCTTCCAAGGTATGCATTTTGTGGATGGGATCCTTAATCTGGGAGGGCATAATAAAGAGTTTTTCAACCTCAAAACTATCATAGTTGGGACTGGATAATTCTTTGTCTTGGAAGGCTCTCCTGTGTCCTGTAGGCTGTTTGAAGAATTCCTAGCCTCTACCCTTGCTAGGGCCTATTAGCAACCCCTCCAAAGCCACAAAAATTTAAAAAAAAAAATGTCTCCAAATATCACCAAAGTCCTGTCAGGGCACAATAACCCTTGGTCGAGAACCACTAGTCTAAAATAGGCTGATGCTGAGCCTGTATTTGAGTAAAGAGTCTATGTAGGCCCTTTGTATTTGGCGCTGGTCAGAACATATCTAAGTCAAGCAGACTTTCATCAGGAAATTAACAGCTGGCAGGGCTCAAAAGAGAGAGAGGTCATGATGGTGGTCAAGAAAATGTCAAGTCAGAGTTCAGGTGCTTGTTCATTCCATTTCTCTGTAAAGGCCAGGCTAGTTCCCCAAGACAAATCATAAGCATGTTGCTACATACATGATTTGTCCTTTTTCTGCTATTAACTCATCACCATTCTGGGTAGCAGTTTTCCTCTTGTTAAATAAGAGTATTTGGAGGATATGTTTCCCACATCCCATCCAGCTTTGACAGTACTACTCATTCATGTTCTAAAAGTAAAAAGCCTCATAGTGACTTCCAAATCAAGACCAAAAAAACAAACACAAAAACAAACAAACAACCCAAAAAACCTGCTCTCCCAAACCCTCATAGAATTCCCAAGCTTCAAGGACTTTCCAACCTCCTAATTAAGCACATTTTCCTAAGCAAGTTTTAGGTTTGTTTTCTGTCCAGGGTTCAGCTAAGCTGCCAGGTGTCAGAGTTGATTAAAAGAAGCAAAAAATGAAAGTAAAAATCAAAGCTTTAACCACTTACAGTGCTAGTATAAGCAAGAGGCTACATTGGAGAAACTGCTGACTCCTCACTGTTCCATTTTACCCTGTGGACCAGTATCACTGGGTCAATCAGCACAGATGTGGAGGTCATCTTACTGCTAAGGGACCTCCAACAAAAACTTCCTGTGGTTTTATGGACTCCATAGCTCATGGAGAGTGATAGGAGACAGTTAAGAGTGGGAAGGTACTGAGTGCTGAATCAGAGGAGAGAAAAATGTCTTCGGTGTTGCCTTACCTCCATAAGGAGGCTTTTGCAGAGACACCTGGGATAGACCTCAGCTGAAGGGCCCAATCAAAGAGAACTCTGAATAAAGGCATCTGGACAAGGAATGCAATCTTAAGTAAATCTTTAGTCCAGTGTGACTGGACTAAAAGGCCTTAGGCAGTGCACCAAGTCTGGTATGAGGAGAGAAGATTCCCCCATGAAACTTGCCAGGTAAAGCCTTTGTAACTATTATGGGCAGACTTGAAAAAAATCATACACAGGATTTCTGGCCAAGAAATGGACTCCTCAATATTTCTTAGATCTCCTCAGAATTCTAGCAGGTACATGACTGTTTTTCTATAAATTTATTCTTCTTTTAATATGAGAAATGTCTTCCTTGGTTTCTTCAAAGAAATTTGGATACTTGCTTCTATTTGTGACTGCTAGAGTTCTAATTTGTTATCAGAAAGCAGATGAGAACATATGCCATAAAAAAGAAACATCTGTTATTGTATTCTTTATTCTGTTAATGTGGCATGTCACATTAATTGATTTTCAAATGTTGAACTACCCTTGCATTCCACAGATAAATCACACTTGGTCATGGTGTATGATTTTTTTTTTAATGTACTGTTGGATTTGGTTTACTAGTATTTTATTGAGGAATATTGCATCCATGTTTATCAAAGTCATTGGCCCGCAGTTTCTTTTCTTGTGGTGTCATTTTGTGGCTTTGGTATCAGGATAATCCTTGCCTTAAAATCATGTTTGGAAGCATTCTATCCTCTTCAATTTTTGCAGAGTTTCAGAAGGATTGGCATTAATTATTCTTTAAATGTTTGATAGAAATCACCAGTGAGGCCATCTGGTCCCAAAATTTTCTTTATAGACAGGTTTTTGATTACTAATTCAATCTCCATAATAATTATAAGTATGTTTGACCTTTTACTTCCTTATGATTTAATCTTGGTAGTTGTGTGCTCCTAGGAATTTATCCATTTCTTTCAGGTTATTCAGTGTGTTGGCATATTGTCGTTCATAGTAGTCTCTTACCCTTTTTATTTCTGCAGGATAATTGTAATGTCTCTTTTTTTACTTCTGATCTTATTTATTTGAGTCTTCTCTCTTTTTCATTTCAAAAGATGCAGAAAAAGCATTTGACAAAATTCAGCAATCTTTCATGACAAGAAAAAAAAATAACAACCTCTCAACAAACTAGGAATGGAAGGAAATTACCTCAACAAAATAAAGGCCATATATGAAAAGCCCACAGCTAGTACAATACTCAAAGGTAAAAACTAAAAGCTTTTCCTTTAACAGCAGGAACAAGGCAAGGATACCAACTCTCATCCCCACTTCTATTTAACATGATACTGAAAGTCCTAGCCAGTGCAATTAGTCTAGAGAAATAAATAAAAGGAATACAAATCTACCAGGAAGAAATAAAATTGTCCCTACTTGCAGATGATACGATCCTATATATAGAAAACCATAAAGACTACCCCCCAAAAAACCTATTAGAATGAATAAATGAATTCAGGAAAGCTGCAGAATACAAACTCAGCATATACAAATCATTGTGTCTCTAAATACTAATAACAGACCTTCTGAAACAGGAATTTGGAAAACAGTCCCACTTATAATAGCACCCAAGATAATAAAATACCGAGAGATAGATGTACCTAAGGAAGTATACTGAAATCCAGAAATGTTGATAAAAGAAATTAAGACACAAACAAATGAAAATATTTCCTATGTTCATGGATTAGAAGACTTACTATTGTTAAAATGTGCATAGTATCCAAAGCAATCTGCAGATTCAGAGTAATCTCTATTAAAATGCCAATGGTATTTTTTTACAGAAATAGAAAAATAATTCTATAGTTTATATGGAACTACAAGAGACCTGTAATATCAGTCTTGATAAAAAGAACAAAGCTGGAGGCATAATACTTTCTATTTTCAAAATATCTTACAAAACTCTAATAATTGAAGTATTATGGTATTGGCATAAAGGCAGACATATAGAACAATGGAAAAGAATAGAGCCCAGACATACATCCACACATATATGGTCAACTGATACTCAACAAGGGTGCCAAAAATGGGGAAAAGCACCGAGAAAACTGGATATTCACATGCAACAGAAAAAAATTAAACCCTACGCCATATGGAAAAATCAACTAAAAATGGCTTAAAGACTTTAACTTAAGACCCCAAACTGTAAAACTCCTAGAGAAAACATAGGAAATAAGCATCATGACATTTGTCTTGGTAATGATTTCATGGATACATTAAGAATGCAGGCCACAAAAATAAACAAGTGGACTATACCAAAGTACAAAGCATTTTGGTAAAATTTGACCTAGATACATTTCAGAGATCTGTTGCCAATGTAAAGGGACTTCTAATTTGTTATTCTTAAGAATAAAATGATGGGGAAACCTGAGTGGCTCAGTTGGTTAAGCAACCGACTCCAGTTCGGGTCATGATCTCACAGTTCGGTTCGTGAGTTTGAGCCCCATACCAGTCTCTGTGCTGACAGCTCAGAGCCTGGATCCTGCTTCAGATTCTGTCTCCCTCTCTCTCTGCCCCTCCCCCATTCATGCTCTGTCTCTCAAAAATAAATAAAATGCTATAAAAACTAAAAAAGAATAAAATGGTGGAATTTTGCCATCCATGTCTAACCTAAATCGTATCTCCTTGCTGAGCCTTCCATGATCATCCCACATAAAGAACCCCCTCTAACCCAATCTCTCTCTATTTATGCTCATTTTACAAACCTGCTTTATTTCCATCACAGTGTACACTATATGATATTCTATTGATTTTTAAAAGCTTTTTATTATCTATTTCCCTCCTATTAGAACATAAGCTCCACAGAAGCTGCTATCTGCCTCTGTGTTCTTAGTATTCAAAACGATACCTGGCATAAAAAAATATTCAAAAATATTTGTTGAATGAAAAGTTAATGAATTTATGTGTATATATTAGATATATATCATTTTATATGATTATATTACTATTCAAGTAGGATTTTAATTTTATTTTGACTAGCATTTTTAATTTTTTTTCTAGGTATCTCTCATAATATTTTATAATGATCAATTAGTTTAATTTTGATCTCTCTTTTAGCTAGAAACATCAAAAATATGTGGTGATGCAGGAGATCCTTGTCTTATTTCTGATTTTAATGGAAGTAGGTTTATTATTTTACTATTTATACCAATGTTCATTGCTACTGTTTGCAAATTGTCGGCCTTTGAGCTAATTTACTTAGCATTTTTATTAGAGAAGGTTGCTAGATTCAAGTGACTTTTCAGTATCTACTGACATAATTTTATGGTTATTCTCTCTTTCTTTTTTTAATATAAGGTATTATGTTTACAGATTTGTTTAAGTTTATTTATCTATTGTGAGACAGAAAGAGACAAAAAGAGTGCGTAGGGGAGGGGCGAGAGTAAGGGAGACAGAGAATCACAAGCAGGCTCCATGCTGTCAGCACAGAGCCCAATGTGGGGCTCAAACTCATGAACTGTGAGATCATGACCTGAGCAGAAACCGAGAGTCAAATGCTTAACTGACTGAGCCACCCAGGTGCCCCTGTTTATAGATTTCCTAATGGTAAACCATGATTGTGTTCCTGGAATAAATCCTCTTATTTTGATATGTTATTCTTTAATATGCCGTTGGATTTAATTTAAAAATATTTTGCTTAAAATTATTGCACCTGTTTTAGTAAGGTAAACTAAAATAGTTTTTTTTTTCTTTGTGCTACCTTTATTAGCTTTTGGTAATGAATTCATATTATCAGCACAAAATGAATTGGAGGAGTTTTTTTAATCAGTTATTTTTCTTGTGGTTCAGAATAGAATAACATTGAAACCCTGAAACTTATGGTTTAATTTACTCTTTCTTGTTTCTTTTCTATTCTTCAGTTTTTGATTTGCTTTTTCTGTATAGTTCTTAGTGGAAGGACATGCTATATCTGTTGCTTCTAAAATGTCATCACCCTTAGTATTTCCTATTATACTTCTATAACCTGTGCTTGGAAAATATCCACCAGTCAGTCATTTTCAGTTCTCTGTGATATTTTCATATAGATCTATTCCCTGGAATTTGAATTTAAGCTTAGTTTCTCACTAAAACTTTATCCTTTGATTAAAGGCTTTTAGGCTTCAGCGACATGTCAGAAAGGGTTTATTTGGGCATTATTATCCAAAATCAAACAAACGGAACTCATCTCTACTTCTCTTTCCTACCCATGATGACAGCCAGTATCTTCCTGCTTTCTCAATCTATCTATCAAACTCAGGCTCTCACCAAGTAATTAAAAAAAAATCTATGATCTTGCCTTCAGAAGAGATTGAGGCCTCAGTGAGTGATTGGAGGCAGAATATTCCATTTCTAGAGACTAGGTGCATCCTGAGACTCCTGATGAGATTTTCCAGTCCAGGCTACCTCTTCCATTGTCTCCATTAAAAAGGAAGCTGGAGACACACCATTTTGGAGAATCCATCTGCCTTCCTGGAGAAAGACAAAGATCGTCTTTCAGTGTCTTTTGTCAGCCACACAGAGGGTAGCAGACCCTGCCAATGTTGTGTGGTGTTCTAAAAAATTCATTTTCTCTTTACCATCCTCCTTGAATGGTGTCAAGATCTGAAGATTACAAATTCATCAGCAGTGACATGGAATAAATAAATCTGAGATGGTTATCATTAGAGCTCCTTCTCAGAGGAGACTTTGGAGTTATTGCCTTCATTATTTCAAGGAATTGCAAGCCCTAGGATCTCTGTGCTATGGCAGGAATGGAGTGAGGATATTCTCAGATATTGCTCTGCCCAGACTCAGGGTCAGATTCCCATTTCCAGCATACCCAAACTAGAGTTATTCTCGGTTGAAATACTTTTAAGAGGAAAAATGGCAGGAGTAATGCTCACCTTTCCTCACACACAACTTCCCCTGAAACCAGGGAAAAAAGAATGACGTGCAGGGAGTCAGCAGAGGAATGTACTGGCTTATACCTCTAGGAATGTCTTCATGCTCAGAAGTGAGGGATCAGTTTTCAAGCCCAAAGGGCATTTACCTCTTAGGGAGTATGGTGTCTGCTTTGCAAGCTAATTGTGAGTCCTCTTCTCTCTCCCTGTTCTCTGTCTCCTCCTCACATCCTCTGTGCCTCCGCAAAGCCAGGCCCAGTCTGTCAAATTAAGAACAGATAGTCCTTAAGAAATCAGATCTCACAGATAAAAGAGAGAATTCACCAGTTAACATGAAGTTCAGAGCCCGTGCGAACCATGAGTTCACACCAATACTTCGGATTCCAATCCAACACTATGGGTTTCATTCTAATTTTGATTTTTTCCATCCTTCACTCACTATCCCCAATATAGCTAGTTATTGGCTCCCTCTCCCACGGTAATCAATCTCCTGAAACTACTGGGCATCCGCCTCAGTGGTTGCTTCCTCACATGGTCCAAACACCACCTCCCCACCATCTTGCCTGACCGTCTTCTTACTTGGCCCTGAATCCCACAGGCATGTGGGTGGCCTCCCTCAGCTGTCTGCTAGCCAGGTCCCAAGCCCTCCTAGGCCATTTCATTGCTTCTTGCTTAGCCTAAGAGAACTCTTTATCATAACCTAAAGTCTATGATACCATAGAACCAGCATAAACAACCCCCCCTTTTAATCTTACCAAGATTAAAGAACTTGATTCCTAAACACTTATTTTCATAGTCTTTACTGTTGCTTTTATTTCAGATTTCATCTATTGCTTCAGAGATTAGAAATTGTGACTTACCCACCAATTTAATAAATATTATATTCTAGTAATATAATTTCATATATATATATATATATATATATATATATATATATATATATATATTTAAGTCCAAATTTAGCCAAAATTTATTTGGTCTCGCAAACTAAATTTACAGTCAAAATTTTATTTTGGTTTGTTGTTTATTTATTTATTTATTTATTTTTTTCATCGTTTTTTATTTATTTTTGGGACAGAGAGAGACAGAGCATGAACAGGGGAGGGGCAGAGAGAGAGGGAGACACAGAATCGGAAACAGGCTCCAGGCTCCGAGCCATCAGCCCAGAGCCTGACGCGGGGCTCGAACTCACGGACCGCGAGATCGTGACCTGGCTGAAGTCGGACGCTTAACCGACTGCGCCACCCAGGCGCCCCTGGTTTGTTGTTTAAATAGCACTTACTGAATTACTGAATTACCTTTTCCTATCTTTTTTAGAGAGTATATTTAGCTTGCATAAAGTTAGTATAGAGAATTGGTTCTATTCATAGATTCTCTCTTCTGTTACATCTACCTGTATTTCTATTTTTACCCTCACCATATCCTGATTTATTGTCCTTTTATCTAAACTTTTAATTTTTTTACGTTTACTTTCCTGAGTACATTTTTATAATTTTTATTGAATATTTAAAATCCTGTGACATAATATAAAATCTGAAAACTGGTAAAATACTTTGCATTAAAGAAAATAGTTATTATATTCAATTTCCCCTTTCAGTAGCAGGATTCTCCCTCCATTTGTTCAAATGATCTTGTGAATGGTGTAATATGGGACTATAGTTCCCCACCTAGAGTTTCCAGACCTCTCTCTTACAGTTCATTCCTAATATTTTATAATTTTATTTCCTTATTTCTTGTTGAAAATGAAATCTCCATTCGATGTTTCCTTCCCATTTAAGTTCTAGCATCATCTAGGATTGGCAATGAATGTGTTTCCTAAAGAAACAGCAGCTATTGGGCACCAAGCCCCAGACACTGCCTGGGATCTAATCAGCAATGCCAAGGGGCAAACCCAGAGAGGCCATCAAGTCCTTGAGCTTTAGTGTTCAACATGGTAGCCACCAAGTCCTAGTTTCACCTTTTATCATTTGCAAGCTGTTTGCTTCTACATAAATCAACACCTGTTAGGAAGAGTGCCAAGGACTGGTCACTGCCTGGTCCTTGCAGCATGCCCACAGTTAGGTGACAATGGTAACTTATTCCCCCCCACCCCACCACCCCCGATCCCAGGATCCTTGCATGTAGATGGTATGGCAGAAAAGGAGTTAGAGTAGGACTTTGAAAAGTAGCACTCTAAAATAAAACCTCAGGAAGCCACTTACACACTCAGCCACCTTCCAGGTTCACCCATCCCATTTTCACCTGCTCTTCTATGATTGCCTCCTTGATGGTCAAGGTCAGTGTTTTATCCAACTCTCAGTCTTCTAACTGCTAACACTGCTCTTCCCAGAGGAGATGCTCTATAAGGGCTGGGAAAAACAAAATACAAAGAAGCAGGGAGGATCTTAGAGTTTTAAGCTATCAGATATGGCCATTCTATCTGGGTCATCATAAATCCCAGGTCTTATCTTCTAGCTCTTCTCATTAAATATCTTTTTTTTTTGGTACCTTCCAGGTTTCTTGACTTAACCATCAACCCACACACAGTCCTGCCCCAATCTGCCCATCCAGAAGTCTGAGTTAGTTCAGGCTGCCATAGGAAAATACCTTTAACTGGGTGGCTTAAACAACCAAAATTTATTTTCTCACAGTTCTGGAGGCCAAGAATTCCAAGATCAAGGAAACTGAAATGTAGGTGTTATTAGGGGACATCTCTTGCTTTGTAGGTAGCTGCCATCTTGCTGTGTGCTCACATGATCTCTTCTTTGTGTGTGTGTGTGTGTGTGTGTGTGTGTGTGTGAGAGAGAGAGAGAGAGAGAGAGAGAGAGAGAGAGAGAGTCAGTGTTATGGTATCTTTTCTCATAAGGGCATTAATCCTATATTAAGGGGACCAACCTCATGACCTCATTTAACCCTAATTACTTCCCAAAGGCCCATCTCCAAATACCATCATGTTGGGGGAATACAGCTTCAACATATGAATTTGGCGGGGCTGGGGTGGGGGGTGGGGGACACACATTCTGTCCGTAACACTAGACATACAGGTTAACAACACCATTCCTCTCTACCATTCCTCTAGAGAGGAATTCAAATTCACAATATGAACTTGAATTCATATTCAAAGTATGAATATAAAGACTCTCTGTACTTCTTTATATTCATACTTTGTCAAGCCAATCCGTCTCTCTGAGAGAAGTTACTTCAATATGTATAGCAATGGCAGGACAGTGAACTAGCTGAGGATGGGGAACACAGCAGATATGCAGAAGCCAAGAAGTCAGGGCCTTACAGAAGGACTTGCAGACAGGTACCAGTTTGAGCCCATAGAGCTGTATTTTCACTACTTTCATGCTGCCAGGAGAAAGTCTCAGATGTAGATAAAGAGCTGATTCTGCCCTAGGGTTGTGATAATTAATGTCCTGTCTACTAATTAAAGAATGAGGGCTTGGCCAGACTTTCTGCTTGAAACGGTTAGCTGGCAGCCTTCCAAGACTCTTCTAGCTTCTCCGAACTGAGGTCTGCATAGTTCTGTAACTGAGGGCAAATGGTAGAAGGCAAGCTAATACCTGATGACTCGCCATCCTGTGTGGCAGGTGCCCACTCTTATCTCGAACTCCTTCAGATCAAGGGCTGTGTCTTTCTCTTTAATGTTAAATTGCAGTGAAATAAGCACAGACTTTGAACTCAGACAGGTATTAATTCAAATCCCCAAGGCCAGTAATCAAGAGCTATACAATATTTGGCAAACTAACTTGTCCCTCTAAGACTAATACTATCTTCTGCAAAAACAGGAAAATCATGTCTTACAAAGGAAATAATTTATTTTAAATCCTTGGTTTATGGCAGCAAATCCATGGCATAGAAAACCAGTTGAGAACTTCTTAATCCCTTTTCTCTGTTCTCACACTGTCTTGTGAGAAAGTTGGCGTATAGTAAATGTTTATTGAATGCTGAGCCATGGAAGGAGGGTGGGGATAGGAATATAACAAGAACTGATTTGAGACTCCATGCTCACAGGTGCTAAAAAGTACTTTTGTTATTTTCTACCAACTTATTTTGGCTACAAGTCACTTTTTCTCCTGACTAGAAAGCAACATCTAACAGGCTACATATCCCTTTGTTTCATTTTAAAGAACGAGATCTTCGGAGTGTGAGCTAGATAATTCTGTACCTGTTCTCACCTTCACAACTTCAGAGGCTCAAAAGGAACCTGTCAATGAGACCTCATAGCAGTGACTGGACCTGTTTCATATTTCAGAGATTAATGAATGGGTGTTGATAGAAATTCAACAATATTTGTGGAGCACATATTATTTTGTCGCTTGCCATGTTCTAGGCATTGGGGATAAAAGATAAATAAGACTTAGCTCCTGATCTGTAGAATTTCACAGTTTTCAGTGAGACAGTGACAGGTATGAAATAAATACAAAATAATGTGCAATGTGCTGTGACAGAGATACATGCAAAGTTCAGGGACAGCAGAGAAAAGAGACTAATAACTGCCCGGGGCCAGGAAGGGGGTATATCTCTTCACAGAAGACATCTCCTTTGAGATAAACCTGGCAGAATAAAGAAGAATTTGTCAGAAAGAGGTAAGAAAATAGTTTGAACAAGGACACAAAGGTTTCCTCTCATTTGAGAGAGTTTCCAGAATGAGGAGAGGTAAAAGGAAGAGAGAGGTTGGGGGTTTTGTTGTTTTGTTTTGTTTTGTTTTGTTTTAAATAATGCTAATTAACCAAACAAGGTTCTATAGTCATTACAAATGTGCTACTCAGAGACAGCAGGTTCCAAACTCTGTTCATGCATTTAGCTGTCTGGATCCTGTTTCCTTAGGAAGGCTTCAGATCTTTGAAAAGAAATGAAGATTATTCTGTCTCATGAGTGCTTTAAAATGGACTTTCTAAGACAAATACCATATGATTTCACTCATATGTAGAATTTAAGAAATAAAACAGATGAACATAGGGGAAAGAAAAAAAAGGCAAAGAGGCAAATCATAAAATAGACACTTAACTATAGAGAACAAACCAAGAGTTGCTGGAGGGGAGGTGGGTGGGGGATGGGCTAAATGGATGATAGGCATTAAGGAGGGCACTTGTTGTGATGAGCACTGGGTATTGTATGTAAGTGGATGAACCATTAAATTCTACCCTGAAACCAATATTACCCTGTATATTAAGCAACTAGAATTTAAAGAAAAACTCAAAACAAAGGAAAAAACAAGAAAAAAAGGCCTTTCTAAAAGTGATTATATGTAAATCATAAGGCATGTTAAATATCATTGGTTCTACCAAGAAACTCACTATGAGACCTTGAAAAAGTCATTCCTCTCTAGTCTTCCAGTCCCACAAGAGAAAATAAGTAAGATAAAATGATTACCAAGATGTCTCCAAATCCAAGATTCCATATGATTCCATGTGGAAAGTGTGTTATCATCAGAGAGCTTCATAAAGTTGGACTAATTGAAGAGAGACCATTTTGAATGGGTGAAAACTCTGGGGAGAACATTTTCAATGATTCTTTATTGCTTTCAAGTACTCCAAGGAACTCCAAGGAAGCTAAACATTTAAGCAAGTGCTTTCATCAATAGAATAAGCCTGATTTTGAAATACAGTTAATTGTACATTGAAAAGTTTTCTGAATTTGGAATGTGCTGAATTCTTCAAATAAATTAAATCTCTAACAACAACAACAACAACAACAACAACAACAAAATGTTCATTGGCTGAGCTATTCCCATTTTATAAAAGGTCTAAAGAATAATCCTTTTCTTAAATAATATGGTTTTTAAATTTACAGGCTATTTTTGGATAGCCACAGGCACTTCTAGAAAGTCTCATTCAAGAAGTACAGAACTGGTGGACTTGGTGTCTTGTGAAGAAGAAAGAATCCTTGAGGGCTCATGTGCTCTATCTTAAAATGGAGATAAGACCTAGGCTACCTTAATTACTCTCTGGATTAGCAGCACACATGACTAACCATCCCTTAGGAACTATGGATGAGTCCTGTTGATGATGGGGCAATGGTTGCATTTTCCTTTTGAATACCATGCCAGAAAGGATAAAAAGACTATTTGAAGGAAGGTACAAGAAGAAGCATTGAGTTACAGCCAGCATTGTGGGTTTTAGTCCTAATTCTGCCACACAGTCACTGCATGTCCTTGGTAATGTCTCTCATTCACTGGGTCTCAATCTTCCCAAATATATGAAAAAACAAGTAGGCTCCTGGGGCACCTGGGTGGCTCAGTCGGTTAAGTGTCCGCCTTTGGCTCAGGTCATGATCTCACAGTTTGCTGTTTCGAGCCCCGTGTCGGGGTCTGTGCCTACAGCTCAGAGCCTGGAGCCTGCTTCCGATTCTGTGTCTCCCTCGCTCTCTGCCCCTCCCCCACTCATGCTCTGTCTCTGTCTCTCAAAAATAAATAAACATTGAAAAAAAAATTTTTTTAATAAAATAAAAAAAAAGAAGTAGGCTTCTAACTCTGCAGTGAATTCAGGAAGTTGTGGTAAGGAAGCTCTAGCAAAATTGCATTGGATTCGTTCTTGCTGTTAAATTCTCTTTGATAAATGTATTTGGCCAGTCCCGGAGGAAACAATATGGAATTATCCACCCATACCCTTGAAGTTGATGTTCTTAATAATAGAAATTTTCATGACCTCTCTAAAGTCACACTGCAGGTTGTTGCCAGAGAAGAAATCCTATTTTACTGATCATTCTACCACGTGACCTGCCCAAAGATATTAAGATGATTAATTGGATCCTATGAAGGCCACAATAGACATGAGGAACAGCTTTGCACAAAATAAATTTGGTTAGTTTCTTTTCCTCTTAACTTTTTCTTAATTTTTTTTCCTGTACCTTTGGTTGATCTCAATGGTCTCAACTTAAACCCAGCTGCAGTCTAGGTTCAGCTATAATGACATCTAGAAACAACAATGATAACTCATTGATATGATTATCCAAAGCTCCAGTGACCATTCCAAATATGTGTTTCCTGAGTCTTGTCCAGCCTGATCCCTGAAAGCTATTGGTGAAAATGTGTGGTGTCTATGATGGATGAGGAATAAAGAACACTCTCATCTCATCAGTTTGTAGTAGTTATAACCTTTGGAGATATGGAAAACAAGTTATTCGTGTTGCCAATTCCATTTTTCCCTCAAAAATAGCAAATTAGCAGGAACAAGGGAAAACCAGGCTATGCCCTCCTATCAAAGAATAACCCAGAGAATAAATAGAAATCTTAGTTTAAAAAATAGCACTAAGTTAGTTTTAAAGTTCTGGGGCTGCATTTATGCTTGATAAAAATAGTGCAGTACTCATCCCCCAATTCCAACAGCAAGTCCAAAGTAGGGAACAGGGAGTTGGCAATAATAGTGGGAAGAGGGAAATGCATAAGGAGAGACTAAAATGAAAGAATTGATGGAAGTTGGGACTAAATGAGGTAGGTGTGGGAATCAATGAAGATAACAATCAACTCCTTCACAATTCCCAAGGCTAATTTATCCATTTAGTCATTCTTTAGTTATGTGTTTATTGCATGTCTCCAGTGAGCTTGGCCTTCTTTTTCTACTAAGTCTATTTACAAATGTACCACTTAACAAGAAGACAAAATCTTCACTCTTGTCCTAGTGGTGAGTGGGAGACAACTATTAAATCCGTAACCAAATAAATCAACAAGATAATTTCTAATTAGGGTAAAACACAATGATATGGCTAAGTTAAAAAAAAAAAACAACATTGACAACACCAAATGCTAGCGAGGAAGTAGAGCAGCAGGAACTCTCATTCATTGTTGATGGGAATGCAAAATGGTGCAGCCACTTTGGAAGACAGTTTGGCAGATTCTTATAAAGCTAAACATAGTCTTACCATATGATCCAGCAATCACACTAGTAGGTATTTATTTACTCAAATGAGTTGAAAACATATGTCCACACAAAAACTTGCACACAAATGTTTATAGCAACTTTATGCATAATTGCTAAAGACTGAAAGCAATCAAGTTTTCCTTCAATAGGTTAAACTCTGGTTCATTCATCCATATAATGGAATATTCAGCAACTATACATATGCCAATCTGAAAAGGCTACATAC
The DNA here is from genome assembly GCF_046562875.1 of Panthera onca. Classification (NCBI taxonomy): domain Eukaryota; kingdom Metazoa; phylum Chordata; class Mammalia; order Carnivora; family Felidae; genus Panthera; species Panthera onca. The sequence goes on along the minus strand of NC_138341.1, from coordinate 12,965,003 downwards.
TGTATGATTCCAATTATACGGCATTCTGAAAAGATGGAACTAAGACACAGTAGAAAGACCAGGGGTTGCCAGGGATTCAGGTGGAACACAGAGGATTTTAAGGGCAGTGAAACCATTCTGCATGAATCTGCAATGGTGGATATATGGCATTATACATTTGTCAACACATGGAGTGAACCCTAATGTAAACTATAGACATGGGTTAATAATAATAAATCAATATTGTTTTGTTATTTGGAAGAAATGCACACACTAATGTCAGATGTTAATAATAGGAGGCTGTGTGATGTGGAGAAGGAGCAGGATAGAGGAGCTCTGTATTTGCTGCTCCACTTTTCTCTAATCTTAAAAGATAAGGTCTGTCATTTTTTTTAATGCAATGATAGAGAATCCAAATGACAGGATAAAGGATGCCCTTGTCAAGAGAGGAGGGAATCTAATATCCACAGGGTCTTTAGAGGAGTCTCTCTGAAAAAGTTGACCTTTCAGCTGACTGATGGGAGGAGCATTCCAGGTAGTGGGAAAAGTAAATATAAGGGCCCCATGAGGGCCTATATCCCCTTCTTGTATTTTCACGTTCATGAAAGTGCAACTGACGCTCAGAGGTTTAAGCAAGTTATTAGAAATCAGATTATGAATTAGTGGAGAGAGAAGTCAGCAGCTGAGTTTCTGGGGACATGACCAGTTGGGTGCCAGAATTCTGGGCACACCCACCAGAGCTCAGGACCCGGGAGCTACAGCAGCTTTTGCAGTCACCGCCACCACCTAAGAATGGCTGCTGCCATGGCATTCCCCTTCCTGAAGTTCATCTGCAGGAAAGCAGGAAACTTAATCTAGGCTTCCAGTGCCCAGTGGTGTGATTTCCCACAGATCACTGTTCCTTCTGTGACTTAATCAAGATCCACACCTTCTTTAAAAGCAAAACAAACAAACAAAAAGTTGTTGCCACTATAGCACCTTCTCTCCTACACACCTGTGTCTTCTAAAGCTATGTTTTTTCCAACTTTGGTCTCTATCAGAATTATCTGAAGAACTTGGTAAATACCCTGGGGCACGGGCTCTACCCCACTTCTCTTAGTGGCCCACATCAATTGGGGTGTTTGTCAACGTTTGAGAAAGAGTGCTCCAAAGTAGAAAGCCTCAAACCTCAGTGTGCCTATGAATCACCCGGGCATCTGGTTGAATAGATCCACAAGTGGGCTGAGACTCTGCATTTCTAACAGGCTGTCAGGTGGTGTGGGTGCTCTTGGTCCGTGGAGCACACTGTGGTGAAGCATCTAAACAGAGGGCCATGACCAGTGGTAACGTGGGATCCTGTAATGAGTAACTGACCTCTGGTAGGTTTGGCAGTATTTCCTACTCAAAAGGAAGGTGCCCATTTTGCTTTCCAGTATTTTACTGTGTCAGATAATATTCTAGATAATCAGTGCAGAGTAGGATTTTTCTTCAGTTCTTCTGGAGAGACATGGGAGTATCGGTTGCTGCTCATCAAGGCAGAGAAATAAAAGCAGTGGCCAGGTACCTCCAACAGATATAACGGTGGTATCTATTCTACAAGTTGGTTGTGAGGATCAAACTCAAATAATGTTCAATTAGAGTCAGATTTGGTGAAATGAGGGTGTCCTCCAGCCTCAGTGGGCATGGGAGTAACTCAGAGGAGTAGCCGTGCTGATGCTGCTGGGTACAGGAGGGTCCACAGTCACCCAGCACAGTCCCTAGTTTGACACTGATCTTCAGAGCATAAGGCAAGGACATCTCTGTTAGGCCGGGAGAGGGCCTCACATACACAGATGGGTTATAAGAGACCTTTCAGCTGCATTAAAGTAGCTCAAGCCACTTGGCCTTGATGAAGGTCCTCTGAGGCCTATGAGATGGGTTCACTGAATTCCTGGGGTGGATTCTTGAAGATCTGTAGACAGTAGTGGGGTCTCCAGTTAGCGCTCTAAGATGTGGAGTGATTTTTAATGCAAATTTGTCAAAGCATCCCTTCCATAGAACACTTGGTTCAAATGATGAAGACAAAACTCCTTAACAAGGAGTACGTGACTAATTTCTCCTGCCTGGTCCAGGCCCTGTTTTCCCCTCCCACTTTACCTGGCACCTTGCTTCCCTCACTGCCTGCCGCTAGCCAAGCTGGCACATCACTTCCTCCCCACCTCTTTCCTGATTCACTCCTGCATAACCTTCAGATCTCAGGCGAATAATTACTTGGGCACATCCTCCCATTCCTACCCCAAACTCTTTATTAGCCCAGATCTTTTATTTAATGCCTTTTTGGTACCACATATCTTTTGTTTGTAGCAGTTGTGATAGGTGGAGTTTTACATGCAGTTGTATGATTATTTGATTATTGTCTCTCTCCCATGAGCATTGTGAGAGGAGGGACAGATTCTACTTCTGTTCTTTGCAACCAAAATAGTGTCTGGACTTGTTCAGTGCTAAAAACAATATTTTTAATGAATGAATGAAATGAATTGAAATGAAATGAAATGAATGAATGAATGAGTGAATGAAAAAAATGTAACTATTTTTCCAATAATGTAACTAATTTGACACATTAGAAGATGTAGCAAGGCATTTAGTGAGGATTTTGTGATCTCCTGTAGAACAATGGGGTAATCCACTCTCAGATATACTACAGATGGATTCATGCTTAATACATTCAAGGTGAAGTCCTTAAATTTTCCTTCTGGGTCGACTGGAGAGAGGACAATAGTAGCTGAATCCTAAATATCCAGCAGAGCAATAATTTGGATAAAGACTGGGTGTGCTGCCAAAATTTGATAGAATTGATAGAAACATCAAGATCACAAAATTGATAGTCAAAATATTGAGGCACATCTAAAAATTTTGACATCGAACCTTGATAAAACTAAAGACTGTTATTTGGGGCTAAGGCGAAGAGATAAAAATTCTCCAGACAGAGGATAGTGAGGAAGATGAGGAGATACGTATAAACAACTCTTGTGCTCATGGTTTCTAAACTTTGTGCATGGCATCCCAGGGTGCCTCAGCCAAGTTGTAGGAATTCTGCAGGGAAACAAAACCTTTATCTTGTTCATAGTTTCAACATGAGGTTGATCTACAGTTCTTACCATGATGCTATATGTATGTGAAGCTGGGTTTTGGGAGCCTTCTAGGATAAAAAGTAAGTACCATGTGAAAATCAACATGGAACGGGAAATAAGAGTAAAAGGCTTAAAAAGATGTGCAGAGCCCAACAGGTGTGCACATCCCATTAGTAAGTAACTTTGGTTATTTAAGAATGAAGTAGGGGTGCCTGGGTGGCTAAGTCAGTTGAGCATCTGACTTGGCTTAGGTCATGGTCTCATGGTTCATGGGTTTGAGGCCCACATCAGGCTCTGTGTTCACAGCTCAGAGCCTGGAGCCTGCTTCAGATTCTGTGCGTCTCCCTCTCTTTCTGCCCCTCTCCTGCTTGTGTTCTCTCTCTCTGTCTCTCGAAAATAAATAAATAAACATTTTTAAAAATCTTCTTTAAAAAAATGAAATAAAAATATTTTTCTTTATTCATATTATTTCTAAATGATCACTTAGTTGTTAGGACATAAACACTTATTAAATTATTTGAACCTAACTTTTGAGTAAACATAATTGTTATGTTTCTTTTGGCTTAGGTGTGCTGCAGAAAACTTACCCAGGCATAAGGGCATAGTGAACAAAGAACATTTGGGAATCACTGTGCTTTACATTTGGGTTCTAAATTAAAGGAATTACTGCAGAGAGGGAGGAAAAGGCATTTAAGAAATATCTTTATAATATTTTTTTTCTTTTTATATATTAATGCATGACAATTGAGAATTTACTAAGAAACTGTAAGTAAATCACTTAGTTTAATGCTTGGTATATAGTAAACATCCTATAAATGATTGATTTTATTATAAGAAACATGTAGAAAAGAGTAAAACATCACCATCATAGAGAAAACAAAAGCAACCTGTGAATAATTAGAATAATTATAATTATTACTTCTGGTAAGTTTATGAATAATTATAATTAATATAGTTGAGATGATAATTTGTAGACTTTGTTCCCTGATTTTAACTGCAATTTTATCAGAGATGTTTGTGCCATTGAGTACTTTCATAAAGTTATCTTAGCGGCTCCACAGTTCTCCGGTGTGTGAATATATCATAGTTTGTGTGCTTTCCCATGATAATTTGGCATTTCTCCCAACCTCGTCTATCCTAAAAATGTTTTTCTATACACTAGTGTAAACATATTTTTGTACACAGATTGATTAAGTTTAATTAATATAAATTCAATAGACATTTTACAGATAAAACATATCATATTTCATGATTGATTAAATGTAAAGAGTATGTGGAAGAGGGAGGAGCAGAGATGAATTAGGTAGGTGACTGGGTGGAAGGTGTTAACATAGGCAATAAAGAGAAAGTTTTGAGGGGTTCAAGAGAGAAAGAGTTGAAGTTAATGTATATTGAACATAGATCACCTGGGGGAAAAAACCAGGTGAAGATATACAGAGGCAATTAGATTTGCAAGTTTAAAATCCAGAATATATGGCTTGGCTGAAGACATGGAAATTGTAATCATTTATTATATATAGTATAGGTATATATTATATATTTTATATATATATATCATTTAGATATTTATTTCATTATAAAAATAATTATATATATAATATATTATGTATGATATATAATATATGTAATAAATGAATATGTGTGTTTGTATGTGTGTGTATATATATGAATGTGTGTGTGTACACAAGATATGTCAGCAGATGAGATCTCCTAGCAAGGAAAACAGAAACATTAAACATTGGCATTTGTCTAGGGCAAAGAAGGTGAACACATCAATGTGCATAGCACAGCCGGAGCACAGTTAAACTTTGTGTTCATTTTTCAGTGCCAGGTTTACAAAAGAATTGGGTAGAGAAGCCAGGTCTCTGAGTAAAGGTGTCAGAATGAAGCCAAATCCCAGGCTCTGTGTCCAAGTGGGTGATGAATGAATGAGAAACCATAAACATGAAACAATGAGATAAAGCATAGCCAAAAGTCCATGGGCAACTACCAGATGAAGCGAGAGTTACAATTTATGCTGATTACTCTTCCTCAGATATCAGTAAGATAGGTAGAAAGTAACAACAAATCCTCAAACTTTATATCAAAAGATAGGCAAATAGTCCCAGATAAGGTAGGAAACGTGTCAAACACACACACACACACACACACACACACACACACACACACACACACACACCTATATCAACTGAACAAATGGGAAGGCTGGGCAGAGATAACAGAAATCAAAAGGTGGTACCTCAAACATGCAACAAAAACATATTTAAAAAATAACAGTAGCATCTAAAAAATGAAAGAACATAATTTGGAGGAAAACAAAGCTGAGAAAGAGAGACTAAATGCTGTCAGATGCTTATAGTGTATAAGAACTTTGGAAAATGAATTCAATAAAATATAAGTTCAAAGACAGGATTATGACAACTTGAGGGAACATACTAAAATTCCAAGACTGATCTAATATATATATTTAAGAAAAGATCATAGAGTAATTAAATTAATCAAGCTAATAGCATAAAGAAAGCATTTGAAATATCCAAGGGGATGTAAAAAGAAAGACAAAATATTAAAATGATTATAGGAAAAATGTTAAGAATGAAAAATAGAAAAAATATATATCATAAAATATATGATAAAATCAAGTATCATTGATATCATATATCAAAAAGTTATTTTAAAGTAACTCAGAAATTAAAGAAGCACTTAATTTTCAGATGAAAAAAATCCTCTGTGTAACACAAAGAAATGATGTGTTTTAATTGAAAGTCAGTGATATTCTAGGTTAGTGACTGAATTGAATGAGCAAAAAAAAAAAATTCTTCTTGTCTTTAGAGAAAACTGAGCAGTCACCTAAGAGAGGGGGCAATCTGGCTGATATAAAATTTCCCCACAACAGCATTTAATAGAAGTAGGTAATGGTTGAGGATAAGAAAATGTAGCCTCCGAATATCATATCCACTCATGTTGCTATCTAGGTACACAGGCAAGAATTTGCTAATATGAAGGAACGTGAGGAAACAGCCCTCACAGACCTTCTGTAATTAATGACTCAACAGTCAAAGCCACCCAGAGAGAACTCGAGATAAAGATCTAAGAGAGAAGGGAAACCAGGATGAAAATACCAGAAACCCATTAGGTATAGAACAAAAACCAAAAACAGGGAGAATTATGAATTGTGAACAGAATATACATCTTAAAAACCCTGAACTCCATTAATAATGAAATTGTGAAATTAGGAGCAGAAATGAACTGTGTATAACAGTGATAATTACTGTCTTTCATATCAGGAAGTTCAATCATCTAGCCTAAAGTTAACTCATAAAGATGTTTTGTTATTGTTGTTGTTGTTGTTGTTGTTTAGGAGCAGAAATGAACTGTGTATAACAGTGATCATTACTGTCTTTCATATCAGGAAGTTCAATCATCTAGCCTAAAGTTAACTCATAAAGATGTTTTGTTATTGTTGTTGTTGTTGTTGTTGTTGTTACTTGAGTAAGTTGATGCTCTTTTTTTTTCTTTTTACATTTATTTATTTACAGACAGAGAGAGAGTACGAGCAGGGGAGGGGCAGAGAGAGAGACAGGGAGAGAGAGAGGATATCAAGCAGGCTCTGCACTGTCAGCATGGAGCTCAATGTGGGGCTCAAACTCATGAACCATGAGATCACGACCTGAGCCCAAACCAAGAATCGGATGCTTTACCAACTGAGCCATGCAGGCACTCTGATGGATGCTCTTGCTATTCATTTTTCTTAGCTTCCAGGGGACCTTCAAAAAATATCTCTTGAAATGAAAAGACATTTATCTGGTTTGCCAAATATTTCTCCATGTTGGAAATTACTTGCTTCACTTTCTTTTACAGCTGTAAAATTTATTACAATTAAGCTCAATACTTTTATTATAAAACAACATGTAGGGGCACTTGGGTGGCTCAGTCGGTTAAGCATCCAACTCTTGATTTCCACTCAGGTCATGATCTCACAGTTTGTGAGATAGAGCCCCACATTGGGGTCTGCACTGAGTGTGGAGCCTGCTTAAGATTCTCTCTCCCCTCTCTCTCTCTGCATTCATGTTCTCTCTCTCTAGATCTCTCTAAAATTCAATAAATACATACATACATGCATACATACATACATACATGCAGTGTATAATCTGATTTCTATAAATTTAAAAGTGTTTTCATTATTAAATATTTCTATGATTCTATCTATCAGGGTTTTAAAAAACTCTCATTTATATATATAGTCGGGCCTTCAGGTGTCGAAGAAGTTCAGGAAAGTTGTTATTGAATATTTTTTTCTGGGTTATGAAATTGTGGATGATTTACAGCTTTTTTTAATTTTTAGTTTAACATGTTGATTTAACATATTGTTGAAAAATGGTACATTCACTTATTCAGTTTTATACAGTAAATATTTCTTGAGCACCTGCTATGTGATGGCATTATTCTAAGCAGTAAGGATAGCAAGGGACACAATCAATATTTGTTTTCATGGCACTTACTTATACCCTAGTTGGAGAAACAGACAATCAACAGTTAAATTATTAACATATCAGGTAGTGGGAATCTAGAATTTAAATTAAACAATAAACCCATTTTCAAACCAGAAGTGGGGGACATCCAGGGAACTGGAACATATTCACAAGATGATCATACAGTACCATATACTTGAATTAAGAGCTTTAAGAAGCAGTTGAAATATCTGAGAAGGTTTATCTTGCAAAAGAACTAAGAAATGTTAACAAGCATCTCAAGAATCATCATTTGGAGAAAGTAGAATTTGGCAAACCCAAAGCACAGATTTCAGATCATGGGTAGCCAAGTTGCTGGCAATGTTTGGCTCACTATTTAGAATAACATAATAATTACAGCTGTTGGAATACATAACACCTTGCAATGGGAATGGCAGCACTTAAACACTCTTGAATGGAATTAACATTTTGGGGAAAATGGTGCAAGAATTCACACATCTTTTGGACATTGTCCTAGATAATACGGCATACATATTTCCCTAAGACTCTATTCTTTCGTCAGGTTCACTTCACAGCCTGCCACGTAAAAATTGATGGGCATGAGGGAGAGAGAGAGATTTCAGTAAGCTATATCTATAATTATGTACAATTGTATCCATCACGTGTTGTGCTCTAGGTGTGGTGCATACTCCTAGGATTCATGGAGATAAGTGCATTTATTTTAGAATTAACAAAGAAATCTATATCTATATCTATATCTATGTAGATATATATATATATATATATAGTTGTTTTAAATTGAGTTAAAGTAAAAATTCCACCCACAGCTAAATTGCTTGTTCATTCTCTATTAATTAAGGGGGTGTAAGAACTATTCTGATTGCTTCCAATAATTTAATGATTTAGGGTTTACTAAGCATTTTCCTTTTGTTTGTAACTGTTGGTTCAAAGGAAAGCTTGTTTTTAGTAATAAAAGTGTTTTAACCATTAAAACAGTCTGTTCTTTGCTACAAGTATAATTTCATCTTTGGAAATAACTGCCTTCTGTCTTCCTCGTCCCCCAAAAACAAACCCATTAAAATACTCTGTGGAATAATAAAGAATTCAGATTGTTGTATTTAGACCTAGCCATTCATGAAACTGGAGAATGCACACACATGCACGTGCTCACACACACACACACACACACACACACACACACGCCTTTTATCATTCCTTCTTCTCCATCTTCTCATTTACACTAAAATGAAGTCAAAAGGTCAAGAGCTAGAGCCTTGTCTCCTGGTTTCCTGGCCAGCGTTCTCTCTGCCCGTTGTACTAAGAATTACGGTAGCAAAAGCTATAGAGTCCAGAGGCCCAAGAGGAACCTCTGAGTTTTCTCATAATCAGTCCCTGGAGAATCAGCCTATAGCTCATCTCTTCTCCCCTCAAAAGTTCTAGAGGAAGGATACAACCAAGGACAATTAGACAAATGGGTATCAAAAACAAACTTCATTAAGGGCTGAGAAGCACATGGTAGACTTGACTATCACTCTTCTTACCACCATAAATGTAGGGCTCTCTGAAAAAGCTGGAGTGAAGATAGGGCTTTTCCTTGGGCTGATATTGGTTCTACCTCCTTCATATTCCACATTTATACAATGGAACATGCAATAAATCAAACAAGGGTAGCGAGAGATCTACTAACCCCAAACTTAGTTCCATGCTCCTGCATGGTCTAGGGTTGAGGCCAGCTTCACACCAATTATTGCCAACGCAGGGGAAGGCTCCAAAAAGAGCCACAACCTGGACTGTGGGCAAAAAGTCATCAAGTTCAATGTCCCACCCACCTGAGATTAGACTGTAGAGAAAGGGAGGCATACCTGAGTATCCAAAGAGCAAATCTTGGGAGGGAATAGCTGATTCTCCCCACATCACTGTTTCATCACTCAAATGATTGTTGGTCTGAGGAATTATCTTTCAAGAAAAAGAAAAACAAACAAACAAAAATGCTAACTTTTCAGTAAGAGAAATTTTGAATTTAGATATTTGAAATTTTTGAATCCCACCAAAGCAAGAGATTTCCAAATGAACAAATGCATTTTTTTAACAAAAGTTTTGTTCAGGCTAAAATTAAAGAACTTAATATACAACACAGGTATACAAAAGACAGCATGTCACATTGGGAATGGAATGGAAAGTCATTTTAGGGCACTGTAAAAGACACGTGAAAGAGACCTGCGGAGAAAGGATGCATGGGTTTACTGAGGAAGGAAGCAGATTGAAGCTACTCATGTGAGCTGCCTGGGCCAGGCACAGCAGGGAACACACAGTGTGCAGTACAGGGCCCTCTTCTTCTGGGATCACCAAACAGGAAGGAGACAGACCAGCATAAGTGTTGAAGACCAGCATAAGTGCCACAATTGGTGGCACAGGGAGAATTTTGTCCAGAAGAACTAAGAAGGCTTTCTGGTATGAGTGGTAGGAACGGAGATTTAAGCTTGGGAAATCAGAATTCTCCAGGTGAAGTGGATCTAACGGGCATGAAAATGCTAGCAAGGGTCACCGCTGCAGGAGGAGCTGGCAAGCCATTGCCGCATGTGGGCTGTGTTGTGGGCCAACTGTGGTGTCTATTTTGAACTCTCTTGTAGTTATTGAAAAGCTGGAAAGGAACTTTAGACACGTTTAGTCCAACTTGCCTCCTTTGTCCACTTAGTATTTTAAAAAGGAGGCAATTAGTCTAGAAGAAGTGACCTGCCCAATATAACTAGTCCTTTAACATTAGAGCTGGACCTAGGCCTGGGTTCTTTCCAGATAAAACTCTTCAAAGCCTGATGAAGTCTTTCCCTTATAGGAGCCCTGAGTCCATGTTGGTCTTCATGGCACAAACCTCCACCTGTCATTATGAAACATGTTATTTTTATTCTAAAAGTTCTCATTTTCCGAAGTAAATAATTTCTTAACTGAGCAGAGCCAAAACAAAACCTTTCTTGATTTGAACCATGCTGGCATGACAATGGACAGCGTGGGTTTGGGTTTCCATCAAAGACATTTCCTTTTCCAACTGCAAGCCATTTCATTGTTCAGTCCAGAGGTTCAGATGTCAGAGTTTGCAAGAAAGATGGCTCTGGGGTGCAATCCAGCCAAGAATTTTTCTCAAGGAGAACTGAAACCTAAGTTATTAAGCTGTGAGAAGACTTATTTCGAAAGGATTTACTTTCCCCCTAATGAGATCAGGAGCTTCTGTTCAGGGCCTGAGTTTCTCCTAACATAAAACATCAAAGGGATCAATTACTGACACTGAGAACTGAGACCTCATTTTTGTACTTTCAGATGGAGAATTTTAGCTTCTGGTTGCTTTTTTCTTTCTGTTTTCCCTTCATCAAGCTATCAGAGAGCAGGGTAGGGGAGGCACCACAATAACAAATGTGAAAATATGAGTCAAGAAAGGACTGAGTATAAAAGATAGAAAGAGAAAGAGAGAGAGAAAGAAAAAAGAACTGAATATACTCTTTTCTGCCATCCAATCATGGTTTTTTCCCCAGATGACTCCTCAGTTGTCAATCTTCTTTATGTTATGCAATGACATGCAATATTGCATGTGCAATTAAAAGGGGCTGTACATTTTCCCTTTTTTTTGAAGACAGAACACCTGTATATACATTAATAATAATGAGGATGTTCATAATTATGAAGATAATGGCAACACATATAACATTTGCATAGCTCTCATGTGTCAGGGACAGGAAAAGGCTTTTATTCATTCATCCCACAGATGTGGGATGAGCACCAGATGTGTGCCAGGCAGGGTCTAGAATTGAAGGCACAGCAGTGAACAAAATGCAAAAGAATCTGACTTTTTGTGGTGCTTACATTCCAGTGAAATCCTTTCCATGAATTACCTCATCTATTTGCATAAATGAACTCAGTCCCTGCCCTAAATTTAGGATGTAGGTATGACTAGTTCTTTAATTTTACAGAACAAGAATCGCTTCTCGGCCTTTTGGCTAAGATCAAGTGTAATTTTACGGAAGAAGAAACTTAAGACTCAAGAACGTTAAATATGGTGTCCAAGATGACAAAGTCAGAACCAGGTTAGCTGGTATTCGTGCCCAACCACATCTAACTAGTGGTTACATTACTCTCCTCAAATCCCACATCTGCGATTCGAAGTTAGACTTGTCCAATTCTGTTTACTCATTCCTCCGCGTGTGCTTCACATGCACAGGGCACACCCATACGCACGCGCGAATGCACCCTCGCTCCTTAAGCCCTTTCTCGTGTGAACAGTGGGGAGCTGAAGGGGCGCGGATTCTTCGTGAAAATGGCTGGACTATCATTTACAAATGAGTAAAACAACCTCATTTACTCTTGCAGTTTTCCTACCAGAGGCGTCTATGTGTTTTGAAATACAGTAGGGTTCGTTTGTTGTTTACATGATTTTCTTTTATCCCAGGCTTGTTGATTTCATTGTATTTTGTTAAGGTGTATAGCACCAGCGTACTTTTTAAAGTGAAAACTATGTGGCACAAAAACAGACACATAGACCAATGGAATAGAATAGAAACCCCAGAACCAGACCCACAAACGTATGGCCAACTAATCTTTGACAAAGCAGGAAAGAACATCCAATGGAAAAAAGACAGTCTCTTTAACAAATGGTGCTGAGAAAACTGGACAGCAACATGCAGAAGGTTGAAACTAGACCACTTTCTCACACCATTCACAAAAATAAACTCAAAATGGATAAAGGACCTGAATGTGAGACAGGAAACCCATCAAAACCCTAGAGGAGAAAGCAGGAAAAGACCTCTCTGACCTCAGCCGTAGCAATCTCTTACTCGACACATCTCCAAAGGCAAGGGAATTAAAAGAAAAAATGAATCACTGGGACCTTATGAAGATAAAAAGCTTCTGCACAGCAAAGGAAACAACCAACAAAACTAAAAGGCAACCAACAGAATGGGAAAAGATATTTGCAAATGAACTATCGGACAAAGGGCTAGTATCCAAAATCTATAAAGAGCTCACCAAACTCCACACCTGAAAAACGAATAACCCAGTGAAGAAATGGGCAGAAAACATGAATAGACACTTCTCTAAGGAAGACATCTGGATGGCCAACAAGCACATGAAAAGATGCTCAACGTCTCTCCTTATCAGGGAAATACAAATCAAAACCACACTCAGATATCACCTCACGCCAGTCAGAGAGGCCAAAATGAACAAATCAGGAGACTATAGATGCTGGAGAGGATGTGGAGAAACGGGAACCCTCTTGCACTGTTGGTGGGAATGCAAATTGGTGCAGCCACTCTGGAAAACAGTGTGGAGGTTCCTCAGAAAATTAAAAATAGACCTACCCTATGACCCTGCAATAGCACTGCTAGGAATTTACCCAAGGGATACAGGAGTACTGATGCATAGGGGCACTTGTACCCCAGTGTTTATAGCAGCACTCTCAACAATAGCCAAATTATGGAAAGAGCCTAAATGTCCATCAACTGATGAATGGATAAAGAAATTGTGGTTTATATACACAATGGAGTACTACGTGGCAATGAGAAAGAATGAAATATGGCCCTTTGTAGCAATGTGGATGGAACTGGAGAGTGTGATGCTAAGTGAAATAAGCCATACAGAGAAGGACAGATACCATATGTTTTCACTCTTATGTGGATCCTGAGAAACTTAACAGAAACCCATGGGGGAGGGGAAGGAAAAAAAAAAAAAAGAGGTTAGAGTGGGAGAGAGCCAAAGCATAAGAGACTCTTGAAAACTGAGAACAAACTGAGGGTTGATGGGGGTGGGAGGGAGGGGAGGGTGGGTGATGGGTATTGAGGAGGGCACCTTTTGGGATGAGCACTGGGTGTTGTATGGAAACCAATTTGGCAATAAATTTCATATATTGAAAAAAAAATAAAGTGAAAACTATGCAAATAAAAATAAAAATAAAAATAAATAAATAAATAAATAAATAAATAAAGATATATTACCAGAAAAGTCTTCCCTCCCCTATTCCTTCCACTTAGTTTTCCTTTCATCCCCTGCAGATAACCAAGTTTACTGTTTTTGGTTTATCCTTCCTATGTTGGCGTTTTGCAACACTAAGCATATATATGTATCTTATCTTATTATATTATCTTCTTTTTTACCCCAAAGTTAGCACACTATATATACTGTGTGGTTTTCTTTGTTGTTGCTGTTTTTTTTTTTCACTTTACAATATATCCTGCAATTCATTCCATTTCAGTTCAGGGGGCCTTCCTTATTCATTTTTACAGCTGTGAAGCACTACTTGGGGTGGATGTAATACATTTTTTTTTAGCAATTCTTCTATATTTGGGCATTTAGGTTGATTCAAACACCTTGCAATTACCAATAATGTTGCAAATAATAACCTTATGCAAATTTATTTTCCTGCTTTTGGACCTGTAGCATCAAATAAAGCCTTAACAGATTTCTGGGTTAAGATGTAAATTCTTAGTGGATTTCGGGCTAAATGAACATTCATTTTATTAGATACTGCTAAATTTCTCTCCATTGTTATACTGTTATTTCTATAAACATTGCATGAGTGACTGTTTTCCTACAGTGTTGCGAATGATGTGTTTTATCAAGCTATTGGATTTCTTGCCAATCTAATGGGTGAGAAATGATATTTTAGTGTGGTTTTAAATTTGCACTGATCTTATGAATAGAATTGAACATCTTTTCATATGTTAAAAAACATTTTTTGTGATTTTTTTTTTTTATGTCCTTTGCTCATTTTTGGTCTACTCCCTACCAACTAAAAATAAAGTCTTCATATTTTAGTGCTGTTAGTCATTTATCTGTGATACATAAATCATTTTTCTTTTTTGTTTAAGTTTATTTATTTAATTTGAGAGAGAAAAAGAGCACAAGCAGGGGAGGGGCAGAGAAAGAGAGGGAGGGTAAGAATCCCAAGCAGGCTCTGCACTGTCAGTGCAGAGCCCAACCTGGGGCTCAATCACAGGAACCAAGAGATCATGACCTGAGCTGAAATCAAGAGTCCAACGCTTAACCGAGATGCCCCACATAACATGTTTTTCTTCCAATTTGTCCATTTTTCTTGTGATTTTGCTATTATACCATGATTTGAAATATTTTTGTTGTAAAATTTATTAATTTTTTTTCAAATTGAAGCTGGATTTTGTATAATGGATCACTGTTTTTTACACTCAGGTTATATAAGAATTTTTCTTTTAATATTCAAATAGTTTTATATTTTTTACATTGTTGGATATATTAGGAATTTATTCTTATGTAGGATGTGAGAAAATGTTCTAACCTAAACTTTTCAAATGGCTATCCAGTTATTCTAACACCATCTATTAAAAGCCCTTTTCCTCAATGATATGAGACACTACCTTTTTAATGTACTACATTTTTATATGTAATACATTGTGTCTCTGGACTTTCTGTTTCATTCCATTAATCTTCTATCTACTCATGCATTAGTATGGTTTAGTAGGTGGGGCTGTGTGTTTTAATATCTGTTAAAATGAATTTTCCTTCCCTCATAAATCTTTTTAACTGTATTATTATAACTGTATTATATGTTGTTGTATGTTTAATGTTTCCACATGGACTTTAGTATCAACTTACCAAGCTATAGTAAAATAGTTTAACTTTTTATTGGGATAAGTTAAAATTTCCCTCAATCAACCCTTAGTAGGCTGGAGCCCATCCTGTAATATATTCCTCAGAAAGTACTCAAGAATATGGTATTTCCTATGTTCCTACATGTTCAAAACTAGCTTTCTGTAGCTTTATTAGTCGAATGACCATTTGGCCCAATGTCCTTGAGTTACTTATAAAACTCCCACTGTAGCATTGATTTATATTTGTTCTTGAGAAGCATGCCGGGTGGACACATGTCATAGATCTGTCTAAACTCATAGAATGTACAGTGCCACAAGCGAACTGTAACATAAACTATGGACTTTGAGTGATCATGTCACTCAGTGTAGGTTTATCAAATGTAACAAATGTACCACCCTGGCGAATGATGTCGCTAATGGGGATGGCTCTGCATGTATGGGACGATGAGTATATGGAAAATCTGTGTACCTTCCTTCTCAACTTTGTTGTCAACCTAAAACTTCTCTTTAAAAAAAAGCCTGAATCATCATCATCATCATCATCATCCCTGGCAATTAAAACCAGGATGGAGACAGATATTCCAGTGAGAACACTGTTAATAATCCAAGAGATGGTGATGGAGACTTAAATCAAGTTTTTAGTCAAGAAATATAGCAAGAAGAATATTTTCAGATGCCTGATTGAATATCTCGCATATTTTATGCATTGATTATTTGGAAAAACTAATAGAATAAGTTAATGTTAGTAATGTATCTTAGGAGGTAACTGTACTTTCCTATTTGATTTTCAAGTGACATTTCTTATGAATTATATACCACAATTAGAGAGAATCTTAGTGGTTCAAACTTTGTAACTGTAATCAGTCAACTTTAGTAGAGCTTGGAGAGAAGAAGATCTGGTAAAGTTCATCACGAATCTGAACAGTTCAGTTGTAAGCTGATTATCAGATTGCATGGGGCTTCTCTGTAGAGCTGCCTGACAGTTTCAGAACAAGTTGTGCCTGTCTTCAAATTCTAATCTGGCTTTTACTTCCTCCAATTCTTCCAACTTCATTCTAAATAAATGTTGGAGCTCCCAAAGTGCAATATAGAATGATGCTTGATAACATTTCATCAATTCCCTACTTGGAGCCAGAGAGCTGGAGTAACTAAGTTTGGAGCCAGGCACAGTTTGCACAGACCTGTCTTGGTGAAGAGAACTGGAAAGTCAGACACTCTATGAGATTTTTTTCCTCTTTCTTATTTTTTCACTGCTGACTCAAATCAATCTCTAATCATTTCACTTTGGTTTTCACCAGCACCTTCCTATCCTGTCCTGTTATTTGTATGCACAGTCAATGAACAGGCACAGTAAAGTGTTTTGTATATAAAGACCTACTATAATGAATAAGAGAGAAAAAAAGGAACTGAGATTTTAATGTCTAATATAAGCAAAGAAGTAATAGAACTGGAATGCCCATGGACATTGGCACTGGAAATTCTTTGCAAAAGCTGTTTTCAGAAGTTTCAAAAGAACTGTTTACTTGATGAATTTAATAAGCAATAATCATGGATGGTGTATGTGAATGCCGTCCTGCTGCTATTTGGATTTGGGGGTGGAGAGTTAATGGGAGTTTTCTGGCTCATAATAATAACACAATTATTTTTTGAGCATTTATTATGTGCCAGGCACTGTGCCAAGTCCTTTACATGTCTTTATTTTGTTCCTTATTTAATCTTACAACAACTTCATGTGATAGGTGTTACTACCTTTCTCTGTTTTACATATGAGGAAATTTAGCCTCAGAAGAGTTAAGTAATATTTTAACAATCACAAAGCTGATAAGTAGCAGCAGTTGCATTTAAACCCAAGTCTCCCTGACCCCAGAACCCTGATCCTCTATGCTTAACTGCCATTTAATATCTCAAAGTATTAAGAATTCTTTTCAAATTCTTCTGGAATCCATCATTCCACCGTTGCTTTGTAATTCACCTGTTCTGTCTATTGACAGAGTGCATTTACTAACTGGGTCATCATAGGCTTTTTTGTTTTTTTTTCCCTTTCTTTCCTTTCCCTAGCCCAATTTCTGGTGTTCTTGTTCATTTATTTTTTAGAGAAAGCAACAGTCACCTAACTGGTCTCCTTGCCTTGAGTCTCAAACTCTGCAATCCATTCTTCTTACAGCACCCAGAATTATCTTCAGCTTAAAACCCT
This sequence comes from Panthera onca, assembly GCF_046562875.1. NCBI lineage: Eukaryota > Metazoa > Chordata > Mammalia > Carnivora > Felidae > Panthera > Panthera onca. The sequence continues at coordinate 12,947,668 of NC_138341.1, read as the reverse complement.
CTATTGGTTCCTTTTTTATGTTTATTTTTGAGAGAGGGAGAGAGAAAGACAGGGAGAGGAGAGAGGGAGTGAGAGGATCCAAAGCGGGCTCTGTGTTGACAACAGAGAGTGCAATGTGGGTCTTGAACTTACAAGCCCCAAGATCATGACCTGAGCCAAAGTCAGAAGCTTAACCAACTGAGCCACCCAGGCGCCCCAGTTCCTTTCCTTTTCAAGGCAAAATATCTAAGCATTCTTGTATACAGAACCTTCATTCTCTTACTGACTTAGCTGAGAGTATCCAGCCCCCTCCCTGCTTTACTCTTGACATGCTTATCTGAGTATCTCTCAACACCTTTGTCTGAAGCTATTCCCTCTACTAGATATCCCTCTCACCACATCCCCCAAATCTTACAAATTCTAAAGGTTGAGCTCAAGAGTAGTTTTCTCTAACCCCTAGGCTATATTAAATGTACCTCTCCGCTCTCTTAATAGCCTGTGCTATACATTATCCCAAGCATTATTACCAGTTGGGTAGTTATGCCTTTGCTCATGTGTCTCTCCCATTGTAGGTTGCGCCATTCATCACTTTATCCACAATGGATAACTCCAGCTCCTTCATTTTTATAGAGACAGAGACACTAAGTAATTTTTCCAAGGTTGCACAGCTTATTAATTGCTGTGTGGAAGCTGAACAGTGTCCTGCTGAGGATGGACTATGGAATTATTTCAGGCCACATACTGTTAATTAATAGATTCTGCTTTATTTAACCTTTCTGAGCTGTGGCTTACTCGTGTGTAAAATATGGTTAATAGATCTATGCCAGAGTGTTGTTGAGAGAATAGAATCAGATGAAGTAATGTATGAAGCTGCCTAGCAAGACCATTTGGGGACCTCGATCTTCTTTCTTTCCTTTGCAGGTATATAAATAAAGCTCAGTTTTGCTGAGGTCATCCATGATTTCTGGGCAATTCTTTTCTGCTGAACCTTGAAGAGTAACAAAGCCTTCTTTCTCTTTGATTCTAGGTCTACTCTGTAGGTTCCCATTCATTCCTCATGCATAGCAGCAGAAGGGACACTGACAAGCACATCAGAGAGGGAATTGCTTGAAATAGATTCTGGGGGGGAAGACCCAGTATTTTTTTCTGCAAATGGTCCAGGTAAGACTGACTTATGGGCTAAGCCTGTTTCCCTCGGCTTCTATGACTCGGAGTCATTTCATTTCTCTCTGCCCCTTGGTATAAATGGGATTAAACAGATTAATTTGCCAAATAAAAGTGTTAAATATATTAATTAAAGGCTTTGGTAATTCATAGTATTTCACTGGTGGAGGGCTCACACAGAGTTCCAAGTACATTGTTCCATTACACTTTCTTTCTGCCTGTTCTGAATAGAGAGACAATTCTTGTCATTTTGGAGGCTCATCCTACCATTTGTACCTAGCAAGTATCTTGATCTTAATATATTTTGAAAGCAGGTTAGTTTTCTCCAATGGTGGAATTCATTATAAGTGTTCAAGGTTGGAATGCCATGGAACACATACCACTATGGTCCTCTTAAACTTCATAGCCCTGAGAAAAGCCAAACTTCCCAACTGTGGAATCAACTGTCTTTTTCCATGGAGTTCATACTCTGGAAGGTATAACTTTTGGTGGAATTTCTGCAGAAATTCTGAAAAGAGCCAGCCAAGCTAAAAAAAAAAAAAAAAAAAAAATAGGATTGTGATTTCCATGGAGGAGTATGAACTTTCTTCTTCCTACATTAGGAGGAATAACAACAACTACAAAAGAAGAAAAGAAGAAGCTTGACCAACTGTGCCCTTATTCCCTTTCCTGGGAAAGCCAGAGGCAGTGTCCTTGTCTACCACAAAACTTTTAAGCTGTCCCAAGTTTAACATGGGATAATTGAGAAAATCCTGGAGGCCCAACCCATACTAGGTCCTTGAGGTAAAAAAGAGAAGTTTGAAACTCAGTTCTTCCCCTCCAGAAGCTTACAATCAAGGTGATAGAAACATGACATGAACATAATAAATCAATTAACATTTACGTGGAAGTCTTTGCTAACTGCCACCAGTTCTGTCCAACTCTCCTTTAAAGGGGCTCTAGAGATGAGGGAGTGATCCCAACTGACATGGGAGAAAAGGGGTAGAGAATATATTTTTCTCATTAAGAGCAAAGTCTGTTCAGATAATCTTTGACTTATAATGGGATTATATCCAGATAAACCCATCATAGGTTGAAAATATTGGAAGTCAAAAATGAATTTAATATGCCTAACCTACCCAGCATCATAGCTTAGTCTACCATAACCTTCAATGTGCTCAGAACACTTACATTAGCCTACAGCTGAGCAAAATCATCTAACACAAGCCTATTTTATAGTAAAGGTTGAAGATCTCATGCAATTTCTTGAATACTGTATATGTATTCATGTACATGTACAATCCTTGTATATGTGTGAAAGTGTTGTCAGTGGTTTGCTCCAGTGATCACCTGGCTGACTGGGAGGTGCAATCACTGCCACTGCCCAGTATAATGCAAGCCCAAGAAAAGACCTGAATTCAAAATTCGAAGTATGATTTCTACTGAACACGTACATCGCTCTTGTACCATTGTAAAGTCAAAAACCTGTAAGTTGAGCCATCATGAGTCAGTGACTGTCTCTATACTATTTAATTCAGCAGTTTTTACAGCAACAAATACTGTGTGTGGCCGTAGGAAAGTGCCAGAGAATGTTTATTTAGATGAAAGGGAACTGAGCTGTAACAACAATACCTTTGCAGGGTGTCTAAATGGAAAAGGAAATACATACTCCTTGTTCTTTATTAATGTGATTTTAAATATTTCTCAAGATAAATTTTCAGCATTATTCTGGTCACAGAATGGAGATACTGAACGCAAGTATGAGCCGAATTAGATGAGTGCCCCAGTCCCCTTGAACTGTAGGTGAGGAATTCTGATTTCTGTGCCGCTGCCCCTATCCCCACCCCTATAAGCCTCTAGTTATTTTTACCCTCTTCTTGTTTCTGTGTGATTTTTGCTTTCATGGACCACAGCAACCAGTGTCCTGAAGGAAGAGAAAATGTCTCTGTTGTTTTGAAAGTTGCTTGTGAAGGTAGGGGCTTCAGACCTCAGACCAACTCCAAGATGCTTAGTCAGGCCCTATGTAGGGGTAAAATTCTGAAACAAAGCTTCTTTGAGTTGCCTACAGATTCCACTGTTTTCCTCATCATCAGCCAAGACACTACACTAAGTTTCTTTATGTTTTTCTTTCTTGCCCATGAAATTACCTACAGCAAAAGCTGCAAAATGAAAGTCTACAAACCAAAATAATTCTGCATGTGGATTATGTTCAGTTTTCATACAAGGTTTTTTTTTTAAGAAATTGAGTTGATTTTGAATATTTATAAATCTAGAGATACCACTTAAAATCAGTATTGAAGGCTTCCTTAAAAGAAAATAAAATTAAGCATATTGGGACACTGGGCTTACCTTCCTCCAGGGTGGCTGGTGCCTAATGCTGAATAGCAGTCTCCCCTTTGTGTGAGATGCATACCTTCCTCTTTGCCACAGATCCTTCCAACCCCCAGTGTCCCCACAGCAAGATTGGGTGTCAACTTTCATTTGTTGTAATTTTGGGTTGTTGTCTTCTTATAGTCAAGTTCAGAGGAAAGCAAAATAGTTCCTTTATCTACATTTCTACCAAATGTGACCAAACAGAAGATATATTGTAAGCATATATTTCACTCATATGTCAGTGGTCAATCCAAGTACTTGGGAGACAGCAGGGCATATGGAAAAGATGTACATATGGAATTTATACTCAAGTGGGGACTTATAGACAGTAAACTATATCTATAAACAATGGGCAATTTAATAATTAAGATAATTTGAGGGAACAGAAGAATGTTATAACAAAGATAAAATAGAGTAATGTGGAGTGAACAAAAGGGGGAAAGTAGAGGGGACGATGTCAGAAAGGGAGGTAAGAGACAGAGAGATCAAGAAGCAACTTGCCAGGACAGAGTTTGGATTACATTATAAGTGCGGTGAACAGCCACTGTGGAGTTTTCAGCAGGAGCAAACAGACATAATTTGCTCTTCGAAAGATCATTGTGGCTGTGACAGGAGAAATGACTCTCGGGGAGCACAGGCAATCAGACAGTCCAGGGAGATAGGGTGGGGGTGGTGATTGGTGCTACTGCTCTAGAATGGCGGATGGTGAGAGACGTTCAGATTTAAGGTATGTTTTGGAGGTAGTGGCAACAAAGCTTAATGCTGGATTGAATTTGGGGTGTGCAAGAAGGAGAAAGATGAAAATGAATTTTGGGCCTGAGTGACTGGATGGGAGAGATGGGGAATGCTGAAATGGGGTTGGAGCTGGGGCTGCAGGAGAAGCAGATTTGGCAGACAGTGGCGACACTGTCACTCCAGCCATATTGCGACAGGGATGATTGTAATGCCCCGAAGTGTAGCTGTTGAGTAGGCAGTAGGATATCAGAGCATGAAATCTAAGAAGAGGTTTGGTCTGGGGGAATTTGGTGGCTGGGATTGAGTGCGATTACCTAGGAAGGGTGTAAATAAAGAAGAGAGAAAAGAAAAGGGTGGAGAAAATAGCCTCGGGTCATCCCAACGCTTAAATTGGAAGAGGACAAAGATGCGTGAAAGGTGGTTGAGAAGGAAGGTACACTAGAATAGAAGGAAAACAACTTGAGGACAGTTTTCCTGAGACTGAGGTAAGAGAATATTTCAAAAAGGAGAGATCAACCCAGTCATATGCTACTGAGAAGTCAAATAAAGGTGACTGAAAATTGATCATTGCCTTTGGCAAGATGTAGTTTTTTGGTGCAATGATTGAGCTATTTCAGTGGTATGGGGGGTAGAAAAGCCTAGAAGTAGGTTGAGAAGGTGATATTAGGGAACAACATTGAGGGGGAGTATTAACCGTTATTTTGAAGGGTTTTGATGTTAAGAACAACAGAGAAACGTAATTGTATCTGGAGGGCAATTTGGAGTTTCAGAAGCACATTGGTGTGCTGATTGGAGTGGTCCTTTAGAGAGGAGGTGTATAAAATAGAAGCTCAGATCCATACCAAGTAAGATGGGATGGAGTCAGGGGTAAGTGGAGGGTTTGGATTGAAATCAGAACTTGCATCTTCCATTTACTAAGATGTCAAAAAAGTGATTCAGATGCTAGTGGGTTAATAGGCTGGTCCTGTGAAAATGAGGTAGCTTTCTTTGCAGTACCGTTCTTTTCTTTCTGGAGATGATCAGTTGACAGTGGTGATTAGTCCTTCAAGCTGTGAGTAGAAAAAAAAAGTGTGAAATAGCCATCTTGCTGTGTGGGAGAATGAATTCAGTAGAGAGATGCAGTGACATCATTGAGCAGTATTGAGTGACCATTTGAAATATGTGGTCATAAATAGGAAATGATTCCTGTCAATAGAGTTGTATGATTTCAATCCAGTAACATTCAATAATTCATGTCCAGGAATGGAATGAATGGTATATTTCACCAAGACTGGGTCCTTGATAGACAAGCACAGTAGAGGGAAGGAGGTCCAGAGGACATGAGTGTCTGCCCTAGAGCATTGATAGTGCTGAGACATGGAATCTAAGCTGAATTACTGAAGGAATAAAGGCATATGGGGAAGAATTGAAAGTACAAAGTCACCATTGATTTTGTATCCTGCGACTTTGCTGAATTCGTGCTAAGTGAAATAAGCCATACAGAGAAAGACAGATACCATATGTTATCACTCTTATGTGGATCCTGAGAAACTTAACAGAAACCCATGGGGGAGGGGAAGGAAAAAAAAAAAAAAAAAAAAAAAGAGAGGTTAGAGTGGGAGAGAGCCAAAACATGAGACTCTTAAAAACTGAGAACAAACTGAGGGCTGATGGGGGATGGGAGGGAGGGGAGGGTGGGTGACGGGTATTGAAGAGGGAATCTTTTGGGATGAGCACTGGGTGTTGTATGGAAACCAATTTGGCAATAAATTTCATATATTTAAAAAAATAAAATAAAATAAACTACCAAACTACCAAAAAAAAAAAAAAAAGCACAAAGTCAATAGGATCAGTGGTTGAGGGATTGCTGGAACCAGAGAGGAAGTTGGAAGGATGGAGATAATGGGGTTCAAGAGTGGAATTTACATTTTATAGGTCACCTTCTCATACGCTATTGTGATTGATAATTTTATGTATCCACATGGCTAGTCTATGGTGCCTAGTCATTTAGTGAAACAACAGTCTAGTTACAGCTATGAATTTCCTTTGCCTTTATGAAAGAAACAAGAAAGCCCACGCCTTCATTTGTCATGTTAAATGAGGACCTGGTCCTTGAAACTGTAGTAGCCATCATGTATCCAGGAGAGGAAAGCCAAAAACATTTCAGACCCTGACATGGTTTTACTGCTGAGTCAACCAATCCTGGAACTGCCTACCTCCATGTTTTATTATGTAAGGTAATGTTCCTATACTTTAAACTACTTTAATTGGGATTTTCACATTGTGGGATTCCTAGCCGATACACTTTAGTGACCTCCCTAGGTATATTGGCCAAGGACCTGTCCCTACCCCCCAGTTATTTTTTTTCTTCCTCACTTGTAACTATCTGATATTATTACATGTGTTTATTACCTGGTTTTAGTCCACCTTCTCCTTATTGAAATGAAACTCCCCAAAGCAGAGAGCAGCTCACCTCCAACATCCCTGAGGCCTCTAGGCCGACGATAGTACATGGTCTGTGTATGAATGCGTGTTGTTAATTTTCAAAAAGGAAGTGAAAGGATGTGAGAACCAGAAATCTAGACCTATTTCCATACGTGTCCATGCTGCTTTCTCAATAGCTGGATGACACTGGTAAAGTTTCTTAATGTCTCAGTACTCAAATACCTCATGTTTATCACAGCTTGTCCACAAGAGGCTGCGATGAGGTTCAGGTGAAAGGTCACATGTGAGAGCTTTATAAATGAAAGAGCAAGGCAAAAATGTAAGAGAGGATTACTTTTCCTTTATGAATAACACATGATTTTTATCTGAAATTACTTAGTGTTATTATTGTTTAAGGTCATAAAAGAATAATTCTCAATAAAAACCATTGAACTTTAACTGAAATAGATAATTGACATGAAATTCGAAACGCTATACCAGCATCGTACTGTAAGGTTTACTTTCCTGGATCATTTACATTTTCTCACTTGCCTGGACACTATAAAGAGCTTTTTCTCCCAGAGTATTCTGTAAGAAATTTTAAATTCTTAGCAACAAAAAAAGTTAGATCTGCCAAAGGCAGGGATAGATCAAAGAAAAAAAGGACGGGGGGAAGAAGGTACTGTCATTTCTATTCCATTGGCCAACAGTTTTTTTTTTTAATATTCTATCTCAAGCTCTATACTATGTTTTCTATTTTTAAAAATTCAAATCCAATCTTGATCAGGACAATGGGGCAAAGAGAGCAGAGCATTTCTCTTAACATTTACATTTATTCACCAAATACATAGATCAGACTAACCCACACAATGGCACTGGAATATTTCTTTTTACCCATGGCCCAGGGGATGATATTCTTCTTGATCAAATAGATGAACAATATAGGTTAAAGAGGGAGAAAAGTATATCCCATGTATAGGTAATAAGTGACTCAATTAAAACTGTTTAAGAACAGGCCCTAATATAATCTGTGGTTCCAAATATTTTAATTGGGGTGATGTCACAGGTAGGCAACCCTTCTATGAGGCTATCATTTATGATAGAGCATATTAAATTTTTTTACGTGTATTTATTTATTTTAGAGATTGAGAGAGAGAGAGACAGAACACATGGGAGGGGCAGAGAGAGAGGGAAAGAGAGAGACAATCCTAAACAGGCTTCACACTGTCAGCGCAGAGCCCGATGTGGGGCTCAAACCCACAAACCGTGAGATCATGACCTCGGCCAAAATCAAGAGGCAGTCATTTAACCGACTGAGCCACCCAGGCGCCCCTGTGATAGAACATATTAAATGACATGGTTAAGAAGAATAATTTTTCTGTTTTATGTATTATATTTACTAAAATTTAGCTAAACCTTTCTTGGATACCAATGGTAAATGCAGAATATGACAATACTTGTTTCTTCTGGCGTTTAATCTGGAACATAGCTATGATCTGTGATGTTCACACAAAAGCACATGCGCTTTATTTATGCAAGAGATCATCTGAACCTTATTTGGAGTTCATGAATTCATACTTGAGAAGGAGTTATAATAAGAAGAGTTCTTCCTGGTGGATAAGAACCAGCAGCAGCTGTAGAATCTTCATTTAACTCTCCCTGTGATGCTGTGAGGGAGGTGTGTTTAGATGTACTGGATTTGTGACATTTGGTGGAAATGTGACCAAAATTTAGAGCAAGTGCATCTCTACAGAGCACCTCTCCTTCCTTAGAGATTCCAGATTGGACTCTGAAAACACAGTGAAAAGCGGCAGAAAGGAAATGGAAAAATACTATCTCATTATTGGGTGTGTCAGTGCCCACATGGGCTCTCTGAGAAAAAGGCCCTGACCTCCACCTGCTGTTTGATGAGAAACTTCTCCTTTCATGGGTTGTGGAAGAACCTAGGGTAGGTGGGAAGACAGGGAGAAAGGAAGCAGCTTTCTCCACTCTATACATGCCACTGCTTTCACTGTGTAAATGAAATAGCAGAGGTTCACAGTGGCCATATGTTTTTCTCAGTTTCACAGCTGGAAAGGGGCAGAGCCAGATTCTAAAGTCAAGTCTGCAGGATTCTAAGTGATTTGCAATGGCCCTGCTTGTCCTTTTCCCCTGCCCTATGCTATTTTCCCAAATTACCCTTTATTTGGCTTCCTAATGTGCAGCAACTGAAGAACGAAAAATAACAGGTGGTAAAGACATTGCTACAGGCATGCGCACAGACAGTTGCCCAAAGGGACAGAAATATCACACCAGAGTCATGGACATGACTTACGGCTACCAATAGAATTATGTTCTTTATGAACATACAAAAGAACAACATTGTCTGCCTCCTTTTACACACACACGCGCGCGCGCGCGCGCGCACACACATCACTATTTGGCATTTATGTAAGGAGAAATCACTCCATATTCCTCAATAGCATCTAAGGTCATTCATCTGTTACAACTCGAAATTATTGATCACCAACAATATATTAGTCACGAAGAGAAATATTCAGTGTAGTTTATTTTAAAAGGCAGGGAAGATTATAATGAAAAGATTCTGTAAGCGTATTTCATGACATAGCAGTCCCTTAGCAGTGAATTGCTGAAAAGCAGCAGAATTTATGGCCGGATAAGGGTTTGAACTACTGCATTTTATGTAAGCCTTTAGATGATTTGCATTGCCTATTAGCATACAAACTAATACATATAATAATAAATAAGCCTTTTTTTTTCTTTTTTGAATTGTTTAACTCAGCATTGCCCGAACGTATTTGACCTTAAAAACCCTTTTACCATACTCATAATTCAAGCCATGGGACTGGATTTCAAGAGAATTCCCTCTTGAGGGAGGTATAATAAATTCAGAAACATTTTCCTCAGAATGTTAAAGTTTTCTCCTTTTAAAATCTTTCAAAAAGAATAGCTCTGGCACTACTAGGGTAAGTTCCATGCTCCTGAAGCACTCCCTCGATGGCCCGGATCATCCACTAAATAAATGGAGTTTTACCCTATCATGCTACAGTATTCTCAGAGAAATTCCAACATTTGGGGGATGACATGGTTGTTTCGGGTCTATTAGTTGAATGGACTTATTTTCCAGTAATCCCCTTCCTGTAGAAGAACTCAGAAAATTCTAGTGTTTTACTTATTATGATAACCAAATCCGATCCGTGATTGAAATCCCACTGATTTTCCAGTAATTAACCTTAAGCCTCAGAAAAATGACCTCAGATTATTGAAAATCTGCTTCCTCAGAGAAGATGCTTTTCCCCTTAAATATATATATATCTATAGATAGATAGATAGATAGATAGATAGATAGATAGATAGATATAGATAGATAGATATAGATATAGATATAGATATAGATATAGATATAGATGAGTCAATAACAGAAAAAGGTACATTTCTTCTAAGGGCAGTTTAAAATAAGATCTACAGCTAACACTTCTCATGCTATCTCACCATCTGTGTCAGAAGGAAAAGTAGACAAAGGGAAAAAAAACAACAAACAATAGTGTTCAGCACTTCAAGGACCTTATATTTTCTCATTATTTCCTGAATAAAATAGTTACAGGGACTATCTTTACTCTAGAAGGCTATCTATTCCTCTCATTTTCAAAATATTTATGTTTGGCCTCAGCGCTCAGACCTGCCCATCAAACATAAAAGGGCTGACTGGCCTGATGTAATTATCATACCAAAAAAAAAAAAAAAAAAAAAAAAAGAACATTATGTCCAAACTGCACTGAACATCAAGAAGAAAATAGATGGACACTATTTTCTGCATTTTAAGCAAGTGCCCACATCAGGAAATCTAATAGACCATTCCAGAACCAGTAATCAAGAACAGGCACCTTTTTGTTAGATACATTCAGTTCTTTCTGTTGTGAATAGATGCAATGAAGCATTTGAAACTGCCAAGTGACAGAGAATATTTAAATCTTTTTTTCCCTTCTCTCTCTACAGCAAATCAGCAGACTATATTCTCCTCTACATTTTGTCCGACAAGCAGCACTTTTTATATAAAGGGCAGATAAGCAAGTTAATGAATGCTGTACGGTTACTGTACAGATACCTACCTGCCAGCTACTCTGGCACGAAGAGGAAGTCAAATGGTCAGGGTACAAGAGAGACTTACTACTCAAACCTAAAGGGTTTTGAAATTGCAGTTATTGTTTTATGTCTGATGGCACAAGGTCCCAGTGATTCTTCATTGTTCCCAGGGAGCTACACCCCCCTGAACACCCTGTGAAAAAATTCCCTTTGTGCCTGGAATTTTGACCTTACAGGGCAATGCAGGCTGGTGGGAGTCCCACCTGGGCCTCAACAAAGTAGATGTCGTTGTTCAGGGGCCAGAGGGATAGCCCATCGGAAACTTGCCAATGTATTTGACCCTGCCATGTGTCAAACTCAGAAGACTGAATTCTTTTATTTTTCCATGCCCTATTTTAGACCAGATTTCTAGGACATCCTGGCTCTCTCTCTGACACCCCCTACCACCCTGCACTTCTAAAATTGTCACTGGTCTGTTATCTGGGGATCCTTTGATTCTCCATACGTTGTCCAGATCGGGAAAAGATCTGACATACCATATGGTTAGATTTGATGTCCTTCTCCAGGGGCTATAATTCTGTGCCTATGATTTGCCAACACCCTGTGGAACTCCTCCTCTTCCCGGTATGCCATAGAATTGATTTTGCAATAGAATGTTCTAGTCTCCTGTGGTGAGCCAGTGCAGAGAGCAGAGGGAGGGTGGCAGAGAGAGCAGGAATGGGATTGGGCATTGAATATAGAGACCCAGATCATGGTTCAAGACAGTAAACACCTTAGGTACCATGTTCAAATGGAAGTATAAAAGGAAATGAAATCCTGGGATCAGGAATTGAGATAAGGCCAAAGCCAAAATGATACAGGCTAGGGATAAGCTAAGAGAATTCTGGGAACCATATAGAACAGTCTGCATTACCTGGCTTTATTGGTAAGTTAAAAATCACCTTTGGGCAATGCATTGGCTTAAACATACAATGCCCAGAATACACATATTAAATAAATTCTTAAAAGACAAGGATGGAATTCTGGGAAGCAGTTTTTGAATAAGAGGATGATAGAGCACAGAAAGTTAATACCCTTAAGGACTCAGAGTAAAGAATAAACCAGAAAATATCTCTGTTCTCAAAGACCTGAGTCTAGGTGAGATATCAGCATGCATACAAGTCGGTACAATACCACGTGATAAATGTTGTACTAGAAATTAAAGCTAAGTGTTATGCAAGGGCAGCAAATACTGTGTGGAAAACCCTGAGATCTTGCAGAGGAGGTAATGATTGGGTTGGGTCACAGAGCAGAGGTGGCAGCACATGAGGGTCAAAGAAGGAGGGCTGGATCCAGCTGCTGGATCAGAATGACAAGAACAGAGATGTGTTCAAGGAGTAAGACAGTGTGGTCTGGTATGAATGATGATGATCTCAGCATTTTTTATAATGATAACAAAGAAAGTGGAAGCAACATAAGTATCTATAAACAGCAAATGGAAACTATACTGTGGCATTAAAACAATTAAATATACTTGCATAAATACTGAAAAAACAAAATATACAACCATTGGGAACACGTCTGAGATGGAACAGAGAAGACATCTGAAAAAAATATGCTCCTGCATGCCAGTAACTAGAATATGGACCAAAATGTCAATAGCAACTTTTTATAACTCTGGAAATTAACCAAAAGCTTGCAACAATCCAAAGACTATTTGTTCAAGAAAAACAATTGGGAAGAACAACTGGATCTCAATAAGAATAGTGAGCTTTTTGGCAACTTAACTTGCCAGTTTCCATTCCCCTTTTTCCAGTTCTGTGATGGCCTTAAAGACTGACAACCTCACAACGACCCCAGCTGTGAAAACTAGCAGCGTGTCGGCCACCACAGGGAACAGAACAGACTAGAAGCTCACCCCAATATCCCATCCTCAGGGAACTATCAAGATTGGACCCATATTTGACATCTCATACCCACTCTCAGGGCACATCTTTATTTTCTCAGTGCAAACCATTGTTTTCCTTTGGACCTTCTCTGGAAACACTCAGTGGGAATTTTACATTGTGGGCAGCAGGGGCAGCTATACCAGCTGTGGCTAACAACAGGCAGAACAAAGAACTTAAAAAGGAAAAACTGGGGAATGTAGTGTTCATAGCGAGCTTTGCAAGCCTCTGACATATTCTTGAGAATCTGGCAATCCACCACATGCATGTGAGGGGCCATGCAAATGCCTAGGAAGACATGAAAAGGCCCTAATCTCTCGCTTCTAGCTGACCTGAAGGCTTTGGATGAGCAGGAAGAGAAGGCTAAAGCAGAGTTGGAAACTGACAGCTGGAGATTTGAAAACACATCCCAACAAACCCAGAGCCTCATAACAAAGTGTTCGATGTGTTGGTGCAAGAGATGAAAAGATATCTCTGTCCAAGGATTTGGTGATCACTAAGTTGATTAAAGACTTTAGTGGTTACACCCAGCAAAGAACAAACAGTAAACAAACAGTAGAAATAAGAACAACCAAAAACAATAAACAAGGCAGAGAGAAGAAATATAAATCTATATTTATAAATATAAATAAATCAGAGATGCCACATATTTTTTAAATATACAAATTTTAACAAAAATTTATATTATGAGAAATGCAAAGAAACAGGAATGTATGGTCCATACACAGGAAAAAAGCATTCTCTAGAAACTGTCCTTAAGGAAACACAGGAATTGGACTTAAAAGGCAAAGATTTTAATTCATATATTACGTCTATGCTCAAGTGACTGAAATAAATCATGTCTAAATAACTAAAGGAAAGTATGAAGCTGAAATTGATTTTACTGGAAACATTAAACTTGGGGCACCTGGGTGGCTCAGTTGGTTTGGCATCCGACTCTTGATTTCAGTTCAGGTCATGATCTCATGGTTCATGGGATTGAGCCCCACATTGGTTTCCATGTTGGTGGCATGGAGCCTGCTTGGGATTCCCTCTCTCTCTCTGTCTCTCTGTCTCTCTCTCTCTGTCTTGTCTCTCTTTCTGCCCCTTCCCTGCTTGTGTGTGCTCTCTCTCTCTCTCAAAGTGAATTAATAAACTTAAAAAAAAAAAAAAGAAGGAAAAATTAAACTAACCTGCCATCATATTGTGCTATTTTCACGTGGATGTTTCTTTAAAAGTACTATAATGGGACTGTACTCACCCCATCACCTACTCATTCATATTCTACCAGTTTTTGAGGGCCAGGACAGTCCAGCTGGAGCACTGATCTAGGCTGCATTAAAAGTCCTTTCCAGGGGCTCCTGGGTGGCTCAGCCAGTTGAGCGTCCAACTTCAGCTCAGGTCATGATCTTGCAGTCTGTGAGTTCCAGCCCCACATCGGGCTCTGTGCTGACAGCTCAGAGCCTGGAGCCTACTTCGGATTCTGTGTCTCCCTCTCTCTCTACCCTTTCCCTGCTCATGCTCTGTCTCTCTCTGTCTCAAAAATAAATAAAAACATTAAAAAAAAAAAGTCCTTTCCACTCACCTGACATTAGGCATGGCCTGCCTTGTAGTGCTAGGTATATTTTTCTCTTATTTATTGTCCTTTACCTAGACTATAAACACTTGGAAAATGTAACCACATCTATTTGCCTTGGTCACCCCCAGAATGTTTGCACAGTGATATGCACATAATCCATTCTAAAACATTATTTGTAAAAGTGTTACATGAATGAACCAGTACAACATCTTGCCAAAATTTAGATCCTGTGTCTCGGTGTATACGGGCATTTTCCTGTTCAGTACACTACAGAAAAGATGGAAAAACATACAGAAACAGAATTAGGATTGCAGTGGTGGAATAAAGATGTTGGCTAATGACAAAGTCTTAATACGGCTCCAAACTATTTTAAGCAGGTATTTTTAGAAAGTCCCATGTAACAACAACAATAAAAATGATAAATCAAATACTTAATATTTACGTTGCTCTTACAAAGTCCTGTTTAAATATTTTATGTGTATTTTATCCCATAAGAATGCTTAGAGCTACCTTTACCTAAGTACACATGAGGAAATAGAGGTGTACAGGGATTGTGTAATTAGCCCACTGCTAATTCAGCTTGAGAGTCCGTGTTCATGTGTCTCTTTGTATACCACATTTAGATCTTCCTGTGTAAATGTGGAAACTGCCCTCAACTATGGCATCTGTACTTCCAGTTCTCATGGCCCCATTTCCAGGACAAGGCTAATTAAGATGGATGTAGCCACTTGACTTATTTCAGAACTCTTATTCCCTTCATCTGGTTTATTCTTCAGGTAAATTAGAAATAACTTCTCTGCCAACCCAACGTCATCAAGAATTTTAAAAAAGCAGATCTTTGGACTCCTTGTGTCCATGAATGCACTCTCCTGATGTGCCAAGATAAACCATGAGGATGTGAGGGAAAGGAGACATTCACCCTGTGTAGAAGACCTCCTGTAGTACTTTGTCCAAAGGAGAGGCATGGAAATCTTAATTCAGGTGAAGTTTCCAGGCAACCTAAGCAGAGCATGGCTGAGTCTTTAAGATTTCCATTTCTAGATCAGAAAACAATTCAAGTCAGCTGTTGAGACTATCAACCTAAAATGGATTTTGGAGACCTGATTTGATTTTAAAATATCAGACTCTGGAAACCAATTTATGAGAGGGAATTGGTGTGAATAACAAGCTCTAATCCCATAAGCATGCGGATAAGGTGTTCCTTCATTTGGCCTCTCTCACTGTTTTATATTAAAGCCTGTTGAGAAATGCCTGACTATGCATTCATGCGGACAGATTTCACCTTGCTCTGGTAAGAATTATCTTGGATCTTATATAAATCTCTTCTTTATGAGAGTTGGGTCCTCTTAAACCTTAACATGATAATTTGGGCCACCCTAATATACTTGGGGAGAGCAATATGTGAACAGAACAATGGTAACATGTCTCCAACTTTCTCATGGAGAAGCATCTGGAAGGATTGGGGCCACAGCCTTGTGGGCCTTGTTGACCTTTAGGAACAGGGCAGGGAGGCTGTGAGGGCTGCTCATGATACAGGCCCTGGGGTTCCAGAAAAGCCAAACATCCTGGGAATTTTGTGCATTGAGTGAAAACCTTGCAAACTCTTGTGTCTGTGCTGTTCCACTGTCATGACGTGACAACAATTAAGGTACCACCTTTCGTGTGTCAGCAGTGGTTGTAAGAAGGAAACATTTTTATTCTTCCTTGTAGCTCTAACTTCTGAACTTATTCCTGAATCTGCTCTCATGCTCCCTATTTCCGGTTTCAGAGATGGTCATTTACTTCTCAAAGCAGCTGCAATGTCTCTGCCTCCCTGATTTTTCAACACCTTTCCAGACATGCCCATGAGAGCCTTGAGTGTTCTCTTTCCAGGAACAGTATTTATACGTTGTGTTTCAGCACCATGAACATTTTCCCACTCCTGAAGCCTCTTGATCTGTTTAGCGTGAATGAACTATCTTTTTCACACTTGGAATGTTTCCTTTGATTCTGAGTATGTGTTTGTGGTGCTAAGACTTCTTAATTCTGACTTTTTGGGCAAAACCTCTTCTCTTTCTTCAGGGGGAGCCTGAAGCTGTCCTCTGGAAGAAAGGCATCCCTCATCCTCTTGGTCTCCCATCAAGGCTCTTCTCTGCCTGTTAATCCATACAGGATGGACTGGAGGTGGCTTCTCGACAGTAGAGTGAAGCTATGGCATTTTCTTTCTTTTTTTTTTTTAATTTTTAATGTTTATTTATTTTTGAGAAAGAGAGAGCATGAGTGGGAGAGGGGCAGAGAGAGAGGGAGACACTGAATCTGAAACAGGCTCCAGGCTCTGAGCTGTCAGCACAGAGCCTGACATGGGGCTCGAACTCACAAACAGTGAGATCATGACCTGAGCCGAAGGAAGCGCTTAACCAACTGAGCCACCCAGGTGCCCCAAGCTATGTCATTTTCTAATACAACCACATTGCATTAGCTGGAGTTCTCCAGAAAAACAGAACCCATAGAATATAGACAAGGAGATGTGTTATGGGTATTGGCTCATGTGATTTTGGAGGCCCCCAAAGTCCCACAGTCTGCCACCTTTAAGCCAAGACAGTTAGAAAGTCTGAAATGTTAGGGTTATGAGGATGGGGAGAAAGATATCATTCAAACTGTGCCTTGAGAAAAGGGATATGGGAATAGGTGTCAGATAGAAGAGTGAGGTGACACAACAATACACTGCACAAATCAATCACCTTGGTTTGAGTTCCCAAGAGTTGACATAAGAATAAATGGAAACAAACTTTCTAATGTGTTGGATAGAATTGTCAGCATTCAATTTTCCTTGTGTATGGGAGTTGCGGTCCAGCTAATGGGATCGACTGGTGCCAGAGGAATGGTTTGTTAATTTCCCGTGCACGATCAGCATATTTCTGAAGCAGTTCTACCACCTGATTATGTCCTGCTTAGGCTAGCAGTAAAAATTGTGTTACATAATTAGGGCAGGCATGGCTGCCAGGAAATTGGGTGAGGCATAAAGATAAATTTCCTGGGGCTGAAAATTAAGAGACAGGAGAGTGAAGGTGATTGAGAGGAATCTTCACTTGTTCTACTGTCATGATGTTGATACTGGCTTTTCATTTCACTTTTCAATTCTTTGTAGGCTCCTGTATGACAGGGACTGACTTGTGCATGAGGTTGAAATTTATATAGGGTGATCCACATCGGTTACACACACCTCTCTATCCTCACTAGCCTAGACTAACTGAAATAAGCATAACCATGTGCCTCTAAGAGAATTTTCTTAAATGTAAAATGTTGGTGATATTTACTTCATGAGGCCATCAAGAATCTTAAAAGGCAACAACATGAAAGTCTTTAGTATAGGGTCTGGCATGTGACAAGCACTCAGGAAATATTTGTTCTTTTGTTGTTCTACCTTTGTAAATTGGAGATTGGACTTACCGATCTCTGAAGCCTCCCCATCCTAATATCCTAAAGCTGTGAATTCCAAGATGTTTGCCACTAGCCACATGTGGTTATTTAATTTCAATTTCAAATAATCAAAATTAAATATAATTAAAAATGTACTTTCTCATTTGCACTAACCACATCTCATGTGTTCCAAAGCTACATGTGGTTAGTAACCACTGTATCAGACAGGGAAGATACAGAACATTTTCATCACTGCAGAAAGTTCTATTGGGGAGCATTCACTGAGTCTGAGATATTACTCTGAGGCTTATTCTTTAGAACTTAATTTCAAGTCATTGGGTCAGATATACATTAGAAGAATAAACACATACCTCGGTCCCAATTAAGTTGAATCTCCCGATGGATCATTTGTTTCTTTATATACACATTTGAGGGCCAAGACTAATCTCTACCTCATGCATATCTGTGAACCTCTGAATTAATTCGTGCTTTTCTCAGGTAGTAGTTATACAGTATGGCAAATGAAAAGCCTGGAAAGAATCTTGTGATACGGAGTTCCAAAGAGCAGTGTTAGCTTCCTAGCCAACCCTCGCTGTAGGGAGAAATACGGCAGAAGGGTTGATCTGATCCTGCAGCCTCCACACTCTGTCAGGCATGGTGCTGCAGACATTCTCACACATTATCTCATCTAAAACTTCAAAGTCCTTCCAAAGAGGCCTCAATGCTCCAGTTTTACAGAGAGGAAAACTGGATTAGAAAAGTAACTTATCTGAATCACAATGCAAGTTGATAGGTAAAATCAGGATTCATATCCAAGGCTTTCTGCCAAAGTCTAAACTCTTTCCATTTACAAAAGTCTACATGAAAAGCCACAGTATGTCAAGTTCTGCATAACTTATACAAGTGGCATGCAAACGCAATGAAGAGGGGCATCATGGGAGGCTTCATGCACAAGAAAGCATTTGATTGTGTTGACAATAAGAAGGGAAGGAGAGGAGAGGACACCTCAGGAGAAGACAAGGGCATACAGAGAGCCATGTAATGAGTGACTTTTCAATTGAATGTGACCAAAGGAACCAATTTGTTCTCTTTTCTCTCTTGGGACTCTACTTGGAACTTGAGACTAGTGGCTTGGCACCAACTGTCTCAGTGCCTTGGCACACCTAGCTGGTCAAGATAAATTTCTTGATATAATTCTCATTTGTGTTGTGGATAATGGCCCCTCATAACTGCTGGTCTGTTTCACTGTGGCATTTCTTTCTTCATTGCAACCATCCTTGTAAATCGTGCAGGACTATGCTGTGGTCAGTGTATCTCACAAGTCTGTGAGCAGGCGGAGACGATTGAGATGTAGTCAGATTCCCTGTTCTGTAATTCCTTAATTAAATCACCAAAACCCCTGTTTCCTTTAGCAGTCAAGGTCAGTGAAGAGGGATCTGTCCTCATCCTCTAGGGAAGGACTGGCTAATAGAATTCTCTGTGATGATAGAGGTATTTTATATCTGTGCTGTCCTCTATTGTAGTCACTTGACTTAAAATGTGATGAGTAATTTTTAATAACATTTAATTTTAATTAACTTAAAATTTAAACAGTCACATGTAGCTAGTGGCTACCATATTGGACAAAACAGCTGTAAGGGGTCTAGATTGTTGGTCTTCTGCCCTCTACAGCTGTCTAGAAATTAATATTAATTCTAAGCCAAGTTAACCTTTACTTTTGGAAGTAGTTCATTGGTGCCCTACATCTGGAAAGGGTCTGAGGACACATACTAATTTTAAACTCTGCATTGTCACTGGTTTTGCTGCTTGTAATGCTCTCTCTGAAGACAGTGACCTCAGTGATGCCAAATCACATCGTCACTTCTCTACCCTTAATTTACTCAATATGGGTTTGGCTTATCACGTCAGGGACACCAGTTGTGGGTTCAACACTCGACTTTGTGGGTTTGGCTTTTGGCTTTGTCCAGCAAAGCCCGGGATGGCAGAAAGGATTACTTAAGATTCCACAAGTCAAGAGAGGTGAGAAGGAAGCTAAGGGAAGTTTCCCCAAGCTGCTCTCAAGCTCCAACATTTATTAGGCATACACCATAGGGAAAACATTGCACAATATGTCTGTGGCTAAGTGCCAGTAAAAATGTATAGAAAGCATGCAAAAAAAAAACAAGGTTTTCCCAAGAATACCAAAGAGCAGATTCCAAAAGTAGGGTGGAGAACAAGATAAGATATTCCATAGATAACCTGGTCTAAGGAATTCAAGACACAGGCAAAGACCCAACCCCACTATATGCATTAACTAGATACTGGTCCACTGTTTTCAGCAGGGCCAGAAAGCAGTATAATGCCTTCCCTATAATCTCCTTAACCAGGACATAGCTATTTGATTTCCCACAACTCAAACTCTCTACAACATTCTATAATGATGATTCCATTCTTACTGAGATCCATCATTCCATTAGCTTTTGGGACCTTATACTTTTCTGTTTCTTTCCCTGTCTCTGTGTCCCCTCTTTTTCAGTCTTCTCCAATTTCTTTGCTCATTGTAATCTAGAGGCCTCTTCTTTAACACTCTCTCCCTAGGTGACCTCTTCAATTCACTTAGCACTAAATACTATCTACATGTCAGTGATCTAATACTTATATCTCCAGCTCTGACCTCTTCCAAGAGGCTCAGACACATATACCTAAGCCCTCCTTGCCATATCCACTTAAATGTCAAATATGCATCTAAAAATGAACATATTTGAAACAGAGCTCTTGATTCTTCCCCAAGTGCTACTTCTGCTCATTCTAAAATTTCATCCATTCTGTTCTTTCCTAGCTCAGTAAATGGCTTCCCATCCTTCCAATTTCTTAAGCCAAAACTTTGGAGTTATCCTTGATTACTCACATTATATAATCTTTCATACACAATGCATCAGCAAGTCTTCTTGATTCTATATCCAAAACATTTTGCTAATAAAGCCTCTTTTCTTCATTTCCACTGCTGTGGTCCCAATCTATGCCACTACCATTTCTCTTGTCATATTATCATTTCTTATCTGGACTATTGAAGTGATTCTGAGTTCTCAAGTGTTCCACGGTTTCTATCTCTCTCTTAAAAAAAAAAAAAATCCAGCTTCTTTTTCTGAAGTAGGAAGCCCTTCATGATCCAGTTAGCCGCTGCCTGTCTCCAACCTCATCTTCTGCTTCAGGTTCCTAGTCTCTCTGGCCATGCCCACCAGCTTTCTGTTCCTTGGTCATATTGAATGCATTCCTGACTGAGCCTTAAACCAACTCTTCCTCTGGCTACCACACTCTATACCCTCATCATCTCAGCATGTCAGGTTCCTTTTTTATTATTGAAGTCTTGGAAGAAAAACAAAGTACTTGGCATAAGTACTGAGCCTAAGGAGCACTTTGCTTTCTCTTGATCACCTCATCCTGTTGTAAATGTATCATGGCACTCATCACCTAAGAGACTTTGATCATGTATTTGTTTAATGTCTTTCTTCCATAAGAATGGACACTAAGCAAGAGCAAGAATCTTTTCTCAGTCACTGGTTGTAACCTCAAAGCCTAATATAACCCCAGACACATAGTGGATACTAAATATTTATTAAATGACTAAATTGATGAATCTTACATGTGGAAGGCAGTTAACAATTTTTTTAAATGCTTCCTGAACTATTACATCATTTAAGTTTTAAAAACACCTGTAGGTAGGGGCATCTGGGTGGTTCAGTCAGTCAGGCGTCCAACTTCAGCTCAGGTCATGATCTCACGGTTTGTGGGATCTGCATCAGGCTCTGTGCTGACAGCTCAGAGTCTGGAGCCTGCTAAGGATTCTGTGTCTCCCTCTCTCTCTCTGCTCTTCCCCCCCTTTCTCTTTCTCTCTCTCAAAGAAATAAATAAATACACATTAAAAAAAAAACACCTGTAGGTAAACAGTACTATTATGCACATCTTGAGGGTATAACTCAGAGAAGCCTTATGATGTTCCCCAGGTAGCAAATCCTGATGTGGCCACAGAGTTTCTACATTCACTGTGACCCTAGAGCAGGACACAGCATAAAAGATGACACAGCGGATGCACTTACGACATATGTGCCGAAGGGACTATTTCTATCATAGTGAAAAAGTTGAGCTATATCTTCTTCTTGTCCTAGGTCACAGTATGTTGTCTGTAATTAGTCACATATGTTTGATGGAAGAATGCATAAGTAAATGAATTAATAAATAAGCTACTTTGTTTTCTTCCATCTTAAATACCCAATGGTTCTACATCACGCATAGTATGAGTACTGATTAGTTAAATTGGTTGACTAATTGAATTATTATTGGAGGAATTTTTAAAGAGAGTATCATGATGACTTTTGAGACATGTGGAATATCAGGATTACATATTTGGCATTCACCAATCTAACATATCTAGAACTTCAGCAGTGATGCTTGGGTATGAACTAAAACTTAGACTAATTGGAGGGAGTTCTGAGAAGATGGCGGTAGCAGAGACATAGCTTTTCTGTTTGTCTATTAATCCTTCTGAATACCCACATGAAACCAACCTAAAAACTAGATGGCAAAACCGAAACCATGGACAACATTTACGACAAAACTAAGTGACAGGTACCTCCATGAATCCCCAAGTACAAGCATGTGAGGACAAGCCAGCAACAGTTTCAGACCTGAGTAGCATCCGTATCTGTGTTGACATCAGCAGAGAGAAGCAACAAGGTATCAGAGGGACCCTGAGACTAGAATCTCAAACTAGCCAATAGGCATTTGCCTTAAAATGCTGTGAACCGATCTGAGGGCAGCAGTGGAAGTTGAGTGTAGGTCTGTCCTCTCCAGTAGCAGAGTCTATAGTTATGCCTGAAGGGGCTGTTGCAGTCCAGCTGCCATAAAAATTTTAAAACTAAGTCACCAAATGCTCCCTTCCAGGACAGGGCCCCACACTGAGTAGAAACTGCTTAAGAGAAGATTCAGTGTTGAGCAGGTTAGAAATAGAAGAGGGAAAGGCAGAAGAATTCTAAATAAAGGCGGGGTGGGGGGGACAAAACCAGGCAGTCTCAGAAAGGAGACTGCTGTATCTGTGAACTGCATGAGACAAGACAGGAGGAGCCCTGTGAAGCAATACCCTGAACCCCACCTCTTTCTAAAAGTTGAAAGAAATAATCAAATATTTATTCTACCTTCTATACATGAACTGTGCCACTAAAGTACACAAAAAACATATGAAACATTTTCTGTTTATAAAAGTAATCCTACTAATAAATGGAAAAGAAATGCCAGAGTTAGAATATCAGTATTTTGCAAGCCCCGATGAACTAATTGATGCAGGTACAAGCATCAACATTTGCTCATATCATAGTGAAAACCGGGGCACCTGGGTGGCTCAGTGGGCTAAGCTTCCGACTCTTGATTTTGGCTCAAGTCATGATCTCAGGGTTGGTGAGATGGAGCCCTGAGTCAGTCTCTGTGCTGACAGTGTGCTTGGGATTCTCTTTTTCCCTGTCTCTCTGCCCCTCATCCACTCGTGCTCTCTCTCTCAAAAATAAATAAATAAACTTCAAAATAAAAAGAGGGACCACACACACATGTTGTGCCTCATGACAAAACAGCATTATACCACCTCTAGTCTTGCCAAAGTGATTGAACGTGAAATGTATCAGTCTTCTGGATTCAGCTGCTAATTTGCAAGAAATGCAGAGGGCAGAAGATGTTGAACTCTACCAGGAGTACATAATCAGCAAAACCTTGATGGTGAGAAACTCTACAAGCAAAATGACCCCGTTTTTTTCACCAGATACAAGGAAATGAAAGAGATGTAGAGGGAACCTGTAGATTAAAATAGACTTAAAAGACATGACACATTTTTAAACTGGGAGATTAAACTATGGACCATAAGGACGCACACTTGGGAAATAGAACTATAAAGAAGTGATTATAAAGATGGGATTAGTGGTAATGTTTGGGTCAGGGTATATGAAGAGACTCCTGTGTTAGCTGACAAAGTGCTCTTTCTTGACCTGAGTTGTGCTTGGTGGGTTGGTTTGGGTATACCTTCTAATAACTGACTAAGCAATGCATTTTGTGTGGGTTTTTTTTTTTTTTTTTTTTGTATGCATGTATTGTATGTTACGGTAAAAAGTTTTTAAAAATAGAATAACCAATGTTTTAGATTTTTCTGAGAAATGGTAAGCTATTTTGGGACTACGAAGGATTTCCAGGGACATGTTATGGAAATTGGATTCTCAGGGATTGCGAAGATTAGGAAGAGCCCTGTAGGCCTGCATGAAGAAATGGCCACAGGGAGGTCTCAGAGCACTGTTGTCTCCTCATTTACTGTCTCCTCTGAGTCGAGAGGAGTGAGGATCAGGCCAATATTATAAGGCAAACATTACAAGAGGGTTAATTAAGTAAAGCTCTGCCTGAAAAGGACACTGGGGGCTAATCACTGTGCTTTTCTAAACCAAAGTCTGCAGGTGTTCCAAAGACAGAGGCCTGTAAGAGGCTGGAGGAGATGCCGAATCACTGCAAAGTGTCCTAATCAGTATGCCAGGCGCTCCACCAGGACCCTGAGGTAAGCACTACCCTATGCCATATAGTCAAACCAAGTCTTGTAGAAATGCAAAATCCAGAGCCTCTGTGAGTGTAATTGTTTCTGTAAGATTCTGAGAGTCAGCTTCTCTTTCCTAAGGCAGAACCAGGTCACAGAGAAGATGATTCTCTCAGAGAGCATAGTTGCCTGGCATTTCAGTGCTGGGGGGAGAAAAAAGGGAGACAATGAGTAAACCGGCTTTCTCTGAAGAATCTATCTGTAACTAATTGACCAGAACAGTCCTGCAAATAAGCATTTGCCTACGGTCAGTAGTACTGATCAGTCCCACGAAATGGTGCCGCCACTCGCCAAATCTATTATCTCCATCCTGCCAGGCCGCCATCATCTCTTATGGACTACTGGAAATCATGTCCTAACTGGTCTCTCTGATTTTGGTACTATGCATTACATCTGTTTTATATGGTGCAGTCTCCTGTGTAAAGCCTTTCAGTGACTTTTAGGAACACTTAGAAAAAGAAATTCAAATACCGTACTAAGGCCTAAAACTGAACTCATTCCTGACTGCCTTCCTGAACTCATTTACTACCTTTCTTCCCTCTCTCTGCTGACTAAAATTCGGGTACCCTCTCTTCTGTTTTTTTCTCAAATATGCCAAGCTCAACCTTACCTTTAATTTCAGCTTTGCACTTTTTGTTGTCTTTACCTAGAACCATGTGTCCTTAGATCTTTGTGTACCTGGTTCTTTCCAAATAACGAGATCCGTTCAAATGTTACCTCTCAGAAGGCCTCATATAACCCAATTTAAAGAAGAATCCTGTCTTCTTACATATCATTGTTTCGTTTTCATCATTGTCCTTTTGACTACTGAAAATTACTGTAAACTTTTCTTTACCTGTTCATTGTCTTGTCTGTCTCCATCTCCTAGAAATTAACCTCCATGCAAATAGAATACCGTTTGTCTTGCTCCCCAAGACTCATGTTTCCGCAGGGTCTAGGCTTGTGCCTTCAACCGTAGACGCTCAATGAATATTTGCAAATTAAAGAATGAAATAGGTTCCTCACTGATTTATGAAATTTTACAACCTGCTCTCTTCCTGATGCCATTGATTAGACAAGTCATATTTTAATCCATATAGTACTCTATCTTTTTTTTTTTTTTTTTTGCCATGTATTTGGTTGTAAGAGTGGACTACTTAGAATTCTCTGAACACACCATTCTATCTCATGCTTCCATGAATTTATCCATTGCCTTCCATCTGCAGGCCACATCCTCCGTGTATTTCCTTGACAACTCAGGAAACTTTTTCTTCATTTCAACTCCCATCCAGGCCTAAGCTCTGCAATGTTGATTAATCCTTTCTTCCCAGTATATCATCCCACGTTCTGTACTACTTGGAACCTTGTGTATTATCATATTCTATTTTAATATATTCCACAATACTTTGTGCTCATTTTTTGCATACTTATTCCTTTTAAACTATAAGACTTTTGAGAGTGAAGATGGAACATTCTTCATGGGTGTATCCCTCAGTAAGCACATCATATAGGCATAGGACAAGGACTCATCGATTCACTCAAAAAAACTTTTGCTTGGTAGCCACTATGTACCAGGGCTGGTGTAAAGTGTACTGGAGAAAGAATAATAAACATGAGAAAGTTTCCACATTCATGAAGCTTATAGTTTAGTGTAAATGTGATAAAATGTGTGAATAAACCCAGGTTCTAATATTATATATGAGTCAACTTGGGCAATGATAGTATATATGACAATATTGGCTTTAATTTTTTAGATTGTTATTAATTCATCTTTATATAAAATATTAAGAAAATGCATTTAGAAATTTTAGAAACATTTTAAAGTGAAAGGATAAGTTTTAATGTACACATCTATCCCAGAGCAAAAGCCCAACAGTGATCGTAAGGAGACTTTTTTTCTGTTCCGTACTATTGAACTAAATCTGGGATTAGGAATCTGAGCTTCATATCTAGGATCTTACAATACCTAAATCATACGTTAATATCTATTGACATTACCTTCACATTGGCATTTACATAAGTTTTATTTCATTCATTACATGTTAATTTTATAGATTGAAACCTTAATTTTTAAGGATCTTGCCATCCTGTCTGCATAGTCTTCCTGTGAGCAAAATGTAGAGAGCAGTGTGGGGATCTTTCTATAGCAGAACATTTAAGACCAAAGGTTTTAAATTTTTTTCAAGGTTTATTTAGTTTGAGAGAGAGGGAGAGACAGCATGAGCAGGGAAGGGGCAAAGAAAGAGGAAGGCACAGAATACCAAGCAGGCTTTAGGCTCTGAGCTGTCAGCACAGAGCTCAACGTGGGACTCGAAATCCGAAATGCTGAGATCATGACCTGACCCGAAGTTGGACACTCAACCTACTGAGCCACCCAGGCACCCCTGAGATCAAAGGTTTTAGAACCAGACTGGGTTTAAATCTCAGTTCTGCCACAAGCTAGCTGTGTAAACTCGAGCAAGATAGTTAACCTTCTGCTTGCTAAGTTTTCTTTTCTGTAAAGTAGGGCTAATAACAATACCCACTATATCTGATTAGGATGAGTATCAATGAGCAACACATTAAAAGTACTTAAACAGGGCACTGTCATAGTAAGTACTCAACATGGTTATTAACAGTGCTTTAGAAGGTGCAGGAAAACCAGTGTTTCCATGTGATGCTTATGTTGAACTCAGAGCTTTTATATTCCTTAGAAACCTCACAGTACTCTGCATCACATATTATTAAATATCTTCACACTTTGGCCTACTAATTAGCTCTGGGACTATTCTCAAAGAGACATGAATATGAATGTGTTCATTGAGGTATTACTTACGATAGTGAATGATTGGAACCATGATCGATATTTTAAAATAGAGCAGACGTTAATCATTGTCTAATGGAGTATCATGAGATGGCTCATAAAATAAAGGTTATATAGGCCACATCAAAACATGAAAAAAATCCTTGTAATATAGAGTAAAAATTAAGACTTAATGCGGTGAAAAAATTACCTACGTTTATGTAGATTACAAACTTGTAAAAACTACATTCATTATTGGTGATGAAGTTTATGTACTTATGTAAAATGTTCTTCAAGGGCAAGACACAACATATGAATGTACACCATATCTAATACCTGTTCAATGCTCTATAGATATTAGATTGAAAGTATGATTCAGCCAATGGTAATCCAGCCTGAGGTTGCATAGCTATGACTATTAATGGGAACCATAGCTCAACTTTTAAAATCGTATTGTGGTGAAGTAGGTTTTCAACATGGCTGATTCCCCCTACCCCATCATGCCTGGGAACATTTGGCAATACCTGGGGACATTTTTGATCATCACAACTGACATCTGGTGAAAACTGGCCAGATAATGGTTAAATCTCCTTCAATGTGCAATAAAGTCTCCCACCACGAACAGTTACCCAGTCCAAAATGTCCATAGTCCAGCTGTTGAGAAGCGTTGCAATATAGGTACACCTCTCTTTGTCAGAGGACCTCAAGGGTCCAGTCATCATGGGAGAGTGAAGGCAGTCCTGCTAAAGAGAAATCTAGTTCTTAGGGGGATCTTACAGAAACTTAGGAGACAGTAGCATTTATCTGATGGCTCAGCTGTAATTAACTTGTATATATCACTGTGACCTTGTCATGGAGATGTTTCATTCAGATTTTGTATGTCCCATTGTATTAACTCATCTTTCAACGAGAGGAGCAGACTAGGCCATATTTTACAGCTGCAACATTGTGGACCATAAATATGTGTGTCTCCAAGGAAATAAATTTAAAAAAAGGAAAAACAAACATTTCATTAGAAATCCAGATATTGCATTCTGCCTTCTCCTCCGTTCTCCTCACTGTGCAACTCATGCACACGCGCGCACACACACACACACACGGGCACACACACGAACGCACACTTGAGTGGTCTGGCACATGTCACATCACCTCTCTTTGCCTCAGTAATCTCATATGTAAAGTAGAGATTATAGCAGTATAACTGCAGGCCAATTCTTGCCCAATAAATATGTATGTTTGTAAGTATGAGTAGGGTCATTGTTCTCTAGGTCACAATGTAACCGAAGACACAGAATCTCTATATTTCTATGACTCTCCGTTGTTACACTTAATACCTAAATAGCTCAGTGTGGAGAAAGCTGTCAGTAACAACATGAGATTATTTACTCAGTTTTATGGATTTTCCTTTGACTTTTGTCTATGAACAGGAATCATAACATTTGGCAATACTTGGAGACATTTTTGATCATATCATTTTGAGCTTCAGAAGCTCAAATAAAGACCCTCAGCTGATGTTACTCATTTGGAACTTATATCTTCAGACTACGAAGGAGTGCAGGGTCAATAGAAATTTCTCCCATGAGGTAAAAGTATCAGAAAATGCTTTATCTTTATTTGAAATACATTTCTTAGTGATAGGCTATCACTTTTGAATGATCCAGACATATGTTCATCTATTTTAAACCAGATAATAGGAACAAAATCAGTTCTTATATGCATATTTTACATTTTTATTATTATACATTCATAGAACATCAAATAGTCAATAATTGCTACCATAGTTATGCTAGAAAAGCGGTCTACAAATCAAGTTGTCCAAAACAAAGGCCATTATTCATGAGAGCTGCCACTAATTTTCAACTATTGTGTTTTTTAATAACAACATATAGAAAGTCAACCGAGTTATTCAAATCTTTTGTGACTGTTAGTACTGGTGTGTACAGTGGGGGGCTTAGACTGTGGGTGTAGGATTCATACTGCCTAAGTTCAAATCTTTGTTCCCTACTTAATAACTGTGCAAATTTGGGCAATTTACTAAACTACACTAAGCCACAATTTCTTCCTCTTTAAAAATGGGGTTATTAGGAACACATACCTCATAGAGTTGTGAGGATTAAGTAAGTTTATGATACAGGACTCTTACTGCAGTGCCGAAAAGCTGTTATCAATTATTTTTATTGTGTTGCTCCAGCTGGGGATATGTTGCTTGGAGAATAAAAAGTTTCAAAATCAGTCACTTGAAAAGCTCTTTGGAAAATTGAGTAGTTTTGCCATGAATAAGGTAAATCGATGTTGATAGCATTCTTCTCTGATGTTTCCATCACCTTGAACTCGCATCTAGTCTATGGCCTGTATCCTTTCCTGTTTGATTTTAGTTCTCTATAGATTTCTTTTATGTCCTCGGTCAGACATTCCTCAATGGGAAGAACTATTTCTTATTCATCTTTAGACCCTTACATTTCCTTGGGAAAAATTCTGAACATAGTAAAATTATAGTTAATATTTACAATCCAGATTTTCAGGATTATTGTTAATGGTTTCATATTAATGCATTTTTATTTCAGCTGTTATTACATTTGAACTGTCCTAAAATGTTACAACATAGACCATGGAAATGATCAAAGCAAACCATGTACAATTTTCCTGCCTCCCTAGTTATTATGATTTAACTATCTTCAGTATTATAGACACTGTGTAGAAAAAATAGTTTTATCTCTTATGCTTTCTGTGTTTTTGTCAAATATAGCATATTGGTTAGGTTTGCTTGGCTAAGATATGTCCAGAGAGATCAGTAAGCTATATATCAGAGCACTCGGTGTCACAAGGAGTGAGAATTTATGACCCTCCAAACCTCTGATACCCAAAGGCATAAAGAAGCTGGACTACAGCAACAAGGAAGCTGGACTAGAGCATCATTCCCCCACAGATTAGTTGTGCGACCTTGAGCATCTTACTTAAATTTTCAGAGTCTTGGGTTGCTCATGTATGAAAAGGGTACAGAATGAGCAGATTACTCAATTGTATCCTTATTCTAGCATATTTTGATTATTAATTATACGTGATACACCTTTTAAAATGATCCTTTTATTCTGCATGTATCAGATTGTGACATTTTAAGGAAGATACAATGAACAGATATCTCACTTGGTTGTGTTAGTGGTGTTTTAGCTTTATAACTAAGAGATCTGAGTTTGAACTGCCATTTTCAGAATACCTCATTACACATATAATTTTTAAACATGGCATGATTTATATGGGAGTTTTGATAGACTCTATAGGAAAAAAAAAGATGATTTATTGTTCCAATTTTTCTAGGAACTCAAGCCTGAGCATATAGCACATTGGTATTTCTGATAAATGGTTTTCCCATCGTGATTTAAAGATAGACTTTTGAAGGGGGAACTCTTAAGTCATCTCAAAGTGTTTGGAACACATGGCCTCCCAACAGTCAACTTTTCTGCATTTTTTTTCCCCAATCAAGCAAAAGAAGTTAAGTCCTGGCCATGATTGCACAAAGTTTTTTTTTAAATTCATTTTTTTAAATATTTATTTATTTTTAAGAGAGAGAGACAGAGAGCACATGAGCAGAGGAGGGGCAGAGAGAGAAACAGAATCCAAAGCAGGCTTCAGGCTCTGAGCTGTCAACACAGAGCACGACATGGGGCTTGAACTTGTGAACCATGAGATCATGACCTGAGCTGAAGTCGGATGCTTAACCAACTGAGCCACCCAGGTGCCCCTACAAAGTTTCTTTAGAGATCCATGTGTTGAATGCTAACCATTCCCTCTAAAAAGAAAAAAAAAAAATCCAAAATCAACAAGGCAATGAAGGGCAACTTGATATTAAGTCTAAAGGATTTTTCTCAAAATTGTTTGCAGCATAAACAGGGAAATGTTAGAAACCCCAAACCAGAGCTTATTTAAAATGCTTTTCTCAAATGTGAAGAAATCTTTCAATAAGCAGAATCTTCTTTTGTATGATATGGTAGAAAACTAAGGGAGGAGAGACTGCTAGGGTAAGTTAAGCATTCCTAGACCTCTATAACTTTTGCCTGAAACCTAAGGATGGATACAACTGTCTCTGGTACAGCAGAGTGACATGAAAATATAAAGTGATTAGTGCCCAAGTGCTATCAATTGTTTTAGGCCTTAGTACACCCTGTGGTCATGTATTTGATTGCGCCTATAATGGGGGAGGAAGGGACAAACACGTCCTTCAGTTCCTTACCCCTTTGTAATGTCTGTCCTTTGCAAAGAAGAGAAAAGCAGACCCTGAATCCAGAGGATTTTTTTCTTAGAAAGTTTTGGAACATCCTCCTTGTTTTGCTTATATAAAAAAAAAGTCTTTGGAAAACTATTAAGCCAAGTGTTGATTTAAACAGAATATACAGAGGGGCACGTGGTTGGCTCAGTCGGTTAGGCATCCGACTTCAGCTCAGGTCATGATCTTGCGGCTTGTGGGCCCGAGCCCCATGTCGGGCTCTGTGCTGACAGCTCGGAGCCTAGAGCCTGCTTCAGATTCTATGTCTCCCTCTCTCTCTGCCCCTTCCCCTGCTCACGGTCTCTCTCCCTCCAAAAATAAATAAACATTAAAAAAATAATAAAATAAAAATAAACAGAATATACAGAAAGAACTTTTCTGAACAAAATCTAGACAACGTTAATGGGAATTTCTTCACACATGTTCTTTGTGAAGCTACCAGGAGCTGGCTGCCAACCACATAAACCTAAGTGTAGAGGAATTTGATCAAAAAGTTGAATCAGGAATACTTCATTTCTTGTTGATGAAATTATTTCTATGTTCCAGACCCTGGGCTGAAAGTTGAAGGAGGTATGCAGTGTGTGGTTTCCGTGTACAAAAAGAGGCATGTGTCTTGCCTCTACCTGTATACATTCGTAAAGTGGCCATGAGTTGTGTTATGAGAAACCATTAACTTCACCTGTCTAAGCCCCAATCAATTCTGTAAAATAGAAATGTCACCTATCTTAGAAGGTTGTGTTAGTTAGATAAGGGGTGCCACAGCAAAGCACAACACACTGAGGGGCTTAAACAACAGAAATGATTTCCTCATAGTTCTGGAGCTGGAAGTCCAAGATCAAGGTATTGGCAGGTGGTTTCTGCTGAGAGCTCTCTTCCAGGCTTATAGATGGTTGTGTTTTACCATGTTTTCACATGGCCTTTCCTCTATGTGTGCATGTTCCTGGTGTCTCTTCCTCTTATAAGGACACTAGTACTCCTGGATCAGGGACCCACCTCGTGACCTCCTATAACTTTATTTGCCTTCTTAAAGGCTCTGTCTCTAAATATTCACATTGGGAATTAAAGCTGCAGCATACGAATTTGGGGGAAGACACAATTCAGTCTATAACATGTGGTTATGTATAAAAGAAAACATATACAAAGTGCTTAAGACAGTGCTTGCCACATCACAGACTGGCTTCAGTGATTATTAACTTTTACTTTATTGACCTCAGTGGTTATTCAAGAACATGGCAACCCTAATGAGTAATTAGAACATGCAGGGCTGAGGGTCAGCCTTGGGCAATAGTGACCCCATGACTGTAAGGCCATGCAATTTGTAGTTATAATTATTCCTTGTTTTATAGAGGGAAAAACTGGTCAGTTAATAAGTCCCAGGGCTCATAAAGTCACAGCCAACTTCTGAGTCAGGTTTGCTGCCTCCAGAGCTCTTAGTCTGTTAAATCCATCTCAGGCTTGGAGCAGCCATATCCAATTACCCTTGTATCACACGGCCACCCATCCCAGGGCCAACCCCTGCCATTTATCCTAACTGAAGCTTGGCCACACTTGAAGGAAAGCCTGCAAACTGATCGTCCCCCAGACAGATTCAGCTTTGATAGAAAACTCTTGCTGTCATATTTGTGGGAACTGTTCCAACCATGGAGATATGTGGGCTGATTAAGAAATTTTACTGCCCTTTGAAAATTGAAGATTGAGGTTTGTACATATGGGAGTTGGGGATATCTAATCTGTCTTTAAATTTGATTTATGCAAACCTCTAGCTTCAAAGTTCCCAGCATAAAACCATTTAACCATGAAAATGGCAAAGCTAACATTCACATTCTCAGTTCAGATACTAGCAGGAAAAATGTTGTTTTGGCTTCAGGCTTAAAGGGCAAGTCTGTGGCCTGGGAGTACCTATATATTCCCCTGGCTTCCTGAGATGTTCACAAGACCTTTCTGGGGAGGACCCAGGTTCCTAAAGCCTAAGCAGAACCTGCCTTTTCTGGACAATGCTGAGGAGTTGACTCCAGGCTTTTCATCTTCTATTCGTTTCTCTTATCTTTGATGGTCTTTGGCTCATCTTACCCTC
Source organism: Panthera onca (assembly GCF_046562875.1). Lineage (NCBI taxonomy): Eukaryota > Metazoa > Chordata > Mammalia > Carnivora > Felidae > Panthera > Panthera onca. The sequence goes on along the minus strand of NC_138341.1, from coordinate 12,914,376 downwards.
TCCCACTTACTCTACTTTTCATCATGGATTTGTCATCAAACAGTTATACCTCAGGACATAGAGATTATTAAACCAAAGAACCTAAGAGCTGGAAGAATAACTGGTAATAGTGTGTCCAACAAGTAGGAAGAAATGGAAATTCAGTGAGATACAGCCTATCCCCTGAGAATACTCTGCATCTCAGCGTGTAGGGATGTGACTAAAACATAAATCTCCTGCGTCCCAGACTAGACTCCATTTTATGGCTGTGGTTGGCAACAGTGCAAACTAGGCTTTAATTTAGTCCACATGCCAGGCCTACTATAATTTGCATGGTTAAGTGAAAAACTGAAAAAAAGTATTCATGAGAATGAAATGGAAAAATGTGCTGGATCTTCATACTTGTTTAAAGATCTTTCCAAACTGTTGTAAGCAGAAATCTCAAATGGCCCCCAAGATTCCTGCCCTGTATAATCCTTTCCCTTTGAATATGGGCAGGATGTGTGAGTATGAAGGTTTATCACTCCCATGAGTAGCGTACTTTACATGGCAAAGTTCAAGGGATTTTGAAGATGTAATTAAGGTCCCCAATCAATTGGCTTCGAGTTAACCAAAGGGGAGATTGTCCCAACCTTATCAGATGAGTTGTTAAATGAAGTCAGAGAAATCTAAAGAGAGATTATTCCACTGACCTTCAAGCAGCAGGTCAAATAGAGGAGACAGTGCACTGGTTTACTGTGAAGGGTTTACATGAAGGATGGAGTCATCCTGACCAATGATGCTAACAAATAAGACAATAGACACTGGGATGTGGTGGCCATCATCAGTATGAGTGAACTGCGTCAGGTGAGCAAGCCTTGGTCACATAAGTTGGTGAATAATCAAAAGCCCTAACACAAAGAAGTAGGTGATAGGCAGGGCTAGCTCAGGGACACAGACAGCCTTCATTAACAATTCCTCTTGAGGCTGATCTGGCCAATGAAGAAGCTGAACCAGTGATAAATCTATCATCAGAAAGAATCTTCGGGACATAGAGAGGCTGTATGCTCTGAATGGACCAAATTTTCACTTCTAACTAAAACTCTCAGAAGGGTTTGGGGCATATAGAGATTCACTGAGATAATTCATAACTCAAAAATTAACTCCTTTTTTCCACCTCATCCCTAAATATAGATCCTGCATAGACCCCTGGATTCTGAGACATACAGAATTTAGATCAGTGGAGAGAAGAGAGGCAATTTTGGTTGAAGAGGATAGAAGGAGGTGCATAATGAAGGTTTTAGCCTTTCATTAAAGAAACCCTTTCCCTTTTTTCTTTCTTTCTTTCTTTCTTTCTTTCTTTCTTTCTTTCTTTCTCAAAAGAACAATTTGTGATCCCAGGAGAGAGCTAAGCATTGGGACAACCCTTCATCTATCTGGAGGCCATGGAGATAGTGAATCCCTGCTGCCAGAATTCCAGACCAGTGGTCTTGGTGTACCATAACAGATTATGTTAACTCAGTAAAGTTCCTCAGATTAACCAAATTCTAACAAGAAGATAATGATACAGGAAGACTATTTGATGAGAAAAAATAATCAACCAAAATAATATCCCTCTACATCTCAATTGCCCTAATAATAGCTAACAGTCATTCCTAACCACATGCTACTCACATTTCTAAACACTTCATCTGTTCTAATTTGAAGTACTCATATTATTCTCATAGTTTAAATGAGAAAATTGCACAAAGGTTAAATAAACTGCCTCGGTCTATTTTGTTATTAAGTGCTGGAGCTGAGATTTGAACCCAGGCTACTCAGCCACTTTCCTCCACAGTCTGCCTTCCTGTCTGCTATACTCTTCTGCTCATCAATACTGATACCATTTTTCTGTTCTGGATTCTTTTTATCCATTGATCATTTTCTTTGGTAACCATCAGTAAAAATATAAAGCTTTTAAAGACAGGGTCCTGTGTTGATTTCGCTTGGGTCTTTACCTACTGCCAAGCATGTAGTTGGTGTCTTGATTGATGAATTATTAAAGTTAAACCTTTACAGTCTTGTTTAAAATTCTCTGCACATCATTACTAAAAGCACATATGAGAGCATTTTCACCCATTTCCTTTTCTATTCAAAAGGAAATTGCCCAGGCATTACGTTAAGAGCTATCAGCACCAGCTCTCATCCTGGTCCCTGGCAAAGAGGTCAGAGTAGCACCCAGCACCAGCCCACTGCAGCACCATTCTGACCCAAGCTGACACCAGTGAGAGATCCTTGAAGAGTGAGGTACTTCTGGCTTCTGTTGTTGGCAGCATTTCACCTCTTAGTCCATTTCATCCCTCTATTCACTGGGATATTGCATTGCTGAGACCTAAGATTAGTTGCTTGTGGAAGAACGAGTAGGCGTTTGCAGCAGGCTCTGTTAAAATCATTACCCATTCTCCTCCCGGCACTGCCTGGACCAAATGCCTGGATTCGTGACTGTGTTCAAAAAGCAGTGCTCAAATCCACAATCCCACCGTTTAAAATAGATCTTTCTAGATGAAGAGGAAAAAGTGGAAAACATTTTCATTGCAGTTATTTTGGGAAGGTGACCTGAGAACATTAAAGGGCACCCAATAACTATTTGTTGAATGAATGTGTGAATTGAAACAGGTTTGCAGAATTTTTCATTAAGAAGACCTCATTCCCAAAGGTTTGGCCTTCTGCCAAAGACAGTTCCCTCGTACTTAATACACTGCCACCTTTCTCTTGCGAAAGCCACTGATTCCAGCATATATTTCTTCATCCAGACTTTCCATTCATTCACAAATCACTTATTAAAGGCCTTCTGCTGATTAAGATCTATGAGAAATTGGACCACAGAGTTGACAAAGATAAGGTCCTTGAGTGCAAGATTATTTGTTAGCTTCTCTTCCTGGACTTGATGTCTCTGTGTGAAACTGATGAATCGTGTTCAATTGAAAATTCCTGAAGTAACATGTCCCTTCCCAAAAGTCCCTCCCCCTAATGGCAGAAGTGATCACAAAAAGGACTTTTCTCATTTCATGAGCCTGGTACCTTGACCGCAGTTAATTGCAGTGAAGATGAGTGGCATCTACAGATTGGAGAACTCGTCAGGTTGCATCACTTGGGAAACCTAAAGACAGTGTTAGCAAAAACAAAAGTAAACAAATTATATAAATTTTTCACTCTATCCCCCCCCCAAAATGAGAGTAGGCATCCTTTATTAGTCAGGAAAAGTTATGCTTTTCTGCAATAACAAATAACTCCAATATCTCAGTAGCTTAAACTAACAGTATTTTATTTCTTATATACATTTCTTCTCCAGTGCCAGTGGGAGCTCTGCTGTATATAGTTACTCAGAGACCCAGGCTGATAGATGGATCTACCACTTTATAGTTACACGCATCTAGAACATGCAGACTCCTCAGTTACAGCCAGAGGCAAGGGAGACTGGAGAATTATGGTGAGGTTTACATGGCTTCAACAGGGAAATGACACATGTCACTTCTGCTCAAATTTTGTTTTCCAAGAGTTTCCAGATAAATCCATTTAATTACACAGGGCTGGGAAATGTAAGGTAGCTATTTGGCAAGCATGAGTCTCTCTGCCACATACAGTTAATAATATATTTTTATGTGTATATGACTTAGATGTCTATCCTTATTTATGATATGTGTTATCAGAAAACCATTCAAAGTTTAAAAAGATAAATAGTAAACTAAAAAACATAAATAGATGCTCTAATATATTTTCTCTCTGCACTCTGTCTAAACTTGCAGATCATTGGAGACTGTGATGCCAGAGTTACGAATATATCATGACATTCTGGTTGCCTTTGGGGCATGGCTATATCACTGCTGAAAGAATAACTTTTTTTCCCCTCTCTCTTCATGTCCTTACAAAGAATCCACATTTGTGAAGATACTCTGAGTTTACCTTTGTTCTAAGCAAACTGAAAGAGCTTAGCTCTCTGGGACCTTTTAGAACATGCCAGTCTCGAAATGCTATCAGGCTGCTTTCTGACTCAAGAGAAATAGCAATATTTGGACCCCTTGTTCTTTCTTAGATATTCCTCCAAATCCATATGAATCCTCACTGTGTGTCTATCTTGCTGCCTTTCCAGAGCAGTGCCTGATTCATGACGTTTCTTCAATGATAATCCAATTATGATCATTCAACCTCAAGGCAAGGTTGATTCACAGCACAGTAATTCATTCTACCTAGTCTACCTAGTGGCCCCTCACACATGGAATCATAAATCCTTCAGAGAAGAAAAGGACCTCAAATTTAATTCCACACAGCATTTTTATTATTCAAATTAGAAATTTAGCAAGTTGAAGCCCAGGTATGTTGAATGACTGGCCTAAGATCAAAGAGTTACTTAGCTGCAAAACCCACCATAGAGTTATTTCAACTCTTAGAACTTGTCAGGGGCAGCAGGGAATGGAGCACATAAAAAGGAAATACAAAACATAAAAATAAATCACAATTTCACTTAATCTTTGTTAAGGCCTTTCTCATGTCTTTTGTGAAATTGAAATCAAAGATAAAATGCTAATTAGATCTCAGTATAAAAATAGGGACAAGAGAATGTTTGATGAAAGATTGGAAAAGAAAACACTATTTGAAGCAACCCTCCCATCTGTTCCAAAGAAGTCCAACATAGCAATCTCATCATCTTCAGGCAGCATAACCTAGAATGAATTCAGGCAGTAAGCTTGGCATTTATAGAGCAGTCTGCTGGGAAAGAGCAATTTCATTTCCAAGGACTTCACCAAAGTGAGGACCTGACGTTACAAATGATTAATTTTTTCTGGAGGGTTCTTGAGAAATGTCTTAGCATTTAATAATCTGATAATATTTGTAATTCTCATTAAATTGTACCTGAATTTAATGGTCTTATCACCTTTCACTGAGTGACCAAACTAACCTTATGCCTTAAGGAGCTGGAAAAAGAACAGCAAATAAAACCCCAAACCAGCAGAAGACAGGAAATAATAAAGATTAGAGCAGAAATTAATGCTATAAAAACCAAAAAAAAAAAAACAAAAACAAAAACAAAAACCCAAAACAAAACAAAGCAGTAGAACAGATCAATGAAACCAGAAGCTGGTTCTTTGAAAGAATTAACAAAATTGATAATCCACTAGCCAGTTTGATCAAAAAGAAAAAGTAAAGGACCAAAGTAAATAAAATTAAGAATGAAAGAAGAGAGATCACAACCAACACAGCAGAAATAAAAACAATAATAAGAGAATATTATGAGCAATTATATTCCAATAAAATGGGCAATCTGGAAGAAATGGACAAATTCCTAGAAACATATACACTACCAAAACTGAAACGGGAAGAAAAAGGAACTCTGAACAGACCCATAACCAGTAAGGAAATCAAATTAGTAATCAAAAATCTGCCAAAAAACAAGAGTCCAGGGCCAGGTAGCTTTCCAGGGGCATTCTACCAAACATTTAAGGAAGAGTTAACACCTATTTTCTTGAAGCTCTTCCAAAAAATAGAAATGGAAGGAAAACTTCCAAACTCTTTCTATGAAGCCAGCATTACCTTGATTCCAAAACCAGAGAGCCCACTACAAAGGAGAAGTATAGACCAATTTCCCTGATGAACATGGATGCAAAAATCCTCAACAAGATACTAACCAGCTCCAACAATACATTAAAAAAATTATTCACCATGACCAAGTGGGATTTATACCTGGGATGCAGGGCTGGTTCAATATCTGCAAAACAATTAACGTGATTCATCACATCAATAAAAGAAAGGACAAGAACCATATGATCCTCTCAATAGATGCAGAGAAAGCATTCGACAAAATACAGCATCCTTTCTTGATAAAAACTCTCAAGAAAGTAGGGATAGAAGGAGCATACCTTGAGAACATAAAAGCTGTATATGAACAACCCAGTGCTAATATCATCCTCAATGGGGAGAAACAGACAGCTTTCCCCCTAAGGTCAGGAACAAGACAGGGATGTCCACTCTCGCCACTGTTATTCAACATAGTATTGGAAGTGTTAGCCTCTGCAATCAGACAATGCAAAGAAATAAAAGGCATCCAAATCGGCCAGGAGGACATCAAACTTTCACTCTTCACAGATGACATGATAGTCTATATGGAAAACCCAAAAGATTCCACCAAAAAGCTGCTGGAATTGATTCATGAATTCAGCAAAGTTGCAGGATATAAAATCAATGCACAGAAATTGGTTACTTTCCTATACACCAACAATGAAGCAACTGAAAGAGAAAACAAGGAATTGATCCCATTTACAGTTGCACCAAAAACCATAAAATACCTAGGAATAAATCTAACCAAAGAGGTGAAAAATCTACACACTGAAAACTATAGAAAGCTTATGAAAGAAACTGAAGAAGACACAAAAAAATGGAAAACGGTTCCATGCTCCTGGATAGGAAGAACAAATATTGTTGAAATGTCAATACTACCCAAAGCAATCTACATATTCAGTGCAATCCCTATCAAAATAATAGCAGCATTCTTCACAGAGCTAGAACAAATAATCCTAAAATTGGTATGGAACCAGAAAAGACCCCGAATAGCCAAAGCGATCTTGAAAAAGAAAACCAAAGCAGGAGGCATCACAATCCCAGACTTCCAGCTATACTACAAAGCTGTAATCATCAAGACAGTATGGTACTGGCACAAGAACAGACACTCAGATCAATGGAACAGAATAGAGAACCCAGAAATGGACCCACAAATGTATGGCCAACTAATATTTGACAAAGCAGGAAAGAATATCCGATGGACTAACTTGAAATTATATAGTGAATGATGTCATTCATTCATTAATTCATTCAACTGGACACTTAATCTATGCAGACACTATACTAGGTGCTGAGGATAAAACAACGAACAAGGCAAATACATTTCTGTCCTTACTGAGCTTACAGTGTTAATGTTAACATTACAGTATTAATCCCTTGAGAATCCAAGTTTTGGTTTTTCTGGATTTCTGGAGTCCATGTGAGACCTCTGTATTGTATCCCAGCTAAACTTCAAGGGCAAAACATGCATTTCATCCTAACTAGTCCGGTGTCTGGATATAGAACTTATATGAACTGGTTTTGAAGTGTTAACATCTTGTGAATCTCGACTCAGCTACTCACAAGTTCTATAATGTTAGACTAGTAACTCTCATCACTTACACACTTCTACATCAGCTATGGTTGCATAAGAAACCACCCCACAGCTCAATGGCCTAGCACCACTCATCAGGCTTAGCACCTGAGGCTCAGCTGATCAGGGAACCCCTGTCAGCTTGGGCATGTCCTTGTCATGAATATGGCAAAGATTAAAGAGCTCCTAAGATTGGGTTAGATGAGATGTGTGGTCACTACGTGTTCCCCACAGATGGCAGTATCATCATCACTTCAAATTTCCCTTTCGACATTTGGAAAGCTTTCTTGAACATAATCTTGGTCTTGCCCTGTCTCTTACCTTTGTACCACACTGCTGAAACTCCCGCTTCCTCAGATTAGACCAACTCCTGCCTCTTAAAAGGGTTTGGACTTTGTTTGTGATTACTGGGAATTCTCTGAACCACTTCTGGAAGAAACTTTTGCCCATAACTCTATAACTTCCTTCCTTGGGCAGCCTCCCAGCTAGAACAAGGCTACAATGACCAGTTCCCTGCTGCTAGTCAAGGTGACCAGTGAAATTCGTGAGTGATGTATGCCGAAGGCAGGTAATATCACTCCTGTTGAGAATGCATGGTATGGGTTTTTATCATTTATCCTATAACTGTACATAAGGTTATTTTACCATCCCCCTCCAATAGATGAAAAAAGTATTGACGCATATTAACTTTACAAAGTTTTAATATTAAATCAGAATAGAATGATATTTGCTGGATTTTATGGCAATTTAAAAAAATAGTGTCCCTCTTGTCCCCACCCAAGTTCTGTATCAATTGAGAGATAGACAAGGCAGACAAATAGAGATCAAAATGCCAGCTTCAAAACTGTTGGCTGTGAGAAAATGGCTTACACATTTAGCAGTGATAGTTTGATACTACTGAGCCCTAAAATAGATAGAGTTACCTGTCTAGTAAAGTTGTCTCTCTGAAATAGCAGGTCTCCTTCTCAGGGGGAAAGTCCTGGAACCCATGGTGGAGCGGAGACCAGACACAGGCATATCCCAACGAGAATGAGGTGAGGTTTGCTTTGGTGGCTGTTCCTGTTTCCAGATTTGCCAGACAGTTGATTCCTCCTTCAGTGGGGAGGGGCAGACGGAGTAATGCAGAGATGCAAGGAAGGTTTTACTAACTGAAGTCTCTTCAGGTATACCTGAAGCAGGTAAAGGAGATGCCCATTGTCCCCATTCCAATAGTAAGGGGAGATTATGACACGTTAGAATTCTCTCCTACTTCCCATTGACTCCTGAGAGTTTGATAGTTACTCTGAGACACACACATCTGTGTATTATCATGTTAGTCATTCTACTATTAAGGGGGACCTATCCTGTGGGCTTTCATCAGGGAATTAGTTTTCCATTTTACAAATACAACTCGATTAGCTTACGCTTTCAAAAACAAGGACAATACTATTCTCCACTTCTAAGCTTCTGTGATTGTCAGAGACACAGATACCATAAAATAATACATGGCTATTGAAAAGATAACCATTTATGCTTTACATGGTGTACACTTAGGAAAGGGCCTCTTTCTGATGCTTACATGAATATAGGTCAAAATTGACTGTCTTGAACATGAGCAGTGAGATTCTTCTCTCCCGTAGAACCTCTTGAATTCACAAGGATAATGAAATGTCCTCAAACATGAAATGTCCTACCTACATCTTTGTCTTTTCTAAGTAATCACACGATCCTCAGATAGTCATGACTTCCAGTGGGGAGAGTACTGGGCATATTAGAGACTGAGGCTTACAGAGGTAACATGACTTGCCTCGTCTCATTGTAGGTAAATTCCAGAGGTGGGATTCAAATCTACAGCAATCTGATCCCGAATGTGCTTAGCCAACAGCACATTTCAATAATTATTGTTACATCATCAAATCCTCCATTTGCTGATGTTCTAAAGCAATTAATAAATTACAAATGAAGATTTGCTTTTGGGGAATGGAGACCCACAAAGCGTACAAGACGTGCAGGCAGCTCTTGTTGGGTTTGTCCCCTCCAGATGGGAAGGACATTATGTATCCGAATCAGACAAACATCAGTGGAGTAACAGCCATCCCTCTCTGTGAGCCCAATGCGGAGGTTCAAAGCAGGGGCTGCAGTTTCTTCACAGGTAGGTGTTTTGTGTCATTGGTTTCTTGGTTGTATCAACTAGAACTGCTGGTGTGAGAAGTAAACATGGACATTAATCAGCCTCCTGGGGACAGCCTCTCATCACAGACCCAGACTATTCAAAGAGTGACCAGCCCCCACCTTGCTGGGCAGAAGGGCGTTTTGCAAATCACCCAGTGTCAGGCAGGTGTGAGCACTGTTGTCTGATCCTACAGTGATAGGGCCATGGGGAAAACACTAAGCAGGTTTTTCAGTGTCTTCTGGGCCCTTCCTAGACACAGCCATTGTGAGCTTTTCTTATCTTCATGATACATTTGGGTTGCATTTGTCATGCTAAGCAGTCTGCTCAAACATTCCCCAGGCAGGAATGGGTCCTCAGTAATGTGTTGCTACACAGAGGTATAAGCCCTATAGTGTCAATAGTGTGATTTACACACACACACACACACACACACACACACACACCCTTTCAAGATCCTACTAACTGATTTATGCTTATTCATAAAAATCCATGCTATGATGTTAATAGTCTCTCATAAGAGGCATGAGAGGCATGAGAGACCATTAACATTATAGCATTGATTTTCAGTCAATGAACTGAGAAAATCTACTGACCATACTCTGATATGACCTGTTATTTGTCACTTGTTGCCTATTAGTCTTACCCTTCTTTTCCTTACCTTTCCATTCCTTGAAGATCTCAGTGATGCCAAACTCTCTTGCCAAGTTACTGAGCTTCTATTTTCCCAGGAGAGAACATTGGCAAGGGCCTCTGAAGAATCAAAAGAAACATCTCAGTGGATATTTGAAGGTAGGGTTGTAGATAGAGAAGAAAGGAACATGAATGATGGCATAGTGATTTAAAAAAAAAAAAAAGCTATATATACATTTATCCCCAAGATCTTGTAACTTGTGTAGAATCTGGTCGAGACTGGTCACTGGGTTGTGGAAGGGAGGGAGCAAGGTGGGGAGGAAGAGAGGAATAAGAGATTGAAAATTAGGAATTTGGCCCTCTGTTACAAAGAGTGTGTTCTGAAGCATCAGAAAGAAAGATCTGGTTGGAACAAAGTGTCCTGTTTTTCTGCAATGAAAGATAAGATTATTTTGATTCTGGAAGGTGCAAAACAAGATTTTGTTAAGAAAGTAGTCGTGACAGTCAACTTAGCCTGAGGGGTTTGAACCATAAGCAGTGAATTATAAATTGAGATTATCTTTCTCATTTCATATCCTCTCTCTTTTTAGAAAACAACAACAACAACAAAACCAAACCTGAATACCTATTTGTTTGTTTATTTACCTGTTTTCCTGGAGCAGAGGCATGCCAGTAGGGTGTTACCATTGTCCAGGTATCTCACCTCTTGATGTGAATTGACCATTGCTTGACTGACTTCTTGCCAGAATCCATGCTTTCCTGAGTCCCTTCTGGAGGCTTGAGGAAACTCCTGGGTTAGAGAGAAGTTTGAAGAAGTTAATGCAAGCTCACATTTTTTACCTTAGAGACTGTGGGGTGAAGCTCAGGAACACAGGTTTCAGAGGGTATAGACTCAGTCCCAAGACTCCTGGAATCTAACACTTGACTGACCTAGGTCAAGGTATGGCTCTCTGAGCTCTAGTTGCCTCGCTTGTCTTGTGGGGTAACTATCTACATTGTTTACCCCATAAGGTTGCTATGTGATCAGTTGCATGTGCTTAGACTTTGTAAGCCCCAAAGGAAATATGATTTAAAAAAAAAAAAAAGTAGCGTTTTTCAGAAATGGAGAGGGTGTGTGTATAGGATAGCCTGGTATAAAGAATTAAGATCCTTAAAGAAATCGGATGTTCTAAATGGGAGGCTGTCTGGTAAATAGATTTATATGAGAACATCTAGGTGTCAAGAAAAGGAAAGCTGCTAAAATAGTGTGGGTCATGATGATGTATGTGGGGAGTGTGTGTGTGTGTTCCTGCATGAGCAGGGATGTGATAGGTTTCTTCTATCCCCCGTAATTAGAGTTCCATTCCACATGGCATTGAAGTGGCAGAAAGTGCCTTCAACACCCAGTTTATCTGAGTTCATTTTATTTTGACTCATAAAGTGACTGTCATTGCTCAGAATCCCAGCTTCACCTCTAATCTGAGCTCCTTTATGGTTTCAGAGAGGGAGATGGTATTGAGATAGATAGTCCCATAGAGACTGTGCTTTGTGATGTGTTCCCAGTATGAATTTATTTTAACATTTTTCCATCGCTTTCTAAATGGAAAAGAAAAGACCAAGCCCATATGCTGTTATCTGATAGCTTATCTCTTGGATAAAAATTAACTTCCTTCACAAGATGTACATGGTTCAGACAGATGGACCTTTCCATGTCTTACCTTATTCAGTCTATCCAATAACTCTTTGAAGTACATATTAGCATCATTCCCATTTTACAGATAAAGAAGCTGAGACATACAGTTCAAAACCATTCACCAGTCTCAGAGCTGGCAAGCAGCCAAGTTGGGATTCAAACCTGTTGGCTGGGGCTTCAGTTTGTAGCCTTAACCATTATACAGCACCGTCCAGTGTCCTAAGTGAGAGCAGCTAATTTGTTGGTCACGTTCTTCTCCACACCTGCCCTGATGGTAACAGACATAACTCATGTTGTTACTAAACAAGAGACAAGGGAGTTTGGCCCTCCACTTGAAAGGCCATTAGACATCTCCTCATTTTGATAATTAACAGTCCCTCTAGGTCACATTGGCACTATATATACTACATATCTTTATATTTATGTATCTATCAGTATATAAATATTTGCTACCATTCTGGACCCAAATTGTACTACACCTCCATAGACTTCATGCAAACTGTGGAATTGGTAATCCAGGGCTAAAAGTAAGATGGCTCTGGGTAAAGTTGGAAAGTATGTATCAGGAAAATATGAGGGATGTATGAATAGTAATGCATCGTGAATAGTACTATCAATAATAAAGTTTTTGCTGGAAAAAAATATTTCACACATTCCAGGTGATTAAAAATCACTTATTATCCCTGGATGCAGTTTTACATAGAGAAACAAGAAACACGGAGATGTCTGGTCAATAAGGAAAGTAAATAGATTCCAGTGTTCTGAATACCAGTGATTTACTTGAGCATCTAGAAGTGATGGTTCATGAAGCAAGGAATTCCCTTATAGGTCCTTTTAGGTAATAATCCTATGAAGAGATGCCTTTTTTGTCCTGTTTTTTTAATACATTTTTAACATGTTACCCACCCACCCCCAAAAAAACCAGTTTGTGAGCTGATTAAGTATCTCGAGAATTGGCAGGAAGCTGCTGTCTACAGACACCTACTCATAATTACTAACAGATACATAATTTGAGTGCTTGATTGCTACTCAAATTGTTAAAATTTTCTGACCTTTTATTAATTTGTTATGTGTTTCCTCTCTAAATGATCAAGAATTGTGTTGTGTTAACTTAAATGGGGGCAAAATGACTAAAAATCCAGACTTCATGCTATAGAAATTTTAATATTGTTTTATTACCCACAAAAAGAACACCTTTGAGGCAGCATTCATTGGATTTCCAAATGATTCAAAAAGGATTCAGCTTCAAAATTAGAACAGCGAGTGTTTGTGTGCGAGTGTGTGTTTGTGTGTGTGCCGTATCTCTACACACACATACACTTTAGTTTGTTTACAGTGTATTTATCCATTTATATTTTGAGACATTTGAGAAGTACGTGAATGTATGATTCATTGTAAACAAAATACATAGTATTATATTTGTAACTTCAATTTCTGGCCATTTATGAGACACAGATAAAGGGATATTTATGAACACAGCATAGAATTAGGAATCTAGAGGCCAGGGTTCTAGACCTGCACATTTTCCATCCACAAGTGGCTCTGTGGATCCAAGTAAAGTTCTTTTTAAAAATTTTCCTATACTTCGTATTTCTTTTCAGTAGAATCCAGACAATGATGTGTCTGTACCTTTGAAGATCAAAATAAAATATGTGAGGATACATTTTGGAAAGGGAAACGTCTTCCTTACACTTGAGGGACTATTGTGCATAATAAGGATGCATTGAAATAAGAGAGGATGAAACACTCACCCCCAAGTGAAGTCAAATACATGATTTCACTTGATCTCCACACTGGTGAACGCGCTCCACTTTGAAACATCCAAATAGTTGCAAGGCTGCGGTCGGTGGACCTCAGTTCTTCAAAGGAGAATCAGAAAAATGAGCATTGCACCCCTCCAATTTTGGCCTTAGGAAGTTGTAAGAAGTGAGTTGGCTCTGGTGGGGGGGGGGGGGTCAGGCCAGCTGGGGAAGGGTCAGGGTTTATTTGTGAGGTTCAGGGTCACATGTCAAAGCATTAAGCAAAGAAAGATAAAAGCCTACATGTCGATTACTAGAAGCTCATGTATTTCATCCTTCAGAAAGCAGGTACTCGCGTGAAAGTGGAGGGGGGTAGTTGTGCTTTTTCAAAATTCCTTAGTTCCTATTTATGCATCACAGTCGGTGAATAGATAATTCTGCAAGTTGACATCTAAATGTATCTAAATATGTAGCTGTGTGTTCCTTACTAGAGCAAACCAGTTTTCTGAGACACGTACATCGTTAGAATGAGGAGGGAATTTTAATCCTTATGCTCCTATCTGCTCACCGCACAGAAGAAAACCAGACGCATGTCTTCACAATAAGGCAAAATTCTATTTCTGTTCATAGAATCTCTATTAAAGGCTTAATAAAGCATTTGCATGTTATTAAAGGAGAAATAGGAAAGAAACTGAATAAGATGTTCGGAGGCTTACCAAATCAGTGATAGAATTGAATACATTTGGAAAAGATATTTGTACAATTGGTCTTTCTAATCTGGTATCTATGGAGACAAACATATATTAATACCTAGAATAGATCACTGTGTCTGTGTTAGTTTCGGACAGAGTCCCTGTCTTCCTGACACCACATCGTCTTCAGAGCGTAAACGCCAGGCCCCCCCGCCCCACCCCAAAGGTCAGCCCTGGAGCTAAGCAAGGATGGCCCAGTCTTGGCACCAACCTGGGCACCCCTTTTTCAGACCACATGAGTTCACTGCCCTGTTTGCAGCTTTCCCAAAGGTTAAAGTATTAATTTCAACCATTGCTTTTTATTTTTTTAATTATTTTAAGTTTATTTATTTCGAGAGAGAGAGAGAGAGAGAGCAGGGGAGGGGCAGAGAGAGAGGAAGAGAGAATCCTCAGCAGGGTCTGTGCTGTGAGCACAGAGCCCCATGTGAGATTCAAACTCATGAACTATGAGATCATGACCTGAGCCAAGATCAAGAGTGGACGCATAACTGACTGAACCACCCAGGAGCCCCCCACCTGCTTTTTGAAAACAAAAAGGACGAAAGGTTACAACAGGAATCCTGTGTCAGTACCGGTGAATTAAAGACTCAATTGCAGGTTGGTTCACTTAAGAGGAGGTCCCCTTGATGGCTCCCATTTCTGCATTTGCCATACCAATATCGAAGCCAACATTAGGCTTCCAAAGAACATGTAGAAAAGGGAATCAATCACAAAACAGTGCTTTGCTAGTGAGAGGATTCACATCTTCAGTTCCTGAGCCAGATGCCTCCCTCTTGTGTGTTCATTTGTTTGTGTGAGTTTTACAATTTCTCCAGCACTGGAAAACTGCCACTCAAAATAGCCCCTGACCACCTAACCACTGGTAAGTCTAAACATGAAATGCAATTTTCTCTTCTGATCGTTAGTAAAGAAGGCATGATGAATTAATTTGGACTTCCAGCAGCAGGCAGATCATGTTTGTCGCTGCCAATACAACATTGTTTATACCTGTACCAATGAGAATGAGGGGCACCGTGAGGAATTTAAAATACATGCACTGTATTAGTCAAATAAAATGAAAACCAATGTAGCTCGTTTATCTCTTCTGAAAATATGTCATTCAAGGTCTTTTCCATGGTTACAAATGACCAATCTCAAGGGAAAGGTATTATATGCTTTCCTGGAGATTCATGGTTGTGATAAGGTGTGTGTGTGTGTGTGTGTGTGTGTGTGTGTGTGCGTGTGTGCGTGTGTGTGTCCGGTGGTGGTGGTGGTGGTCGTATGGGTTATTAAGCATCAAATACTTGACTTTAGGTTATTGGAATTGACCATGATTCTAAAAGGCAGCCTATGGAATGGGAGAAGATATTTGCAAATGACATACCTGATAAAGGGTCAGTATCCAAAATCTTAAAACTCAACACCCAAAAAACAAATAACCCAGATAAGAAATGGACAGAATACATGAATAACCACCTTTCCAAAGTAGATATGCAGACACATGAAAAGCTGCTCAACATCACTTATCATCAGAGAAATACAATAAAAACCATAATGAGACCTCTCAGAATGGCTAAAATTAACAACACAGGAACAGGTGTTGGAGAGGGTGAGGAGAAAGGGGAACCCTCTTGCACTGTTGGTGGGAATGCAAACTGGTGCCACCACCCAGGAAAACAGTATGGAAGTTCCTCAAAAAACTAAAAATAGAACTAACCTATGGTCCAGCAATTGCACTCTTAGGTATTTACCCAAAGGATACAAAAATACAGATTCTAAGAGATACATGCACCCCAATGTTTAAAGCAGCATTATCAATAATGGTCAAACTATGGAGAGAGTCCAAATGTCCATCAACTGATGAATGGATAAAGAAGATGTGGCATATAAATACAATGGAATATTACTCAGCCACCAAAATGAATGAAATCTTGCCATTTGCAATGATGTGGATGGAGCTAGAATGCATTACACTAAGTGAAATAAGTCCGTCAGAGAAAGACACACACCGTATGATTTCACTCAGATGTAGAATATAAGAAACAAAACAGATGAACATAGGGGAAGGCAGGGAGAAGAGGAGAGAGAAAAACAAACCACAAGAGACTCTTAAATGCAGAGAACAAACTGAGGGTTGCCGGCGGGGAGATGGGTGGGGGGATGGGCCAGATAGGTGATGAGCACTAAGGAGGGCACTTGTGATGAGCACTGGGTGTTCTATATAAGCGATGAATCACTGAATTCTCCCCCTGACACCAATATTGCAGTGTGTGTTACCAAACTAAAATTTAAATTAAAAAAAATTTTTAAATAAAAATATTTATTGAACACCTACTAAGTACTAACAGTCTTTTCAGCATTGAGGATGCACTGATGAGAGGCACACACACTCTGCTCTTAGGAAGCTTGTGTTCCAGTGAAAGAACCCAGATAATGAACAAGTCCGCCCATAAATATATATCAGACCCTAGGCAGTGCTACAGCAAAACATAAAGCTGGGGAAGGGGCAAGAAAATGATGGGACTCTACTGAATAAGTGTGGCCAACAAAGGCCTCTCTCATTCGGTGCCACCTGAACAGAGACCTGAATGAACTGAGAGAAACAGCCCCGTGAGCATCTCAGGGCAGATGTTTCCAGGCAGAGAGAATAGTAAGCGTCAAAGGATGTGAGGAAGCGCTTGTGGGTGGGCCGTTATTAATCTGTCAGATTCAAAGTAAGTTGGTTCAGGAAAGCCTGCTCTCTACTGAGAACCTGCAGCTTAGTAAGAGAGTTAGAAGTGACTCCATATTCTCTCACCGGGACACACAAAGGGTCCCACTTTCTGCCAGCTGACAATGTGTCGCCCACCCCTTACCTTCCGCTCCCGTTGCTAGATTTGCGTGGCTCACATAACGTGTGAACAGGAAAATATAAAGATAACACATGCACATGTAAGAGGCTTCCTCAGAAGGGATCGTTCGGTATCAAAAGTAAGCAACCATAGGAAATAAATACTACATATGATAGTGTTCAGAGAGCGACTTTGATAAGGTGGCCCTGGGTCCGTCAGACCTGGAAGTGTGTGATAGGATTTCTGAGTGCTTCCCAAACACAGGCACTGTGCCCGGCGCTGTGACGGAGGGAAAACAAAAGAAGCGCGTAATCTATGTCCCCGTGGAGCCAATGGCTGTAAAAGAACAGCAACCCCAACTGTATCTTCATGATGCATCTGAGGAGAATGGGCCGTCTGAGTCTCTGATGTCAGGCAGGAAACGGTTCAGAACCCAACCCACCATCGATAAGTATCAGACCTTATGTGTGAGCCTTTCCGCACTGCAGGAACTCAGATTTCGACAGGGGCATTGTACCTACTGCCTCTGAGGCTTGTTTTTAGAATAAATCAGATAATGTGCATGAAGCAACTAGTGCTGTACTAAATGTTTCCTTCCCGAGCGGTGAGGTTATTCCTGGGAAGCTAGGTATAGCCTTCAAAATGCCCTTTCCATTATAGACCATTTATCCCAAACGGTACCTTTATTTAGCATTCATCTAGTGCCTAGATTTATTGGCGCAGTACAAAGGGAGTGGATTTAAGCATGAATTGCGAGCTTTATTTATAGCTATAATCACGCCTGTACGTTATCCATTTTTACATTTTAAATAAGAGTTGTCATGACTCTCTGTGACTTGTGTTCATTAAATGTATCAATCCGTTTCCGCCTAGAATACATAATCATTAAGTCTTTTGTTTGCCAAAGAAAGCTCAGAACATGTGGATATAATGAGTTCATATAGCCAATCAGTTATCTCACATCCATTAATAAACCTTACTTTGTGCTAGATCCTGGACATAGAAAATCAACTCCGATCTTACTTGCTAGGAAAACACACTCTGCTAATGGGGCAGGAGATGTAAACCATTAGCAGAATATAATAATCAGAGATACAGAGATGCCCTCACTTACCATGCAAGTGCTAGGTAGTGATGAGCTCCATTCAAGTGTTGGGGGTCCCTAGGGAGTATAAAGCTCTTAAGAGAGGTGCGAATGGAAAGAGTATCTGGAATTATAAGCCTATGTGTTCGGTAGCTGAGATTATCCTGGAAGGGTCTGTGGAGTAAATGTAGAGAAGAGGCAAGAAGAGGGGAAAGTCTAGGGAGAAACCCACTACACCTCATAGGCAACCTGATGCTGCAGATGTGGGATTAAATGTCATATGACCACAGAGACATAGGTCACTGAACCCCTACTTTATATTCCTTGAACACACTGTCACTGGTGTTCAAGGGAGGATCTTGCCAGACTTTTCCAACTTAGAGTGAGCATTTACCTGTTAATTTTGCACAAACAAGAATATATGAGGTAGAAAATATTGGAATCATTGGCTTTAAAACATAGTTGTAAACCAGAAAGTGGATATAGCAGCAAGATGCTATAGGAGTTGAAGATGACCTTTAAAGCTAGCAGGATGCACTGGACATTCAAATAAGGACGTTTACCAACTGTTCCTCTCTTATCAGAAATATACAGGTGTTTTTATTAGTCAGGATTCTCCAAAGAAACAGAATCAATAAGGTAATAGGATGTGTCACATCCTATTAGAGAATGTGTGTTGGAGGGGATTTAAGAAATTGGCTGAGGGGCACCTGGATGGCTCTGTGGGTTGAGTGTCTGACTCTTGATTTTGGCTCAGGTCATGATCCCAGAGTCGTGAGACTGAGCCCCTCATATGACCCTGTGCCAAGAGTGGAGCCTGCTTAAGATTCTTTCCCTCTCTCTCTCTCTCTCTCTCTCTCTCTCTCAGCACCTGGGTGGCATAACTGGTTAAGCGTCCGACTTTGGCTCAGGTCATGATTTCACAGTCTGTGAGTTTGAGCCCCGCATTGGGCTCTGTGCTGACAGCTCAGAGCCTGGAGCCTGCTTCAGATTCTGTCTCCCTCTCTCTCTGCCCCTCCCCTGCTCATGCTCTGTCTCTCTCTCTCTCTTAAAAATAAATAAACATTAAAAAATTTTTGTAAAAGATTCTTTTTCTCTCTCTCTCCTCTCCCATCTCTCCCCACTTGCATGTGCTCTCTCTCTCTAAAATAAAAAAAATAAAAATAAAGTAAAACTATTAAAAAAAAAAAAAAAGAAATTGTCTGATGCATTTTGGGGGAAATATTTGAAATTTGAAGCCCAAGCCAGCAGTCTGGGGGTCTAGAGAGGAGTTGATTTTGCAGCTCAAGTTTGAATGCAGTTTGCAATCAGAATTCCCTTATCTTTGGGGAACCTCAGACTTTGCTGTAAAGCCTTCAACTGATTGGATGAGGCCCACTCACATTATGGAGGGTAATGTGTTCACTCAAAGTCTACTGGTTTAAATGTTAATCATATCTAAAAAATACCTTCACAGAAACATCTAGGCTGCTGTTTGACCAAACAACTGGGCACAGTAGCCTTGCCATTTGACATGTAAAATTAACCCTCACAGATCTGTATATATAGCTGTAGCCCCTAAGAGCTAACAAAAAGTTAAAGGATGGAAACAGTTCTCTAAACCAGAGCTGTATTTTCAGCCAATAGGCCACAGATCAGATTGCTAACAATGAGGCAGATAGTGCTACTATACCATTATCACTTAAAATTCCATTTTTCATTCACTCTTTTGATAAATATTTATTGAAAGCATTCCATTTGCTAGATCCTGTCATTTGAGAAAAAATAATAAGTTATTGACTTGGCCCAAGAAGCTTACAATTAGAAACAAATATCAAAGCTAGAATAATGCTTAGAAATAATCTCTTTGGCCTCCTCCTTTTAGAGAAATGGGAAGGCTCTCACTCATGATCACACAGTATATTAATTCCAGGGCTGGAGTCATGCCCCAGAAAGTCTGATCTCCTCCAGTGCTCTTTTCCCCTGATTGGGAATTCAGACATTCCCTATATATCTGTGCTTAACTTCATTTGCCAACCATGGTGCAAGCCTCCTGAGAATGTTTGGGTCTCACTGAACAATGAAACAAGTCCTATTAGAATTTTGAGAAGTATGACTCTGATTCAGAAAAGCCAGAAGACCCTCTAATCTGCTCCTTAAGTGGGCTCCTAGCTAGCAGATTTTAAACACAAACAACAGATTGATGTTCACCCTTTGCCTCACCACAGAGAAATGAGACAGAGAGAGGAAAGTTGAAAAAGCAGCCAAGTGACTCCAGGGTGATATTATGGGAGTAGAGTGGAGCCAAAGGAAGAGGGTACCATGACAGAGAAGGGATCCTGATGGGGGAGTTGTACTGGTTGGTGTTGGTGTGAACTCTTGTTTCCATTCCTAATCAATGAACCAGTTGACGAATGCTTTTTGAAAGCATTTACTCTGAGTGCATGGCTGAACAGCTCATTAAAAAAAATAAATAAATAAAAATAAAAATGAAAAGACATTCATAACAATTCCTCCATCTTGAATTTAGCTTCTTATGAGAAACAAGAAATTTACTAAAACTGAATGAAAATACCCAGCACTGTTTTTTCCAAGTCCTTGTTCCAGTCTTGTTAATCTATTTTAAGGAGGTTTTATTTATCTTTGAGCAGAGAGCAGGACTAGTGGTTTCTTCTTTAGAAAGCAACCCAAGGGCACCTGGATGGCTGAGTAGGTTAAGCATCCAACTCTTGATTACAGCTCAGGTCATAATCTCATGGTTTGTGGGTTCAAGCCCCATGTCAGGCTCTGTGCTGATGGCACGGAGCCTGCTTGGGATTCTCTCTCATCCTCTCTCTCTCTCCCTCTCTTTCTCTCTTGTTCTCTCTCTCTCAAAATAAATAAATAAACTTAAGAGAGAAAGAAAGAAAGAAAGATAACAGCCCAGATATATTCTGCCCCACTGAAGCGCTTTCACACCTTTCTACTAGAGCAGAGAGTGAGTTGTGACTGTGAGGTTGCCCTGTCTGGAGGTAACTTCTTTGCTAGTCAATCTTTGTGTAGCACCTTATAAAGAATAACTTCAAGCATAGCTGAACGCTATAAACAGAAAGGGAAGATTTCTTGTTATCTGTAGACTACCTTTTCAGGTAGCTATTACACATTACAGTTCCCTCTGGATCAATATAGAGATGAGACACAGATAATTCTAGCACACAGAATGATGGCAGGCCGCTAAAGAACATCTTAGACAAAGCTCATGAAAGCCAGGTCCAGACTTTATTCCACTGCCTCCTGTCATAATTCTCTCCAATTGCAGCCACCCTCTACCACCATGTCAACTGAAGACATTATCCATGGAGAAATTGGCCTGCCACTCTGACCTTATCTTCTAAGACTATTTCTCCTGAGCAATATTTTCCATTCTTTTGGAAATCTATCAGTCTCTTGTGGCGTTCAGCATGATACCTGGCTGCTTAGAGCTCTGCCCACATACAGAGTCAATAAATCAAGATCCCTAAAGAAGGTGCCAATTGTGCTCATTCTTGAAAAACAATTACCAATTGCGCATGAAGATATGGGGCGGATCAAGTAGAAGGAACTATCATTATTATGCATTTGGTACAATTAACCCACTGTTTCCTCAACTCTAGTTCAGTGGCTGCAGACATGAGTTAAGCATTATGATGTTTATGAGGAGATCCTGACTGCTAAGTGGAAGTAGGTGTTAGTTTGGTTACAAGAGTGGGCTTCTCTTCTGCTTTATTAGATTCAACTCTTTGTAAAAAAAATAACAATAAAAATAAATAAAAACAAAACAAAAAACGGGAGTCATGAATTTATCATATACTATCTGCCACTGGTGATTGATGTGCTCTTCGCCCAGTAAAGGGAAGAAGGAAATTTTGAGAGTCACAGAGAGCCCATCTCTAGTAGCTTAGTGAGAAGCAGGAGATGTTCTCTGCCACTAGCTAGTGGAATTATTTGAGTAAAAATAAAAATGAGGTTTTCTCCAGTAGAGAGGAAATCTCTGTGTCTGTGGAGAATCCCATGCCCTCTCCCCTCCCCTCCCCTCCCCTCCCCTCCAGGCTAACTAAACAGTTAACACACTTCAGTGAGATGTTTACTTCATCCTCAAAGCTCAGAAGGTGAACTAGGGAAGAGATGAGCATGAGGTGTTAGAAACCAGGCCTGCCCTAAAGACACACACTTGGAAAATAAGTGACAAGGTGGTGGTTGTTCCTTTGTTTGTTTGCCTAGTTTCAGCCCACCTCGGTCTGAGGACCTCTTTCCTAGGACAGTGAAATGGGTTTGTTTATTTCCTTATATCGTGTGTGTGTCCACATGTACTTTTTTTCCTTGCATATGTGTCCTTCTTGTGGGAAAGGCAATCATTTTCCAAAATACTCACTAGGCCGAGCGATTGTTAATACAGAACGGAGATCCTGGTCATCTGCTCTAAAAACCTTGGGGCTCTTTAATCTCCTTATCTCTGAATAATGACTTTTGAGACTTTGAGTTTCCCTGACTTTCTCAGATTTATAAATTTGCGTTGGGATTTTATCCATGAATTTATGAGAGGCCTTCTTTGTCTCACACCATCTCTGCTCACCTACTAGTTCAATTTCTGCTTCATGATCTAGTGTTCCCATTTAATTAATTTATTTATTTATTTATTTATTTATTTATTTAATGCTTGTTTATTTTTGAGAGACAAGAGACAGAGAGTGAGTGGGGGAAGGTCAGAGAGCGAGGGAGGCACAGAATCCCAAGCAGGCTCCAGGCTCTGAGCTGTCAGCACAGAGTCGGACGCGGGGCTCGAACCCACGAACCGTGAGATATGACCTGAGCCAAAGTCAGACGCTAAGGTACTGAGCCCCCAGGCGCCGCCCGCGCTCCAATTTTAGGTGTGTCCCGAAGCACCTGCACCAACAGTTTACTGATTACTCAGACGGGGTCTTCCCACTTTCTCAGTCCCACCCCCTGGACCCACTGAGTGACAGTCACATTGCAGCACTGAATATGAGTGCTGAGAGGCAAGTGAGAGACAGATTGTGCTTTTTAATTTTCGGTGCCAGATTCCCTCCTGGGAGGATCCAGAAAGGGTTCAGTCTAGAAGGGAGCCTTGTAGAATTCAATCTGCCACTGAAATAAATAGACTAAGACTAGGGTTGTGGTGCAGAATCAAGCTTCACTAACATTGACCCACCTCAGACCATAAAGACTCTGTGTCATACCTAATGATACGATACGTTTGGAGGAAAGCATCCTACCTCTGACTATGCCACTTGTTTTGGCGAATGGCTCCTCTACAAAGCCACGGGAGCACATTAAGCACAAGGATGGTAACATGACCAGAGGACTCGTTTGCTTGCTTCTAAAGCTTCTGCATTTTGGCCACACTGGAAAACCAGTCCATATTCCAGAGAACTAGGTCCAAGTAATACCACAACGGATGAGGTGCCTATAATGAGAGGTTAAAGGTCATGATGCTGAGTGAAATAAGCCAGGCACGGAAAAACAAATACTGCATGATATTACATGAGGAATCTTAAAAAAGCCAAAAACTCAGAAGCAGACAATTGACAGGTAGTAATGGGGGAAGCAAGGGGGAAATAGGGAGATGTTGGTCAAAAGGTATGAAGTCTCAGTTGCGTGGGATGCATAAGTCTAGACATTTAATGCAAAATATGATTACCCTAGGTAATAACTTCATATCGAATATTAGAAATTTGCTAAGAGAGTAGATTTCAGGTGTTCTCATCACCCACACAAGATGGTAATAATGTGAGGAAATGGTATGTTAACTAGTTTACTGTAATCATATTTTCACTGTGTGTGTATGTATGTGTGTATACATCAAATCATCATGTTGTACACATTAGATACATACAATTTTTAGTAATAAAATATTTTTCAAAATGTGACCCCAGAAGAATGTCAAAAATTTCCAACGAGTCTTCCTTTCTCCTTTCCTTCCCTCCATCCCTCTCTCCTTCTCTCCTTCTTTCCTTCCTTCCTTTTTTCCCTCTTTCTTCCTTCCTTTCTTTCTTTCTTTCTTTCTTTTTCTTTCTTTCTTTCTCTCTCTCTTCCTTCCTTCCTTCCTTCCTTCCTTCCTTCCTTCCTTCCTTCCTTCCTTTCCTTCTTTCTTCCCATGATTACAGTATAAGAAAGTGACAGAGAGAAGATTTCAGGAGATAGAAGGAAAGGAAATGCTCCAAAAGAGATCAATAAGACTCTTCAAAGGAAAGAGCATTGGCAACATAAAAATCAAACAAAAAACAAACAAACAAACAAGCAGAAACTACAGTCTCTCCCATCTCACAGATGTGAGAAGAGTTCTGGAAATTATCTGTATGTTTTTGCCAAGAGACACAAAAGACTGAGCACAGCTCAGCTGAAGAGACACAGAGAGAGGCAGGAGCCCGCTGTGCTGTCCTCTGGGACAGGTGAGAGCGAACGGGAGGTGAGTCAGAAATAAACCCTCGTGGTGTCAGTGAAGCCAGCAGCTCAGGGAAGAAGCAAAGTAAGTTTTGACGGCCTGTGTGAACCAGTCATCAAGTTAAACTTTGTTTTTTTCAATTAAAATTTTGATTTAGTTCTGCTTGTATTTCTAGCGTTCTTGGGAGTTCTGGCAAAGAAGGTATTTGGGGGAATGCTACCCTTGGCCACAGGAAATTAGAGCATCATCTTGGGAGACTTACTGGAAAGTTTACCAAGAGAGATTCTATACTTCTTTATCGTATAGCCACTTGTCACTCCGATCTCACTGTACGAGCCAGGCAAATCCACTTAGAGGGAGTAGCATTCTCTCAAGGGCAACATCCTGGATCGCACTCGGGCCATAGAAATGAAAATATTTGATTCAGAAACAACACAGTTCACTCTCGAATTTAAAATTTTAATTTGAATGTTGCTCTCGCAAGGAATAAGTGCCCCAGATCTAACGTGTGAGAGAGCATATGGCAACGTCTCACACACAGGCTTCCAGTCTCTCACAGGCTGTGAGAGTTCATAACAATCAAAGCAACAACGTTTTGGTGTCTGGTCTGCACCATTCTTCCACGTGCATTATTCCATTAGACGTTCACAACAACCCCTTGCGGTGGGCAGCGGCAGGAATGGAATTATGCTCCTTTCACAGGTGCAGAAACTACGACCCAGCTTGGTTAACCAGCCAGGCCGCACAGCACATCACGGTCGGTGACAGAGACAGATGACAGACCCATATTGCAGCTGTCAGCTCTGGTGCTCCAGTCATTCAACAGTGGCGCTGCGACAGGGTTCTGTTGTTCAGTCCTCCCTAGAGAGTTAATCTAAAATTCTTAAAAGCCCAAAGACCATATGTGCTTATCTTTAGAAATAATATTAAATCAAGACACTGGGGAGAGTGTATCCTCCTACACAGGTAGGCTTTAGGAATGGATAAAGTGGGAGCTGCTGTAAAGACAAAAGGCAAGTGGAGATCCTCCCCTGAGGTGGGGAGAGTGGGGATTGCTGGGGTCAGCCTGGGCTGAGAAAGTCACTCAATCATCTGCACACGTTTAGTTAAAAGACAGAAAAAAAGAACCTCAGTATTTCAGATTTTCTGGAAGGGTGGTTAATGAATGGTACCGTTAAAGAGAAGTCTAGATTACCCTGTTCTCCATCCATGCCATGTCCTCTCAGCTGTGACTTCAGTTTCCATTTTCTTGTTCGATGTGCAGCTGCTTTTGCATTAGAAGTAGCTGCTGCCTTAACAGAAGCACCAGCTTCCTTCCAGATGTGAGTGTAATATCTGTTCATGGTGCCATGACTTAGTTTGTTATTAGAAGCTCTTGTATTGGTAGGCCAAGGTCATGGGATGTGGAGGTCAGTATCCTTGTGCAAGAATACTAATGGTCTACTATACTAACGTCCTTTTCCTTACTACTCTTAGCTATGATAATAATAATAAATAGTCACATTTTTAACAAGTATTTACTGAGTATTTACTGTGTTCCTAGGACTGTTCAGAAGACATCAAATGTATTAACTTAATCTTCACAACAGCAGTATAAGACAGGCTCAGTTATTATTATTCCCATTGTAAAGATGAAGAAAGCAAAGCCAGAAAAATTAACTTGCCCAAGGTTATAAGCTGGTATTGGGGCTATAGGATTCCAAAACCAGAAAGTCTGATCCCTAAGTGACTCTGAGATTGTTGATAAGGGCAGGACATAAAATCCATTCTCAGGTGTTAATAGAGAACAAGTATAAGAGCCTCCAACCTTCTGGGACAGAAGAATTTCCCCAAGTAAGGAAGCCAGATTTCCCAATTGGAAATGTAAGATTCCCTATTAAATTTGTATTTCAGGTAAGCAACAAACAGTTTTTAGGAAAATTGTGTCTTATGCATACTTGGGACATACTGATCCTAAAAAATAAAAATTGCTGTTTATCTGAAATTCAATTTTAACTGCGTATTCTGTATTTTATCTACCTATCTATTTAGGCAACCCTACTCCCAACCCACCACTGCCACCCTGCTTTATGGATCTCCTTATTTAGATGTTCTTATAGCTGGACAGTGCTGACTATTCTTGCTAGAGTCGGAAAATTTCTGTGAGATCTTTATCAGTCATGATGGGCAAGGCCAACTAAATTAAACTTACCTCTGGGGTTTCTTTACAGGCCTTCATAATGAAAGCTTGGGATTTCCCAATACCTTCTCTAAGTAAGCTCCCCAAAAGATGGCTTACTGGTGTTTACCCTCAAGCAATGAAATACCCTAAAGCTGGTGGTTTGGATAAAGTTCTCTCAGCTCCTTTTCCCATATGCTTTTTTCCATAAAATGGGATTAATCATAAGCAAGAGTTGCACCACAGTGAGACTCTTTTCCTGTTCATGAGCTAGCAATGTTTAGAACCCAACTCAAGCCCACTTCTCTCTTCCTTCTCTCTAGGAGTTGCTATGAACTACTAGAATATCAGGGTCTTGGCCTCTGGCCATGAAGCTGAGGACTGTTGGTCCTGTCCTTTGGAAACAGCCATTTGGAACTAGCCTCTCCAAAGCCAACTTGTTGCTATGTGTGAAATTTTCCAGGAAGTGAGCCACTTCATGCTTTTAACCCCCAAGGAAGTTGATAGGTTTTGCATTCCACTCCCCGAAAGGTAAATTACCCATGGCCTTTCCCACCCAGAGTCCTAACATGTGGGGTGTGGACAAAGATTTATGCCATTCCCACCACGTGAATAGGAATTTGGTTGAGCAAAGCTGGCCTTTTACTCTGCACTTTTAGTCAAAGGCCACCCAGTGTACCTGCAACAGGCGTGTTGTCAGAATCCAGGACTGGCTTAGAAAGACGAAGGGAAGTGAAGACTCAAAAGGTCCTTATTGTACGGAAGAGCTAGCCTGATGGTTGACTTTGGAGCCAGGTGATAGCAATTAGGAAAAGAACATTCCCAACTCTGTTCTAGCAGAGCAGTTGGCAGAAAGGGGGGCATCCAACCTGGCATGCTCCTGGGGTGATTTTGCTCTGGTGATGTGGCAGAGTCGGAGCCAGGGTGGTGAGAGCTCTTATAATAATACAGGATCCAAGGTGTAGATAAATGGAGGTACCAACATCTGTATGTTTAGAGACTCCATCCAGAAACTTTTTTTTTCTTCTTTCTGAAAGAAAACGGCTATGAAATTGCAGAAGCAGAATATTAGTTTTCTGTCACATCTACAACCTTTCCAAGTTAGCTAATTAAATTATACCTTCCAACAGAGAACGCAAACACAATTTCAGGTTCTAATCTCTCAGTAATCAAGCATTCTATTATCAATGTCCTCTTCCTTTTTCTGGGCTTAATTGCTCATTGTACTCCATGTGGCATTGATTAGCAGTAGGAAGAGTGTGTTCTGTTTTGTTGGCTTGCGGGCAAAGTGGCTATAAAAAGGCTTTGAATCTGAAAGCAAGCTCTATCCAGCTGTGATATGGTGAGTGGGGGGTCTGTCTGGGGAAGCAGATACGGCCAGCTTGTTTCGTTTGAAGTAACAGCATAAAGCTGCATATTGGCCCATGAAGCAACAATTCTTGGTCAAACATGATCGCAAATCAACTGGGAGCTTTTAACAACAATGATTTGTGTAGAACTTTACAGTTTACAATACACTTTTTTGCAAATAGCATTTTGGTTAGTCTGAACAATAAATCCGTGTGTTAAACATTTTAATAAGATTTTACATATGCAAAGTCCGAAGTTTAACAAGACTAAGTAATTTGTGTCAGATCACATTACTAGTGTGTTGAAGATAGTATTTGGATACAGATGTTACAATTTCAAATTCTGTCCTCTTTCCATTATATTACACAATATCCCAGCAACTATGAGTCAATTGAGTTCAATTTACCAAACCCTGACTGGGCCAATACCATGTTCCATAAACCAAGCTATGCACTAAGAGAGAGAAAAAAAAAATACCGGTAGAGGCAGACAACTTGAACAAAGGACGTATTTGACTCTGATGTGTTGTATTACAGATTCAAGATACTGAAGAGACAAGAAGGAAAAAGGCACTCAGGAAGGAAAAACCTTCCAAGAGGAGGAGATATTTCAGTGGGCTTTTGACAGGTAAGACCAATTTTGACAATCATAAAAAGAGGAAGGGCATGGAGACAACATTCTGCAGAGGGATATGGTAAGAAAGACTGTATTGGGGAAAAGTGAGTTAACATAACTGGTATGATTGTAAAGTACAAGGCAGAATGGCTGAAATGCAAACTTGGGCTCCATGTGAAGGAAGTAACTTCACTGGGTAAGCAACAGAAAACTTGGATTTGTCCACAAATAGCACTGACACAAGTAGTTTTCAAGTTTACATTTTTTTTCCCTCTATGTAAAGAGAAGAGAGCCATCAAATACCAATGTCAGTTATGACAGGAGGGGGACAGTGGGACGGTGCGCGTGGATGCAGCCTCTCTGACAGCAACGCTATTTGTACACATGGAATCTCAGCAGCGAGGGCACACTCACGTTGCCAAGTACCTAGCCATTACTTCCCATTCTGGGTAGATTTCCTTTCCGAGATGTGGACCAGATCATCTCCACAAGTCCCTCCAATTCCAAGGTTCCATTCTATATTTCCATACCCTGGGTCAGCTTTCAGGAAGTTGAAGTTAATTCATCCACTTGGCTTCTGGCTGCAGAATGACTGCATAGAGCCCTCTGAGTTGCACTGGGGGAAGAAAGGCATGGGGCAGATCTTTGTGTCTGCAAGGAAATCATTTGTCCTGAGATATCCCATTAATGATGGTTCCATTTGTACATGCACTATTTCAATGACATGGCTTCCTAAGCCACCTGTGCTCCTCTGTCTTTCAGTGACTTGCCAGGTGAATTGAAGAACACTTTCCTTTTTCATAATTTGGGGCAGATGGTCATGTGATAGAGGTCGAGCCCTTCCCTAAGGAATGTGGTGGGGGCCTTCTCAGAACAAAGGAAGGCAACGTGGCCCAGTCAACTTCTATACACATATGCATAGCTCTGCCATGACTCTGTAACTTGGACTGTGTCCAATCAGACTGTATGTGTCACCATACACGGGAGACAAAGCAGTAGAAATTGCATAAAGTGCTACACCTCATTGCGCTCAGGGTTCAACCTTTGGGTCTTAACCTGCTGAGCCTGTGCTAGCACGAATAAAGCTACTTCTTGGAAAGAAAGGCCTTGGTGTCCCATCCCTCTGTGCGAGAATCCTGCTACAGTCAAGCTAATGGAGAACAGCATCTTTTTCCAACTTTCCTTGCCAGTTTCTTATTCCTATTCTCATCGCTCCCCTGGGGGACAGGTGAGATTTGAAGCTTTGGTCTGCAAATCCCTACTTCAAATATCAGATGTCCCCAGGAGATGGCTGAGAGCTAGAAACCTAGGGCTTCCAGGCTGCTATAATCTTTCCCCCTGGCGAGGACAGACTCCACAATTTCTATCCTCTGCTAATGGCTCAATTATTAATTAAATGTTTGTTTATTTCCCCTGTGCATCTGGTACTCTCTGAAGTGCTGTGGGAGATCATGGGCCATGAGAGAGAATACAATAGTGGTTAAATGCAGATGTTCTGGATCAGGACTATGTTTAAATGGTAATTCCCTGTGTGATCTGGGGAAGGATCTTCAACCTTGCTATATCTCAGTTTCCTCATCTATAAAATGAAGTTGTTAACATTGGTACCTTTTCATAGGGTTCTCATGACTATTAAATAAATAAGTGGCTCCAAAAAATATTTGTCACAGAATAAAAGCTTTATATATTTTAGGCGCTGTTTATTATGATGATGGTGATTATTATTACATAATTATATATTTACATGTATATTATATATACACACACATAGACATTTAATTATATAATATGTGCCTTTATAAAAGAACTAGCCACGAACACCAATAACTGGAATAAAATATGGCAAATGTTAATGTACATAAATGAAGTAACGTGAGAATTAAGATAGTTTGATGGCAGGAAACCAGAGAAGAGTTTACAAAGGAAAGTATACTTTGGAAAGTGTGTTTTAATAAATGTCAGATGGATTTATGTTCTAGTTCCATTAATTTGAAAGTTCTGAGAACTCCTTATCTCCGATATCATGCTGTATTGTAGCATTATTCCCCTGGATAGTCAAGTTCTTTGAGGCATGTGACATTATTTGGGGACCCTGTTACTGTAGAAATCAGGGAACGGCTGAATTCATTCTTTGTTATAGATGCAAGCTAGAGTATTTTAATTATTTCTATTATACATGTTCTACCAAAATATAAACACACCTTGAAGAGACCAGCATTTTTTTTTAATTTTTTTTTAACGTTTATTTATTTTTGAGACAGAGAGAGACAGAGCATGAACGAGGGAGGGTCAGAGAGAGGGAGACACAGAGTCCGAAACAGGCTCCAGGCTCTGAGCTGTCAGCACAGAGCCCGACGCGGGGCTCGAACTCACGGACCGCGAGATCGTGACCTGAGCCGAAGTCGGCCGCTTAACCGACTGAGCCACCCAGGCACCCCAAGAGACCAGCATTTTTGCTTTCTTTCTGAAAGATGGTACATTTTTTTTTAAAAGGGTATTCATTATCTTTGTCATGCTTTTTACAAGTCTCTGGTATTAGTGCCTGTGTAGTAGCACAGAGACTTCATCCAAACGTACTGTGTCTTCCAAACTTCATCTCCACTATGGAAACTAAAAATTCAGACTGTACCAGTCTTAGCTCTTCTAAGTCCACAGTGTACTTATTGCTGAGCCCTAGGTAAAAAACAAAACAAAACAAAACAAAATCATCTTCCTCTCCACCCTGCCTGCTGCCGCCGGGTGTAGACCTCTGAATGGCCACCCAGCCCACTTTTCTTACTGGTGTTATTGTTACAGTAATGATTATCTGACTCTCAAATCCTTTAGAAATTCTCTCTCTTCTGGATAGTTCCAGAACTGCTTAGCATAGTACACAAGATCCTTTGTCACTGTAATTTTTCTCACCGGCTGCGTCTTCTCCCCTGGCAGGCTACACATTGTGTGTTCCAACTATATGTATGTTTTGTGTTTTCCAAAAGCACCGCATGATATTTCAAACCACATTCGTGTAGAATATTGCTCCCTTGTCTTCCCGGAAAGTTCCTCTTCTTTAATATACACTTCAACTATCACTTTACCAGTGTAAATTTTCTGAGGTGTCCTCAAGCATGTAGTTGCTATTATAACTCTCTAATATGTACTGCCCTGCTGCACTTAATGTCTTGTATGGTTTTAATTTGCATGTCTTTATTTACGAGGACAAGCATATTTAATATGCTCATTCATCATTCTATCTGCACCTCAGACACTCAATATTCATCAAGTCATTGTTGAATGAATGTAGTTAAAACATCACATACTGGGGCGCCTGGGTGGCTCAGTTGGTTACATATCCAACTTTGGCTCAGGTCATGATCTCACGGTTCGTGAGTTCAAGCCCCGTGTTGGCCTCTGTGCTGACAGCTTGGAGCCTGGAGCCTGTTTCAGATTCTGTGTCTCCCTCTCTCTCTCTGCCCCTCCTCTGCTTGCATTCTCTCTCTCTCTCTCTCTCTCTCTCTCTCTGTCTCTCTCAAAAATAAATAAGCATTTTTTAAAAAATCAATCAATTAATTAATTAAGACATCACACATTATCATTTAGAGATAATACATAAAACAGTTTGGGTTCAAGATATAAAATACCCCATATTTGGCACCTATAATGGATCCAAATGTTTCTTCTGCTTTTTAAAATATCAATAAAATACAAACACATTTTTGTTGTATTTGGCTTCACTTTTTTTTTTTTACATTTTTACTATAAAAGAAAACCCAGATACATAAAACCACACAAATAAATGCATATTTTAGTGAATTATTATAAGATAAATACTCTTGTTCTCACCGGCCAGGTCAAGAAATAGAACTTTGTTGGGGCGCCTGGGTGGCTCAGTCGGTTGAGCGTCCAACTTCGGCTCAGGTCATGGTCTTGTGGTTTGTGAGTTCGAGCCCCATGTCGGGCTCTGTGCTGACAGCTCAGAGCCTGGAGCCTGCTTCGGCTTCTGTGTCACCCTCTTTCTCTCTGCCCCTCCCCCACTCATGCTCTGTCTCTCTCGCTCTCTGTCAAAAGTAAATAAACATTTAAAAAATTTTTTTAAAGAAATAGAACTTTGTCAACCATCTCAGAAGCCCCTCCATTGTTTCATCCAATCTCTCCTCTCTCCCTCCAGAATTAACCTCTAGTCTACCTTTAATGGTAACCACTATCTTGTCTTTGTTTATAGTTATATTCTACCAGGATACATTCTAAATACTATAATTTAATATTGTTCATTTTATCTATATGACGAAAAGGATTTTTCTTTACTCTTTAAAAGCTAGTAAGTTAATAGACTACACCCTGCTGTTGGTTCTTCTTGGTTGATATTTTCAGGGTTATGGTGTAGTCTATGATAGTAAATATGGGAGAAAGAGAGTTTTACTTGTCCCTTTCCAATCTAAATTCCTTTTATTTCTTCTATCGCCTTATTACACTGGATAAGACCTCGAGTATAATGTTAAATGAAAGAGACAGCTGAATTCTTGTTTTGTTCGCATTCTTTAATAGAAAGTATTTGGTTTATCATTAATAAGGATGGTTTTAGCTGTAGGCTTCTATAAGTACCCTTTATCATGTTGAGAAAGATTGCTTCTGTTCCTATCTGTGTCAAGAGTGGATTTTGAAATGTATCAACTATGTTTTTTTTTTCTTTATCAAGATGATTACATACTTTTGGATCCGATGCTGGACATTGTGCATTTTATGCTCTTAGATTTTGAAAGTGTCTAGATTTTATTGTCTTACTTTAAAGAATATTAAAATTTGTTTTTGGCAAGCAGTTAATTTACTGAATGATCAACTTCATCCTTTCAAAACTTGAGTTTAAGGTTTGTTAAGGTGGTCCATCCTAGACCTAGTTTATTGTTACTTCTCAGGTGTAATAAGATGTGATTCTCCCAGGGTCCATAATGAATACAGCGTAGGCTTCTAGTCTGGTAAGTTGAAATTTGAACACCTGTGAGCCCCGTGTTAGCTTTAGTTTTGCCCAGCTTACTGGTCACCAGTAGTTTCTCATTCTCTGATAGTTGTCTTTTATCTAGTCTCATGAGTCTAACCCTAAACAGAGTATTTAGCCAAAGACTCAAGGGAATCCCTGTGGTAGTTTCTGGGGCTTTTTCTCTGCATGTACTTTCCTCTTCAGTATTCGGCCCTAAAAATCACATCCACGCCTCAGTATTCACTGAAATCTGATCCTTGGATACTCAGCTCAGCAAAACTGGTCTTATATGCTTGGGTTTCTTCCCCATGTACCATGTAGTTATCAATTCTGTCCAGACCATCAGCTGTATTTTCTTGGAAGAGCACTCCTCCAGCTTCTAGAAACTGACTCCTCTGTATCATTCTCACACCCACCTGGTGCGACTTTGCCATCAAGACTTCTAAGTGGACCTTCCGCTTCTAGTCTAGGTATCGTCAAATCAATTCTCCACGTGAATCACTGATCTAAAATATAAATACAAAGATAACCATTTTGCTGTCCTCTATAAAAATCCTTCAGCTACTCCTTATTGCCTTAATGATAGAATATGCCACATGCAGAAAAGCCACCTACCTCTCAGCTTCTTCTACGTCTTACCACTTTCAGCCTTGCATTTTATACTGTGAAGTACTGGGCTACTTCTCTTTTCCTGTGCACAGCAGGCTTTTTCATACTTTTTGTGTTTCTCAAGATGTTTCTTCTGCCTGGTGCACTCTAGTCCCTCCTCTTTACCTGTAACATACTTTAAAATTCAGCACAGACGTTATCTCTTCCAGGAACATTCTCTGGACCCTGAGCCCGGGTAAGTGATCTTCCTTAGTGCTACTACCATGCCCTATGGTTACCTCTATGTCTGCGATCAGGACATTCTCTTTTATAGTAACTGTTACTTGGTAGTAATTTCCCCCTGGAATATGTAATCTTGCCAAGAGCTGTTTTGTAAATATCAAGCCTATTGCAGTGTCTGATCCACACTGTGTTCTCAGTAGTGTTTATGAAAGCACCTATCGGAAGCAATGTCCTCTTCTGTATCATGAGACATATATGTGTCTATGAACATTGGAAGTGTAAGAAAACTAAGGATCAGTATGTACAACCCTCTTATTTTACGAATGGGAAATTTGAGACACATAATAAATCCTGGACTGGAACCAGAATATCTTGGTTCCTAGTCTGGTAATATTTCCAGGAATATCATTCTGGGTATGATAGGAAGTTACAAAAATATTTTCCTCTTGCATTATTTACTTTAAAATTTTTAACCAGGTTCTGTTACACCTTCACAGTAAACATCACAGTGATCTTTGGATTTTATTTGTGCATTCCTGAAATTACATTCACTCGTATTGGTAACATTCTACGTTATTCTATATTTTTTTAATTTTCCACATTATGATTTTGTCCTGAAACTATTGCCTTGATCTTTGGCCAAACCAATAAAGTGTTGGCTTTTCCTAATATAATGTCCTTTTTGGCAAAAGGGAATGGCTTCTGTATCCTGCATCTCTTACAAATGTTGAGGAGACTATTTGTCAACCAACATATTTATGCTGTCTTTCCAGCAGAGATGCTGAGTCTCAACAAGAATGTTTCTGTGTATATTTTTTGAGAAATCAATATCATCATGGGTTGATCTACACTAGTAGTTAGAGTTGAGAGGATCTAGTCAGAGAAAACAGAATCCTAAGAAAATAAATAAATAAATAAATAAATAAATAAATAAAAATGTCTTTCCACTCAGTGTGTTAAGTAGGGAATTTCAGCTTTGACTTGACTGCTACGGAACGATAGGTAAAAGCACTATTGAAAGGTTTTGAAAAGCCATCTTGAGGAAATGGTACTTCTAAACAGGTCTGAGCTCTTCTAAACTCTGTGTGCCAGCAGACCAGCTGTTAACAAAGCAGTATATCTGAACTTCATTAATTTAACTTCTGATAAAAACACCCCCAGTGAGTTAGGACTCAACATTTTATCCTCTGGTTTTATTGAGGCTTTGATATCAGAAATGGGTATACAAAAGAATCTTCCACCAGCTACTACCAAGTGACTATAAATAGTTTGTAGAACTTGAACTTCTCCGGTAAACTGGTAAGTGATGCTTTTAAACTGAATGTAATTCAAATAATATTGACACCTTCTTGTTTTGGAATCACTGGTTTCGAGCACTAACAACCAAATCTGACTTCCTAAGCAAATGGCATAGACTGTGAAGTTACGGTGGGGATGCCCCGACTATATCAGAGGCAGAAACCAGTGCCTGTTTGGAGGGCTGTAAGCAAAACAGTAGCCATGGTATCACAGCGGTCGACAAGTCTAATCAGGACACACTTCCTGAGGGAGAAATACATTCTAATATTTTTTGTGGATTTGGGACATGTACTCAGAGTCCAGACTTCCAGGATAGAATGTTTCATTGTCTGACTTTAAACTCTACACCTGTCCCCAGTGTCCAAGGCAGAAAGGAGAAGAAACATTTGGCCCTCAGGCTTACATAATCAAATGTTGGAACATAGATCCAACTTCCACTGAGATCCCACATGAGAAGGGGGGTGTGAATTGGAGAGAGCTGTTGAGAAGGAGAAGTGGGTATTGAGCTGTCAAAATATGACAAGTACTGGGGTACCTGGGTGGCTTAGCTGGTTCACCATCTGACTTTGGCTCAGGTCATGATCTCACGGTTCATGTGTTCGAGCCCTACATCAGGCTCTGGGCTGACATCTCGGAGCCTGGAGCCTGCTTCGGATTCTGTCTGTCTGTCTTTCTCTCTCTCTCTCTCAAAAAATAAATTAAAAAAATTAAAAAGAAGCATTAAAGAATATGACAAGTGCTCACTTCTACCTGCTGGTAAGAGAAAAAAGAAAACATTCTTGGTCTCATAGAGCTCACAGTACTATGGGAATTACAAACAAAACAAAACATCAATAAAATACACACACACACACACACACACACACACACAGACACACAAACCACAAACAAAAACAATTGAGGGGAGAAGGTCTCAAATGAAGCGAGAGATGTACTGGGTGCAGGAGAAGGGGTCCTAACACTGTCAACGAGAACCGCGTTGTTTATCTCCCATCCTGACTTGAGAGAGTCTGAAGGGGGGCAGTGGTACGTCAGCTGTGGTACTTGTTCCCACTGCTTCCCTGTACTGTCCTCATCTCTTTCTAGTCTCTCTGTTGACTACCCTTGGTCCGTGTGCGTACAATGTATAATCACATGGAGAGTGGAAACAAAAATAAAAGCTGCCATTTGTTGAACGCACACTGCTCGCAAGGCCTGGAGATGCAGGAGAATTCTAAGGCAAATGTTATTGTTCCTATTTGAGCAAAGACTCTGCATGTTGAGTGAGGTTTTCAGTGCTAGTGAAAGTCAAAGCCTAGATTCTAACATATTGACTCCAAAACCCAAATTCTTAAGTGGGAGAAACCCGTGCTGTAAAATACCAGATATGGAAATACATAGCGAATATTTTCTGACACTTATTACAGAAATAGGAAAATCCTAAAGGAATGCCAGTAAAGGACCCAGGTAAAGAATGAATGTATTCAAGGTTATGGTAACACAGTTGTGGCTTCTGAGACATTTCTGCAATAGCGATGACTGGGATTTAAAAGCCGGGACTAGAATTGAGAAGATAGGGACCCTGGGTCTGGCATCGTTGTTTTTCGTCTGTGTGACCATAGAGAAGTCACTTAAAACTACTTGAACATTTGGTTCTCATCTATAATATAAAAAACATAATATTTCTCTCCCAGAGGTTGTTGGAAAACTTAAAGACGACACACGTGAAATGGTTTTATTAACTTTGGGTGTTACGGAAATGCGCTGATGTTTACTACCTTCATTATGCTACAGGGAGTACTAATGGGTATAATAAATCTTCCAAGTGTGTTTCTTCCTGTTTTTCACAGTTTAGAACTGTGATTGTTTATTTCAGTGACTTGGCAAAAAGAAAATAATTCTCCTTGAAATACAGGAATCATCTCACAGCTCCACTTCAGGGCAGCTGGGGTTTTCTCTCCAGGCTGTGAAGTTCTGCACCATTTCTTCCGTAATTCACTGCTGACTTGGACAGCAGGCCTACTTTGCAGTGGGAGTTAACGAGTGCCTCTCCCAGAGAAGCATTTACTGGAAGGGGAATCACGTCTCTCACATTTACTCTCCCTGGTAATCTTTTCAGTTAGCTTTGTCTCAACATTTGTGGAAGGTTCTGGGTGCTCTGGGACTATTTCCATTCGCACTTTTGGAAAGATGATTTAAATGCTCTATTTTCAAAACTCCAGTTACTGTAGGATTTCTCCGTAGGGACAGAACCTTAGTGAGAAAGAGTTCTGTGATTCATGTGCTTGCACAGTGGATTCACGGAACTATGAAGCTATAAACCATCTTGAGAACAAGAGGATAAAGGTCTGTTCACCAAGAAATGTGGCCTAAAAATCAAGAATTGGGTTCGCTCTGTCTCTTTCTGTCGCTGTCTCTCTCTGTCTTTGTCTCTCTCAATATGTCTCCTTCCTTCCCTCCTTGCATCCTTTTTTCCCTTCCTTCCTCTTAAGAGTTAGGTATAAATGTGTTCATTTTGAGACATGTCCAAACTCATTTCAAGATTTTAGGGGTTAGGGCTCAGGTTTCTTACCATTCTCGAGAGCCTCCAATCCCCTCACCATGTCCCCTCAGCAGCCATATGTCCTCAGTCCTATAGAGAGAGGTACTAAAGCAGAAAACCAAGTACCTCAACCCTTGCCAGAGATGAAAATTATGTACTCACTGCTGAGAATCACCCCAGCAGGCAATTGGGAAGGATGGTGGCTTTACAACAATGAAAGAGAAGGTTTTTTTTTTTTTTTTTTTTTTTTTTAAATTTTTTTTTTTCAACGTTTTGTATTTATTTTTGGGACAGAGAGAGACAGAGCATGAACGGGGGAGGGGCAGAGAGAGAGGGAGACACAGAATCGGAAACAGGCTCCAGGCTCCGAGCCATCAGCCCAGAGCCTGACGCGGGGCTCGAACTCACGGACCGCGAGATCGTGACCTGGCTGAAGTCGGACGCTTAACCGACTGCGCCACCCAGGCGCCCCTGAGAAGGTTTTGATGAACACTGTGTGAGCTGAGTTCCAGCTCCAGAACTTACTAGTTGTTTGACTTGGAGGTCATTAATTTCCGTGAGCCTTACATTTTTTATCTTTAAATGGGAGGAAGTGACAATAACTGTCAGAGATTTTGTGAGCATAAAACAATGACAATGAATTGGATAGTTAATAGACAAATAAGGTAGGAATGAGTGTTTGAACTTAACTTCCTGAACTAGTAGGCACTGCTGCCCCTGTCTCTGACCAGAAACAGAGTTACCTGTTGACAGGATACTTTTTGTGACCTTTCTCTACTTCACACCTTATTGCAAGTGTTGACAATGAATTCTCCAACCCTGGTATGAGACGGTCACAGTCAATAGCTGCCTATTTCCTCAGCTCCCAGGAGAAGGCTTTCATGAATGTGTGTAAAAGTAATGGTCTTTTCTTGATTCTTTTGGGCACATGTCAACAGACTGGACCATGCTGCTTGTATCTTCTTGTTGTATTTTAACACCATGTGGACATATCATCAGCTTACATATTAGAGGGGCATATTGTACCAAGGATTTAATATTGTTAATAAAAGGGGATAATCTCACAGCAGTTTCTTTGAATCTCCCCTACATGACTCTTATTCAGATCATTTCTTTCATCTTGAAGGCAGTTTTACAAATATTAATTAACAAGTGAAATTTAGAAATAATAATACTGTGGAAGGAGAAACATTTTTCCTTCCTTCCTCCTTTTCTTCTTTCCTTCCTTCCTTCCTTCTTTCCTTTCCTCTTCCCTCCTTCCCTCCTTCCTTTCCTTCTTCCTTCCTTCATCTATGGATGTAGCTAAAACTCCAGTTAGAGGTTTTGGCCATTTCATGGAACTAAAATAGAAAATAATGAAGTCTGACGCACCAAAAGGAAGATGTTGCTTAAACACCCTAGGCTTTCAGGTGGGACTCTTGATGGAGTTAAGATGCAAGGAGTTAGGAATTTACTTTAGTTTAGGAATTTACTTATAGTTAAGTAAACCATCCCCCATAAAAAATAAAGTCCAGCATTAAAGCTCATTTGTTGATTAGATCAAGGTGAGCTACTCCTACCCCAATAGCCTGTGAGAAGCAAGAACAAATCCTTTCTAGAGAACAATAATATTATTGAGAGCTTTAAATTATTTCTATATGTTTCATATATAAAATGAAATGTCCAGCATATAATAAAAAAGTTACCTGGGCATGCAGAAGGATAAAAATTCATCAAAAATCAAGGCGAAAAACATATAATGGTCAGCAGACAACAGATATTCCAGATATTTGAGCTATCAGAAAATAAATTTAATAACACTAAAATGTATATTAATATATTAAAAAATAGATGTCATATTAAGAATTTCAGCAGATAACTAGGAAATATTTTTAAAAAATAAAATACAATAATTGTCATATTTGATAGAAAAAAATCAATAGCGCAGTATGTAAACTGAAGAGACATACACAGAAATAAATATCAAGTTGAATCTAATAAAAATTCTTGAAAAATAGACAGAAAAGCTTAAAAGCAATCAAGGGTAGGCATGTAGTGGGGGCGGGGGGTAATGTCACCCTCAAAGAAACAACATTAAGGTTTGTAGATAACTTTGCAGTAGAAATAATGAAAACCAGAAGGCAACATAAGGAGTCTTCAAAGTGCTGATAGAAAATAGTTGCCAATGTAGAATTGTATGGCCTTCAAAAAGGAAGTTAAATAAAGACTTTTTAGACAGAGGCACCCATTGGAGTCATCACCAGCAGACACACACTGGAGGAAATATTAACAGGTGTCCTTTTGGCACACACACAAAAATGCCGCTTAGTGGAAGTATCAAAGACGGACAAAGAAATGAAGGCAATGAAAAGGTATATGTGTGGTAAGTCTAAATAAATATTGACTATAATATCTTACGGAATTTAAAATAGAAAGTATTAAAATAGTCAGATTGAAAAAAAAAGGTAGGGGCACCTGGGTGTCTCAGTCGGTTGAGCGTCCAACTACGGCTCAGGTCATGATCTCACGGTCCACGAGTTCGAGCCCCACGTCGGGCTCTGTGCTGACAGCTGGGGGCCTGGAGCCTGCTTCAGATTCTGTGTCTTCTTCTCTCTCTCTGCCCCTCCCCCTCTCATGCTCTGTCTCTCTCTGTTTCATAAATAAATAAACATTAAAAAAAATTTTCTAAAAATCATTATTTCAAAAATAATAAATAAATTTCAATGACATACTGTGGTAAAACTTTAAAATATCAAAACCAAAGAGAACACCTAGTTTAAAAAGCCAGAACATAAAGATAGATCACCTACAAAGGAATATCAATTAAACTGACACATGGCTAATTAATCAAGAATAACAATAGAAGTCAGAAAATGGAGGAATAATACTTTAAAAGAGCTGAGAGAATATATTTCCAGCCGAGGATTATGTATCCAACAAATAATCTTTCAAGAACAGAAAAAAGTAAGATAAAGACCTTATTAGATAAGGAAAGATGAGATAGTATCTCACCAGCAGAATTTCATAAAAAGCATTTCTAAAGGATATACCATGGAAGTAGAAAAACTATCCCAGAAGGAAATTCTGAGATGCAAAGAGTGTGGGCAAAGAAGTTGGTAAATAGGTGGGTTAACTTACTGAATGTTGTCGTTTTTAATAATGATAACAATATTAATATTAATATATAGTAATATTAGCTACACCATAGAAGTAAAATGGCACAATTTAAATTTTTGGGAGAGTGCAGTGAAAAGTCCTGACTTTCTTATACTGCTCAGCATCAGTGGGAGATATGTGACCCTCATTAATTTCAGGCTTTTAAAAATACGCACAGTAAAATCACATGACGACTCCATAAATTCTAAATTGGAGGGAGAAGAATAAAAGAAATGACAAATAAAAATAATTTTTAAATGCATGAAAGGAGACAAATGAGATCTAGATCCAACAAAGGGACAAAAATGACAGAGCAAGATTTTGAAATAAGTCCAAATATACCGATCACCATAAATTTAAATGGGTTAAACTGACAAGTTAAAATAAATTGCTGGGTCACATTTAAAACAGAAACCAGTCTAGGTATACACTGTTTTAGGAGACACACATTGGATTTTTCGGTGTCTAGGTCATGCTACTAACCTGGGCTCCCTTTAGTCCACTTGGAGGAAACTGGCTCAACACAGGGGATGCCCCTGGTGGAATGAGATACAGTGAAGAAAGCAGAGAAAGGAAAAGATCCTCAAGGAAGTTTCTTTTGCAGCGATGTGCATCCAGTTGGCCTTCTGACCTCATTTAAAACTATTTCCACCACAGTGGTCTCACACAGCTCATCCATCGCACCCCATCCCTAATGTCCAGACTTCATAAAATGCTGCAAGGGAGCCTTTAATCTTTTCAAATATCTGAACTCAGACCCCACGAATATGCAATGCAGAATGGACTCGGTTACAGTAGGAAGTTTCCATGGCTTTCAAAAGGTGCTTCTAGCTTATCAGTTGTTCCACGTCCATAGGTGAATTCGAAAGTGAGTCCTTTGTGAAGGATTACCTGGTATGTGGGCTATATAGGGAGCAGGAAAAGAGGGGGTGTCTCTTAGGCTGTGCCATAAAGGTTTAAACTGCATGAAGAAAAAGAGAATTCTAATTTTTTTTAAAGTGATGAAACCACTCTCTACTAGGTGATAAAACAGAAAGGTACTCATCCATGAAATAGAAATAGTTGACGTCTGCAGCTTCTGACATTTCACTTGTGTTTCTGGAGAGAAATGTTTGTTACCACAAAATCACTGATGACGAGATGGGCCTGGCACTTTTAGATTTGGAGGGTAACTTACCCTCCTCACAGATACCTCCAGTGAGACAAAACTTCTTCTCCACACTTCTTCCTCAGGCCAGAATTTACCCCCCACCCTTCAGTGGGTGGAAAAAAAAACAGAAGAGAAACAACCATTCATCTGATATCTTCATCTCTCCAGAAATGTATTTTCTTCCTCGTGTCAGAACCTACTTGCCAGCTTCCAAATACAGGGGTCAATAAGGAAATAACCTTAGAATTTCTTAGAAAGGATGAAGAGTCAGTCTGATGCATTTAGTATGAAGGTAAGCACAGAGTCAAATCTTCCTAAGCGACTCTAACCTAGACTGTTGTAGGTTCTACTTGGTCCTGGGCACCAGGCTCTTCCTCCCAGCTTTCCCTAATCTCCACACCATATTCAGTCAAAATCATGTATCAGTTCAGCCTCACGGTCTAATACATAGCACCAAATCCATATCATCTCTCCTGTTCTTGACCTTGATCATATATCTGGCAATGGGGCTACTACCTTTTTCAAGATCCACCTTGTGCCATATATGGTGAGTGGCCCCAGTCTTTTTGACGGGCCCGTGTTTTTCTTGATCATAGTATAGCTTATACTAGAGACTCCATTATCTTTGTTAGTCTTCCTCAAACCAGGGATTTGATCTCTGGAATTGAAATGCTAATTCACAGGCTGAGATCCTTCTGCCTGCAGACAGATCTAGGTCTTGCCACATGTCCAAGTATCGCTGCGAGTAAGTTTCTCTCATTTCTCCACGTGACCTCTGAGTTTGACTGTTACCCTGAATCCACCAGCAACATCTGGAGACATTGAGTCCAGGTGAGGTTCATTAGTTATTACTCCATATAGGACTGGATTGGTATCCCCTCTACCACCAAAATCCGGGGGCAGCTCTTGATACAAATCCCAGGTCCTCCTTTTCTCTTTCCCACTGCAATTAACTGCTTAACGATCCCTATATATAAAACTCAGGTTGGTTATCCTTATCCCGATTCATAGGGTTATGTCTATTTCAGTATGATTTTTATTGCTGTCAAGCCAATAATTGATTACATTTTCAACCAAAGTTATATCTACTTTGGTCATAATGAGATTTTGATTTTGAAAAATATATGCAGAATCTACTTCTTTTCAGGTAAATATTTGCTGAACATCATTTTGGCATTATGAGAGAGGCTATGTTTTTGGCCTGAATTTTGCTCTTAGTTACATTAGACACTCCTGAGATACCTTTAACTTAAAGAATTTTACTTCACAGAAGATTCCCAAAAATATATGTCACATGGGCAGAAACGATTTTATGCTGTTTGGTTTTGTTAAACAAAATGAGATATTGATATAAAAGTTCTGCTCTGGTGATTTTAAGACAGTGAATTGAGATCAGGGTTTTGATGTAAACAGAAAGGAGATTGATTTTTGCCCAAGATGTCTGCAATATGGTTATTAGGAATAAATTAAACACCTAAGGAAATGTGTTCCCAGCCTCCATCTGCTAATTCTCATTAGGAGTCGGGGCAGAATTACGCAGAGGACTGTCACAGAGGAGGCTGCACAGTCTACTCAGCTCCCCTTTCCTTCACATCCACTCCATGGCAGGCATTGCAGGGAGCTGACTGGCCTGCAGGGGGAGCACGACAAGGTCCTGGAGGAATGGGAGCTTTGCTTTCAGCACAGGCTCCTAGTGCTTCTTTTGCTGCGGCCTCCTTACCGCTCTCCTATGAGATTTGCCTCCTCCTGAGCCTGAGCTCTATTATCCCCTCTCTATTATCCCCTAAGGCAAGCACACAGTAGATGCTCATTCCAGGGTCTTTCCTGGTAATGACTGAGAAGGGAACACGCAAATGATAGATAGATAGATAGATAGATGATAGATAGATGATAGATAGATAGATAGATGATAGGTTGATGATAGATAGATAGATAGATGAAAAAGAAAGAAAGAAAAAGAGAAAAGGAAAGAGAAGGAAAGAAAGGGAAAGATAAAGAAAGAGAAAGAAAATGAAAGAGGGAAAGAAAGAAAGAAAGAAAGAGAAAAAGAAAGAGAAGGAAAAGGGAGGAAGATTTAAAAAAATAAAATAAACTTACTGATGTTCTGATGTCTTTAAAATATTCAGGATTTTACATTGGTTATTGCTGATAACAAAAAAAAAGAAAAAAAAACAGTGCATTTTTATTATTAA
This sequence comes from Panthera onca, assembly GCF_046562875.1. NCBI lineage: Eukaryota > Metazoa > Chordata > Mammalia > Carnivora > Felidae > Panthera > Panthera onca. Next base: position 12,869,809 of record NC_138341.1, on the reverse strand, counting down.
CCTTTTATTTGGAAAACCAGCTGAAGATTCTTAAATATAGTACTTTGTAGAATTTTGAATTTCCCTGTAGAAAATTGTATCTGGCAAATAACAGCATTTTTGTCTCTTTCTGGCCCTTATTCCCATTTCTTTCTTTCACCTAGTAGGTGGTTATAACCTCACAACATGTGTTGAATAGCTGCAGTGAAGGTGGGCATATATTTCCCATAACTGTAATGGAAATGCTTCTAAAGTTTTTTCACTAAGTATAATTTTTATGTGCATTTTTGCTGCAGAGCCTTTATGTGATAACAGAAATACCTTTCTATCTGTTCAAATGAGAGCATTTTTATGTCTACAATAATTTTTACATAGATTGAAATAAGCAATTCATTTAGTTCTTTTTTTAAAAGACATTCTGATACTGGATAATCTTTGCATTTCTGTGATACATTTGATCTTTCTGTCAACATAGAGACATTTTATATTTATATACTTACAAATGGTTGGTTGACAGTGTTCCTCTTTTCTATTGCCTTAATCAGGTGTTGATAGTAAGCTTATATAAAACACTTATCTGGCCTCAGGCTGAGAAAAAGTATATAAGTAAGAGAGATTATTCCTTGAAGATGCAGTGACATTGCCTCATAAAATGGGCCTCTTTGCTTTTGAGTGAGGGACATTTTCTATTGTTTCAATTTATTAGCTATTTACAGGTCAATCTATATTGTCTACTTCTTCTAAAGTCATCTCTGATAACTTAAAATGTTCAAGAAAATTGTTCATTTTATCACTTATACATTTATAACTTTCTATACTTCTTTTTAATTGTTTATATTAATTATTAATACTTTATCTTTCTTCTAAACCAACCTTTATACACCGATGTCCCCTTTTTAAGACGCGGCATTTTTTTTGTTTCGTAAATCACTTTTATATTTTCTCTGTCAACTTTCTGCTTTTCTCTTTATTAAGGTCTGTCTTCTATTTACTATTATCTTGCTTCTTTGGTTTTTATTTCTCATTTCTGTATTCTTTTAGAATGATCTTTTTAAATTTTTTTGGCAACTGTTGGCTTAGAAATTATTTATTCATTGGTGTATTTCCATTACTTGGTTCATATGATTTAAAATTTCAATGTAAACTTTAAGAAGCCTACAATTAATTAACTGTTCTACCTCTTCCCCAAAAGGAACTCAGGTTATCCATATCTGTTGTTGTACAAACAACAAATGGTGCTCAGACCGACCAGCTACCCACATGCAAAAGAATGGATTTTTTCCCCTACCTCATCCATACACAAACATGAATTCAAAAAGGACCAGAGACTTCAATTTAAGAGCTAAAACAGTAGATTTCCTAAAAGAAAATCAGGAGTAAGACTTTATGACATCTGGTTAGGCAATAGTTTCTTATTTAAGAGCACTCAAACCGTAAGAGAGACAAGAAAATAGATAAATTAGACTTTATCAAAATTGAAAACTTTTGTCTTTCAAAGACGAGAGAAAATGAAAAGATGACCCACAGAATGGGAGAAAATATTTGCAAGTCATACGTTTGACAAGGGACTTATATCCAGAATATATAAAAACTGTTATAAGTTAATAATGAAAAGACAAATAACCCAATTCAAAAATGGGCAAATAATTTGAATAGACATTTCTCCAAAGAAATGGCCAATACAATACGTGAAAACAGGCTCAGCATTCTTCTTCTTCATTCATTATCCATTAGGTAAAGGTAAGTCAAAAGCACTATTTCACACCAAGTTGGCTGTAATAATAATTAAAAAAACACAGTAATAAGAGCTATGATGTGGAAAATTGGAACCCATATCCATTGCTAATGGGAATGTAAGATGATTCTTTGGAAAAGCATTAGGTTGTTCCTCAAAATATGAAACATATAATGACCATATGACCCAGCAATTCCCCTCTTAGATATATACTCAAGAGAATGAAAAACATCCACACAAAAACTTGTTCATGAATTTTCGTAGCAGTAATATTCACAATGGCCAAAAACTGGAAACAACCCAAATGACCATTCATTTATGAATTGATAAATAAAATGTAGTCGATCAGTACAGTGGAATATAATTTGGCAATAAAAAACAAGGTATTAATATATGTATGCTACAATATGGATAGATCTTGAAAACATAATATTGAGTGAAAGAAGCCAGCGATTGATAGAAGACCACACATTGTATAATTCTACTTCTGTAAAATGTTTAGAATGGACATGTCATTAAAATGGAAAGTAGAATGTTGGTTGCCTGGGGCTGGGGGGGTGAGTATCGGGAATGAGATATGATTACTAATGGGTATGAATTTCTTTCAGGGGTGATTAAAATGACATAGTGGTGATGGATGCATAACTCTGTGAAGACACTAAAAAACACTGAACTATACTTTAAATGAGTGGTTTTTATGGTATGTAGATTATATATCAGTAATTAGCTATTTAAAAAGAGAGTTTCCTGGGGTGCCTGAGTGACTCAGTTGGTTAAGCGTCCGACTTCAGCTCAGGTCATGATCTCGTGGTCTGTAAGTTCCAGCCCCGCGTTGGGCTCTGCGCTGACAACTCAGAGCCTGGAGCTTGCTTCAGATTCTGTGTCTCCCTCTCTCTCTGCCCCACCCCCACCACAAGAGTGCCTGTGTGTGTGTGCGCTCTCTCTCTCTCTCTCTCTCTCTCTGTCTCTCAAAAATAAATAAACATTAAAAAGAGAGTTTCTTTAGGATATTTGTGGTCTTTAATGTCTCACAGGGTGCTGCTGTCTTGAGGGGAGGCACAGCGCTTCTCCACAAGAAACTACCTAAAGCATGTCTTGGTTTCCTAGCGGCCTCTAGGCCTGAAGGCCGTTGTTTTTCTGGAAGGTCTATTTGAGAGTGGTAGCTTCAGATTTCTGACAGATACTGTTATACATTTCCGCTATCAGGTCTGACAACCTGATTTCCTTATGGGATGGATAAGTGACAGGTTCACTAAGGGAACTCTTGTGAGTTGCCACTATGAATTAATGTGTAGACAGATCCCGGCCTGCTCAGCCAAGACTAGTAACGGGCACTCATCATACAGTGGTGGGTTGTGGATCCAATCTGCTGACTTTTATATGAGAATATATCCGTGCATGCATTTGTGCACGTTGGCAATATGAGTGAGGTAAAGCATGTGAATATATTAATGCAAATAAATGGGGTGACTTATAGGGAGCGGGTCTTGCTGCAAATTCTGAGAATATAAATAAAATTTCAGGTCCATTTTGGGAGAAAGGGAATCATTCACCAACCGGTCAACAGCTCTTTTTTTTTTTTTTTTTATTTTAATCAGACATAACTATAATTTGTTCACGTAGGGGTAGGCTTTGCTATTGAATCCAAAATAGTTAATTTGCTTTCGTCTGACACAGGCATTGCTATTTGCTTTTTAAAATCAGCAGAACTGCAAATAAAAGACTTGATATTATTGAGTTCATGCAGAAAATGGATAGTTTCTTTTTATTTGTGATTTAACCGACCACGCTCGCTGAATCCGGGAGGAAGGGCTGGAGCGAGAGTAATCCCATGTGCCTTCTCAACCCACCGGTCAAGGCCATTGCTAGGGAGCCTCCTCCGTCGTGCCTCATGTGAAGGGAGTGGCCTAGGCCTGCATCCTGAGTGTGAGTCACATTCTCCTGTTGGTACTGCAGAGCACCGGCTAGCCCCATCAGAGCTGAGCCACTGTTTGTGAAAGCTTTGGCAACTGTTCTGCTGGTCCTTGGAGATCCCCCATCCCCTTCTTCCCACAAACACAGGAAAACACCACCAATTAATTGCTTCCGGTTGTGAACTCCTTCTGGTTCTGGCGATGCTCCATTTTCAGATGGCAGAGAAGCCGCTTTTTACTTCAGTGCTTTTGAACCCGCTTATGGCCAACCAACTGCACTGTGCTAGGAATTTTATGCATGCGAAAAGTCGGTAATACCGGCTCACGGACTCAGTGTAGCAGGAGAACCTATAGTCAAAGGGACGAAGCAGGGCCGTAAAGGAAGGAAAAGAGGGAGGACGGGTGGGGAAAGAGAGAGGGAGGGGAAATAGCAGTAATATTCCAGAATGTTCTCATTCTTCACTTGCAATACAGCCATGCATCAGTAGAAATTTTGCATGAACTCCATCCTAATTCCTTTCCAGAGGAATAACTGGAGGAAAACTCCCCAAATAACTCAACACGATAATTGACCTTAAAGACCTCAAGAGATTAAAGAACTGTCGGCACAAGTGGGTGGCTCAGTCAGTTAGGTGTCCGGCTTCGGCTCAGGCTGTAATCTCGAGGTTTGTGGGTTCAAGCCCCGCCTCCAGCTCTGTGTGGACAGCTCAGCGTGGAGCCTGCTTCAGATTCTATGTCTCCACCTCTCTTTCTGTGCCTCCCCCACTTGCACGTGCTTTCTCTATCTCTCTCTCTCTCTCTCAAAAATAAACAAACATTAAGAAAATTTTAAAAATTTAAAAATAAATGTCAAGGGCTTTGGTGTGAAACAGTCTGAGGTTTGAATCCAGGCTGTGCATCTTACAAATTCAGTGTCTTTGGGCAAATACTTTATTAACCCCCCAGACTTGGATTCATTATCTGTAAGATGGACAAGTAATAGTTAGCTCACAGGATTAGAACAGCAGTGATAATGTAACTCGAGTAGTTAGAAAATACCAGGCATGTAAGTGCTCAATAAAGCAACTCTTATTGTTGAGAGGGTGACATGAGGACCTACAGGGAGTAAGGACATCCCTCCCAACTTCCAACTAAAATATGAACAAAGACAGAGAGAAGAAACTGAAGGTAACCACAGAGACGATGAGGACGGACTGACCACCTAACGTCAGAAATGAGAGAATTCTCTGTTGACTCTAATGGGCTTAGAACAATATAGAGGAACATGTGCCTTTTGCTCCATTTTATGAAATAGAGATGACCTAAAGAAAGACACTTTTACTTCTCCCATTATCCACCCCCAAATTCAGAGAATTTGGCCCAATATCTGAACCAATCCAAAAGCTGAGTGGCTGTCCATCTGCCGGTTGGGTGCTGATCCCTGAGCAATCATTGGTCGTTTGTACACCTGTACACGGCAGCTCTCAGAGCACACCTGGAACAGGGCTCGCTGCCTTCCGGTCCGTTCTAGACTCCACAAGGAAAACACTATGCAGACGGGAAAGGGCCACGCTGGGAACAGGGCACACTGAGAAAGACAGTCCCTGGCGTGCCGCCCGACAAGATCTAGTAACTCAGAGGGCACGTACCAGGCACTGGGGATGGGGAAGGCTCTCAGCTCCACTGAATACGGCCCAGCAAGCAAATACACGAGCTGAGCACTGGAAGCTGAAGGGCCACAGCCGCCGGAAACAGATATAAGGGAAAGGCTCAAACTGCATACAAGCGGGAGGAAGTGGGCCAGAGTCTGTCAATTCCTCCTGTTTGTTGACGAACACCATGGACGACAGTTCCCTGAATCACTGGCTAAGAACAAATTGAAGAGGGGGGGGTGGGGGGGGTGGGAAAGGGAAGTACGGGACAAAAACACTGCAATGCAGGAAAAAGAAAGACTTCTGGACAATTCTGAGAAAGGCAGATGTCTGAATGTGATCTAATTCACGGTTCAAGAGAAATTCAGAAAAGTGAAAAAGGAATAATAAAGAATAAAAAGAAAAAAGGCCTCATAAAATAATACTATGAAAGAAAGGACAGATTATAAGACATTATGCAGACAGGTAGGACTCTTGTTTTATTTATTTATTTATTTATTTATTTATTTATTTATTTATTTAATGTAGTGCCAGTGCTTAGCACAATGCCGGGCACATAGCAGCCACATAATAAATATAAATGACATTCACCAAATGTTAACTGCTTTTACCTCAGGGTGGTAACTTATCCGTGATAGTCATTTCCTTCCTATTGTTTTACTGCGTTTTTGAAAACCTCTGCAATAAACATGACATGCTTTTGAAATAAGGAGAAAAATGCATATGAATTATGTGACTTCCTCACTGCTGTTATCCCCCTGTGAACATGGATGCTGGATCGCCTCCCGGGAAAATTACTCTAATAGTTCTACGATTAGGGTGCCAGCACATCTTCAAACACATCTGGTAAATGGGGCAGGAATAGCCCAGTGGAATGAAATTTCAAGAAAGAACGTGGATCCTTATGGAGACAATCTGCCCAGAGGGAAGAAGAAGTCTGCTGTACTGAGCCGGGCTTCATAACAGGGCCTGAGGATTAGAGGGGAGAAATAGCATGGTGGCTGTTGCCTGAAACGATGTTCCAGCTGCTTGAACCCACATGTGTGGTGATGGGTCCTATCTAGGAGATTGAAAGAACCTAAATTAGGGCTGTTGCCCTGGGAGGAGCAGTAGCTGCATGGGCGGCAGCTGACCTTTGGGTGCTGATTTGTAAGGAATCAAATGTGTGACGAGGCTGCATAGAGCAGTCAGCCCGAGGTTAGACTAGTCCAAGAAAGTGGCAGGCCAGTGGTCTGGAGTGGGAAGGTCCTGGCAAATGAAGGTGGTCAGAAGGAAATCAGCAAAGCCAAGAGGCAGCGGTAGTGGGATGTGAATAGTGTCAAGATGGAGAAGCAGCAGGTCAGAGGCAAACACGGGGGGCAGCACAGCATCAAAGGCAGTGGCCTTGATGGGATAGAAAGCAGTGGACAAGCAATGGTAGTAGCATGGGCACTGGTCCAGCTGCTGAGGAAGCAGACTAACCGAATTTGAGAGAGACCGTAACACCCCCGAGGATGCATCGGTGTCCCACTATTGAATTGGAAAGCCCACTGGATCACATGGCCTGGACATTCACATGAAAATGACTCTAGGTCCACCCAGGGACAGAGGACACCGAACTGTATTTGAGTCACACAAGTAGTACAAACTATTTGGAGGGGAAATTACAGGAAAGAGAAGCTTCATTGTCTCCCCACTATATGCTTCGTCACCCAGTCTCCTTAACCTGTCACTCAGGACATCTAGGAATTGAACCCAGTTATGTCTCCAACCTCTTCCCACTGGTGTGCTGTGATCAAACTATACTCTTCAGCCAGAAAGTCCCACACAATACATAACTTGATGCTTCCCGGGAGATCCTTCCAGTTCCTTTATTACTTCACCTTCCAAATCTTAGTCCTTGCCCTCTGTGAGTTTGCAAGTATGATGTAGAGATGTCCTAGGCCTTCTAGATCTGAGGCCATCTATGAGCATCCTGGTAAACTGAAGAGTACAATGTGAAGGAAAATCTCAGCTCTAGGTACCAGGCAGACCCAATGGCACTCCTGGCTTTTCCACCCCATGGATGTTGAGATCTGATGCTGGCTAATTTACTAGCTACTAATTTACTTGGAGCCTCCTCTGAACCCACCATATCCAAAATGGTGAAAGTAATATTTACCTTACAGGTTACCATGAGGAATAAATGCTTTAACACAGTGAGTCCCAGATGTTTTCGTGTCATACATGCAGAAAAAATGTCTGGCTCTTTGAGGCCTGACATATCTGGTCCAGGGGCTCTGGCTGTCCCAGTCCCTAGTCAAACTCTTCAGAGGTGGAGAGTTTCCACATCTCAGCACACCTGCAACTCTGTGATGATGCCTCAGCTTCCATGACACCCAAGTAGGGAAGATTCTGGTAAAATGTAGAGAAAGCACCTACCACGATGCCTGGCTCTGTGCATGTCCTGAATAAATGTTATTTTCCTATGCTATATGTGAGCAAAGATAATTTCTCCAATCAGGTGAAAAAAATATCAAGTTAATACAATAGTTAAAAGGCTCTGGTAGAGAAAATTGATTATAGAAGGGCGCTTAACTCTCCATGTTTAGTAACTTGTTCCAGAAGTAAAGTCGAGCCTTAGGTCTGTTTTAGCACTTAAAATCTAAAATCTGCTGGCTCCTATTATCTATTTGGAATTTTTACTTGTTGCTGCTCTGTGATTTCCACCAATTTTATCTCTGAAGCAAGTCAGAGCTTCCCCAATTCAAGAACAAAGGTAACCCAAGACAGGAGGACAGATGAATACGGAGAGTATTTATATTGACAGACATCCCTGGACTGAAGAAGGTCTGAAACCTCAGATGATCAGGTTAGTGCCCAGGCACCACGTCAAAAGTCAGTGGGGGACCATATCTGCCCAGAACAGCTGAGTAGATAATTATACTTCCCTCCAGACCCCTCTCAGAGCCCCCTTCTTGTATAGGCTCACAAGGGCACTGACCTTTCTCTTGTGTTCACACAGAACGTTCTCTCTACCTTGTTTTGGGGCTTTTTCATGGCCTCCTTGTGGTTTTCCTACGTACAATGAGGAAATTTTGAAAACATACAGAACATTTAGAATGGTACGATAAGCATCTCTTTTCCCTTCTACATGCTTAGATTCCAGAACTGCTAACTCCCCAGTAGCTCTGATCTTCACTCATCACATTCGTCCTTACTTAAGTGGGTCCTGCTTTCTGCTTGTGAACACTTGTTGGTGCACATGTTCTGTCACATGGGGGACCCTACCACACACACCTTTCTTCCACGTGCTCCCAGGTGATCTCAGCTCTGGCATCAGCTCCAGAGGCAACCCATTATTTCTAAAGTTTATTCTTCAACCTATATATAAATTGAAGTTTACTATTTTCTATCTCACAAGCATGCTTCAGCCATGGGCTAATTGTGAAGTTTTACTTACTCTCCTTTCTGTCTCTGCAATTCTTGGAGGATGCATGGAAAGATTCTAATTTAGTGGCTTCCATTATTCTAAATGCCTTCTCTTGTAACAGTTTATCCTCACACCTTCTCTCCATGACTCTGGGGAACAACACATTTGATCTGTACAACTCCAAAGGACACATTTGCACCCTAAGGGTTGAAATTACAGATGGGTAGATTCTGGCTCTGTACACTTTCAATTGTGAGAGTTGTCCAGAGACACAGATACATAATTGAAAATTACTATATTCCAAACTTGTGCTCAATGTTGAAAGATCAAATAGGTCTCTTGTTCTCTAGGGCCTCACAATTTAGTGACAGAGACAGATACATCAAAGAATAAATGCAGTCAAGGATTACAGCCATTCGGACAGGAATATATGGGACACACTTGAGCCACAAAGGAGAGGGCCATCAAATGTACAAGCAGGATACAACATCAGATGGAAACATTGTTTGAATGTCCCCAAATAAGATTTCTTTCCACCCAGTGAACTACCTTTTGGATTTTATTTTTTATGTAAATAATGCTTAGATTTAAGACTACTTCCCCAATGGGCCATTGTGTTCTGTTGGTTTGGAAATTTTCTCTAGGCACAACTAATAAATAAATGGGGAAAACATGAGATGTGAGTACATTGGAAGGCAGCTAGGGCACACACACTCTTCGATTAAATTAAGCTACTCACATTTCAAAAGTCAAAGCCAAGCTAAGAAATCCTTGTCTCAGGCTTTAACCTCATACACATGTTCTTCCCTGGAAGGAATGGCAGGAGAAATAGTCTATTTAGACATTTTGAGAGGATGAAATGACCCCCACTCACCTGTCAGATGTCTGGGTTAGCCAACATGAACTTGTGTTATGAACTAGGAGGACTAGGGAGCCCTTTTCCTGACATTGGAAATGTGAGGTTAAGGAGAAAGGTGACTAGATCCTTGAACCCACATAAAAATAAAGTTCAAGTTAACAAAGAATATTAAAAGATATTTTTTAAGACAAAATCATGACTCTCATATAAATATAGATTTAACATGTCAAAGATTTCACTTAACTCATTTAATGAGGGAACCAGAAAGATATTATAATCAGTTCCAAAAAGAATTCAAAGCCAAATATATATGCCTCTCCATCCCCCCAAGGAGGTGTTGGGGGATCAATTGTCCTCTCTCCTGGACAAAATGTGTTTGCATACCTATGAGAGAGAATCATTGGCATGGTTACCAGTTAGTTATCTACAAGTTATAGCTCTGAGACAAAGCCACGAGGACTCCATAAAATCAGGTAAACCAGAGGGTGAGGTATATAAGCTCTCCCTTTCCGTTGAGGCCATGCAGTAATCTTGTTGGTCCCTTCCAAATTCTTTCACAGACTACCACCACCACCCCCTCCCCCGGTTTTACTCCCAGACACCTTGAGTCAGCTGCAGGTCACTGTCCTCAGGGCTTGAGTCATCTCTGCCACCTCACCAGTGCAGGAAGTTCCCTGACCTTCCCTCTCCCTCACCTGCAAGCTGTAGCTCTTTTCTCAGTGTGACCTCAGAAATAAATCATTTGTGTTGGTGTCCTCGGGCCCCACCTCCTACAGACCTCCAGACATTCATCGACTTACACCGTTAACTATGTACAAGTTCCAATTGATTACCAGCACATATGGAACAAGGTTGGAGCAGACATAAATAAATACGGTCATTAATATGACAACCATGCCTGGCATATAAAACTGCCCCCTCATACCTGTGGATATTTCTATGTGTAATCCCTTTAACTAGAAGTCTTAGGCAGAGACTTTAGTGGTTCCTTTTCTGTGCTCCAAAAGTATTTAATTTGTTTTAGATTTGTTCTAGATTTAAGTGTTGTAGACAAACGTCTTCCTGCACCGTAAAAGGTGCTCCTTAAAATCAGGGTCGTGTTTTTATCATCTTATGCGTCTCCCAATCCTCACTCAATTATTAGTGAAAGGTCAGAGGATCCAATTGAATTCTAAAAGAATTTATTGTATACCATCAAGTAAGACCTGGAGAGTTCAACTGAAATAAACTGCTTTTACAGTGACAGCCAGAGAGGAAGCAGAGCTGAGCTGAAGGCGGGAACAAACAAAAGATCAGGGTTCAAGGATCAGGGAAATGTCAGAGAGCCTCAGGGAGCAAATAATTTTTAACCCCTTCAGCGGTCCTTCCATTTCCAACAGGACAAGGTCGTCTCATGACGACAAGGCCTCTCCCCGGCCACCTGTGCACTTACATAATCTCGGCTCTTTTTCGCTCACTGCCCCAGGTTTACACAGGATACTTGTGATTTTCCAGATATGTCGTGCCGTTTCAAAACCCATGCCTTTTGTGCGTTCTGTCTGGAATGTTCACTTGGCTCTTAGGGCGAAAGGTCAAATGGCATCTCCTTTATGAAACTTCTCATGTCTTCCCTTAATGCAATTGACCCTCTCTGTACCCTCCCTGTCTCCCTACCTGTAAATCAAATTCAGTGATACCCATAAGGGCTCTAGATTTACTCATCCAGCTATTAAAACGCCTTCTTCCTCCAGCCATGCAGAGAACACTGACATTTCAGGATTTTTTAGGTGGGCTCACACCTTTCCAGTCCTATTTCTTCTTTTTGGAGGGAGCTGCACTAGTCTGACTCTCCCTGTCTGCTTCTCGGATCACACGTCGCTCGGAAGAGGAATGATTTTTCTCAGCTGTCAATGTGGTAAAAGACACCAGGGATGAGAAGTTAAGTCCCATCTTTTCTTTTTTCTCCTTGAAAACTCACTACTTTCAGTAAGTCCACATTCTCCACTTCGCCTCCATGCTGTAAATTTTACAGTCCAGGACCCAATATGAGGAGGTTGAGAGTTTCCCTGTGGTGTCTGATGGTTCATTGTTATAGCAGGCCTCGGCCACATCCTCCGGCATCAACTCAATTTCAGCAGTGAAAATAACTTGATCTCTGCCTTGCAGTGAGAGCAGTGCGCTGTTACTCGGAGGTCGTTTAAACCCTCAACAGCATTGCCCTCCGTGATGGAAACCCACAGTCCGGCCCCCAAATAATTCTTTGACTCGATTCTTCACTAAACTCCTCCATGCCGGTGCTGGGGCAGCTCCCATGAGATGAGAGCCAAGAGGAAGTGGGGGGGGGGGGGGGTTGGGGTGTGGGGTAGAGGCCTGGGGAGAGGCAGGTCATGTCACGTTTTCCAGGTAGTCTAGGAGAGGGGCCCCCTCCTCAGGACATTTCCTCCTCCCCGGAAGCTTGCCTGGGGTACAGAAACATCATCATCACATAGTCTGTTTCTAAAACTGTTAAATGGAGGAAAACATGCTACTTTGCTGAGGTTTTCTCCTTACCCAGACCGTCCTCCATCACAGCTCACAAAAGACTGCCATATAATTACTGCAACCTGACAGGCCCTTCACAATTTCCCTGAAATTGTCAGCTGGATTACTTCTTTACCTCTTTCATTTTCTAAAGAGTAATTGCAATGAGTCTGTCTCTCCTGTTGCTCCCAAATTGCCAAGCATTCTCCTCAAGGAAGACTGAGGCAGGTACTGTTTAGGACTTATTATGTATTTGTAATCAGGACCAAAAGACAAGCTTCGATTTGACATTTCCGGTCTCAATGTTGAGTCATTTTGCTCTTATTAACTCAGAAGTGACAGTTTTATCAGGTCACTCCAGTGGTCTAAGTCCTTCATTGCCATTTTTATTTCACACAGGATCGATTCCTAACTGTTGTCCCACTTTGCCCAATCTCCCTGCCCATCGTCATCCCCCACAGTGATATGAACTTCCTACCTCATCAGCCTGGTGCTTTCATTGTTGCCAAGACAACTCTCAAGTTCTTCCGTCTATACTTTCTCTTACGTGGTTCCCCTTTGGTTATATTATTGCCCTTTTACTAATCCAAGTCTATCTGTCAAAGGCCAGTCCAACTCCTACTCCCTCCAAGAAGATGTGCATCCTGCATTTTAGGATTAAGAAAATTAACAAATTAGATGAATCACTCATTTTTTTTTTTATTTGCAAATACTGCCATATGGCCTATTTGGTTTTACTGGTTACGAATGCTATAGGCTGTATGAAACCCTGAGATTCATACACTTCGGAGAGCTCAGAGAATTAGCAGGGATACAGAAAATCAACAGATAATTACTTTTCATTGTAGTAAATAAATGTTATTGATAGAGGCAGGTGTAGGGATCTCTGGAGGATAGAGGTGAGGGATATCAATCCCAGGTTAAGGTAAAGAAAGGCTTTGAGGTGCTAGAGAGAGTTTACTAGATACCTAAAAGGAGTCGTGCACGCCACTTGGACAACCTGGGGTGTGCAGGCCTTCTCATTCTCTTTGCACACACCATTCTGTCCAGATCCGCAAGCAGAAGCAAATAGACTGGGGTGCAGTGCCAGAGATGGCCATGTGGCGGAGCTAGGGGTAGAAGCTGGGCGACTTCGGAGATCGTGCAAATGGCCCTTCAGGTTAAGGCACAGAGCCCAGTATATACTACAAGCCCCGGTGACGTGATGGGAGGAGAATTTTAGGTGACAGTTGTCATGATCAGAGACTCTAGAGGCTTTTTCAAAGTGGTGCATTAGGTGAATCATAGGTGAACAGAACTGATTTCCCTCTACAAATCGGATCATTAGAAAAGAACCTAGATATGTCATGAAGAAAGCAGAGATTGCTTCAAACTCGCGCTTATTTCTTGAGGTGAATATTACCTCCTGCATGGCTAAGTTCCACAAAGGCAGGAACTGGGCCTGATTTATAACTTCCTTCTCTCAGCCCACACAGAAGGTGCTCACCAAAGTGGAGCAGGCATGAAGTGATGCTTTCAGGGATGCTTAATTCAACTAGCCAACCTGTATCTTATCTCTTATTTTTCCAGCACAGATACAGTTTATGTGTCAGACATATCATTTAAAATACATTTTTAATAAATATTAAATATATGCAAAAGAAAAACTGCAACCGAATACCCATAGTCACTATCTTGCCTCTGAAATGAATGGGTCATTATGAGTATGCTGGATGCTCCTGAGTGAATTTCCCTGTCTGGTCATCCCCTGCTCCTGCCGCACAGAAAATCACAATCCTGATTTCTGTTTTCATCATTGTCCTGCCTTTCTTTGTGGTCTGAACACATCAGGATCTGTTCTTGAACAACCTATTCTTGAATTTTACAGGGTTTTAACTTCATAAAGACAGATTCATATTGCATGCATTCTTCTGTGACTTGCTTTTTTCAATGAATAATTTGTTTCTGAGATTCAGCCATACTCATTTTCACTGCCTTATATCACTAGTTGAGAATATCACAGTGTGTTTATCCATTGCTGTAACAGTGGACAGCTGGGCTCTTTTTGGCCACTGTAACATTGCTCTTATGGACTTCCCTTTGTAGTTTTCCCAATAGATTTACCAGTAGCTGACTCTGTGACTAGAATAAAAAACTATAAACTTGAGATTTCGACTGATATTGATATTGCAAGTGTAAATGACAATTGTAGAGATGAGACGTTTTTGACACGAGTGGAAAATGGAAACACTGTTGATACTACCTTTCTTCATATGACCAAAAAAGTAAGTGGAACTTATAGAATATTTACATTTCACAGGGCACCTGGGTGGCTCAGTCAGCTAAGCGTCTGACTCTTGATTTCAACTTAGGTCATGATCTCGTGGTTTGTGGGATCAAGCCCCATTTTGGGCTCTGTGCAGAGCCCACTTGGGGTTCTCTCTCTCCTATCTCTCTTTCCCTACCCCCTCTCTTTCAAAATAAATGAACATTAAAAAAATTTTAGAATATTTACATTTCTGTAACCATAGAAATATAATAAACCAACACTGCTCTTAGAAATTAGGCTGATGGGTCAAAGGTCTTATGTGAGATTAAATATTGCCTCTGATTATTTTGCCTACATATATTTATATTTACTGATAATTAATGGGAAGAAACAAGACCCTCAAACAAAGAAAAAAAAAATGCCTGAATATAAAGCTTGTAAAAGTAACCTTCGGCCACACAACTTAAGATAACAATAAAAATTACAAAACCTAAGAAATTGCAACTGTTTTTTTTAGAAGATTAGACAATTGTTCTAGGATATTGAATTTTCTTACTTAAGCTAATTCACCATCCCTGTGATAATTAATGTGTAAAGTGTGTTTCTGTTAAAGACCATTTTGGGGGCCCCTGGGTGGCTCGTCGGTTAAGCGTCCGACTTCGGCTCAGGTCATGATCTCACAGTCTGTGGGTTCGAGCCCCGCATCAGGCTCTGTGCTGACAGCTCAGAGCCTGGAGCCTGCTTCCGATTCTGTGTCTCCCTCTCTCTCTGGCCCTCCCCTGCTCATGTTCTGTCTCTCTCTGTCGCAAAAATAAATAAAAACATTTAAAAAAAAAAAAAAGACCATTTTGACTGGCTGTCATCTACAGCTATGGTCTTTAAAACTGCATCCGGACTCTGATCCAAACACAAGGTGAAGCTGTTGTCTTTCACCATGATCTTGGGCAAGGCAATCAATCTGAGCCTCAGATTCCTTTAAAATAGGTTTTGTAATCTCAACCCTGCCTTGCTCAAGTAGCCACGATGGTCAAGTAATATCAAGTGTGTAGAAACTCCTTGTAATTAGTAAAATTTTGGACCCATGTAATGGATGGTGGTGGTGGCAGTGGAAATTACATTACTATTATGCTCAAATAGGCCACAGGAAGCCATAAAATTTCTTATTGGGAAGGGGAGTATGATATCAGGGTTCACCCCGAATCTGTGAATTTTATGCTACACCAAGTGTGCCAGTCTGTGAGTCATATGTGATGGATTGAATTTTGTCCCTCCAAAAATTTTATGTTGAAATCCTAACTCCCACAACCACAGAATGTGACTTTATTTGGAAATAAGGTCATGGCAGATGTAATTAGTTAAGTTAGGATGGGGTCATGCTGGACTCGAGTGGGTCCCTAATCTGACCAGTGTCCTTCTAAAGAGGGAAAATTTGGACACAGACACACACAGGGGAAATGCCATGTGAGGATATAGGTAAAGATGGGAGTGATGCTTCTGTACATCATGGAATGCTAATGATTGCCAGAAACAACCAGAAAGTAGGAAGGAGGCAAGGATCAAATTCTCACTCATGGCCCTCAGAAGAAACAGACCCTGCCCACAGCTTGATTTTGGACTTCTGTCCTCTGGAACTGGAAGCAAATGAACTTCTTTTGTTTAAGACACTCAACTTTGTTACAGCAGCCTTGCGAACTAACACACACACACACACACTTAAAATATTATATTATTAGGGGCACCTGGGTGGCTTAGTTGGTTAAGTGTCTGACTTTGGCTCAGGTCATGATCTCACGGTTAGTGAGTCTGAGCCCTGCATCCAGCTCTGTGCTGACAGCTCAGAGCCTGGAGCCTGCTTCCGATTCTGTGTCTCCCTCTCTCTCTGCCCCTCCCCCACTTGCATTCTGTCTCTCTCTCTCTCTCTCTCTCTCTCAAAAATAAATAAATACATTAAAAAAAACTTTTAGTGTATTCTTAGGGAAAATTCTTGCAGTATTTGGTCAGATTTATAAATACTTTTCACAGTGGTAGAATGGATCAACACTGATTTCAGGAAACCTACTGTTATAATATTTACATGTACAGTATTTTCATTGGTAACTAATAAGCATATAGTCAACTTCATGCATCCATGTGCAAAGAATTTGAAATATAAATTATTTTTTCCTAAGAGCAGAGCAAAGATTATTTATGTAATATATTCAGTGCTGCTAAGCACTCAGATGTCTGTCTTATATCATAGTTGATGAATAGGTGGTAAAATCCTTCTTGAAATCAAGTTGGTAAAATATATTAAGTACCATAAAATACAATCTTCTACTTCTCGTAATCTGCCTTAAAGGAACATGGTATGAAATTCAGATGCAGAATTATGGCTAAAAGTTATTTATTCCAGTGTTATTTTTGTTAATATATGCAGGAATCATTCAAAATGCCCAAATAATATGGGGACGGTTAAATCAATTATAACAGATTTTAATTTAAATTACTTTTAATAATGTTTAAAATATACTGTTGGGTGACAAACAATATATATGAAGCAGGGATTCTCAAAGTCTAATAGAGAAGCTGGTAAGGGTCCCCAAGACTTTTTTAAGAAGTATGTGAATTAAAATTATGTTCATAATACTACTATGACATTATTTACATGTTCACTCTCCTTTTCTTATGACTGTATAAGTGGAGTTTTCCAGAGTTTATAGGGAGCATCATGAGTATCTAAAAAAAAACAATTAAAATATTCCTTCCTGTGGCACCTGGGTAGCTCAGATGGTTAAGTGTACAAATCTTGATTTCAGCTTGAGTCATGATCCCAGGGTCCTGGGATAGAGCCCTGCGTCGGGCTCCACACTGAGTGTGGAGTCTGCTTAAGATTCTCTCTTTCCCCCTCTCTCTACCCCTCCCCCCCTTGTGCTTTCTCTGTAAAATTAAAAAAATTTTTTTTCCTTCCTTTTCCAATTCTGTATCTGTGAGGCTGGATTTTCTTCATATATATAGGCAAAGCAATATATCATAACAGGTTGAATGCAGAAGCATAGGTGAGAATCCAGCTATTTTCTACTAAGTCAGACATTAAAAAGATTTCTAAAACAATGCCATTCTTTTCACTAAATTTTTGCTTTTATTATTGCAATTTTAAACAAATAAAAGTTTAAATTATTTGCCAAGTTTAATACCAGACAGTAAATATCAACAAAACACAAGAACAAGACTCTTGGGAATCTTCAATAATTTTTAAGATGGAAAATGGTTCCGAGACCAAAGAGTTTGAGAACTCTTATTCTACAAAATATTATTTCAACCATGCAACGAAGAGCTGGAAGGAATTTGCTGAATTGTTGGGATTATGCTGAATTGTTAAGAGTGATTATCTGTGGATGTTGGGTTTAAGGGTCATGGTTATTTTAACATCTTTACTTTTCTGTGTTTCCAAAAGTTTCCACTTTAGTATGTATTTCTTTTATATCTGATGAAGGGTAATTTTCTTTAATTTGCACTTTTCTGTTCTTCACCTTTAAAAAAATCTCTCTGCACTTAAGCCTTCATTTAAAACCTAAAATTGTAAAATGTCTCTTAATTATACTTGCATAGAGTCTCAGCTCACAAAATTCTGCCAGATTTAAGGTCTGCAGACAAATTAACCACAAGCTATATAGAGGTAGAATTTATAAATGGAATATGCACTGCACCAGCACTTTCCAGAGAAATGGCCTTTGAAACACCAGTGAATAGAGGAGACATCTTCCAGGCAATGTTTATGCCAAGGCTGAGATAAAAATTCACTTTGCATTTATTTATTCATTTTTGTTTGTTTCTTACTTAAAGGTTGACTGCCATGGAGGCTTAAAATTATCAATGATCTGGGGCGCCTGGGTGGCGCAGTCGGTTAAGCGTCCGACTTCAGCCAGGTCACGATCTCGCAGTCCGTGAGTTCGAGCCCCGCGTCGGGCTCTGGGCTGATGGCTCGGAGCCTGGAGCCTGTTTCCGATTCTGTGTCTCCCTCTCTCTCTGCCCCTCCCCCGTTCATGCTCTGTCTCTCTCTGTCCCAAAAATAAATTAAAAACGTTGAAAAAAAAATTAAAAAAAAAAAAAAATTATCAATGATCTTAACTCCTATTCATTTCAAAATTTGACCTGTACAGAAAGGCTCACAACTCAAGCTCACCACCTATTTGTTTGGATGCTCCCAAGGACCAAAGGTTTTGGTTAATGTATTCCACTATTCAATAGCTCTGCTTGTAAAAAAAAAAAAAAAAAAAAAAAATCTGAATTATGATCCTTTTAATGTCTACAAAGCCCAAGTAGATGTGTGATCTTGGGTCAGTTCCATCTGTAAAACATTATGTTTTTAATATGTCATAGGCCTAATAATACAAGTTCTCATAAAGTTGTGAGCATTATATAACATATAAAACTAAACAGCAGCGCCTGGCATACAATTGATGCATAATTTATGTACAATAACTATTGTTATTTTTGTGTTTCCAAATACTCCAAAACTGATATTGGGGCCAGCCAAAAATGGGCCTCTCAGTATCTTAGGAACATTCTATCAATCCATTGCTCTATTCCTGGTATTTACATCTGCCAAGAAGCCTTTCCAGCCTACCTAGCATTTTTCCTTTGGCTCCAGAACTTCTGGAGCACATATTGCCTGGGATACTTCCTGCTGCCCCACTGCACCTGTATCACAAGCCTCTTCATAGGCTGGACAGAGTTTTCTGCTTCCTTTATCTTCTCCCACTCGGTGTAGCATAGCCTCTCTGTGGATTGACTGGTTTCTTTTTCTTTTTTTAAGTTTCTTTATTATGAGAGAAAGAGAAAATAGAAGTGGGGGAGGGGCAGAGAGAGAGAGGGAGAGACAGAATCCACAGCAGGCTCCACACTGTCAGGACACAGCCCAATGTGGGGCTTGAACTCACCAACCGTGAGATCATGACCTGAGCTGAAGTCAGACACTTAACCAACTAAACCATCCAGGCGCCCCTGGACTGATTGATTTCTGATACATCATCTCTTTCATGGTTTCTGCTCAACATTTCTCCTCTGGAGTATTTTGGGATTATTTTAGTCTCCTTCCTTGTCTCCTGTGGAATACTTATTAGAATAAATTAGACCCCCTCTCTCCCATTCAATCATCATGGCTCCAGGAGTCCTGTGAGTAAGATGAATTAAAACAGATATCTTTGTCTTCCTGGATCCTAAGAAATTTGATTAGCCATTTTTCATATTTCTCTATCCTTTAGGATTAGGCGATATCCCAGACCAATTCTCACCCACTCAGGTTTTCATAAATATTTTACAAACTCCTAAATGCCAGTAAGTTCCTAATTCCCTTGCCATTTATTTCATCCTTCAGCCAGCAAAAGACTGTAACCATCCAGAACTATATGGAGAATAGAGACGAGGGGAGTGAGCATCTTATCAGGACAGACATGTTACCAAAATGGCCTTGCCTTTTTCTGGAGAACCCGGGGATTCCCACTAGACCAAAACTAGGCTTCATGGTGCCTCAAGCAGAAACTCAGTGTTCCTAAAGATATATAAGGTGGATAGATACATATTCCCTGTATTTCTTACCTCTAGCTTACTGCAAAGGGTATTCTAAGGGAAGGCATGTTTGTGACAGAAAAAGAGAGAGAGGGAGGGAAGGAGGAAGGAAGGAAGGAAGGAAAGAAGGAAGGAAGGAAGGAAGGAAGGAAGGAAGGAAAGAAGGAAGGAAGGAAGGAAAGAAGGAAGGGAAGGAAATCATTAATAAGATGGCTATCAAAAAAAAAAAAAAAAAAAAAAAGAATCTCATCCATTTTGCTTTGAAAAATCCAGATAGGCTTGAGAGGAGAGTAGCAAGTTTGAAATTTTCTGAGTTTATACTGAATTCTATTTGAAATGAGAGCTCTGTGTGAGTATGGAAATTTGATCTCAACAATATCAAGAGATAATATATGAACATTCCTCCGACAGTTCCAGATGTACTGTTGTATCAAGAGAAATGCTGCCACTCATCTGAGGTCCTTCTCTTCTGCAAGTTATGTAAAACCTGAACTAATGTCATAACTGAGTTTAAAGCAAAGGATGTTACAACTTATTTTCAACATGGGGAAGATGTTGATCATATTCTCCAGAGCCCATCACGCTCACATTTACTCTTCATTTGGGAGTTGTAATATGACAATCAAATGCCTTGTTGTTTGCCTATTCTTTTACTGCTGGCAGCTTTAATACTTCCTAAAGTGTTGGGCAAACTCTTCCTGAAAGTTTGCTTTGTCTAAGTTCTAGCCTTACAATGCCAGGTCCCGTAGATAGTGGACACCCGCGGGTGCCTTCCTCCCTCCCATTATTTTCATCAATCCCTCAACTTCTGTTAGCACAATGAAGTTATGGGATTCTATTACATGATGCATTCTCAAGCATATAACTTCACTAGCCAACATCGGATCGAAAAATGGCCTTGAATTCATCATGAGTTTGACAAATCTTATATCAAACCATTCACTAATGCATTTGCAATTAATCACACAGTGAGTGCACATTCCTTTTTAAAATATATTACATTTTCTCTTGTGTCTCCTTTTAGAACTTTAAAGGAGTATATTATGTATTTGTGCTTTACGTGTGGTCTGTGCCTTCCTTCATATGTGTCTGTTTGCATACATGTGTCCTTGGGTATTTCTGTGTGTGTTTATATATGTACGTGTGCATATGTATACATATATATTGTCTGCAATATGTCTCACAATACTATGTGAATGTGTGAAGTGTGTATATCCATGCGTATGCGTGCGTTTGTGTGTGTTGTGTGCTCCTGTGGGCTTGCCATGCAGAGTGAGATGCTTGAGTTTCCTTTTCCTTGGAAACCAGAGAGTTTGTCCTATTTTCCTGTCGTTACATAAGCTGGATAAGTCGAAACTCAGTGGGTTTATCAGGAAGAAATGGATTTTGCAATCTCTCACTGTATCTGTTATTTCTTCCTCCCTGGTCAACACACTCTACTGACGTGAGTGTTTGCTGATGAATCATCACTCTGAGAAAAGCAATGACGTCAGGCTGTTTAAATGAAGTAACTGTGAAAGGACTAGTTATCTTTTTTTATTTTGCTTGGGAGTATTGATAAAACGATGTATTCTTATTTTGTTCTCTCAGAGTCTTGGGTGTATTTGGACATGCTGACCAAATTTGTCCATGGAAACTATTAAATTTCATGCATAGCTGAGCTCACACACAACAAAAAGTGGACTTGGCTGTGCTGAGATGGAGGGTAGCAAGGATCCTGGCAGGTTATATGGTCCCCCAGGGCTCAGCAGCTGTCTACCTTGTTTCTTGGTAACAAAATTCAATTTCCACTCTACCCACATGGGCCAGGAGACAGCAGGGATCCACACTGGCTCACAGAATTTTCGCTTCCTCATTTGTGAAACGTGACCAAACATATTAATCTCAGCGACAAGCAGATTAGAATACTGGACAGGACGAACAAATGCAATCATCAGACACAGAACTGCCACAACAGTGCCAGATCGGGATTGGAGGCAGATCGTGGGTTAGGGAGCAAGAATGTAAATAACATAGGGCTTGGAAGATCCTCTCAAGTTTCTAAATAATATCTTGTTTACCCCAATACATCTCCGAAAGTCTTCAGAAGTATTTTTTGCTAGAACACTATCAGTCAACTAGCCTACACAGACAGCTGTAGGGATTCTCTCCTCTGTGGTTTGCAGAGTGAAATTTCGACCTTTGTTTGTCACTTGAGGCTCCCCGTCATTAAACCTCCACTTCTCTCTTTACAATATAATCCCCTGTGCATGCTTTCTCAAGCCCTTTGCAGGATGGCCCCTTGTTTCCTATGCTAACCCACATCATCAAGTACCCCCTGAATCTGCCTTTAGAAAATACTTTGTCGAATTTGTTCTCTGATTTCCTGGCCTGGATATGTGAGGTATCTTTTTTGTTTTGAGGAGAAATTTTCCAGGTGAAATTCTAAAATACATGTTAGAGAAATTAAATAAATAAATAAATAAACAAGAATAAGAATAACCAAGACATTTAGAAAGGAAAGGAAGAAGTGGAGGAGGAGACGAAAAAGGAGAAGAATGGAGAATACGCCCCATCTCCTATTAGATCTTCCTGAGAAGCAAAAGTAATCAAGACAACCTGGTGTTGTAGACAACTGGATCAATGGGACGTGATGTTGAGCCCTGATGAATGACAGAGGTGGTATGACTGATGTGCATGGGAAAGAAAGTCTGTTCAATAAATGGACACGGGGCGATAAAAAAAAAATGCTTATTTATACATGTGCAGGAACAGTGGACTCTCTCATGTCATACAAAAATCAACTCCCCATGAATTAAGGACTTAAATATCAAAATTAAAGACCCAAGTAGAAAATATAAGAGCTATTCAATTTGAAAAAAAAAAAAAAAAAGTCATACAATCCAAGTGTTAGGATCAGGACTAACTTGATCTCTGATATTGCTCTAGAATGTGCAGTTTGGCAGAAACATTTGGGGGAAAATGTTTTGTCATTATCTTAAATGTTAGATGTTGTTCTCATATGCTCTTCCAGAGATTTTACTCTTAGGTACTTTCCCAAGATAGGAGAGAAAACAGATTGACTAAGAAATTTCAGGATCACAGAAGGTGGTAACATTTAACTCCATACCTCAGGGGGGAAGAAAGATAATAATGAAAGCCAGTACAGAAATAAAAACAACTTAAAAGCATCAAGAATAGAACAGCTTTAAATAGAGTCAAAATGGAAGAACATAAGCTTAAGAAAAAATTGTGCAAAAGTAATTGGAAAATTACAAAGAGATCAACATTATTGGAGAGAAAATGAAATCTATGCTAAAAAAAAAAGAACATGGAAATTCTGCATGTTTGTTTTTCTTAAAAATAAAGGATAGCATAAATGAAACAGAATATATTCGAATATATTATGTGAAAATACTTCCCTAAAATACAGAAAATCTGCATGTGAAGTTTTAAAGGCCGCTGTTGTTTATTGTTTGTCGTTTTGTTTTGTTTTGTTTTTCAGAAAACTGATACATACCTCTAAAGCCAAGAAATATCCTGGTAAGTTACTGAACTTGAAAGATTAATCAAACAAAAGAAGTCAGAACTTTGATGTCATTTCTGTGAATGAACTAAATTCACATCACGTCTGTTTAAACTGAGAACCAGAGTTAAAAACAATACGGAAATTATGGTGCAGAAAAGGCATAACCATTATAAACTAACACTATGTGAGACAATATAATTAATAGAAATTAGGACATCAATGTTCTTAATGAGGAAATTAAGAAAAAATGTAATTGTATTGATTTCCTTGTTTTTCAGAAAAAAATTCAGCATACTGATAAAAGTATATACCTCAAGAAATACAGGTTTATGTATATTATTTATGAATACTGTGGTAACCACAAGACCCAAGAGTATATTATAAACTGTGCAGCTTTTCTGAAGGAACTGCATACACACACACACACAATCAGCAGGAGCAACAACAAAGGAAATGGAAATCATAGCAAATCTCATTTTTCTCTCTACCTCCACATATAAATATATGAATTATTTATGAATATATTTCTTACCTTTATACATTTCTTGTGCTAGGACAACATACGTCACAAAGTAGGTACTCACAAAATCAATACTATATTGTAGGATATCAGGATCACCTCAGAGCCATTAAAACTGTTGCCTGCACCCCTTCCTTCCAGGACCTCCCAGCCACACACACCCCTGCCCCCCACATCCCCGGCCACAGGCACTACCCTGGCCTTTTCATTCTCTAAAGTCCTGTAGCCTCTCTTATCTGTGATAGCAGTCTTTGACACAATTCTGGAATCAGAGAGAAGATATAGTTGGGAGGGATCTTCAGGCACAGGAAAATCACTTCACCTCTCTGCTTTCATTTCTTCCTTGTAAAATGCCTTCCTTTGCTTCTTCACCATTTCTAGAGTATGTGTCTTATTTTCCCATCAAATTCTGTGTTCGTGGAACACTTGTGCTCTGGCCTTGAAAATCTTCTCTTTCCTACGAAGTGTGAAGCACTATCTTTTGCACATAGGAAGGGCTCCGTACCCAGCTATGATTGAATAAATAGAGGATTAAATGTTAGATTGCACATATTGGGGCTTTATCCTGTGCTCAAAACTCTGCTGATCACTTCACATGCGTCGCATAATTTAATCTGCTTCGCAAGCCTACTTCTATTTTGTGCTTGTACCAAAACATAAAGAGATTAGTAAATATGCCCAAACCGGGATTTGAACCCAGGTAGTCTGGCTCCTGACTTAATTACTATGCTGCATGGCGGAAACAAAGGGTAGCACGTATTGTACTGAACTCGGCTGACTTGCAGCATGTCTTCAAAGATTTAGAATACGTGGGTCACTTCCTTCAGCAGGTCCAGCTGCACCTGCACCAGGGAACTTCTCACCCTTTCAGCAGGTGGACAGGAAGCCCCAGGGGTAGAGACATGCTCAGTGAAGCGAGTGACCTACAATTTGAGGATGGTGGCAATCCCAGGCACCCCTGTTGCATAACGCTCCTCTGAGAGCCAGGCCCACATGGGACTCACCTAAACAGGCACAAGACACGGCCTTCCTGCCAACCTGCACTTCCTCTGCAGGCAGCTCAAGAGGTGAGTGCTTCCTACTCAGTAGGCACAGGAAAGAGGAAGGAAGAGAGCCTTGGGCAAGTCCCAACTTTGAGGAACTAGACCAAGAGGTAGGTCTGCTCTTACTTGTGTGTGTCCACCTAGTGAATTATGCCACTTGAAATCCCTCAAAGCCTGTGTAGTTCTAAGAGCATCATCATTACAGCTGTAGAAATGTATTTGTGTCTTCCAGAATTTTTAGTGTTATTTTCATCAAAAATAAACCTAACCTTGCTCATTTACCACTGACTCTCCATCAGTGGTCGGCCATGCTGTCACTACCTCCTTTCTGCTCCTATAACGGCCCAAGACACAACATTTACTATATTATGGCACAGTCTTTGTTCTCCAACTGTGTCCCTGGCTAGACTGTGGCCTTCTAGAGCAAGGGAAGAATGTGTTACGCATCTCTGCGTCAGCAGCACCTAGAAAACGAGTGCTTGACACTGAGCAGACAACAATGCATTTGTGAAGCACGTAAAGGAGAAATCAGCAGTCCAGTGAAAAAATAAAGATCTACCCAATGGAATTGAATCAAAAAGAACAGCTGAACTGTCCAATGGGAAAGCTGGTCTCCTAGCCCAAGGCCCAGGGATTTTTCCCAAAGTTGAAGCCCCTGAGTTAGCATATGACTGATTTAAGTGGAATTTGAAGTGCAGGGAGAATGTGGGTTATTCTCTGTGGCGTTCAGGTCAACATCTCCATTTTTAAAAGAATGCCGGCACAACATTTTACATGTGGCACATAAAATGATACCACATACATTTGATGTATTTGCTACATATGCAAAACAAAAACAAACCTTATTATCTTACAGGAATAATTACTTTGACGTTTGGGGACATTTCCTTCCCATTTTTGTTCCCATTCTCACGCAAATGTGTGTAAATAGCTAGATTGCTAGATAAAGATAGTCCCCAAGACATGTTGACTTTTATATCTCCAGACTCTGTTGATAGGGTACCCTACGTAGCAAAAGGGTCTTTTCAGATGTGATTAAGAACCTGATGTGGGAAGATTGTCCTGAACTATATTGGGTGGGCCTCACGTAATCACAAGGCTTCTTAGAAGAGGAAGGCAGGAGGCATGGATTCAGAGGAGGAGACCTAAGGACAGAAGCAGAGGCTAGAGTGCTGCCAGGCACGAAATAAAGAATGAGTGAAACCTCTAGATGCTGGAAAAGGCAAGGAAGAGATCCTCCCCTAGACCGCCAGAAGGAATGCAGCCCTGCTGACCTGTTTGGATTCCTGACCTCCAGAACTGTAACATAATAAATTCATATTGTTTGAAGCCACTAGTTGGTGGCAATTTGTTAGAGCAGAGGGATAAAACTACCAGAAACTATGTTAGTTTCCTAGGGCTGTCCCAACAAATTACCATTAAAACAATGAAATTTGTCCCTTAAAGTTCTAGAGGCTAGAATTCCAAAATGAAATGTTGGTAGAACCACGATCTCCCCAAAGGCTTCAGAGAAGAGTCCGTCCTTGCTTCTGATAGTAGCTGGCAGTCCTTGGCGTGTAGATGCATCACTGCAGTCTCTGGTGTTATCATCACACAGCGGTCTCCCTGTGTGTTTGTGTCTTCACACAGCCTTGTAAGGACACCAGTCATTGGATTTAGGGCCCACCTTAAGCCAGTATGATCTGAACTTGACCAATTCCATCTGCAAAGACCCTATTTTCAAATAAGATCTCATTCTGAGATTCCAGATGAACATGAATTTGGGAGGATACTATTCAGTACAGTATGTATTAGTAGGTAGGTAGGTAGACAGGTAGGTGCGTACGTAGATGATGGATAGACAGATAAACAACCTTTGTCAAAACCGTTTCCATTGTTGTATAATATTTTGTTATATGTTTATGGCAGAATTATGTATTCTTTTCACTGGAAACACATTGTTATACTTACCGAAGCATCGGTTATATCACTAGAAGAACTGCCTTCATTTCTGAGTGCCACATTCTGCACGGGATAATAACAAACCGAAACTCACTTTGGGAAGGGCAAACCAGGACAGATAATGGACTCAAATCATTTCTCATGAAGGTCCATGGAAGGAACTGGAATGATTAATCAAGAGACGAGAAGCTTCAGGACATACATGGAAGATATCTTCAAAGACAGAATGTACAATCACCTTGAAGAGAAATTAATCTTATTGTATTTTTCCCCAACGTGTTGAACTGAGGCAAATGGATCCAAACAATTTCAAAGGGTAAAGTGCTGCAGTGACCTCACCTCTCTGTGTGTCCTTTTCCTCGAAGATCTGGAACCTGATAATCTTCGATCTTAGTAGTGCTCCAAAGTCTTCAAATATTTCCTTAAAATACATTCATCAAAAACCATGGATGGTATGAGATTTGTTTTTAACGCTCAAGAACTCCTAAGGGTCTGAGATTTTGCCCTTCTTGCAAATGAACAAATTATCCTATTATAGTTTCATAGACACGTTGGAAGATAAGAGACTCCTGAGTCAGATGCAAAGGTTGACTTGTTACTCATGGCAATAGCAGTAGCCCATGTCATCGTCCTCTTGACCAGCCTCCAGACCCCAGGTCCCACAGGGTGATGTGGGTGATGTGGGTGATGTGGGTGGTGCCTGCATGTGCAAATGGCTGTTTACAAGAAACCCTGCACTCAGGAAACCCCAATCTTTTATAATGGTCTCTGCAATTCTGCCTGACCTTTGCCCCAGAAAGGTCTATTATTGCTATGGAAACAAGCTTGAAAAAGTCATCCACATCAAAAGTTGTCAGTGTATCATTGCTCACAAGACGTGCAGAAATGCAAGAAACCCATAGGTATTTGTGTCTCAACAAGAGCCACTCCTGCTTCATTCTTATACCATCTTGGTTTCTGCTCAATTTCCCATGAGTTCATCACTACTTCAGCCACTTTGATTCATCTGACCGGCAGGCACTGGGATCAATCAACTCCATTCGGTTTGTCTCATACAAGATTTAGTTAAGACTGGTATAAATAGGAGCCCAAACAACAAGATGAGGTCAACTTGAAGTATTAACTTCACACAGTTGAGAAGCAGAGTATGGATGAAGATAGAGGTGGAGGTGGAGGCTAGAGGCAGATGAGAAAGGATCCTGTTTGCTTCATTCTGCTTCCAGCTTATCTACTGGTGCTAAAGAGCTATCAAAGTATTTAGGAGGAGACTTATGCAGCTGATGTGCATGTGGAGTGATTCTCCAGGGTGGCCAAAGGGCTAACAACTTAGAGAAGATGCAATTGAGAGAGACCTAGTTCTAATGACATTTTAATAAAGCATTTGGTAAACACTGAAGCTTGAAGAGAGTAGACTTTAAACATATATAGGAGGTAAAATTGAGAGAACCTGTAAGAGAAGGGAATAGGAGAGAAAGAAGAGTTCAGCATGACTCTCAGGTTTCTGGCTCGGGGGATAGTGTGGAGGGCATTCCCTAAGATAGGAAAGCATAGGACAGTGGTTTTTAAGGGGATTGACAAGCTCAGAGAAGCATGTGAAATGTAGACATGCACTGGGGTGTCCAGGAGTCATTAAAGTTAAGGATCTTAGGTGGATGGGGGAAAATGGGCTGAAAAAGTCAATTTGAAAGTTATCAGCACATAGGTTTTAACTAAAACCTGAGGGTTGGGATAAGAATTTCTATAGAAAATTTAATTAGAAAGCTCTCAGGAAGAGACCTGGAGAACAGCAAGGTAAAGGGCCTGCACTGGTGGGGGTGGGGAGGAAGGGTGAAGGGTGAAGGGTGAAGTTCTGCCATAGACGCCCTAGTAGAGTGCCAGAAGGAAGGAGTAATCAGCAAAGTGATTAACTATGAAGAGGATGAAAATTTGTTTTGGATTTAGCAAAAATAAGATCATCGAGGACCTGGAGGAGAGTAGCTCCATGGAAAGGTGAGCACAGAGGCTAGTTGTAGTGAGTTGTAAATGTCATCATAGGGCACGTATTGAGTATGTCCTTCAGCCATTAGGCAAATTTCACTATAAAGTGTCAATTCTTCCTAAGAATTGAAAGGAAATCCTTTGTGCTGAGACTTCCCGGGGCCTCTGATCTTAGCAAAGGGAAAGCAGGAGATGTATCATTCATTCGTGTTTTATGTTTGCTTGGCAAGCACGCAGCACATTGAGTGGGAGGCCATACTTTGGGAATCCAGCAGAAGAAGCAGTAAGATGCCTTCTGGCAATGGGGGTGAAAGTGTGGTCAGCCTTTGGTGCAGAGTTTGTCAAACTTTATTAAAGAAAAAAAAGGGAGATGGTCTAGAAGTCTCAATTGGGTCAGACAACGACACACCTTATGTCAATACACACAAGCTGAAATAATGAACAGTTCCACCAAGCTCACATCATCTTGTTTTTAAATGTGTAAGCGCCAGAAAAAGATTTCATAAAAGTGTGTCTGGAGGAAAATAGGAAATGTCACTGCTGCTGAGTTCTATTCAAAATGAGCAGGAGAAAAATACAGACTCAGGTAATTAGGTTTTTAGATCCAGCTCAGACTGTAACATCTGTTACCGTGCTGTCTTCCAAGCCTGATGTATTGATCACATGTTCCATGGTGGGAAGCAGAGGGTCCAGAGCTTTCCCTCATAAGAGCAGGCCAAGAACTTGGGCTTTGAGCTGACCCAACATCGGTTAGTTTGATACCATTTGCAAGTTACTTAACTTCTCTGAGCTTCATGGCTTCCTGTTTGTATTTTTTGCTCATTAGAAGATGTTAGCAGGGCACATGGGTGGCTCTTGATTTCAGCTTGGGTCGTGGAATCGGACTCTTCCCAGGATTGTGGGATCAAGCCCTGCATCAGGCTCCGAACGGAGTGTGGAGCCTGCTTGGGAGTCTTTCTCTCACTCTACCCCCCAACCCCTGCTCACACACACTCTCTCTCTCAAATAAAAGAAAAGATTTTTTTAAAAACTTAGCAACACTATATCAAAAGATTTTTGAGAAGATGAAACTTTCCTTTAAAATATTCAAACAGGGGCGCCTGGGTGGCGCAGTCGGTTAAGCGGCTGGCTTTGGCCCAGGTCATGATCTCACATCCGTGAGTTCAAGCCCCGCGTCTCGGGCTCTGTGCTGACAGTGCAGAGCCTGGAGCCTGTTTCAGATTCTGTGTCTCCCTCTCTCTCTCTGACCCTCCCACATTCATGCTCTGTCTCTCTCTGTCTCAAAAATAAATAAACGTTAAAAAAATTTTTTTTTAAATATATATAAAATAAAATAAAATATTCAAACAAGTCTATGAAATGCTTATAATATTATACAATGAAACTTTCTGGATTCTATTTTTTTTCTTTTCTTTCTCTGCACCCTTTCCCTTCCTCCTCTCTCCCTTCCTTCCTTCCCTGCCTTCCTCCCCAGTGAATATCTGCTCCTTCAGGTAAATACCTGTCAAGAATCTTGGTGCCATCTTCTCAGAAATTTATATTATTACCTGGAGAGCATATCCTCCAGAGAATGGGTGTGAATTTGGAAGTGCCCCCAGAAGCAGGAAGGCTCTCAAATGCCCTGGAATTCTCCCAAGCAGATTGACCCTTACTGGGACATGATTTCAACAACAAAACTTTTCCAAGCTTTACAACGACTCAGCTCCTGTGAGGGCCATATGCAGTTTTCCATCTCATTAACAAAAACCTATTTCTCATAAACCTTTAAAGAAAGAACAGCTCTTTCCCAAGAAAACAAACTCTTCTCACCTCAGTCTCTGAAATTGGATCGACTATCACCATGCAAACTGCAAACACTATTTTCCAGTGCAAATGACCCCCATCCTGCAGTCTTGGTGGGCTGGGAAGTATCTCCTTTTGATATTCCAGCTATCTGGTATTTTCTTGGCGTCAAGGAAAACTGTAATTTGGAGAGTCACAGCTATTCCATTTTCAGAGGCGAGAATGTGGAATTTTTTATCCCAAAATTTTAGGGGAAGGAAAACGAAACCGATGTCTGGCAAAGGAATGTGTATTTCAAAGTCTCTTCATTACACTCAGCAGGACCTTTCAATTCCTTGATGGGGACAGGGAGTCTATTCCCATAGTCTACACTAAGGTCTGAAATAATGTTTACTGATATCCAAATGTGTGGCCGATTAGAAGTCAACAAGAAAAAAAATTGAAGTGGAATGAGAAATTACGGGCATACAGTATATCTAAAAGAAATGTTGGCTAATATTTGAAAAGGATAGTGAAATCTAAGTATGGCAAACATAAGAAATTAAAAGCCACGGCAGTTAATGAACATTCTGTGCCGAAGCACAGGCCAGGCATATGCCAGTCCCCCCAAGATCACCCCTCTGATGCTGTTCATCACATTGAGGGTTGTTTCATGCAAACACTGAGAAAAGACAAATGTGTACCTAAGGCAACCACTACCTTATCAAGACATAGAACATGTGCATCATTCCAGAAGTTCCCTCATTCCTCTGGCCCTGATGTCCATCTTGATAGGTTACTTTTTGCTGGTTTCAGACTTCCAAGTAGAAGGAATCATGCAGGATGTATTTCTTCATGCCTGGCGTCTTCCATGCAACATCATGTTTGTCATCCCAATCATTTGGTGGGTATCACGTTTCCATTCTTTTTATTACTAGATAAGTATTCCACTGTGTGAATATGCCAGTTTGTTTATCCATTTACCTATGGATGACCATGTCTATGCAAGTCTGTTCATGAGCACTTGTTTGTCTTGGTAAATATCTAGGATTGAGACTACTGGCTTTTCTATGGTTAGTGTATATTTAACTTTTAAGAAACCACCCGTTTCCAGAGTGATGATACCATTTTACATACCTACCAGCAATATGCTAAAGTTCTCATTTATTTTTCTGTTGTTGTTTTCTGTGGGGTTTTTTTTGTTTGGGTTTTAGGGTTTTTGTTTGTTTGCTTGGTCGGTTGGTTGTTCTTTGGGGTATTTTAGAGAGACCGAGAGGGGCAGAGGGAGAGGGGCAGAGAGAATCCCAAGCAGGCTCCAAGCCCAGCACAGAGCCTGATGCAGAGCTCAGTCCTACAAACCGTGAGCTCACGACCTGAAATCAAGAATTGGACGTGTAACTGACCGAGCTAGCTAAGCACCCTTAAAAGTTAGTTCTAAATTCTTTACATCTTCACCCACACTTAGCACTGTCTTTTTATGATTTAGCCATTGCAGTGTGTGTGAAGTGATATTCTCACTGTGGTTTTAATCTGCATTTGCTTTATGACTAATGAACAATTCATAAAGCAGGCATCTGCAAGGGAGGTCTATGGGCAGGACCAGCTGCATAGAATACAGGGAATAAAAACACAGGGACATTTGCATAAAAGTTAAGAAAAATTCCAAGATGACAGCAGCAAAACATGAAACCAAGCAAGAAGCCTTTCTAAGTGCAGGACCCCGTGGATTGCGAAGGGCACATGAACTTAAACCTGGCCTTGCTTGTGGGCCACATCCAGTCCAACACCTGCTTTAGTATGGCTCATGAGTCAAGAATGGTTTTTATATTTTTTAATAGTTAAAAATGAAAAATTCATATTTCACGATACTTGACAATTATAAGAAATTCAAATTTCAGCATCCATAAATAGAGATATATTATAACACAGCCATGTTCATTTGTTTATGTATTATCGATAGCTAGACAATGACAGTGTTAGGAGTTGCAACAGAAACTGTATGGCCCATAAAGTATAAAATATTTACTGTCTGGTGCTTTACAGAGGGAGTGCCAACTCTTCATATGTTCATCTAGCCATTTGTATATTTTTTTGAAGTGTCCATTCAAGTCTTTTGTCCATGTTTAATTGCAGTGTTTTTTTTCTTTAATATATTATATATTATAATATATATATTATATATATATTTTTTATTATATATATATATTTTATTATATATATTTTTTTTTCTTTATATATTATAGATAAGGTTCCTTCGTCAGATGTATGTGTGAAAGATATTTCCTTCACATCTCTGACTTGACTTTGTATTTTGTTAAAAATGCTTCAGAGAGCTGGAGGTTTCAATTTTGATGAAGTCTAATTTATCGATGTTTGTTCTTTTATGATCAGTGCTTTTTGTGTTTTAAGAAATCTTTGCCTCAAAGTTGCTAAGAAATTTTTCCTGATTTCTTTCTGGAAAATCCATACTTTTGTATTTTATACTTAGGTCTATGATCCATTTTTAATTATTATTTTGGGAGGCATGCTGAAAGTTAGAGATCAAGCTTCATTTTTTTTCCCACATGAATATCCAGTTGGTTCTGAACTTATTGTTGTTTTTTTTTAAGTTGCTTTCCCCATTGAATCAGAACTCTGTTAAAAATCAATTGACCATGACTGAAATTAACAACTCAGGCAAGAACAGATGTTGGCAAGGATGCAGAGAAAGAGGAATGCTTTTACACTGCTGATGGGAATGAAAACTGGTGCAGCCACTCCGGGAAATAGTATGGAGGTTCCTCAAAAAGTTAAAAATAGAACTACCCTATGTCCCAACAATGACACTACTAAGTATTTATCCAAGGGATATAGGTATGCTGTTTCAAAGGGTCACATGCACCTCAATGTTTATAGCAGTGCTATTGACAATAGCCAAAGTATGGAAAGAGCCCAAATGTCCATTGACAGATGAAGGGATAAAGAAGATGTGGTATATGTATGTACAAATGGAGTATTACTTGGCAATCAAAAAGAATGAAATCTTGCCATTTGCAAAAATGTGGATGGAACTAGAGGGTGTTATGCTAAGTAAAACAAGTCAGTCAGAGAAAGACAAATATCATGATTTCACTCATATGTGGAATTTAAACAGATGAACATAAGGGAAGAGAAGCAAAAATAATATAGAAACAGGGAGGGGGACAAAACATAAGAGACTCTTAAATACAGAGAACAAAGAGGATTGCTGGAGGGGCTATGAGGGGGAGATGGGCTTAATGGGCAAGGGACATTAAGGAAGACACTTGTTTGGATGAGTACTGGGTGTTATATACAGGGGATGAATCACTGGAATCTACTCCTGAAACATTATTGCACTATATGCTAACTTGGATATAAATTAGAAGAGAGAAAGAAAGAAAGAAAGAAAGAAAGAAAGAAAGAAAGAAAGGAAGGAAGAAAGAAAGAAAGAAAGAAAGAAAGAAAGAAAGAAAGAAAAGAGAAAGAAAAGAAAAGAAAAGAAAAGAAAAGAAAAGAAAAAAGAAAAAAGAGAGAGGGAGGGAGGAAGGAAGATGGGCACTGGATGGCTCAGTCAGTTAAGTATCTGACTTCAGCTCAAGTCATGATCTCCTGGTTTTCGAGTTCAATCCCAGTGTTGGGCTCTGTGCTGACAGCACAGAGCCTAGAGCCTGCTTGGGATTCTGTGCCTCCCCCTCTCTCTGCCCCTCCCCTGCTTGTGCTCTGTCTCTTTCCCTCTCAAAAATAAATAAACATTAAAAAAATAATTTAAAAAAAGAAGAAAGGAAGGAAGGAAGGAAGGAAGGAGAAAAGAAGAAAGAAAATCAATTGACGATATCTTTTTGGATCTTTTAACTGGATCCTATTCTTTCCAGAATAGCCAATTTCAAGAGAGTCCCACTGGCCCAACATGGACCAATTTGTACACCAAATTAATAACAGACATAACAGATTTAACACATCAAAACGTATGAAAAAAATTCATATGCTTATATCATGCAAAAATAAACACGCATGCATACACACAGAGCAATTCCAGTTATACAAGAAGCAGTCTATCTTACAGGAACAAAAAGCAGATCCGTGGTTAATGGGGGGGCTGGGACGAAGACAGACTCAGACTGCAGTGAAACTCCCCACAGTGATGGAGGCACTCCCCATCTTGAGCGTGGCAGTGGCTTCACACATGCGCAATTTCCAAAACTCCACAAACTGCTCACTTTAAACGGATGCAGTTTGTTTTACATAAGTTATTCCTCAATAAATTGAGAAGGAAAAAGTTTCAACTAGGTAAATTTAGTTGAGAGGATTTGTCTGAGTTTCTGTATACCTAGTGATTGTCTGTTCTATCAATTAGTGAGAGGAGAATGTTGAAGTCTAAAACTATAATTGTGAATGTGTCCGTTTCTCATTTTAATTTTATAACTTTTGCAGTCAGGAATTTTGAAACTATTTTTAGATTCATACATATTTATGATTGCTATTCCCTCCAAACGAATGGCTGTTTGTATTATTGTGATATGCCTTCTTTATTTTTTAATGCTGACTTGAAGTCTATTTAGTTTCTTAAAAATATAACCATTTTTCTAATGCTTATTTTTATGGGATTATCTTTTGCATCCTCTTACTATTAGTTTTTTCCTCAACTTGAAAATACATTTCCTGATCACATATAGTTGAGTATTTCTTTTTTTTCAATCCATTCTGGCATTCTCCTTTGTCTTTTTTGTAAGAGCCTTATAAGAGTCTTGGTATCCACATTTTACCTGTGTATTGGTCTTCCTTCCCACTGTGAATTTTTTTTTCTTTTTAGTATTCCATTTGATTTTCTCCATTGGCTTCTCAACTATCCTAGTCATGCCCCAGGGCTAACAGTGTACATCGTTAACAATATGGACATAGAATCCATATGGTACTACTACATAAGTGCTTCACACTTATGCTTGGCATTTCACACATTCAGTTTCCCAACTCCCACTTCTTTGTAAGTTTATTTATTTATTTTTGAGAGGGAGAGAGAGAGCGAGAGAGAGAGAGAGAGAGAGAGTGTGTGTGTGTGTTTGAGCAGGGGAGGGGCAGAGAAAGAGGGAAAGAGAGAGAATCCCAAGCAAGCTCTAGGTGGAGCCCTACGTTGGGCTCAAACTCACAAACTGTGAGATCATGACCTGAGCCGAAGTTAAGAGCTAGATGCTTAACCAACTGAGCCACCCAGGTGCCTCCCCAATTCTTACTTCTAACTTCATGTCTAATGCTTCCCATTCGTAGTTCCTAGCCCCACCTCACAAATGTAATCACTTTAGAAAAAATATATAATTCCATTTACCATCACACCCTTTTTCTTATAGTGCATTAAACCAGTAGTTGTCTTTTATGGAAATTATTGGAACAATAAAACATAGCATTACAAATATAGATAGAGATAGAGATAATCTCCATTTAATTACCATGTGCTGTGCTCTTTATTTCTTCCTATAGATCCCAGTTGCATCTGGGATCATTTTGCTTTGATCTCAAGAATTATTTTTTAAGTTTATTTATTTATTCTGAGAGAGAAAGAGAGAGAGAGAGCATGGAAAAGGGAGAGAGAGAGAATCCCAAGCAGGCTCTGTGCAGACAGCCCCAATGCAAGGCTGAAACTCATGAACTGTGAGATCATGACCTGAGCCAAAATCAAAAGTCAGACACTCAACCAATTGACTGAATCATCCAAGCGCCCCAAGAATTTTTTTAAATTTGTTGAAGTATATTGGACACAGAATATTACATTACTTTCAGGTGTACAGCATAGAAATTCGGCTGAAGATTGTATTTGAACATTTATTGTACTGAGATTCTGCTGGCTAAAGCATTCAGCTTCCAATCTACTGAAAGTGAGTTTTCACTCTTGTTTTTAAAGGCTATTTTTGCTCATTATTGGGTTCTGGATTAACAGGTTTTGGTTTTGCTTTAAGCAATTTAAAGCTGTCATTCCACAGTCTTCTGGATTCCATTCTTTGCTTTGCATGAGAAGTTAACTGTCATTTATATATTGTTGCTCTGTATGTAATGTGTCTTCTTTCCTGTACTTGACTTCAAGATTTTTCCTTTATCTATTATCAGTTTAACTGATGTACTGATGTCTGATTTCTTTTGTATTTTTTTCCCTGCTTTGAATTCACTGTGATTCATGGATCTATGTGCTAAAACTTTTAAGCAAATTGGGGAAATTTTTAGTCATTGTTTCTTCCAATATTTTTTTTTCTGCCCTATTCATATAGCAGGCTCTCAGCTATCAGCGCAGAGCCCACTTTGGATCCTCTGTCCTACTGTCTCTGCTCCTCCCTTACTTGCTCTCCCTCAAAAATAAATAAACATTAAAAAATGAAAAAAAGAATCTATTTTCCTTTTTTTTGGCATATTACATGATTTCTTTTTTTGTAAATGGTTATTTATTTATTTAGAGAGCGAGAGAAAGAGGGGGAGGACTAGCAGGGGAGGGGCAGAGAAAGAGGGGGAGAGAGAGAGAATCCCAAGCAGGCTCCACACTCAGGGCAAAGCCCAACTCTGGACTCGGTCTCATCACTGTGAGATCATGACCTGAGCTAAAATCAAGAGTTGGACACTTAACTGACTGAGCCACCCAGGTGACCCTCAAACTTTTTATAATAGCTGTTTTAAATACAACATATTAAATCCAACATCTAGAGCATTTCAAGGTTGAATTTTTTTCATGATCGTCTATCAAAATCTCCTATTTCTTTGCATTCCTGATAATTCTTGATTGTCTACTGGATTTTGTTGACAATATGTACTACAGATTCTGGATTCTGTTATTATGTCCGTTAAATGTTGAATTTTATTCTACTAGGTAGTTCAAGCACTGGCTAATTAGACTGAACTTGGCTAGACTTGGTTTTAGGTCTTGTTAGGCCAGACCTGTGGAACACTCAAGCTGATGCCTGACTTCTTCTAACTTGGCAGGACTTAACTTTCAAACTCTGTATTGCCTGTAAATCTCATCAAGGGCTCATTTTAGTTTTGTTGAAGGTGGGTCTAAAATAGACTTTTCTCTATTGCTCCGAAGACACGGCCTTTATGGTGCCTCAGCTAGATGCGTGCAGTGTTCATGAGCTGTTAATGATTTTATCCATTCCGGCTAGACCAAAATATCACTGTCCCTCATCCCTTCCACACCACTAGGCTGTTTGTTTAATCCTCAGATCCGTAGCTGCCACTCTCAAGTAAATGTCACAACATCCCACATGCATGTGCAGCCTCACTCTCAGCTAAGGACTTTGAAGAACTGCCCCCTACACACAAGCTTCTGGCTCAGCCCTCCATTCTACCACCCCCTCTTCTCCAGTGCTCTGCCCCAGAATTAACAGCCATTTCCATTGTCCTGAACTCAGATCTCTACTTCGTCAGATCAGTGGGCCCACCAGGCTCTGCTTGCAGATGTCTCATTGGCAGAGAGCCAGGGCAATCACGGGGTTCACCTCTTGAGTTTCCCTTTTCTTGTGGACTGGGGTCTTGCACTGCCTGTTGATCAATACCAAAAAGAATTGCTTTATCTGTTTCGTTCAGTGTTATGGTTGCTGATATTGGGAGGGATAGACCAGGAGACCGGGACTAGTTACTCCATCATAATCAGAAGGATAAATCTTATACAATTGCTTTTATGACTCTATCATATGGATATATAACTTAATTTTAGGTTTCTGGCTTCTAGAAATGTACACAGGCAAAACAGGCAGATAATATTAGCTAAAAGTCCTTTAAAAAGTTCTACACCAATTAATATTTTATTCTAATGGATTAAAGTTTTAATATGAAGGCTTTCACAATAAGGATGATATTTAACCTTCATTATTTATTGGAAGTATTTTTTCAGGAGGATCATACATTAGTGATGGGAAAAATTAGTAACTGCATAGTCCTGGGGCCATTACCAAGGATCTCTGGAGTCTAGTTTGCTGTCAGTTCTCTATCTTTACCTCCACCTCTCTCCAGCCACTAGAATTGGCTCAGTCTTGATGGAGGCAGGTGCTGTTTAATTTCACCGTACTTACTCTCCTGCAAAGCAGGTGGTGTGCATCTTTCTTGAAGCTCAGGGATGAGAGAGTTAAGGTTAAGTAAGAGAGGGCCTCAGTGCCTCAATCAGTCGTCACACTCTCATATAGTTGGAAAAGATTATCAGCAGAGTTTCTATTTGATGTACCAAATACTAGGTTAGGAGAAAATACTCAGAAATTTTTTTTTTTTTTTTTTTTTTTGCCAAAGGAAGGATGAGAGGGAAGAAGGAAGGAAAAGGAAAGAAAAATGGGTCCCTGTTCTGAAAGGTATTACTGTGGGATGATTTCAGAAGACCTGAACTGTGCTGCCATATGATTGGATTGGTTCTGGAGATGTGTAAAATGAAGTACTATACTAAGGAGGCTTGAAAAAAGCTACCGACTTCCCTATGAAAGAGGAGGCAGAGATAAAATAATATTGAAGGAGGGATAAAAGCAGTAGGTACAAATTTCACAGTCAAAATTTCTCACTAATAAAAATACCCCTTGCTTTATTTCTCTATAATGAAATTTACTGTATGGAAGGAACCACCATTCCATTTTGGTAGAAGAAAACTTAATCTTATCAATTCAAGAAACATTCAGTCACTTCTGGCTTAATACTGAGTCTCTTGAGAAACCACTAAGTCAATTCAGTATTTTATTTCTCTCCTTCTCCTTTCCTGAAGGTCTGTCTCAAGATGATGTCATTCTTAGGAGCTGCTTTTTTATCTGTTTGCCTGCATTTGAGTAGGGGGCTTATGTTTACTATCCAAGAATTGTGGGGTGGACAACTGGCCCATAGTTATCAGCACACATCTGTGTTGTCATCTAAGATGAAGATCATTCTTCGCCATCCCTGCATGGCTGACAGAAAGTTCTAATATCCGTTTGTTAACTGGTCACTATGCTCATACAGCTCATTCTGTATGCTCCTTTACCCTACCCCAAAGCCTGTCCCGGTCGACTGGCTTACACTGAAACATTTCCGTTCCCTTCCCAGAGAACATGCATAATAAAAGTTGGACATCTGCCTTCCCCAGACAGATCGTATGATGTGTGGCTGCCTTTGGGCCCATTCTGAAGTAGTGAAGTGGAGTGACAAAAAGTACAGACATTGGAGTCGTTCTTTCTGAGTGTGATTCCAGCCCACCAAGGACCAACAGTATAGCCTCAGGCACCTAACCTGTCCATGCTTCATGTCCCTCACTGATGAAATGATTATAGTAGTATTCTTTACTTCTCAGAATTGTTCTGAGAATGAACAATGGTGATATATCCAATGTGCTTAGGAACTAGTACAGGGTGAGCATTACATAAATGTTATCTATCTGTCATCGTCATCAGCCTAGACTTTTCACTCAGCAGTTTCTACTCAAGCACCAGGTTGAACGTGTTTCTTCAATTATAAGGCTTGCAGTCTCACCACAATACCTCAGGGGAAATTACAAATAACTAAAAATAGAAACTAGGCAATGTCTCTGTTCCTGGGTTTGTAGCAGAGACCTTTTCAAGGTTTACAGACTTTAACTTCAAATCTGCCTTTTCTCACCAACTATATTCCTTTAGAGTTAGGAAACTTTTCTTGCAATATTTGACATTTTATTCTTCTCTCTAAATGTGGGATAAACACATTCTGCACCCTAGAGCACTTAACCTTTGCCACTCCAATCAAAAACAAAAACAAAATCCACTTTCCTTTTCAAAAAAGGCTCATACTTAGGAGCTTTTATTTTAAAGATACGAATTTGCTGTAGAATTCAAAGCTTACTTTTGTCAGTCAAGGTTGAATATCAACTATTTACTTCTCTTTGAAAACCTGCTGTACAAGTCTATGCTGAGACAAAGAATGCTAGTGATCAAGGAGCCATAATATTCAGTATAAAGAAAATTTTTTTTAA
The DNA here is from genome assembly GCF_046562875.1 of Panthera onca. Lineage (NCBI taxonomy): Eukaryota > Metazoa > Chordata > Mammalia > Carnivora > Felidae > Panthera > Panthera onca. Next base: position 12,829,329 of record NC_138341.1, on the reverse strand, counting down.
ATTTTTTTAAAGTTTATTTATTTACTTTGGCGGGAGGGGCAGAGAGAGAGGGAGGGGGAGAGAGAGAGAGAGAGAGAGAGAGAGAGAGAGAGAGAATCCCAAGCAGGGTCCACACTGTCAACACAGAGCCCAACTTGGGGCTTGAAATCATGAACCATGAAATCATGACCCAAGCCAAAACTGAGTTGAATGCTTAACCGACCAAGCCACCTGGACTCCCCTAAAGAAAAGGTTTTTAAAAGGCCATCTGAATATTTTTTACTTGCTCCCTCCAGACCCACCTTCTAAATTTCTCTGCCCTGCTCTTTGTCTCAGGATGCTGAGTTTCATGAACTCTATCAACCGGGTCCACGTCCCCTCTGGCTTCCAGGTGGGTTTGGCCAATGGAAAAGACTGACAGGCATTGTTCCTGATTTCCTTCCTGTTTGCTCTCTGCAAGTGAGCTGGGACTCTGCTAAAGTCAACTCCTCTTCCACCACTACGGGTACTCTCTTTCCCAGGCCTGGTATCTTCTCCTTCCCCTTCCCTTTTTGGGGTTTGAGTTGCAAATTACTGTCCAATGCTTCAAATTCCTAAACACCTCACTGCTTCCATTGGTTTCCTCTTAACCTCCCGCTGTGTTGTCAGCAGACCTTTTATTAAATACTTCTCAATTATCCCATTCAAGTGGGCCCTTTGTTTCCCATCAGGATATTGAGTGATCCAAAACGAAGTGGAAACTCCAGGAAACAAACAAACAAAAACAAATTGACCAAGAAGGGAAACATGATCACAATGTTGCATTTATTGTTCCAAAAAACAATATTCAGATATTCATATTTTAAAATTTAAAAATTAGTCTTTAAGTGATTTCACTAAAGACTTCATGGTCTTCATGGTAGCAGAATGAAGGGTAATATAATCAACTGTGAAAATTCACTTGATACTGAGAGGAAAAAGGTGAAGGAAGGTGAACTGCTAACATCCAATCATAATAAGTAAAGGAGGGGTAGGTAAATAGACTAGAAGTGTGTACATACATTATTTACACTTATAAAGGTAACTAAAGATAGTGGAGGGGGCACCTGGGTGGCTCAGTCAGTTGATCCTCTGACTCTTGATTTTGGCTCAGGTCATGATCTCACAGTTCATGAGATTGAGCCCCACATAGGGCTAGGCTCTGTGCTGACAGCATGGAGCCTGCTTTGATTCTCTCTCTCCCTCTCTCTCTGCCCCTCCCCTGCTCATGACTTCTCTCTCCCCCCCTCTCTCTCTTTCTCTCTCTCCCTCTCTCTCAAAATAAATAAATTAATTAAAAATAAATAAAAACAGAAATAGTGGAATAACGCTCTTTTGTGGTGGGAAGAGGGTTCGGTCAGTGAGCTAAGTCAGTCTCCCATAGCAGGAAATCAATAGCTTACATTTAAATTTGACAAATGAAGAAAGAGACGTTTGACTCCATTATTTAGACTTGTGGAAATAATGACCAGAATAATGACAAAAGGAAACAGTATGCAGTAGCCGCTTTAGAGGGCAAGTTTGTGGGCAGAGAAGAAAATGGGGTGGAAGGGAGATTATGGCTTTCATCCAAGCTCCTCTCCACTACTAGGACATGGTTTGGAAAAATGTGTGCATGTCTTAATTTGTTTCTAAAATATTAACAGCCCCAAGGGGGTTGTGAGGACCAGACTTGGGAGGCTCCCACTGGTCTTTGGTCAGTGTTTTGAAACAAGTATGTGAGTCAGGCAGAGCAGAGGGAGGAGGAGAGTGCCCGTCAGACAGCTCCTCTTTCCAGTTCCTGGGGAAGGAAGGTGGTTTTTCTTACATCCCGAGAAGGCTTGTCCCTGTGGCTCCAAGTTTGCTCCCTTGCCCTGTGCTCGAGTCCCAGACCTGGACAGGGGTCTTTACTCTATGAAGCTATCTTTTCTCAGGAAAAGTGGAGAGAGTGAGACTGTTCCGTGTCATGCCAGATGCCGGATGCCAGGACCTGGGTCACACACATCTCTTTTGCTCTGATGTAAAGACATCATTTGTTTTGTCATTTTTATACATGAGAGAAATTTGCTTCTTTGTCGGCCCCCCTTTTCCAATCTCTTTATGGCAGCTGTTGTTTCAAAACCCAGTTAGCATTGTTTAAAGTATGTAGGCATCTTGTAAGCAAACTTTGTAGGTCCTCCTTCTTTCTCTCATGACCTTTGAGACTGGCTTCTGGAGAACAAAGAAACAGGGACCCTTAGGTCACCAGTCAGGCTTGGGATGAGAATATGAGTCTCAAATGAAGTGTGAATAGGGACACAGGCTGCTGTGATTTCAGAACATCATGAGAGTCTGGAGCCTGCTGGTTCTATTTTCGTTTTTAATTTTTTCATGTTTTTTAATTTATTTTGAGAGGGGTGGGGAAAGAGAGAGAGCAGGGGAAAGGCAGAAAGACAGGGAGAGAAAGAATCCCAAACATGCTCTGTCTGTCAGTGGGGCTCGATCTCACAAACCATGAGATCATGATCTGAGCCAAAATCAAGAGTCTGAGGCTTAACCCACTTGAGCCACTCAGGTCCCCTGGAGCCTGCTGGTTTTAGCTTGAACCTTCCCTCTGTGAATGGGGGAAGGCTTCCATGTTAGGACACAGGTATATCAGTGACAGCCAGAGCCAACCATGCAGGAAGCTTTTCATTCCCCAGTAAGAAACAGCCCGTGCTCCTTAGCACATCATGCGGCGTCATCAGTAATATGCCCCTGGCCCCTATTCCCCCTCCCTGATTGTGCATTTAGCTCCCCACTTACAGAATATGCAGCCCTTGTTTCTAGCACATGCCCCATGCTCTCTCCAGTCCACCACTGAGCCCAAGTCATGTTTTTTTTTCTGCAACATCTTCAGCAGAAACACATCCTCCTTGTTCCTTCAAGTCTCATCCAAGAGGCCACTTTCCCAGTGCATTTTACAGCAGGGAGACCGGGGGTTAGTAAAGGGAAAAAAGTTACTCAAGGTTACAAAAGTATTTAGCAGAATTGCCGAAAACAAGACTCTACTCTTCCTGTCGAACTCCTTCCACCAAACTACTTTGATGAACATATTTGTGTCTATATTCTTGTGTCAATAATTACAATTTTTGATTGTTGAGTGAAGCAATCCTCCCTGAGATCTTGGGTTATTCTCCATATGTAAACCTCCCAGACCCTGGGGTGATTCTCTCCTGGTCTCAAGCCCTCTCTATGCCATCCTCTAGATGTTTTATGCTCCTTTACTCTCACAAAGACTCCTACTTTGCTTCTTTTCCCCAGTGTTCATGGATTTCTTGCCTATGGTTCAGCCCAGGACTTATTTTCATCCATCCTCTTCAAAGCAGGGAATACATGAAACTTTTCAGAGCACCTAGAAGCCAAGAACATGAAGTAAGTCACTCATTCACAAAGAAGTGTTGGCATCTAACAGAATTAATCTCAGCATCACACCCCAGTCCTACTAAGCCACGTGAATGCTCGCAAAGCACAGAATTGGTGATAGATGAGGTCCCAACAGCAGCATCTCAGGCATCAGCAAGCCAGTGGGTAAAGTATTTCTGCAGGCTGCTTATCACCCTCAGAACCACAGTCTCAGAGACCATCAGAAAATGGCAAGGCCATCAAAGGTCTACAGGCACCATCACTTTATGTGCATTTGGGAGGATTGGATCCAATGAAGGGCAATCAAAAGCAAGGCAGCTGCATGTTAGCAGGGAAGTGAGAAACAGAGCATAGGTCCCTGAATATAGGAATCCAGAACCCTCTTTGTAATTTCATTCTTACCCACATTACATCTTACATGCTTATAATTTTGGACTATGTTAAAATGTACTCCAAGTTCCTCTTCTTGGGTACGGTCATGGCCCTCATATGACCTCAACTATATGCAGAAGAAGAGAATATCTATAAGTTTCCATTACTCTTTGGGGGAAAAAGACTAACTTTCCTCCACTGAAGGACATATAGAGACCATATGTTATTTGCACACAGGTCCTTCTTCACTCAAACACCCTAGACCTGTTCTGAGAACAGATATACCTTCAGCATCCTGGCATTACATTGTATGATCACCTAAACTCATTCCAGCACCACAGGAGGGAGTGGGGCAGGAAATTTTGGGTGTGGAGTGATGAGCCTGGGAACCAGGGCTTAGAATTCTATTCTTGGTTTTATCTCTAACTCTCAGTGTGGCTTTGGGCAAGACTGTTTCCTTCCTTTCTGAATGGATTCATTTGTGCAATGGCAATAAAATCCTTTACTAATTGGATACAAAAGACTGAATTGGATGATATCTTGTCCTGGTGATGTTTCACTTTCTATAGGCCTGGATACTTGATTCTATGTATGCTTTGGAAAATATAGAGAATAGGTTTGCTGATGCAGTCCCCACATTGGGACCTCTTGATCTGGGCCCACTGAAGTCATTTCTGTGTCCTCTTCACCCTAGCATGCTCTGCAGATATCCCTTCCCTGCTTTCCTCCACACTCCCACCAGAAACTTGCAAGTGATGAGGACAGACATGCTCCTCCCCTGATTGGACAGACCAAGTCGCATCAGGGAGAATCACCAAGTCTTCAGTCATAACTAGACATAGGTGACCAGCTCTCCCCTATTTTTCGTGAACCTTCTCAATTCTAAAATTGAAACTGTGTCTCCTGGAAACATTCTCAGTGTCAGGCAAACCAGGATGGTTGGTCACCTAATGGGAAGGGAGACAAGGCGGCTGCATTGTCCTGCTTCTAAGCCTGCAGCATGTAGAAGAAGCTAGTGTTTTCTGTGCTAGATTTGGTGGTGGAAAAAAGAGGAAATGTGGGAAATTGGCTAGTCTATGCAATCAGCAATGGGTCCATTACTGGATAGAATATAGCCAAGTATAGAGGGAGTGGGGGTGTGATGGCATATGCTGGGTAAGGTACAGAGGTTGGATCTTGTGCTATAGGCACAGGAGAGTATTTGTAGGTGTATTTCTGTGTTTTGTAGTGATATGCATATCAGAGCTATGCTAGAGGAGTATTCATCCAACATTTAGTACAGAATGGATTGGAGTAGGCGAGACTGGAGATAAAGATGGGATTTCAGAGGACAGAGAGAAGATTTGAGGCCACAACGTCACACAGAAGTTCATTGTGGAGTCAGAAATAGGACTTACGGGTCAATAAATATCCTGGAATCTCACCAAGGAATTAGCAGGTGATGGTAGTGAAGGGATAGTGTTGGTTGTAATGGGAGCCAGGAAGGTGGGGGGGGGGGGGGCAGGGACCAGAGTATGAGATCAGTTAGAAGCGGTCCCTCCTCAGTGACTTGTCCACACCTTCTCTTCCTTTCCCTCCTCTTCCTCCTCCCCCTCTCCTCCTCTTCTTCCTCCTATTTCCTCTTCCACGTCCTCTCCTTTATCACAACCACCTCCCCATGGTCTTCTCAGATCTGCCTTCCTGCCTTCGGTCTTGCTCAATGCTCTCACATGTCTCCCACATCTGTCTTCTATCATCATCCTATTATCCCTTGATCACAGGGCTATGAACCAATCACAATTCAGTATGAAGGTCAAACCCTCATTCCTGCTCCTCAGGATTCCTACATTGCGCCTTAACTCTCACCAAAGGAAATGGTGTCTTTAGGAGAGGAATATCAGAGTTGCTAAAGCAAGTTGAGAAACACCAGCTAAGGCCTGCATCTCCCTCATGCCAGTGACCCCAGGACAAATGGGAAGTGGGTAGAGGCCTTCCAACTCACTGCCGCGATCTGCTTCTCATGCTCTTGGCCAGCTCAGGTCGTTGCTGCTGTGTTTGCTCTCTGATGCTATCAAACAGCTAGTTTTTGTTATAGTCTCAGAATTTTTTTCCAAATGGATTGATCTGGCAAAAGATTTTCTATCTGAACAGGAAGCTGAAGCCTTGAGATGCATTTTAAATTCATTATTTCGAGCCACTTTAACTTAATACTTTTAAGCATCTTAATAAATGTTATTGTCTGCTATCTAGGAATATTGTGCTAAATTTTGCTCCTAATAGCATTAATTAGAATACTTCTTTTCTGACCTCAAAATCATTATCCTTTTTTTAAAAAAAAATGGTTTCTTTCATGAAAAGTATGTTTTAATTTATTAGTGCCTATTAAATTAGATTGAATAGATTACCTAGAAGTGACTTGTAGTGTGGCTTGTTTTTAAATGCTAGGGAATGGTCCATGATTTGTTACAAAGAACTAACGTGCAGAACTTGGTAAAATTATGAAAAAGTTTTGCTCTCTAATCCATCTCTCGTATGCCATTTTATTCCGTTCTCTCATTTTTGCCATGAAGAAACAAACAAGCAAACTGTAATATCTTGCTTCTCACTGAGAGAACGCTTATGCCTCTATTACACTGTTATTATTATTATTATTCCATATTATACTATTAATATAATGTGCCTGAACCCACATGAGAATAGGTGACAGAACATGAGCATGAAATATGGTCGGTCAGTGCCATGAGTCGGTGGTCTGATATTCCAAAGAGCTCACCTGAATGACCTTAGCACCACTGAGCTCTGCAGCCTGTCTACACTCCAGAGCTATCTGTGGCAGCAAAGGCGGAGAAGTAAGAGTCCATCTGTGTCTGTCAGATATGGGCTAATTGAATAAACCAGAATTTTTTTCCCAGGAAAAAATAAGATCTTTATTTTTTGCCTTAGAGTGATCTCTACAAGGTATTAAGAAAACTAAGAATAAAAAAAAAAAAAAAAAAAGAAAACCCATGTGAGTGGTATCTTAATAGTAATTTAAGAATGTGAAGACATTGATATAAATACATCTGTTTTAATGTTTGAAATATGGAAAAAATAAACTATAAAAATTTTTTAAAATTATAAAAGGAGGAACGAGAAAAGGAGGCAAAGGAGGAGACAGGGATAGAAACCAGAGTTCTTTGAACAGATCTGGCTCTGTAGATTTGATTTTGAAGCAGTGAAACTATTTTATGTGATGATAAAATATTAAAGTCATAAAATACCTAAATTTTATTTTATTTTTATTATTTTCAAATATTTTTTTAATGTTTACTTATTTCCGAAGGATAGAGAGAGACAGAGCGTGAGTGGAGGAGGGGCAGAGAGGGAGGGAGACACAGACTCCGAAGCAGGCTCCAGGCTCTGAGCTGTCAGCACAGAGCCCAGTGAGGGGTTCAAACCCACAAACCAGGAGATCATGACCTGAGCCCAAGTCGGACACTCAACCGACTGAGCCACCTAGGCGCCCCTATTTTTGTTTTTTAAAGCTTAATTTGTTTATTTTTGAGAGAGAGAGAGAGAGAGAGAGAGAGAGGGAATGAGTGGGGTGGCAGAGAAAGAGGGGGAAAGAGAGAATCCCAAGAAGGTCTGTGCTGTCAGCATGGAGCCAGAAGCAGGGCTCGAACCCACAAACTGTGGGTTCATGACCTGAGCTGAAACCAAGAGCTGGATGCTTAACCGACTGAGCCATTCAGGCACCCCTATACCTAAATCAAAAAAAAAAAAAAAAAAAAAAAAAAGAATAAATGAACTAAATTTACCAACTCCAATTGGTAGAAAAAAGATTTAAACAAAACATCGCATGCAACTTTAAAATGTAAAAATGCATACATCCGAATGGGATATACTTTTAGAAGGAAAAAAAATGACCCGCAAAAATTTTAATTTTTTTTCAGCAACCATGTTGTTAATGGTAGTCTCATTCTTATTTATCTTTATAGATGTTTTTCAGCTAATAATGAAAAACAGACAATAGAATTAAGAATTAAAGCAATACTGTTTTACAACCCCTGATTAACTAATCCAGGCATTCTTCATTAAAGTCACAAACATAACAAAAGAATCACCAGATGTTATCTACCTCCTGATGTAAAAACATAATACCTCCTATGAATCATAGAAAAAATAAAAGCTCAAATCTGAATATCAAGCCCCAGACTCATCTAGAGATTTATAGAAAAGTCAGAGACAGACCTATGTTTAACACACCACCGCAGGGTGCAATCAACAAAATCCAATCAATAGGAAACTTTGCAGGACAAATGACCTTTTTTCATCAACAGATAAGTTGCAAGGGAAAAAATAGTGATGGATAGTGAATCTATAGATATAAAAGGGATCAGAAATCATACCAACAAATTGCATTGTGTGGACATTCTTTGGATCCTTTTTTTAAAATATATATATCTTGAATAAAGCAATCTATAAACAAAACAAAATATTTATGACAACTAGGAGACAATTAGAAATTTGGGAGATGGGGGGTGCCTGGGTGGCTCAGTCGGTTAAGCGTCCAACTTCGGCTCAGGTCATGATTTCACGGTTTGTGAGTTCGAGCTCCGCGTGGGGCTCTGTGCTGACAGCTCAGAACCTGGAGCCTGCTTCTGATTCTGTGTCTCCTTCTCTCTCTGCTCCTCCCCTGCTCATGCTCTGTCTCTCTCTCTCTCCTTCAAAAATAAATAAAAACATTTAAAAGAAATAAAGAAAGAAAGAAAGAAAGAAAAAGAAATTTGAGAGATGGGGGGGGGGGTGGGCGAAGTGGGTGAAGGGGGTCAAAAGGTACAAGCTTCCAGGTAGAAAATAAGTAAGTCATAGGGATAGAATGTACAGCATGGTGGCAAAGAGAGAGAAAGAAGAAAAGAAAGAAAGAAAGAAAGAAAGAAAGAAAGAAAGAAAGAAAGAAAGATTGATTCTCTGAAAATGACCTGAAATACTAGATTCTCTAGTATTTATTCTAGTATTGTGGCTACATTGAAAACAACAATCCTTATTTCTTATGTATATACATACAAAAATATTTAAACGTAACAAAATATGATCTCTGAATTTGCTTCAAAATACTTTGAATACAATGCAGTGTATGAGGGTATAGATAGAACAAGTTTAACCTTCATTCTTAACTGTTAAAGCTTAGAGATGGGTATGGGGTGGGGCAGGCTTATCATATCATTCTACCCGTGTGTCTGATTTGAATTTTTCAAAATGAAAAGTACAAAGAAACATAGTCTGAGTGTTTCCAGGCCTATCAGCACGTGCATACAAAGAAGACACAGTAACATCAGTGCGCACTTTTTTTTTTTAGCTTTTGGTGAATTAGGTTAGAAACTTTGACTCAGTATTCCCTATTTATGTTAGCTTCTTTGGGGGATGTTTCCCACGCACTTAAGATGGTTCCAGTAGCCTCTTATCAGGGCAGCAAACACCTGTCTTGACTGCTCACACCCGCTAACCCACCACCAGACACAGCCACTTCCCCTGGTGGCTTCCTGAGCTCTCCAGGTGTCGAAGCTGCATTCTGGAAGCTGAAAGATAGGGTTGGCGGGGGCTGTTAGACAGCTCTGTATCCTACATTGTAGTGTGGGTCCTGAAGCAGCACTTCTCGGACCTGGTCTCAGAAAATCGTAAAACATCTCCTTTAGCTCCTAGAGTTAACTACTTTCTTCACTGAAACAAAAACATCAGCCACTCAGGCCGAGAAAGTAAACTGTGTTCCAACCCCATCACTTTTGCCCCCTCTCTGGGTCCCCTCCACCTTCAATCCCATCCTGCCCCAGCCCTTGTCCTGGAACTTGTCCTGAGCCAAGGTCTCTGGGGAGGGTTATTGCGAACGCACAGCTCCAACCTTCCCTATTATACAGCTTCCCTATATATATGCCTGAAATAGGCAGTGATATGCCCAAGGGAACCTGCATCGGAGGCTGATTCTGAATTCGAGACACTTTTCCCTGTTATCAGGCACTGAGGCAGGTGGGATGAGCCACCACTCTCTGGGGGGATTTTCCTGCAGTGGAAGCAGTAAGAAGCTGCTCCAAAAGGCAAGGTTGTAGACCCTGAAGCAAATCCATGGTCATCCTGGGTCAGAGAAATGATTCTCGCACATTTTAATGATAAAGAAGCTAAAACAGTTGTCTTTTAGGGTAGGCGAGATACTATTAAGTTCCTTATAAACCAGAGTCCTGAAGACTACATCTGAATCATACCCCTGTGCATCACTGTCCAGAAGTGTGCTCCTGAACTAAGCTCCGAAGTTAGCTTCGATTACCCAGGTCCTTCAAATCAGACACAGTTAACAGCTACGAGCCAAGTCATCTTCGCGAGGGGAGAACAGAGAAGTGGGCCAGGCAATGTAAGAGGTGAATAGCAGCTGCTATGTAGGGAACACTTCGTAAGAGACAAGGGCTTTTAAATGCTTCATACCGTTTAATCCTGCAACATCTTACAAAGTACTATATAGCCCCCATTTTACAAAGCAGGAAGCTGAGATCCAAAGAAGTTAATACACTTCTCACACAGCAAGAAAAGCACTTTCTCACTTAATATCTGATGCCATACTCAGAACAGATCAGAGGTAAAAAGATGGTTATTTTCATTTATGGATACCCAGAAAAGATGTTACCTATGTGAGGTCACTGAGAAATGTCAGAGCAGGTCTGGTGCCATAGACTGTATCTCCTCCTTCCTGGTCAGTGGTCTGTCTACAATTCCACATTGTACCCACTGGGGTGAGGTCATCTTACTTGAGCTGCAGGGAGCAATCAGGGCCATTCTAGAGACATCTGCTCAAAATGTGCTCCTTCCTAGCTCTGATTTCATTATTATTTTTTTAACGTTTTATTTATTTTTGAGACAGGGAGAGACAGAGCATGAACAGGGGAGGGTCAGAGAGAGGGAGGCACAGAATCCGAAGCAGGCTCCAGGCTCTGAGCTGTCAGCACAGAGCCCAACGCGGGGCTCGAACTCACGGACTGCGAGATCGTGACCTGAGCCGAAGTCGGCCGCTTAACCGACTGAGCCACCCAGGTGCCCCCCTAGCTCTGATTTCAGTCTATGACCCACTCAGAGTCATACGTACCCTCCTAAATGTTAACTAAAAGGCACACACGGCTCATAAAAGTGGATTCTGACATTCATCTTCCTGAAAAGGTTAACTTCTATTCAGATTTTCCATCCAGGGCCCCCTCCGATGACTCAGAAGGTGTGTGTTCGTGAATGAAGAAGCACAAATTCATATTTGGAGCTTTAATTTAGCAGTAGAGATATGACTCCACTTGAATTAGTAAGAACTGATTTCCTCCTTACTGCTGGTAGGATCGATGGTGTTTTGTATCTTTGTAAGTTAGCACAGGCAAACCAAAGGAGATTAGTCAAGCATTAGTACTCAACTCCTTCCCAGAGTCCTTAGGATCAGAGACATAATATTGATTTTTGTATTGACAAATTTATAAAACAATTTTAGGATTTATATACCAGGAATATACCTTGCTCATATCACCTGGGACCTCTTTTGTATTAGAGCTGAGGAGCCTCGGATACTCTGCTGGAGCAGCCACTAAAGAAAGCACAAAGAACAGAGCTCCCGCGATGCTTTCGGGGTGATCTACGTGTCCTACGCCTAACACATTGGCACATGGTACACGTCCCATTCGTTATTCCTGAATGAATGAGTGAATAAATGAATGAACATAGCAAGGAAGGTCTGCTTTTTGAAGTAAAATAGTACATAAATGAAACGAAAAGTACAAATCAACCAGCCACAAAACAACCACAACAACAAAAGCTGCTTTAAACAAGTGTACTGGTAAAGAGGAAAATAAAACAAACTGGCCAAAAACCTAATACTCATGAAAATTAGACTCCAGAATGAAAAATATCACAGTCTGATTCCCTCCGAATTATAAACACATAAGATTTCATCTTAGCCTTTTATGTAATTCCGTTTCTGTTATATTTATTCTGTTATAATATATTCTGTTGTATTTATTTATATTTAATTCCATTTATTTTGGTTTTCTTAAAGTTTGTTTATTTATTTATTTTGAAAGATAGAGAGAGTGAGCATGAGCAGGGGAGGGGCAGAGAGAAAGGGAGAGAGAGGATTCCAAGCAGCCTCCTCGCAGTCAGTGCAAAGCCAGACATGGGCTCAAACTCACAAATCATGAGATCAGATCATGACCTGAGCTGAAATCCAGAGTCAGACACTTAGCCAACTGAGCCACCCAGGCAGCCCTCCATTTATTTTAGATAAATGCCAAGTGGATCTGTGGTTGGCAATTGTGGTAAACTAGGGTTATGGTATCTGATAACTCTCTTTTAAATACATAACACTAATGATGAGGAGGGGGAAGGGCGTGCATTGCAAACTGAGGGCAAAGCACAAGCTAGCACCCCTTACGCGCCCCCCCCATAGATGGGATATGTATGATACTCCTTGGACACACCTGGCTACCCCAAAATGGAAAAGGACGAAAAACAAATGGTCAAACTGATGAGAGTAGCCACCAGTTTGCCAGAAAAAGGCAATCCCATTATAGCCTAAAGTCCAGAAACTCCCTACTGTCTTACCCTTAATGCTTTGCTAGAAAAACAACCTTATCTTGACGATAGCTAGGCCTCCAGTAAGTGTTTAGCATGTGAAAGTCTCTTGGTTGCCCCCCACACTCAGAGCACAGCTGTTCCTGCCCACAGGTCTTGTCCCCATGCTTTAATAAAATCACATTTTGCACCAAAGACTTCTTTAAGAATTCTTTCTTGGTCATTGGCTCTGGACCAACAAACCCCACATCACCCCAAAACTTCATCACTAACACACACTCATACACACACACACACACACACACACACACACACACACACACACGACTACCACCACCACCACCAATTATTTATGTACAACAGAATGGTAAATAAAAGCTCAGTTGGAAAAGTCAAATTGGTCTATGCTTGCTTCCTTGGCCCCTCACTTACTAGCCTCCCCAAAACTAAGTGTCTCTCATTGGCAAAACTGGAAACATGATATTTTGTAACAGGAAAGTTTTAAGGAAATAATTCATTTATCATTCTACAAATATATACAGGATGTATCCAATATACCAGGCATCTTGCTAGGAACTTACATGCACACACAAGTTTCCTGCCTTCTTGGAGTGTACATTCTAGAGGGAAAGACACAGAATAAAAAGGCAGCAAGTAAATGACAAAGTTACAGATTGTGATTAATTCTCTGAACAAAACAAACAAGGTGTTTCGGTAGACAGTGATGGGAAGATTTACTTTTGGTAGTCCCATCATAAAAAGCCTCTCTGAAGATATTGAATCAGAAACCTTAGAACCGAGAAGGAACCTCGAAGGAAAGAGACTCAGGCACGATGTGGAAGTTGTTAAGGTTCAGAGCCAAAGGCCAAGCAAAAATTTGTGAGATGCCTACCGTGCAAAAAGGTGGTTTTATTAAAGCACAGGAACAGGACCCCTGGGCAGAAAGAGCAGCACTGGGGGTGTGAGTAGTGACTGATTATTGGGTAGTTGGGGGAGTAAAGACCTGAGGAAGTTTCCAAAAGGACTTTCAAATGCTAAAGAAAATTCTCAGGATCCTGGAGGCCTAGCCATTGTCAAGCTAAGGCTGTTTTTCTCTCTAGCATCGCATTAATATTAAGACAGTAGGGGGTTCCTGGAGGAATGTTATACTCCTTCTTTGCCTCTAGTATTTGTCAGTGGGGTGCCGGTTATAAGGAAATGTAACTTTATCTACATTTCCTTCTGCCTTTGTTCCCCACTTCCAGGCAGGAAGAATGGTGAACGCCAATGCCCTGGGGCTGCCAAATTCTTGGGAGGGCCTGGGTGCTGAAAAGCAAGTGGTTAAGGAGAAAGTTACCAGGTGAGCTGAGAAGAGGGTCAGAATTGGATCACACAGGGCCTTGCAGACCAGGAAGAGTTTAGATTTTATTCTAAGGGCAAAGTGAAGTTGTTGAAAGTATCAAGCGAGATTATTTTACATAATCTGGCCTCTGTCTACAGCAGGGGCTGTGGAGGAGCAAAAGTGGAAGTGGAAATGCAGTGAAGAGGCAAATCATAATAGATGAGAAAGAAAAGATAGAGTCTGTGATGGGATTTGGAGGTGATGGCGGTGTCCGCAGCCGTCGGCCAAGAAAGAATTTTTGAGACATCTTCGGTGCAAAAAAGGTGATCTTATTAAAGCACAGAGACAGAACCCGTGGGCAGAAAGAGCTGCTTCCCAAGTACGAGGGGTGACCTTTTATATACTTGGGATTTGGGGGAGATAAAGACTTGGGGAAGTGTCCAAAAGGACTTTCATATGCTAAATAAGTCTCTGGATCCTGGAGGCTTAGCTATCATCAAACTAAGGTTGTTTTGCCCTCTAGCAAAGCATTAGCATTAAGACCGAAGGGAGTTCCTAGAGAAATGATACACTCTGCATTTGCCTCAAGTATTTGTCAATGGGCTGCAGGTTATAAGGAAATTTAATTGAACCTGCCATTTCCTTCTTGCCTTGGTTCCCCACATCACTATGGAGGGGAAGGTGATGTTGGGGCTATAGGTTTCTGGAGATGAGGCTATCGATGAGATTGCCTTTTTCTTGTAATTTACCGAGATATTTGTAAACTGATGGAGACTCTGTCTTGCATGACTGCGATCTCTATCAGTTAACCATTTGTTTTTCCCTTCCCTTTGTTCTTGGGCAGCCAGGAGTGCCTAACATCACACGGATCCCACCTGAGGTGGGGTCGTTTGTGGGCTGTCAGCTTGCCGATGACCTCCCCCCATTCTACTTTAGGGGAGAGTCTGGTCATTTACTGAGGGGGAAGACCTGAGGAGGAACAGGTTATGGGATCACAAATAAGATAATGCCTACCTTGTATGGAAAGCACTTAACAACGTTCCTGACATGTAATGTGCTTTCAATGGGTGGTACTAAAAGAAAACGCTTCTATTATCTGATAATTCAGGCCCATTAGTTTCCCTTGACAACCCATTACAATTTAAATAAGATCCTCCAGAAGCATTTTCAGGTTCATGTTTCTGTGCTTTATGCTCACTTTTCAATAGCTAAATGTTTAAGGTCGATATATTCCTTATCTTAAAATCTCATGGGGTAATGAAGGCAAACATTCCCATCACTGTTCCACTTTGCATTTGAAACAAACACTGAACACTAGAGTGATTTCTGTGATCCGTTCTTCCCTGTTCTTACTTTTACAAGAAGACAGAGACCCTCTTTGGCCATCCGCAACAAGAATACTATTCCAGCCATGACCACAGAGAAACAGACGTACAGTTCTTCTAGTCCAGTGGCCTGTGACTGGGAAGGCCTAGAAATAGAGCAGTAAATGTTGTTAATATGTATGGGGAGATTGCCACAGGGTGGACAATATGCACTTTATAGGAAGGGCAGTCCCTTGAAGCAAGCTACTTGCTCATTGTCTTACAGATTTAGATAGTTATTATAGGGCAGTAAATGGTCCTAAAGAAGGGGAAACTTTTATTAAATTGCATAAAATGGCTGTTGGGCTGTGACCGGGTACACAATCTCTCATTAAAGACTTATAACCACCCCGTAGGTGGATTATGTCCTAATCACCTCCATCATGTTGATGACAAAATAAAGGCTTCCAGAAGAGTTGCATGTTGCCCAAAGTCAACTGTAGAAAATGAGAGAGTTGGGGTTTGGGATTGAAGTTAAAACCCCAGGAGCTTGATTACTATGCTGTGTGAACCCCCAAGAGACATTTGTGTTTCCTCAGAATGATTGTGGAACTTGGCTTAATGTAAGGGGACTTGTTCTAAATACCAGAGCTGCCCCACGGTGGAGCAGACTTTTTCCAGAAACGACCCATTCACCAAGGCTGGAGACATGTGCGAAGACACTCTGGGATGGCTGACCATGTCAAAGAGACTCCTACAGGCCAAAGGAGTTGGGCTCAATGACCCTTAACCCGGAGTCATGCACATGTAAGCGAAGCCTCTTCCACTGGCAAGGGTGTAGGCAATATGCTCATTTCAACAGTTCTTCGTGACTCAATATTGGGTTACATTTGGAGAAATCTTCAGAGTAACTTTATGACTTATTTCTTGTTTCTCTTTGCTAGCTTTCCCCTACTTGATCACCAGACTTGACTGTAAGTAACATTTAGCTATCCGTTCAATTTTAATGGAAATCAAGGTACAGCCCACAATCTACCCTGCCGATAATACTCAGAAGAACATGTCTGCTAAAGACAAGTAGGAACATTAGGGGCACTTGGGTGGCTCAGTCGGTTAAGCGTCCGACTTCAGCTCAGGTCATGATCTCGCGGTCTGTGAGTTCAAGCCCCGTGACCAGCTTCGTGCTGACAGCTCGGAGCCTGGAGCCTGCTTCAGATTCTGTGCCTCCTTCTCTCTCTGCTACTCCCCCATGTTCTATTGATATGCTCCGATTCGAGAGACCCCCCCGAAAACAAACCACCAGAGTCCAGAATCAAAGCCAAGCGGCAAGGGTCGTTTATTGCAGGTTCGAACCGGTCCTCCGCGCACTCGTTGCCTGTGATGCTAAGAGGCCCCGAGTAAGGATCTTGCAGCTTCTTTTATAGCCCCGCACAAACAAGTTAGGGACCTTTTTTAGAGGTTACAGAGCTGTTGTTGGTTAACATTTAAATTTGAACGCTCAGCAGAACTCGATTGGTTCCTGCCTTTATTTTAAACCATTCAGCAGAACTTGACTGGTTCCCACCTTTATGTCAGACTACAACCGGGCACGACCTGGCTGGTTTCGGGAACGGGGGGGTGGGGGGGGGGGGTGGGGGGGGGATCTTTTCTTTGCAGTTGTGAGTACACCTGGTAATTTTTCTCTTAGCCTCTCACTATCTCTCTCTGTCTCTCAAAAATAAATAAACGTTAAAAAAAAAAAAGACAAGTAGGAACATTGGACAAAAACATAATCATTCAAGGTAACAAATTCGAATCAAACAACAATACATTTTAGTGGTTTTTTTAAATAATTTAGTCACCTTACTTTGTAATTATACTTGGTGCTTTTATAATAATACCAACCACCTGACATTTATCCAGCCCATTATAACTTTTAAAGTCCAATTGTATTATCATATCATTTTCATTTGATCCTCATGAAAACCTTGTGATGTGTAACAGACAGAGATCAGTATCTCCGTTTTCCAAATAAGAAAGAAAAGGAGGGACTTACTCATAATAAATATCTGGTGGACACCCGAACTCCTGAAATCTAAAAAGGCACTATCTTGCCTCAGTATTTAAAAGCTTGGACTCTATCTTTTAATGATTGGATTTACTTCCCAGCTTTTTCTCTTCTTAGCCACATTGACCGAGTCACTTAATTTCTCTGTCCCCTACTTTCTTCATTCTTAGAATAGGGGTAAGAAAATATCTATCAAACACAGTTGTTGTGAAGATTATATAATGAAGTCTAGGTGCTTGTGAGAAATAAGTCCACTGCCCTAAAGGAGGGACATGGAAACTTGGAGCACAGTGAAACAAGACTTTAGTCAACATTCTTGCAAGAGCGGGTGTCTGTCTGATGGACAGATAAACTTGGGGCAATTACAGCAGGCAGTTTATCTCCTAGCATGAAGTCCCTCCCCTGATTCCTCATTGGTTAAATACTACAGAGGTTACAACCTCACCCAAAGCCGCCTATACCCATGCAAGGCCAAAAAGTAGTCTGGTTGGAACAAATGTACATTCCTTGAGATGAAAGGCAGGTACTTTAGTTCTTCGGTGCATGCTCATTGCAAAGCCCACGAAAAATAAGCCCGCCTAATGGAGAGAGAAGACAAACCAGGAAGTGAAGTGTCTAAGGGTTTGGGACTCCATTGTGGTGGTGGGTGGTGGGGGGAGGTTCATACATTTTTCCAATAGGAAAATAACCTATTGTTAACTAGCCAGCACAGCTTTTATTTGGTATTTCTGAGAATGAATCATCTCACATACTTCTCACAGTACTCATCAGGACATGGGAGTACCCAACACGTTTTAGGTACCATTATTATATTCCACTGCCTCTGACGTTTGTGTATTTATGCTACATATGTAAGGACCACATACTGGCAGTTGGCTCTGAGCTCCTGGAAGCGATAAATATATTTCAGTGCGACCCAGCACTAGTCCTGCTCTGATGCACTGATAATATGAGAAGAAGCTGGTGCAGCACCCAGCATGACTGTTCCCAAACATAAACCCAAATTGGGAAGTGTTGATAAAGGAACAAATCGTTAATGGCACCAAAAGAACAAAATCCATGGTGGCAAAAGTGGATGATATGACCACTATAAAGTAAAGACTTTCTAAAATATTTCAAAATATGCCACGATCAGTGTGAAAATACAAGCTTCATTCCAGGAAACTTTATTTCATACTAGATGATAACTAGCACAAAATTTTTATTCAGAATATGAAGACCTCTCAGATATTTGCATTATTATTTTTTTTCCCTTGACAAATGGTGATTCAGCATTTACTATGTGCTAGGAAGTTTTCTGGATACTGAAATACAACTTAAATTCTAGAGAAGGAAATACATATGCAAAAAAACTAAGTATGCAAACGAATTTATAATGAATAAAATCTTCATAAGTGCTATGAAGGAAACTAGAACACAGTAAATATGTCAAGATTGTTGGGGGCAGCCTCTTTTCAATGGGAAGCCTGAAGAAGTCTTCTCTAAACAGAAGACACTTGAATAAAACTCTGAATGAAATGAGAGATCCAGTCTTGCAAACCTCTGGAGTAAGAACATCCCAGGAAGAGAGAACAACAAACACAAAGGTCCTGAGGCAGGGACATACGTGATATAGTCAAGGTACAGTGAGGAGCAGACCAGTGGAGTAAGTGCTGGAAAACTGGCAAGAGATGAACCTAGTGAATGTAGACAAGTGTCAGGTTATATTGTGACCATAGGCCTTGGAAAGGCATCTAGATTTTATTCTGAGTGAAATGTGAATTTTGAGCAGAGCACGCACATGCTGATTTTAACTTTAGAAAACTAGGTTTGCCTACTATGTATAAAATTGATCCTGAAAGGTCAAAAATGGAAGCCACTCGAATAAGATTGTTAGGGTGCCATTGCAGAGTCAGAGGCAAGAAATGAAGATGGGTATGATTTCTGTGGCAGCACAGATATGAAGGGAAGTCAGTGTTTGTGGGGTGTGTTTGGAAGTAAAACCAAAAGTGCTTCCTCATGGATGTGGGAGATGAAGAAGAAATGAGGACTCAAGGGGTTTGAGCCCAAGGAATTGGTTAAATGATGATAGCACTTTCTGAGATGAGGAGACCATGGGGGCAGGGGGCCTTGGTTTGTTTTGGAGGAAAGACTGTCAAGAATTCTGTTTAGGCAAGTTAAGTTTGAGATGTTCCCTAGCATTCTAAGCAGAAATGCCACAGAAGAAAGTGAAGGCATGAGATCTTGGAAGAATGTGGGACAGGATGCGATCACCTAGGGGATTTGTGGAGTTGAGAAGGGAAGGGAATGGAAGGGGGAAAATAGAAGCAAGTCAAGTGGGAGTCATCAGGATGTGGGAAGAATACTGCAACTGGGGTGGAGATGGAAGGTACTTTAAAGAAGCTAAATAAAATGTGTCAAAAGCAATAATCAAAAGTTACAAACACACTCACCTACCTCTCTATGCTGCCACTCACAAGAGATCAGAGGGGGAAAAAAGGAAACAACACCCACCCGGGAAGCTCTCTAGACAGGGCAAAGCACTTTGGCTATACTCAGTTTTCAGGTACAGTAAGAAGGTGAATAGTCTTAGAAGATATTTAGAAAATAGTGAATTTACTGATGACAGATGGTGAGCTCTAGGAGAGCAGAGAAAAGCCGTTGGAAGTTTGAGAAAGGGTGGGGATGTAATTAGATGACGAAATGTACAGCCAAGTGGGGTCAGAGTTCTGGGACCTTAAGTTAAGAGTCCTTAATGTAAACAAAAATACTTCATTGCTAAAAAATGCTGACTGTCATCTGAGCTTTCAGCAAGTTGTAAACCTTTTGTTGGAGGAAGGTCTTACCTCAAGGTTCATGGCTGCCGACCCATCAGGGTGGTGGGGCTGAGGCTGGGGTGGCTGTGGCGATTTCTTAAAATAAGGCAACCATGAAGTTTGCTGCATTGATTGACGCTTCCTGTCATGAATGGTTTCTCTGTAGCGTTTGATGCTGTGTGAAAGCATTTTACCCACAGTAGAACTTCTCTCAGAATTGGAGTCAATCCTCTCCAACCCTGTTGCTGCTGTATCAGCTAAGTTTACGTAATACTCTAAATCCTTTGTTGTCATTTCAACAGTCTTCACACTATCTTCACCAGGAGTAGACTCCGTCTCAAGAAACCATGTTCTTTGCTCATCCAGGAGCCCTAAGTCCTCATCTGTTGACATTTGATCCTCAGATGGCAGCAATTCAGACCCATCTTCAGGCTCCATTTTTTCTTTAGTTGTCTTGCTGTGTCCACCACATGTCTAGGTCCTTCCCCACTGAAGCCTTGAACCCCTCAAAGTCATCCACGAGAAGGCTAGAATCAGCTTCTTCCAAACTCCTCTTCCTGTTGATATTTTATTTCCTCCTATGAATCACAAATGTGTTTAATGGCATCTAGAATGGGGACTCCTTTCCAGAAGGTTTCAAACTTATTTTGACGAGGTCCATTAGATGAATCACTATCTAGGGGAGCTATAGTCTTACAAAACGTATTTATTCAATAATAAGACTTGGAAGTTGAAATTGCTTTTTAATCCACGTGCTACAAAATGGATGCTGTGTTAACGGACATGAAAATAACATTGATCTTGTTGTACATCTTCATTTCTGTTAGAGCTTCTGGGTGACCAGGTACATTGTCAAGGTGCAATAATATTTTGAAAGGAATCTTTTTTTCTGAGCAGTATATCTCAATGATGGACTTGAAATATTCAGTAAACCAAGCTACAAACAGATATGCTGTCATCTAGGCTTTGTTGTTCCATTTATAGATCACAAGAAGAATAATACACCTAGCATAATTCTTAAGGGCCCTAGGATTTTCACAACGGTAAATGAGCACTGGCTTCAACTTAAAGTCATCAGCTGGAATAGCCCCTAACAAGAGTCAGCCTGTCCTTTGAAGCTTTGAAGCCAGGCATTGACTTCTCCTCTCTAGCTATGAAAGTCTCAGGTGGCATCTTCTTCCTATAGAAGGGTGTTTGTCTACCTTGAAAATTTGTCATTTAGGGTACCCACCTTCGTGAATTATCTCATTTAGATCATCTGTACAACTTGCTGCATCTTCTATATCGGCACTCGCTGCTTCACCTTGCACTTGTATATTGCAGAGGAGGCTTCTTTCCTTACACCTCCTAAGCCAGCGTGTGCTAGCTTCACTCTCCTTCGGCAGCATCCTCCCCTCTCAGCCTCCGCAGAACTGAAGAGAGTTGAGGCCTTGCTCTGGATTAGGCTCTAGCTAAAGGGAATGTTGTGACTGGCTTGATCTTCTATCCAGACCACTGGAGCTTTGTCTGCACCTGCAATAAAGCTATTTTGCTTTCCTATCATCCGTGTGTTCACTGGAGTAGCACTTTTAATTTCCTTCAAGAACTTTTCCTTTGCATTCGCAACTTAGCTAATTGCTTGACATGAGAGGCGTACCTTTCCGCCTGTCTCTTTTTCCAATATGCCTTCTTCCCTGAGTTAATCATGTCTAGCTTTCCATGTAAAGTGGAAGATGCACTGTTCTTTCTTCACTTGAACGCTGAGAGGCCATTGTAAGGTTAGTAGTTGGCCTGCTGTCAATGCTGCTGTGTCTCAGGGAGTAGAGGGAGGCCAAGGAGAGGGAGAGAGACAGGGGGAACAGCCAGTCAGGGGAGCGGTCAGAACACACACAACATTTAGCAATTAAGTTCACCAGCCTGTGTGGGGCATGGCTCATAGAACCCCAAAACCATTATAACAGTAACATCAGAGATCACTGATCACAGATCGCCAGAACAAATCTAATGACAAGGGAAACGTTGAAGTACTTTGAGAATGAACCAAATGTGACACAGAGACACAAAGTGAGAAAAATGCTGATGGAAAAATGGCACCAGTGGTCTTGCTCAACACAGGGTTGCCGCAAACCTTTAATTTGTAAAAAAAAAAAAAAAACACAGAATCTGTGAAGTGTGCAATAAAGCGAAGCACAATAAAGGGAGATAATCTTGCATTGTGATGAATGTCAGAGTAGCTGTAGCCTTGAGGAATAAGGACAGTCCGTGAAGGAAAACGGGCAAACTTTCTGCTATAACAGTTCACATGTGCAAAATGCATTGAACACTTTAGCTGAGTGCACTTTAGTGTACAGATGTTACAATTTATGGAAAATCTTAAAAATGCAAGAATTTTGAAACTTGAAAAGAACACTAGATGTGATATATACAGATAGAGACATGTTGCAAAATACGAAACATATATATTAATCATTAACACCGGCTCCAGGATAGTGGCTATTTTGGGGGAGAGAGTGTAAAAGATTTGGTCTAGAGGAATGGAGTTTAATTATATTTATTTTAAAAAGAACACCTTGTCGGGGTGCCTGGGTGGCTCAGTCAGTTAAGCATCCAACTTCGGCTCAGGTCATGATCTCACAGTTCGTGAGTTATAGCCCCGCATCAGCCTCTGTGTTGACGGCTCAGAGTCTGGAACCTGTTTCAGATTCTGTGTCTCCCTCTCTTTCTGCCCCTCTCCTGTTCACGCTCTGTCTCTGTCTCAAGAATAAATAAACATTAAAAAAAAATTAAAAGAACCTCTTGTCTCAGTCCAGTTAGGCTGCTATAACAGAATTCCATTAACTGGGTGACTTATAAACAAGAAATTTATTTCTCAGTTTTGGAGACTGTGAAGTCCAAGATCAAGTTGCTGCCAGCAGATTCTGTGTCTGGGGAGAGCCTGCTTTCTGGGTCATAGATGGCTGTTGTTTTGCTCTGTCCTCACCGGCCCCAAATGCCATCATATTGGTGGATTAGGTTTCCACAGATAGATTCTGGGGGGACACAAACATGCAGTCTATGGCACATATGATACAAAAAAATGTCCAAGAGTAAATTAACATTTAGTCAATCTTGGTTGTGAGTATATAAATGGCAGCTATGTATTTGTTCTATTTTAATGTTTTGAAAAATCTCACAATTACAAACTTTAATTTTAATGAAAACGATCAAGGTTTCTGGGGGTCCAAAGCTGAAAGGCAAACGTGTAGCTGCTGGTTGTAATTCACATTAGACGGGGCTGCATTTCCCCAGGGCCTAAAAGAGCAGCTCCCACCCCTGCTTCATAATTCCTTCCTCTCTTCCAGTGCTTTCAGCCCAGATGGTTATTCTCAGACCTCCCGGGAGGAGTCTGTTGCCAAAGGACTTTATCAGTGATCAGGAAGTCATTTCTCCTGTGTTTCCAAGCCAGTCTTGGGCTATAAAATCATCTCAAGCAATGTGGTTTCAGGAGCTCTGGTTTTATATTAGGGAAGCTGAGACGTTGGTAAAATTGATGAGTGCTAGAATTGGAGACTTCAAACCTCTGGGATTAGGAAGGTATTCTGCCACCTCAACATATTCCTTCCCTGTGCCAGCTGAGCTGAGCCACATTCTGACCTGCTTTGTGAGCAGTGGCTGCCCCGGCACCTGCAATCACCCGGTGGCCCAGGGGTCCTGGAAACTCGGACTCAAGCAAGACTGATTTCCTTCCCTTTCATCTTCCCTTGACTTCCCAACATAATGGAAAATAATATAGAAGCATTATATTTTTCCTATATTACTCCTGGTGAGCTTTCGTTCCTTGGGGAAAAAACATGTCAGAAGATCCCTTCCC
Organism: Panthera onca; assembly: GCF_046562875.1. Lineage (NCBI taxonomy): Eukaryota > Metazoa > Chordata > Mammalia > Carnivora > Felidae > Panthera > Panthera onca. The sequence continues at coordinate 12,805,754 of NC_138341.1, read as the reverse complement.
CTTCCTTCCTTCCTTCCTTCCTTCCTTCCTTCCTCCCTCCTTCCTTCTCTCCATCCCTGTCTGTCTTTTCTTCCTTCCTGTCTGTTCTCTATTTCTTTCTGTCTTTTTCTTTCTTTCTTTCTGTCTTTCTTTCTTTCTTTCTTTCTTTCTTAAAGTTTATTTATTTATTTTGAGAGAGAGAAGGGGGGGAGCACATGCATATGGGTGCACAAGGAGGGGAGGGACAGAGACAGAGGGAGAGACAGAGAATCCCAAGCAGGCACTTCCCTGTCAGTGCAACGCCCCATGTGGGGCTCGAACTCATGAACCCTGAGATCATGACCTGAGCCAAAATCAAGAGTTGGACGCTTAACCCAGGCTCAGTCTTTTTGTAGAACTCTATTTGTAGAACTCTTGATTGAATACTCCTCAATAGAAAGCCCTTTGCTTCAAAAACAAAAAGGATATTTGACGATTAGACAGAAGAGGTAACCAACATCAATGTGACTAAACTCGCTACAACAGAGAAGGTGGAAAAATGGATAAAAAAGAGGAGGCTCATCTTGGATTCAAGATCTGGAGCAAGCTATTACCAACCGAACACATATCAGGAATGTGGTTGCATTAAAAAGGCCCGACCACTTTACATTTCAAACAGCAATGTAAGAGTGTTCTACTTTTGCTATGTCCTTATCAAAACTTGGTGTTGGCAGTCTTTTTCATTACAGCTAGTCTAGTGGTTAGCCTAGCTCCTACAGCATTCAGTTTTTCGCCACTCCTAGACCCTGTCATGTGTCCTCACACGCTTGTATTCTTGCATATGGGTCTTCCTTTGCTTCAGATGCCCTTCTCAGTCCTTAGAACTCCTCATCCTTGAAGACTCTTAAGTTGTGATGGCTTCCTGATGCCCAGTGGCACTCGTGGACATCCCTTATCCTGTTCTCCATCCTCGGCATAGCATTACAGTACTGGATCGTACGTGGGGATTGGTCTGTCTGTTTTCCCCACAATTATGTCAGCTATTTGAGAGGACACTCTTATTCCTCTTTGTTCTCATATTGGGTAGTGTCCGAAATACAGTACATATTTCATATATTCTTTTTTTCTTTTTGAGTTTATGTATTTACTTTTGAGAGACAGAGAGAGCACAAGCAGGGGAGGGGTAGAGAGAGAAAGGAGACAGAAAGAATTCCAACCAGGCTTTGTGCTGTTAGCACAGACCCCGACGCCAGGCTTGATCCCATGACCCCGAGATCATGACCCGAGCCGAAATCAAGAGTTAGATCCCCAACTGACTGAGCCATCCCGGTGCTCCCCCCCATATTCTTAATTAAGGAATAAAGTAATGAGTGTTTTAATTAGTAGTTGAGGGAGGGATCAGGAGATTACAGAAATGGAAACATTTTAGAGAAAGAAGAGCTTTGACACAGTGCCGTCCTTGTTCTGCCTCTGCCTCTGGCACGAGGGAAGCTGATTGCAAAGGTGATGGGGGGAACACCTATTTATCAGACTAGAGCAGCAGACACGCTGGCAATGAGAATGTATCCGGATGGAGAGATTTTGATCGCAAGCGCTGAGAGAGACAGCGGTCTTTCATTAAGAACTTTTCACTTGACAGTAGCAATTTTTATCACAATGTTTTCTGACCCGGGGACACATCGAGGGACTGTTTTTGTGAGTATCTTTCCTCTCACTGGATAGCCCTTGACTTTTAAACTCCTTTAATGAAAGGAACCTTCATACACGGGAGTCATTAATAATGGCTTTTCTCTTTCAATGGAGTGTTCAGTTCAATCCCAAATATGAATTTATCGAACTTCATATTTAAAGCCGGATGAATCTCTCAGCTGCCCTCTTCAGCAGAACTTCAGGTACCATTCAGTACATCGCTGGGTGAGAAGAAGTAAGCCCAAGTTCTACTTCCTTTAAAAAGGTTCTATCATTAAGGACTAAGGAATAGGAGACTCATAGCACAAGTGAGATGTGAGAAGTGGATGGAGATCTGTAAGAATAGAATCCAGAAGATGGAGTGAATCCCTGAGAGAGGAAATGCTTCCCAAACTGCCCTTAGGTCTTCTATAGCATATAAATAACAATTTCCTCCCACGCAGTTTTTATTTGCTGCCACAACAGTTCTGTGAAACAGCTAGCAATTATTGCTATTTTACAGTTTAAGAAACTGAGGTCAGACTATGCTGCACACAAGCACTAGGTGCTATAACAAACACGTGGCGGAGCTAGAATGTGAAACAACATATTTGCGTTTCCAAAGATTAGACTATTTTTGCTGTTTCGCATTACCTCAGCTTAAAAGGTTGAAACAGACGTGACAGGCAGATGCTTTTTTACTCAAGTACTTCATAGAAAACAGATTCTGCACCGTAAAGCACATCTAATCCTCTAGAGGTGGCTATGAGGTCCCATTTTTATTCATTAGTTTGTGTCACCGAAGGAAAAGCTTCACTGAAATTCAGTCTCTGCCCCAGGAAGTTACAATGACGAAGTTGCTAGTTATTCAGTAACTAAGAAGCTTCGGAGACCGGCACAATTTGAAAAAAAAAAAAAAAAAAAAAAAAAAGAAAACTTTTTAATGTTTATTTATTTTTGAGAGAGGGGAGGGGCAAAGGGGCAGAGAGAGAGGGAGAAACAATGCCAAGCAGGCTGGAGACTCTGAGCTGTCAGCACAGAGCCCCATGCGGGGCTCGAACCCACGAACGTGAGATCACGACCTGAGCCGATGCTTAACCGACTGAACGCCCCCCCCCCCCGCAGGCGCCCCGAGATCTGCACAATTCTTAAGAGACTGAGCACCAGCTGTTTGCCGCTGCGTGGGTAGGAAATGCATTGGAATGCATTCTGGAGTGGTCACCTTGGCGCTCTTTCCTTTAGAGGTCTTCAATCCCCGTTAGTCCCAAAGGAAAGGGTTTCTCTTAGATGCCTTCTAGTTCCTGGAGAGAAAGAATTCAAGCAATGAGCCTCCTGAAAAAAAAAAAATGCAGCATACATGAAGGGCACATGTTGAAAATAAGCCATTAGCTGACAAATCACGCAAGTTACAGAAGAGGAAAGAATTGTTCCACTCAGACCACTTACCTTACTGCCTCCTTGCAGAACCACGGAAATTCCCACTGGGTTTTATTATTGCCAGTATTTTATAGATGGGAAACTGAGGCACAGAGAAGCTAACTTATTTGCCCAAAGCCACACATTCATTGAGTGGCCATGCCAAGATGCAGCCAAAACACCATCTTTTTTTAAATGTAAAAATCAGTTCCATCAAATTAATTTGCACTTGCAACTGACTACATGCCAACAGCATGAGGTTTGAAATAAAACAATTTGAGTTGGAAGTCGCGGAATGGTGGCTACTCAATCCTGTGAAGTTTAGCCAGACAGCCTGCCTTCTGGAGCCTGACTTCTTGATTATAAGTGGGGTTGGTGGAGGGAAAGAACAGAAGATGGCCGTGATAGTAAATAAAGTAACATATGCAAATGTGTCTAGGATAATATCCAATTCAAATTAAATATTAAATGGGTTTTTTTTTAAAGTCTGAAACGTATTTACTGATTAAATTATTAGCTGCTTGTTACTGGCCTTGGAGGATGAAAAGGTGTTCCTTATCATTGATTCTTTTCAAGATGTCCGTTAATGATTGGATCCAGTGAAGGGCATGGCAGGAAGTACCCATCCCATTAAAAGAATTTGGAAGAACCCAGAGCTATTCCCTCAGCACCACCACCCCCCCAACCCACCGTTCTAGGGTTCTAATGGAATGGACTCAGAGACTGACTCAGAGCCCTTTGTTCAGTTTTTCCAGCTTCTTTGTAGAGAAAGTGGGGCTTGCCTTTGAAGAGGTCAAAGATTAGTTGGGAGTGAGAGATGAACACCCAGGGAGCCATCAGAGAGAAACACCATGCTCTTTCCCGTAGCTCCGACTCTGGACATAATAAAGAGTAGAAAGCACAGTGTGGGCAATGGTGGGCCTCCAGTGGGTAATCAGGGCATGTGTGTCTGTGTGTTTGGGCCAGTGTGACGAACATGTGGCATGTGGACACTTGAACCCAGGGAACATGCAGTGGGATTCTGGGAGCCCAGGTTTCTGGAAGAGGCCAGAAAAAGACCTAAAAGTGTCCCACTTGCCCCTGAGCTATGGATCCCCGGAGGCCAGCATGAGGCAGCCCAACAAAGGAGGAGGCCATGGATTCTAGTGACTGGGGAGAATGCCGTCTGGAGTAGAGAAACATTTGATGTCAAGTCCCCGGTTCTCTCCTTACAGTTCTGTGGCCACACCTCTTTGAGGAACATTATCTTCCTCATGTGTAAAACTAGAGTAAAGATATATACTTTGGTGGATAATAAACAAGATAATGTGTTATTTTAAGTTAACAAGTGCATGGCACATAGCAGGAAATTAATAAATGGCTGAAATGAATGATTCTGAAAGAGACAAGGAGACAGTATGTGGAAATATTAGCCTTAACAAAGCCAAACTGTAGGAGAAACCTGATTCCACAGGCTTCAGAAACTAGTCCCCAGCCTTGAGGCTGGATTGGAGATGTTCTGACACAGAATGGATTCCTGGATGTACGACAGGCCTGTGAGCCTCTGCCCAGAAGTAAAACAGTGACTCCATCTTCCTCCCCCATCAGTCTCTCTTTGATGAGATTCTGAAAACCGAAATTTACTCCTTCAAACGAAATAGCTACTCAACAAACCTTTCCCAACAAAATCCTTCCCTTTTCAAAATCCTTCTTTAGCAGATTTAAGCTCTGATGAGAGAAATAAAGAATATGCAGGTCTAAAATGACAATTACAGCAAACTTATTAACCCTTCCCACGTATTACATACAGGGAAACTGAGGCCCAGGGAAGACAAATGACCACTAACATCACAAAACAGTTGAGTGGAATTAGTACTCCCAACTTTAACTGCGGGATTCATCATCCCAATGACTGCAGAGGCCACTTGAAGAATTAGTCTCTCTAGAACCAATGGGATAAAAAATTAGATGAAGGAAGGGAGGGAGGGAGGGAGGGAGGAAAGGTGAATGGAAGTAGAGAGGCAGGGAGCTCAGGTACATCTAAGGGAAGTTTCGCAAATCTGAATTTTTTCAGATTTTCAGCATAGGAACTTTCAGAAGGTAGTGAACCTTCAAAGATGCTTATTAACAACTCAGGAAACAATAGATATTGGCAAGAATGAAGAGAAAGGGGAACACTTTTGCACTGCTGGTGGGAATGCAAAATGGTGCAGCCATTCTGGAAAACAGTATGAAGTTTCCTCAAAAAGTTAAAAAAAGAACTACCCTACAACCTAGCAATTGCATTACTAGGTATTTTTACCCAAAGGATACAAAAACGCTGATTCGAAGGGGCACATGTTACCCAATGTTCATAGCAATGCTATCAACAATAGCCAAAGTATGGAAAGAGCCCAAATGTCTATCAACTGATGAACGGATAAAAAAGATGTGGTGTGTATATATATATATATATATACATATATATAATGGAATATTACTCTGAGATCAAAAAGAATGAAAGCTTGCCATTTGCAACAACGTGGATGGAACTAGAGTGTATTATGCTAAGTGAAATAAATCAGAAAAACACAAATGATTTCACTCATATGTGGAATTTAAGAAGCAAAATGAATGAACATAGGGGAAAGAAAGAAAAAAATACGTTAAAAACAGAGAGGAAGGCAAACTATAAGAGACTCTTAAATACAGAGAAAAAACTGAGGGTTGCTGGAGGGGAGGTGGGTGAGGGAATGGGCTAAATGGGTGATGGGCATTAAGAAGGGCATTTGTTGGGATGAGCACTGGGGGTTATATGTAAGTAATGAATCACTGGGTTCTACTCCTAAAACCAATACTACATGGTATGTTAACTAACTTGAATTTAAATAATGAAATTGAAAAAAAAAAATAGCTGCTTATCCTCTGACCCTTATCTCTCTGTTTTCATCTCCTGTAAGTCCTCAAACCATCCTCTACTGCATCAGCAGATCCTAGACCAGGCCTTGCCTCCTGGCCTTTGCCCATGTTAATCCCTTGTAGTGTTTACCTGGATTATGACCAATGGAGTTTTAGTTCCCAATTTAGAGATCCCATAAGACCTGGGCTTTCAGCCTTGGCATTTTTCATACCAGAGCATAATATCCATTTGCTTGTCTGTCTACCTGTGCGTCCCTGGAGCACAAGGGCTGTATCTTACCATCTTACCAGTGCATGCTGTTGAAAACATTTTTTGTTTTGGGGTGGGGTTTTTTTTTTGTTGTTTTGGTTTTTGGTTTTTTTTTTTTTTTTTTTTTTGCTTATTTAGATGACTGAGTGAGCCCATGTCAAGCATGAAGCGTAATTTATTTCTGCAATGTTCTTGCTAAAGCCTTGTAGGTATCTTCATAAATCCTTCATACATAATGCAATGCTCATTACATTATGAAGGCCTGTCCCCAGAGTATATCTCTCCCCAGGTTATCCCATTAAATAAAACAATATTTATAACTGATGAGTAAATAGTATTTATAATAGTATTTATATACTGCAGGGATTGTTATTAGAAACCTGCAACAGGAACTATTAGAAAATAAGTACAGCAACTCACATTCCACTAGAAGATTTTACAAGGCCATGCTGGGCCTGTCTACCGTGATGGCTTCCCTCTCTTCCCCTCCTCCACTCGGTCTCTCTCTTTCCCATCTGTCCCCTCCCCCGGCCTGGAAGCCAAGCCTGTAGCAGCCCACAGTGCCTGGGAAGGAGCTGCACCGGGAGTAGCTCTGGTTCCACTGAGGGCTTCTCCACCCTGGAGTGAACCCTCAGACAGACACACAGGCTGTCTGCTGGCTCTTCCTAGGAGGTACTTTCACATTTGCTCTGTGATCTTACCATCAATGCCCAGGGAGAGATGGGCCAAGCAGGAAAGAGGTCTCCAGAGCCCAGAAGAGGTTTGAAGCTTCTCTTTGGCTCACACCCACCCGATCCAGCGTTTTTGAGAAAGCTTTACATAAATGAGATGCTTATGGAGGCATATTGTAGACTACTATCCAAACGTAGTCATTGTTACCATTTTCCCACCATATTGTAAATCCCTTTCTGGGTGGAGACTCCAGCTCATTCATCTTAGAATCCTTAGGACTCAGCACAGCATCTGGTTCAGAGTAAATCTTCAAAACGCAAGTTAAATGACTGACTGACGGACGGAATGAATGAATGAAGGAAGGAAAGAAGGAAGGAAGGAATGACAGCATGAAGAGTTAACAACTAGCATGAGTCAGAAGTAATCATATGATTTAATGAGATGTAAACCCTTAGTCTGGCATTTAAGGCCTCTTATGACTAACAACACTCCATGGATGTGTAGGGAGGGCTCCTAAAGCTAACCTGGGGATTCAAATAAATTTTTCTGATAAAAATATTAGATTTGATAATTCTGATTACAGTTAAAACAAAAATTGAAAACCATCAGAGGAGAAAGATATAGAGTATTTTGTGCTCTTTTATTCTAAAGTATGTGTTTTCTGATGCAGACTGTCCTAAATTTTAGCATTAATGTGCTTTGGCTTGCAGTGGCCACACGTGGCTGGTTTTGATGGTTTTTCTGGAGCAGCTGAGTGTGGCCACAGGCCTGCACACTCATTCTTTTGATGATGTCTCACTGCAGTGAGCACAGCGAGCGGAAAAGACAAAACATCAAAATAGGAGAGGACTGGCTTTAGCTTCCCTAGGTGCACAGACAGGCATCTGGACCTTTTCTGCCTCCCTGGGCTTGCCTCCCTGGGTTTTGGAGCTGAGATCACAGATTCACAGTGGCAGCAAGAAACTTCCTCAGGCTGTCCAGAGGCTGAGAACATCCTCACGCAACCCTGAGTGTCCAGGTTGGAGGAGGAGCGCCCCCTAGGGAAGTTGCTGGACAAGAAAGAGCTGGGGGGAGGGGTGTGGTGGGGGGACTGCCTGGGTCAGACATTTCAAGGTTCATGAGAATCATGAACAAAATCAGCAGCCGGAAGCTCCTGCCTTAAAAGCACCCACTTTTCTTGCTGATTTGAACGACAGGGTAGTAATTACAGGTTCTTCGCAAGCCTCCTTAGACCACACTGTGTCTCTGTAGGCACTTACATTTTATTTGATGACAGTGACATTGATGAATAATAGTTTCCACCCCTGCAAATGATTACTGATTCTATACCTGATAGAGTAGAAATTTTGCTGCAAAATTTAACACTTTACACCAGGAGAGAAACATTCTCCCTCGTGGTGCAGTTTTCTCATTAGTGATCTTGTACCCGATTTTTCCCTTCCCCAAATCCCAGGGATTTTGCTAGAAAACTCCACATGTCCCCTCCCAGTCTGGGATACAGAGATCAGAAACGATCGCTGAGGTTCACTGAACTGCATGCCAAGCACCCCATGGGTGGGAACTCATCTGATCCTGACTGCAGCACAGAAATACGCTATAAACACAGGCACCTCGTATAAATACAAATAGCTTGTCCAAGATTAGCATCGCTGGTGATCAATGGAGGCTGAGATTAGGATCCAGGAAATTCATAATCACCGTGCCGCCATCGAGCAGGACCTTAAGCAGCCAGAAGAGCCCAAGGAGCCAGAACTCCTGGGGTCCAGTCTCAACTCTGCTGCTAATGACCTCTAACTAGTGAGACCACTGTGCCAGTCTGCCTGGGCTCCCACAGCAAAGCACCACAGAGCAGGCAGCTTGACCAACAGAAACGAACGTCTCACAGGTCTGGCGGCCAGAAGGGCAAGATGAAGGTGTCAGCAGGGTTGTTTCCTTGAAGCTTCTGTCCTTGGCTTGTGGAGGCCGTCATCCCCCGCTCTCCTCATACGGTCTTCCCTCTCTGCACGCTCTCCTGGTCCGTGTCTCTACCCACATGACTTCATTTGACCTAACTACCCCTTTAAAGACCCTGTCTCCAAATAGAATCCCATTCTGAAGGTCTGGAGTTAGGACTTCAGCTGGTGAGTTCCAGTAACACCAGGTCAAATCAAGACGTCAGCAGGCCTGCCTTCCCCTCCCGGGGCCTCTAGGGTAGAGTCTGTTTCCTTGCCTTTTTCAGTATCTCTTTCCCTCTTCTGAGCACATCACCTTCGTCACGGCTTTGGCTTTCATTACCACATCCCTTCCTCGCTCTGACGCTGGTGCCTCCCCCTTGTAAGGACTCATGATTTTATGGAGCCCATCCGCATAACCCAGGAAGATTTCCTCATATCACTATCCTAAGATAATTACATTGCAAAGCCCCTTTTAGCATAAAAGGTAACATATTAATTTTATCTAAATGACTATTCAAGACTCATCTTATTTTTAAACATTTTTTAAAGTGTATATATTTATTTTGAGAGAGACAGAGACAGAGAGAGGGGGAGAGCACGAGCAGGGGAGGGGCAGAGAAAGGGAGAGAGAGAATCCCACACCATCAGCGCAGAGCCTGACGCAGGGCTCCATCCCACAAACTGTGAGATCGTGACCTGAGCCGAAATCAGAAGTCAGATGCTTAACCGACTGAGCCGCGAGGTGCCCTTAATCTTATTTGATAATGAATACTGTTTTGCTTTTCTATTGCTGCATAACAAACTACCCCACAATGTGGTGACCTAAAACAACAAATTCATTATATTGCGTCATTTTTGTGGGTTAGGCATCCCGGGAGTGTGTGGCTGACCAATGGTCCCCTCCCCTTCTGTGGCATCCACTGAACTCACTGGCAGTTATCAGCTGGCAGCTGGCCTGCTCAGCAGATCCAAGGCGACTTCCTTCTCCCGTCTGGAACCTTGGTGGCGTGGCTGGTAGGCTGGGCTCAGATGGGCCCCTCTCCTCTCCCGTGCCAGCTCAGACACTCTCTTAGTGTCCCTCCACCATGGTACATGGACTTCTCACCTGATGCCTCGGGGTCCAAGAGACAGGCCCAAGCCACAGAGAGCAGATGCCACCAGTCTCTTAAGCCTGTGCTGGGAAACTGACACAGCCAATTCCACTGTGTTCTTTTAGCCAGAGCAGTCACCAAGGCCATCCAGATTTAATACGCAAGGATGCAGACCCACCACTTGATGCGATTAGTGTCAAAGAATTTTCAACTGTCTTTAATCTGCTACAAATGCTAACAAACATGTGCTTTTGTCCTCCGTCCGTAAGAGATAAAAAGAGAGAGTCAGAAAGAGAAAAGATACCGTTGCAGGCAAAGCCGTTAAATATTTTGGTCATTATCCTTGGTGGACAAGCTGACTGAACGGAAATGAGACATAACTGGAGTCATGAGGGGAAACGGAGAAAAATGATCAGATGGAGACATAGCAATTAAAATAGGGCTAGCAGCCTGGAGCTAGCACGTGCCAGGTTAGCTAGCCAAAAGGCTGGTCTGTCCTTGAGGGTATTACTAGTCACAGCACAGTATGCTAGGAATGTCCCTCCATCTACTCATTTATCCAACTTAACACTTACTGAACATCTACTGTAAACCAACACTGAACTGGTCATTAAAGATATAAAGATCAGCCGGCAAGATCTGCCTTCCAAGGGCTCTGAGTCCCTGGGAAAGAAAGATATGGCAATCCTTAAGTACAGCATACTGCCTACGGATTATAGTTTCAATGGTAACCTTGGGTCAACAAAACTCGGTTGTACCCACCCAAATTATTTTGGGAATGCAAATGAATGAGTAAAAAGACCAATTATACATCTCTTTAAGTTTCCTTGCAGTTGCTGCTTAAAACATGTCTATCCAAGGGAACTTAAGTGCTGGGTTTCTTCAGTAGTCTGAAAAACTCAGATATCAGAAATTACCTGTTTCCTGCGCCTATTACTATTTTCTAGTGGAGTTTCAAGACTTGTCTGTTATGAAGTGTTGACGGAGGTTCATGCCGTCCCGGGGCGCAGTGATGGGAGTGTGTATTACATAATCGACACAGCACCAGTCCTAGAGAGCTTCTCCTTCCTTTGGGCGGGAGACACCAGTAACTGCTCACCCATTCCTCTAATGTCTATCCCACATTGTTCAGAAAACGAGGGCCTGCTGTGTGTCAGATGGGACTCTAGACGGCGATAGTCAAGGTAGACTTAGCACTTCCCCTCATGGAACTTATGTTCCCATGGGGAGGATGACAGTAAAGAAGTAAACAAATAGGTAAATAATATAAAGTCAAAGGGCCATAAGTGATCTGAAGAAGAAAAAACAGGAGATGAGGCCAAGAAGACTGGGGCAGTGGAAAGTGGGAGAAGGGGGTCTATTTGAGATGAGCTCACTATCTTTCAATTTCCTGAGTCATTAAAGCACATTACATGCTTAGCCTAGTGCCTGGAACACGTGATATACCTACTATTCCAATGTGTAACCACCACCCCAGCCCTGCTATAGAGTGTCACTCCTCTACTTGCCTCTTCAGAGAGGAAGAACATGAGGACTCAGCCCAATGCTAATTACCCAATAAATAGTAAATAGTTGGGGAAATGTTGCAGCCAGCACCCAAGAAAGATGCCAATTCTGGGGCCCCAGGTTGCCTGAGAAGAGGAGAGACAGAAATAGATGCCTCAAGTCTTTTCACTCAGGATTTTTCATGGAGGCTCAGAGAATGCGGGAGGAAGGACCCCACACAGAGAGCATTTAGATTGTCCTCCTGACCTGGTTGCTGTTTTATTTATTTACTGGTCTCGGGGGTGAGAAGTATTCACAGAGCAGGAACACCAAGTAGTCTAGAAATTCCAGGGCATACTTGTGCACTTGTGTAAGTAATTAACTCCCCAGAAATAGTCAGGGGCTTAATTTGGGGAAATTTTGTAGTACTTGGTTTGGCCAGTTTGGTAAATAAATTTACATAGCAAAGAGGTGCCTGTAGAGGGAAGGAGTGGGGAGAGGGAAACAGAGAGACAGAGAGAGGAAGGGAGGGAGGGAGGGGCAGAGAGGGGTGTGTGTGCGTGCAAGCAAAAGAAGGGTGAGAAGAGAGAGAGAAGAAAGGGGGGGGCATTTTCCTGTGCGAGGACAGTCAGAGCTTTATCCTCCAGTCAAAGACCAACCAAGAGAAACAGCCAACGTAGATCCACCATATGCTGTACGGTAGTCTATGGCAGCTACTTCGTGAACATGATTTCCTTACACATTTTTTCAACAACCCACAAAGGTAGTTGCCATTGTCTGGGAGGTGAAGTAACTTGTTCAATGTCACACAGCTAGTGACAGATCCTAGACTTGAGCCCAGGGCTCTTTGACTAGCAAGTCTGTTTATTTGACTGGAATGGTTTCCACCCATCCGACAGCAATGTTTCCAGGATGCTAGTGCTGTTGAGTGTGGGCAGCAGGGCTAGTCATTTGACTGCACCCCAGTTCGCTGGAAATTGGCAATCCACGGGTATCCAATTCGCTTTTACTGCATAAAAACCCACTGCCAAAACTAAGTAGCTTGAAACCAGAGCCTTTTATTCATCTTGTTCTGTGGGGCAGCTGGTAGTATCTGGGTCGGCTCAGCTGATCTCTGCCAGGCGCCCTCTTGTGACTTGGCCAGTGGGGGTTCAGAGCATCTGTCCTCTGTTTCGCCACTCAGCCTCTAGCAGGATGGCTTGGGCCACTCCCATGGTGGCCTCAGAGTCCCAAGTGCGGAGAGAGAGGGAAACCTCGATGGCCAAGCACTGTCCCACGGGCCACACCAAGTCACACGGACAAGTCCAGTGTCAGGGAAGGAAATCTACTCAAGAGCATGGACAGGAAGTGAATTACTGTGGCCATTTTTTCCACACAGTCTAACACTGTTTGGGGCAGACTGTTTATTTATTCATTTACTCAGCCAACTTCAATGAGGACCTTTGAAGCAAGGCATACTCTGGACCAAAGAGAAAGGTGAAATAGACTTTGATCTAGAACTTCCTATCTAGAAGGAGAGAAAAGTACACAAAAGTGTCGACAATGTAGTAAGTGTTCCCTACACGTGAAGGGGATGAATAAATTACTCAGGTAGTCTAGAGAGCCACAAACTTATAGCAGGAAAAGCTTCATGAAAGAGGTGGCATTTAATCTGGACCTTGAGGGATAGCTAGGAGCTGTACATGCTCAGATGCCAGAGAGATTGCTTGGTATTAGGGCTGAGCAGCCAACTTGGCTGAAAGTGAGGACTGAGACCTTATTTCCCCTGAGACTCTGTGGCTTTCCACACGTGCACTGCCCTGTTCATGTGCTGTAAGTTTACGGGGCTCTCTCCTTTATAGAAATTGCTCAGCCTCTTAACCCACTTTCCAGCCCCATTGTCTTGGCATGGGAGTGTTTTCCAGGGAACAAACTGGCGGGAATGGGGAATCGGGAAGGCGTGCAATGTTTCGGGAAGCCCATGACCCCGCAGTTTCTGACCCTGTCCCAGATCCAGGAGACCATCCCAGGAGAAGGATACATCCGAGCCAGATGTGTTAGCAGAAAAGAGTTGATTCCAGAAAAGAGGAGGGGACACTTAAGAGATGCTGGAGGCAGGAAAAGCAAGAGCCACAGCTGACTCAGATTTCTGAGTCGCCATAGAATGACAGCAGTGCCATCAACAAGACAGGAAAGTGGAGCGGGTGCCCGGTTTGGGATTTGCTGGGTTTGGGATCTTCGTGCGACACGCAGGAGGGAATGTGCAGTGTGTTGCTGGACCGGAATGTGGGAGAGAGCTGGAGGCTGCGAAGGGGAACCATCAGCGAAGGGATGGGTAGTAAAGCCCTAGATACAAGGAGATCACCAGGAAAGAATTTACCGGAAAAAAAAAAAAAAAGCGAGAGGGGAAATAAGGGATCTTTTATGTAGCAGAGGCAAAGGGAACAGAGAGAAAGCGCATTCAAACCTAGTAGTTAATGGCATCGCCATCCACACATCTGCCTAGAATCAGTCAGAATGTTACATCAAAGCTTGAGGGTTGAGGCACCACGGGTAGAGGATTGAAGATTAGCTGCGACTGCATTATAATGATGACTCCCTATGTCACTGTTTTCAGAAAATGTCCTATTCTAAATGTGAGTGGCAGCATGGCGCAATGATTAAGAACACGGGCTTTGATACCAAAACTGTGGGATTCACATCCTGGCTGCACCTAATTAATGGCCGCATCCCAGACAAGTCACTGAGGCCCTCTTAGGCTCCTTGGGCATAAAGTGGAGATACCTCCTGCCTGGACGAGTTCTCCCAGGGATTACTGGTGTGAATGTAAGTGAAGTCTGAAGACCCATGCCTGACAGTGTTACAAAAGAATCTACAAATTTAAATATTTATAGATGCACACACCCAGGTGAAAAGAAGATTGAAATGTTGTGCCATCCAATGAACAGTTTGGGTATAAAGGGACCAAATTGTCAAATACAGGACTGACCTCCCACTCAGGAGGTCTGAGCAGCTAAGGACTCTGGGAACCAGGACCCATGCAGACTGAGAGACTCAGTTGTATGGGAGGGAGGGCACGGTGCAGACACGCAGACACCCTTCATCGTGCAGGAGTGAGATGCTGTGGCCCCCGGGCTGAAAGCTCGGGCCAAGGACGGTAGGCTCATAGCATAAACTGAACCCTAGAGCCTGAGACAGGGGTGAAATTAGTCACATAAGACAACTGGAGTCCCTGTGGGACAAGAGGCTCCACGACTTGATGATGCTATAAAAGAAAGGAGCAGAGAAAGAGGATTTTAAAGATAATTCCTCGTTCACTCGTGTTCCTCTGCTTCCAGCTGCCTGGAGGGCTGGGTTACCTCTGCTTTTCTACCCTGGAAATCTCTGAGAACCCACTCCAAAAGTTAATAATGTTTATGTTGGGGCAAGTGTATGGAGACATAGCCTAATGAAGAAGGCAAGACATGATATGCAATGTCAGTAAAACCTTCTGAGCATTGCTCATTATCACTTCATCAGCCCTGTGCACACACAAGCACACATACACACCTTTTCTTTTTTTTTTAATTTTTTTTAACATTTATTTATTTTTGAGACAGAGAGAGACAGAGCATGAACAGGGGAGGGGCAGAGAGAGAGGGAGACACAGATCGGAAACAGGCTCCAGGCTCTGAGCCATCAGCCCAGAGCCCGACACGGGGCTCGAACTCACAGACCCCAAGATCGTGACCTGAGCCGAAGTTGGACGCTTAACCGACTGAGCCACCCAGGCGCCCCAATACACACCTTTTCTTTCTTTCCTTTCTTTCCTTTCCTTCCCTTTCCTTTCCTTTCCTTCCCTTCCCTTTCCTTCCCTTTCCTTTCCTTTCCTTTCCTTTCCTTTCCTTTCCTTTCCTTTGCTTTCCTTCCTTCCCTTCCCTTCTCTTCCCTTTCCTTTTCCCTTCCCTTCTTAAAAATTTTTTAATTGTTTATTTATTTTTGAGACAGACAGACAGAACGTGAGTGAGGGAGGGGCAGAGAGAGAGGGAGACAAAGAATCCAAAGCACACTCTAGGCTCCGAGCTGTCAGCACAGAGCCTGATGCGGGGCTTGAACCCAAAACCCACAAAACTGCGAGATCATGACCTGAGCTGAAGTCAGACACTTAACTGACTGAGCTACCCAGGCACCTCTTTTTTTAAAAATTTTTTTAAATGTTTATTTATTTTTGAGAGAGAGAGAGAGAGAGAGCATGAGTGAGGAAGGGGCAGAGATCTTTTCTTTTTAATTTGTGCAACTGGTTCCACATTACCTATAGAATAGGCTCTATGCCAATAGAATAAAACACTCAAGGTTTTCTATGATCTGCCCCCACTCTCCTCTGGTTCCTCATTTCCCATGATTCCCTCAACTCTATCCTGCAGCTAAATAGACTATTTCTCATTTTTTGAGTGTGCTACACATGCTTATAACTTTTACCTTTAATAACTTGTTCTTTTAGTAGAATTTTTTTTTTGAGAGAGAGAGAGAAAGAGAGAGAGTGAGAAAGCATGAGTAGGGGGAGAGGCAGAGGGAGAGAGAAAGAATCCCAATTAGGCTCCATACTGTCAGCACAGAGCCCTATGTGGGGCTTGATTCCATGAACCATGAGATCAGGACCTGAGCTGAAATCAAGAGGCAGGTGCTTAACTGAGCCACCCAGCTGCCCCTCTTTTAGTAGATCTTAAGCACATCAACTGATTTCTCAGTTTCCATTTCCTTTTTGATAAAACCTATCTTGCCAGACTTTGTAAGCAAAAATACTTTAAATATAGGTAATTCACTTCCTTACATTGTCAAGCACACTATATGCACTTAATGAATAGAAAGGGTTGTTTTATTATTACTATTTCTTCTGTTAGCAAAACTCTTGCTATTTATAAGAGTTTCTGTGTATTATAAAGATTAGGAAAATATAAAGAAATTAATGCCCCCTAATTCCATCTCTGTGAAATAGTCTGTTCATTTCCTCAATCATGTATATATAAATTTATGAGTTCATGCCATATGTAACTGTGTTTCCTGATGTTTCCACACAGCTTTTCGACAAATATTTCCCTACATCACTAAAAATTTCTTAAAAATACAATTTTTAGCTACATACTATTATACTTCATGGATTTGTTTATTTGATCAATCCCCAACTCTTCACTATGTAGGCTCTTTTGAAAATATCCTTTAATAGGAGCGCCTGGGTGGTCCAGTCTGTTGAGTATCAGACTCTTGATTTAGGCTCAGATCATCATCTGAGATGAGCATCTCATGGTTCTTGAGATCAGGCCCCGTGTTGGGCTCTGTGTGGAGCCTGCTTGGGATTCTCTCTCTCTCTCTCTCTCTCTCTCTCTCTGCCCCTCCTCTGCTCCCTTGCTCTCTCTCAAAATAAATAAACTTTAATTAAAAAAAAGAAAGTATCCTTTAATAAATAAACTGTGATGTGCACATTGTTAGAAAAACAACATCTGAACTTTGATTATTCCCTTAGGATGATTTATACAAATTGAATTAGTGGATAAACACATAGGAACATTTGAAAGCTCTTTACACATATTAGAAAAATTGCCTTCGGAGAAGTGAGATTGATTTTATACCCAGCCGCCCCCCTGGGGGCCTTCGGTTTCCTTCTCACCACCTCTCCTCCTACCCGCAGCTTAGGGAGGACGCACATCAGCACAGGGAAACGTCACCCATAGCCTTGGGTTTTTCAGCCAGCAGACTGTCCTCTCCGGCCAGACAATGGCACTGACTTAAATACTCCTGAGGTCTCCTCACCTGAGACAAAGCAGGAACTGGACTCGGATGCCCTCAAATCTGACCACAAAATCCAACATTCTTTGGTTACAACCTCCATAAACCAGATAAATAGAAGGTCGAGCTCTCTGCCTCCTGAGCAGCCTGTCCTCGTGTCCTGAAGGAACAGGAAGGCGAGGTGCTCCCTGAAAGGAGGGTGCTTACCACAAAGACTGGCCAAGACCCGACCAAATCCGTCTGGGCCAAGGGAGACCCCAGTGCTGACCTTTCACCCACTTTCCCCTCATTATAATACTAAAAATCACACCCAGGGGTGGAGACCTAACATGGTGATTAACCATTCTGCCTGATGAGCCTCTAGGGTGCTCAGACAGCATTCCTTTACCACCTAGGTTTCTTTAAAAAAAAACTCTCCCTGATTTCTCCTTGGGGGGTCAGCCTGAGGGTTCCCTTTGTGCTGCCCTCCCTTGTGCTGGAGCATGAGCCCCAATAAGCCTCGCTTGCTTTTTTTTGTTTGTTTTGTTTTGGTTTGTTTTGTTTTGTGTTTTGTGTTTTGTTTTTCCTTGCTTGTGTTTTTGGGCCCCCGCTGGGTCCAAGGACCTGGGTCTGCTAACATGCAGACTTGCCAAGGAAACTTCTTCTCCCACGATGAGACTGCAGAGTGCGGGCCCTCAGCCGGTCTCCTGGGTCAAACGGCCCACTGATGGGGTTTGGGAATGCTGGTGGGGTCCGGAGCTGACGGCCAAAAAGGAATTTTTGAGATGTCTTTGGTGCAAAAAGGTGATTTTATTAGAGCACGGGGACAGGACCCGTGAAAGAGCTGCAGTGGGGTGGCGAGGACAGGCCGATTATATACTATGAAGCTGGGGGAGGTAAAGGCACAAGGGAGGCTTCCAGAAGGCATGTCATATGCTAAAGAGGACTCCTACGATACATAAGGCCTAGCTATTGTCAAGTTGAGGTTGTTTTCCCTCCAGCAGGGCATTAATATTATGACAGTAGGGGGTTCCTGGAGGAATGTTCTACTCTGTATTTGCCTCAAGGATTTGTCAGTGGGCTGCAGGTTATAGGGAAATTCAACCATTCTTGTCTTTGTTCCCTACATCACTGGGAAGGGTAGGGTGACGTTAGGGCTCCAGGAGACTGCGTCTATAGGTTTCCGGACTTTAGGCTGTTGATAAAATTGACTTTTGTAAACTGAAGAAGACTCATGTCCTGCATGACTGTGATGTCTATCAGTTAGCAGTTTGTTTTCCTCTTTCCTTGGGCAGCCAGGAGTGCCTGAGGAATGTCACACACACCTAGTGGGGAATTTGTGGGGCATCAGCTTGCCTTACACTCCCACATCGCCTCTCTGCACCTCGACCTCCTCATCTGTAAAGTGGGGAGAGTAGTGGCACCTGTCATGTAGGGTTTGAGGTGAGGATTTTGAGAGCTAGCTCGAATACAGAATGATTAGAACAACTACGCCTTTGGGGCTCAGTTCTTTAGTTGCTCTGTTAATACTCCTGGCAATTGCCACAGTGGGTGGACTTTCTAACAGCACATCCCTGTCATGATAGCTGCAGCAGGTAGAAGAATGTCATGAGCAAGGTCAACACCACAACTGATGAGTACAGGCCCTGCCTACAGCGGTCTGTGCAGCCCTGGGAGGGGAGGAGGCTGAGGAAGGCGTGTGCCGGGCCCTGTTCTAATGCTCTCTGTTCCGTGACATGAAGCTTGGATTCTAAATTTAAACCCATCCCCACTACCCCAAACTGCCATGTGCATTTGAGTGTCGTCTGCGTTAAGGAACAGTTCTCTATCTGATCTCATTGCCATGGTTACACCTCCAAGAGCAAAAAATGTTTGGCTGCGGCTTTTGTCAAATCAGGCCGACTTTTCCGTGATTCAGGCCTGTTGCTGCCTAGTTGCTGATGGCTGCTCTCTGCAGAAGCTCACTGAGGTGGCCTGGGAAGGACCAGAAAGCCCTTCCGCTGGAGGGCCACGCGGGGGCCCGCCATGCAGACCAGCTTCCCAACACGGAGGCCGACTCTGACGTGTAATGAGCCCTCTGATAGGAGAGTTGGTTGGTGGTATGGACGGGCACAGAGTCCTTCAGTAGCACGCGGGTGTCCTCCGGGTTTTGTGGGAGTCCATCAGCCGGGTCCAGAATGCCAGCCTGGCTGCAGGCACGGCACCGGCCTCGAGTCCAGCGAGGGGACAGACACACAGGAGAAAAGCACGGAGGAAACACGAAAGGTTTGGCTTTGGGGGCTCAAAAAGAGCCCTCCAGCCTCAATCTGGGGACGGGTGGAGTTGACCAAGCTTAGCGGGTTCTTTCTTCCATGCCTTGGAGAGAACTTGCCCTTGCCAGGCAGTTCAGAAAGGGAGCAGCAGAATTACTTTAGCGCAGGCGGCTGCAGACTTCGGCTGTGAAGGGTCAGAGCAAACATCTTGTCTTTGAGGGCCGCCCGTGATCTGCCACATGGTCTCCCTTCCGTCCACCCACAGCCCTTTGCAAATGTAAAAACCATTCTTAGCTCTTGGGCCAAACCCCACTGCAGCCTCTTCCTACGCAGGGCGGCCTCTGCACCAGCAGCGGCTGCATCACCTGATGGGCTGTTAACGGATGCAGAACTCCAGGCCCTTCTGCAGAGCCACTGAAGCGGATTCTGCAGTTTTAACGAGATCCTAAATAAAACTCTGGAAAAATCCCACACGAGGAGTCAGGAACAAGCATTTCTCCCTAGTGACAAAAAAACCACAGAAACGTGTAAGCAGGAACAAAGTGCCCCTTTGGCAAGTTCTCCATATGCTTGTTTCAGCATTCATTACAATCTGCCTTGAATCAGTGTGTGTGCACGTGCGTGTGTGTTTGTGTGTCCCTCTCTAACCACATGGTGAACTCCCGGAGGACAGGGAACCGGAACTTGCTCACCTGTGAGTTCTTTGTTCCTTGGATTCCTGTGTATAGAGAAAGAACAGCGCAGAAGCCTTATGTTTCCTTTACTGAGCAAGAAATTCCTCCTTACCACTTGCTGTGAATCTTTCTAAACATTAACTTCCTGCTTTGTAAAATGGAATTCTAAATCCCTTCTTTCCAGGGCGGTTGAAAATACCCAACTATGTACACAGAGCGTCCCTTCCAGTGCCTGGTATACAACAGGTACTTTGCAAGCAGCAAAATCCCTCGCAGGGGTGATGGGTCTTGCCAGCAGGCTGAGTCCTGAGAAGGTCTGTGGCATTAGACTGGGAAAAAGACCCTCTAGCAGAAGGGTCTGAAGAGCAGCTGAGACCCTGAGAGCCTCCCCCAAGCACCATGGCCCTGCCACACCTCCTACATCACGGGTCAGCACCCTGTGACCTTGGCAAAGAGCAGCTGACATCCGCAAAGTGATACTCTCAAGTCCCTCCCCACTGGGTAGGAATTTCAGGAACACAGCTATTCAAATACCCAGCATGGATACGTCACACGATGGCATCAGGACCAGTAATAATTATGTGACAGTAGCGGGACTAGAAAAACACCAAGAATATGAGGTGCTCAGCACTTGTGTCTACTATTGATGACTTATTGGCAAAGAGCGCCATCTCGTGGACACAGAGCGGGTTTAATGATTGCCTCAAAATCCTACCTCCCACATGCAAGCCAGGGTTCATTAAAGGTCTCTTCGAAACTCCTGTGAGAGGGGGGAAAAGGTGGGCACCTACCCAAATACGTATTTATTTATTATAAAGTTATATACACTATAACGTTAGTAGTGCATTATGCACTATATATAAAATATAACTATTCACCATGTCTATTTCTGCCCCTCCCCTGCTGGCACTCTGTGTCTCTCTCTCTCTCTCTCAAAAATAAATAAACTTAAAAAAAAATTAAAAAAACCTAGCTATTCAATCAACCCATCCTTTGATAAAAATATGCTGAAATTATTGTGTCCTTGTTATGTGCCAGGCATTGTCCTGAGCATTTGGAATATTTCCACAAATAAAAAAGACAAAAACGCCTGCCCTCATGTAATTAGATAATAATCAATAAACTTAATTAATAAGAAAATTATACAGTATGTTAGAAGGTAGTAAGTGCTGTGGGAGAAAAAAATGAACAAATTGTGTAAGGGAGATCGAGTATGTGGAGGGTAAAAGGGCAGATTAAAAAGATGTTACTTAAATAAGACTCAGAGGCAGGAGAGTTGAACATGCTGGTATCTGAGTTTCTGGCACTTGGGTCAGAGGGAGCAGCCAGTACAAAGGCCCTGGGGTAGGAGTGCCTGGTACGTTTGTGGACAGAGGAAGCCTCTGTGGTTGGCGGTGAGTAAGACACAGAGAGTAGGAAGAAAGGAAATCAGAAGGAAACTTAAGGGTAGATAGGCTCTTAAGGGAAGATTCTGACTGACATTTTAAAAGTATGCTTCCAGCTGTGGAGAGACTAGCTGTGGAGTAGGGGACAAGGACAACAGCAGAGACTAATTAAGGGTCTATTCCATTTTTCCAAGTGAGAAATTGGGGTAGCTCAGAGCAAAGGGATTATTGTGGTGATGGTATACCAACATATTTTTAAATTAACAAATGAGATTAAAAATATGCACTTAGAAGCTCTAATATTTTCTTTCCATACCCCAGTGGGCCCTGAGAGGGTGCTGTATTAGAGATCACACACTTAGGGAAGGTAAGTCTGAAGATCAGAAGGTTGCAGAAGAACTTTACAAATCTGTACTAAGTGTTATATAAAAAAAGAGTTTCGTGGAACAGTACATTTTTAGCGCTGATGAGACTGGCTTGTTTCACAAGGACATTGGCAAACAAATCTATACAACACAAAAGGCATTTAAGGGGATAAAAATATGACCTAAGATTCACAGGAACTTAACCCTGTATTTCCAACCCTTGAAACATTCATTAATTCAGTGCTGGCAGTGACTCTATAGAACATAACGATACCGTGAAGAATAATTGTATATTTTCTGGATGCAAACATGAATAAGTTCATCCATTTTGGGATGCAGTGATAGATTAGAGAATGCCTCCAATTTTTCCTTTCCTGTGTGTCACATCTTTCAAGTCCTTTCTAGGGGGAGAGTCTATTTTCCTCCCTTCAAATCTGCACTGGTGTTTGTCCCGTTCTGGTCAATAGAATATTGGAAAAGTGATACAGTGCCACTACGGATGGAGCCCAGGCCTCGAGAGGGCGAACAGCTTGTATTTCCTTTCCTACACACATCCCTGAGATCATCATAAGAACGCATCGGTGGAATAGAGGCCTTTGTACCAACCAAGGCCACGCTAGATTCGCCACTGGCCTGCCACCTACTGGCCACGGGAACGAAAAACTGCCAAAACAAGCTCACAGAGATCAACAGAACCAAAGCATTCCACCAATCTGCAGATTCGTGAGACTTTGACCTTGGGATGGTTTGCTACACAGCATTATTATGACAATAGATCACTGAGATAGATGCTGAGAAACACTATTGGCTTTTCTTGGTGTTTGCTCTCTGATATAACGTAAGATGACAGCCCAGGGAGACCAGAGGATTTGAGACAAGAGTCAGCTTCAGTTCCCAAGTACTTTATGCCTAATGGGCAACTAGCTTATTGGTTTTGAGCAGCTAATATTTGTGCAAATAGTCCCATAGCCGGCTTATTGTTTAGATCAATATTACACATGCTTCTTCAACAGTGGATACTTGTTCAACAATCCATATGTGAGCAACCTCAGGGCCCTTTCATCACTGATGACAGTAAGTTAAAAGAATCCAGTGATATCCATGATATCCATGATATTAACATTGAATAATTATTCATGCCTGTTTCCCTTCTGCCAAAAATCCTGTAATAGCCCAGTTTCATGATGTAATTTTAGTGAAATTAGACTTGAACATTTCAAAATTATGTAATTAATTACATTCAGCTTTAATAAAGATCACTCTTTGATTCAAGCCACCAACCGGATACCCACCAGTGCCAGTTAAACATCACAGGTGGCCTCAAGGGACCTCAGTATGATCACTAATTAGATTCCCACACTTTTGAAAAATTAAGTTCTCTGTTTGGCAAGGGCCAGGCAGTTTACAGTTAGTCCATCAGTGAATGTTTAATGTCCGGCTCCAAGTTAATATTCATTGAAAGACTCTCAGTACTATAAAACTAAATATAATTAAGAGCTAAACTGTATTAAGTATATTTCCAAGCCTTGGTAATAAGGCAAAATGGTGATTGTGTGACCTTTTAATGTCATCTTAGAGTATTGTATAACAAGCCTGCCTGAGAGCCACCTTTCTGTCTTAGGAACATAATGTTCTTGACTCATTCACTGGTCACCACTGACTAGGGCTCTGACATCTTACAAAATCAGAGGTTAGCTCACAGAAAACTCAGGGTTCTATATGTGTGCTTGTGATGTCTAGGACATTAAGAGGAGAAGGATGGGCCCCAGAGGGAGGAGCTAGGGTTCTGAAACATGCATAACATTTGGAAAGTCAGAATGAGGAGAAGGGGCTCCCAAAGACAAGGCACATCTCAGAGGAGACACGAAAGCTGAAGGATCTTCCCGAGGGCATGAGATTCAAGCACTGAGTCCCTGCACTTCTCATTCCTCTGTGCTTTCCAGCTCATCCTAGGATCTCAAGTCAGTAGTGAATGAGCGCTTGGAGGGGAACACCCAGAGAAGGGAAGATCCAGGTGGGAGGGGTCCCAGAAACAAAGCTCCACAAAAACTACTCTTTGCCCAACTAAATGGATTGAAGGAGGGGCCATGTGACAGAAGGTCACAACATAGGTCAGCACCTTGGTTCCTCATTTGAGCAAATGGGAAGGTTGTTGTTGTTGTTGTTGTTGTTGTTGTTTTTACTTGTGTATTATTTCATGCACAGAGAAGAATTTATTAGGTTTATTAAAGAGGCTATAAGGTGAAATAACTTACCTAAAATAAGAAGTTGTAAAAGTGTATTAGTTACCTATCGCTGCTTTATAAATTACCCCAAAACATAGAGGCTTAAAACAGCACGCATTTATCCTCTCACAGATTCTGCGGGCCTTGAGGCCAGGCATGACTTGGCTGAGTCCTCTGCTTCAGGGTCTTTCCTGAGGCTGAAATCATGGTGATAACCATGGCTGCAGTCTCATCTGAAGGTTCAACTGTAGAGGATCCACGTCCAAGTGTGCTTGGGTGGTGGCTGGCAGCATTGGGTTCCTTGTGGGCACTGGGGTAACGACCTCAGCTCCTTGCTAGCTGCTGGGTGGAGGGTGTCCCCAGTTCCTTGGCAGCTTGGATGCTGCACTCAGCAGCTTGTTTCATCATCACATTTTTACAATGCAAGCTGAGAAGGTGGGAGAAAATGCTGGCAAGAGAGCATCTCAGCAAGACAAAGTCACAGTGTTGTGTAGTCTAAATCACAAAAATGACGTTCCATCACTTCCCTCACTCAGTTCCTCAGAAGCAGATCACTGGGTCCAGCCTACACCCAAGGGAAAGGATTACACAAAAGCAGAGGCCAGGAGATGGGGGAAATTGGGGGCCTTCTCCAAAGTTTGCCTACCACAAAAAAAGGCTCTGGGGAGATGGACCCCCTCATACTCCGTTGATAAAATTGTACATGTGCATAGCTCTTTTGGAGATCCATTTAGCAATATGTGTCCAAACAGCAAAGGTGTCTGTTGTAGGATCCAAATATTCTAATGCCAGGACTCTTGTAAAGAAATTGTTTTTAAAAAAAGACAGAAAAAAAAAATTTGAGGACAAAGATCTTCATTCTGATCCTCTTTGGACAAAGGAAACATCGGAAGCCACATAACTGAGTCCCACTAAGGAAACACTGTATCGTGTGTAAATTAGGGGCTGTTTAGCAGTAATTGAAAATGAGCTTTATTCACTTAAATATACACATGACCGAACATACAGACTTACCTCAATCTTACTAGTGGTCACATAATAATATTCCATTATATGGATATTACATAATTCTTTTTTTTAATTTTTATAAACGTTTATTTATTTTTGAGAGACAGAGCATGAGGGGGGGAGGGTCAGAGAGAGAGGGAGACACAGAATCTGAAACAGGCTCCAGGCTCTGAGCTGTCAGCATAGAAACACAAGCAGGGCTCAAACTCACAAACCACGGGATTGTGACCTGAGCCGAAGTTGGACGCTTAACCGACTGAGCCACCCAGGCTCAGAATTACATAATTCTTCAATCCAGCACTTACGGAAATAGGTAGTTTGGTTGTTCTCATCTTGCTTTTATAAATGTTTTTGTAAATGAACTTGCTCACGGATTCCAGTTTATGTGGAGAATAAATCCCTAAAGGTGGAATTGCTTAGGCAAAGAGCTTAGATATCTCTCATATAACCAAATGAAGAATGTGGTACCTATACTCCTACATGCTGATCTAATGCCGAGTGATGGCAAGTGCCTACTCATGATAACAACTTGAGACAGTTGTCTCTTTCCCAGCTACCCTCCCTACCCGGATTCCCGCCAGGAAGTAGACCGAAGGAAGGCTGTGCCAGAGGGCACCAGATGCAACTGGGAAACAAGAATCCCTCATGACGTGTGGGTGTCTGCATAAAGTGCAGAGGGTCATCTTGCTAGTGCCTGGATCTTTCTTAAACCACAGTGTCTGCTGAGCCACACTGGTGCCACCAGGCTTGGGCAAAGGCCAGACCCACAGAGAAGGATGTAGCCCTCTAGGCAGGAATGGGCCATGATGGAGCATCAGGGCCCCTA
Organism: Panthera onca; assembly: GCF_046562875.1. Taxonomy (NCBI): domain Eukaryota; kingdom Metazoa; phylum Chordata; class Mammalia; order Carnivora; family Felidae; genus Panthera; species Panthera onca. Next base: position 12,779,947 of record NC_138341.1, on the reverse strand, counting down.
CAGTTCCCAAGGGATAGACGATTGGATGCTCTAGGACTCTGCTGTCTGCACAGAGGAAAGGAGGAGATGACGAGGGTGGAGGTCGTACCCCACCTGTACAGGGGAAAGCTGGCCTTGTGCAGCCAGGTGGGAATTGGATTGAGAATTCACACCGGTCTCTCCAGGGTACCCCAGGTCCCACAGGAGCCACTTAAGTCAGGCTCAAAACAACTTGTCTGCCCACCCCAGTTCCACACCTACCAGCCAATGGCATCTGCTCCTATGACACACAGAAGACTGCAGATGCCTCCTCAGTCCCACTAGCAGGACAAAGCATATGGCACAGAGAGAGGCGGGGAGGGGGACAGAGTGGGGGGACCTGTCCCTCTTGTACGCGCTCACTCACTTGTGTTTGCAATCACGGCCTCTGGGAGAATAAAAAAAAGGAATGGTATACTCGTAGTATTGAATAGGCAGTACTCAGTAGGGTGAGTAGGTGGTTAGTTGTTCTCCCCATTGTCCCTTCCCTCTGCCCTGGGGGTTAGGTGTTTTCCTGTCCCCTAGATGAAGAACCAGGCGGGTCACAAAGCTCTTTTTGGTCAAACTATTAGAAGGAAGTGTCCCCTGGTCACTTTCACATAAAAGCAGGCTCATTCTGATAGTTAAAAAGACCTATGTAGAATATTAGTGAAAACCTCAAGTTCTAACCCAAGTTTGATATATCCTAGTGTCCCCATGCAGGTCTGACCCAAGCTTAGAAGACTTGGTTGGGTGAAGAAGGGCCACGATAGGCATATATACACTCTGTCCTGCTCAAGGAGGTAGGAAGTTACCTACAGTTTCCACCTGTTTGTCACAGGAGCAGATGAAGCTGGGGTATCTGTACACATGTATATGTATGTATATGTGTGTAAATACATACCTGTGTGTTATGTATCTGCACGCACATGTGTGTGTGTGTGTGTGTAAACTCTTCCAGCTCTTCCACCCACTTTGGTTAGAAGTCATGGAAGGAAAAAGCAGTCAGGAAAGGTCCTACCAGGCTGGTAGAGTCATGACTTATCATTAAGCCCTTGCTTTTTGGTGAGTGTGTTTGTGGGTTTCTTAGTGATTCCCCTACTGTGGACTTCTACCTGCTGTTCTCTTGAAATGGGAGACACCTTTCTTTGTGGACATGGTGTGGTCCGTTCCACTGGGTCACATCGCCCCTGCCTCCACCTCTAGGCATCCTCCCTCACGGTTCTTCCAAGGGCTCATATGGGTCCTCTGGTCCTTGGGGAAATTCACCCATCTGGTCCAGCAGCGGTAGGAGAGCAGCTTGCTCCCAGGATAGTCCTGGCTTCCTCGGTTCTACTGCCGCAAGCATAGTCTGTAACGTTAGCTATTGAATCTCTCAGGCACACTTCAGACCCCAGTGCTTTCTGCCCGTCAGACTCCAGGGAACACAAACAAAGTTCTCTGAGTAGACCTTGATGCCGAAGCCTCTCTCACTGAGATGGAGAAGAGTCCTCCTTCTCCTCTTTCTGGGACAAACAGGAAAGGAGGCATTGGTGGCATTCCAAGGACTACCTCTGCACAAACCCAATTCCAGGCTTCTTACGGATGGGAGTTACAGACAGAGGTGGGTGCTCATCCCGGTGATCTCTGAGCATGCCCCCGGCAGGTGATCTCACACCTGGGTTTCCATGGGGAGATTCTCTGCACCTCTTCCTCTGCTCTCCAACTGGGGCTTCGCTAAGACTGACAAAGATCTCATTTTAGCCTTGTGCTCTTCCATTAATAGACTTCTTCGCCATAGCCTGCAAGGAGGACTGAAGCTATAGACTGGAAGTGAAATACCCTTTACACTGTATGCCTTGTTGTCCTATCAGATGGGTTTTAAAAATTGTGCTTAATGTTTATTTATTTTTGAGAGTGAGAGAGATAAAGTGTGAGGGGGGGAGGGTCAGAGAGAGAAGGAGACACAGAATCAGAAGCTGTTAGCACAGAGCCCAAGGCGGGGCTTATACTCACAAACTGTGAGATTATGATAATCTCTGTGAGATTATGCTGAGACTTCAACGACTGAGCCACCCAGGTGCCCTCATCAGGTGTTTTTAAAGAAACAGTCAGTGAGCTATTTATCTTTCAATAAAACAAAGAAAAATACGCTTTATGAAGAATAAGCTTTATTTTGTAAGAGAAAAGACTTTGAACATAACTGTAATTGAAAAAAATATTTAAGTCAATTAAAACTACATTTTTGTTAAGGTTAATGTAAAATCTTTTTAAAATACAGACAAACTTGTAGTTACTATATAAAGACAACATCAATTACTAGAAAGAAAGGATCCAGGATGTCCTATCCCACGTTATGGTTTTTTTAACTTAATATTTTGGGGTGATAAGACAATAATTTCATGTTATAGACTTCATAATGTAGGTAGTTTATTTTCTCATTTGTATAATTATTAGAAATTTCTAAGTGCTAAATTTCAATAAAATTTTCTTTTCTTTTACAACTAGAAAATCTAAGTTAAAAGATGTCCATGGACAGAGATATTTTTCAGGCTACCACTACCACTCAAGGGACTCATCAGAATGTTTAGTGCAGAGTTAGTCACCCAAGATTGACTTCATTCTGAAACAATTATGCATGACAAGATGGTGGCCTCTCCCACTGGGCCTGAAGGCAGATGGCTACTCCACTCTGCCATGACAGAGTTTTGGTGTATTTCCTACGAGCATCTAACTGAACACCCTTGGGTCCTTTGTAGCTTCCCTGTGTACAAATCATGAGCAAGTTAACATCCTATTCAGACTCAGAGCTGACACTTTCATCTGGGGGACATGTGTCACCAGATGAAGATCAGTTTTGTCCAGATTGGCTTTGAGCTATTCTCTCCAAAACATTGAGCAGGAAAAATTATACTACATCTCTTCTGGGAAAGAATGTTTTTATATGAAGTTATTTACTACCTCATTCTGAAAAGAAATTAGAATTTAAGTAATTTTCTGGAGTGAGATTCTAATAATCTTTAACCAGGATTTAATTTTTCTTAAATCTAGTTTAATATAGCTGACCCTTTCGATTTTCCAAAAAATTTTCCCACCATAGTGGAAACTTTCAATAGAACTGTTAGAGATCTCTACCCTTGAAGCCAGCTCCTTGAGATAAAAACATAAAGCTCATAATTGAAGTGTCTAGAAACTATTGCTAACAAGCTTTAACCTTTTCATAAGGCTATCTCCGAATCATGTTGATGCAATTTGCTTGGAACTCAGAGCAGAATGGATGCCATTTTCAAGCCAAGGGATCTGACCTCCATTTGTTCAAGAAACATGGTCAGTTATTTAGTAACTGAGCAATAAAAGTAACAGAAAGGGATGAGGAGGAAAAAGGAAGAGAAAGGTTAGGAAAAGGAAATGGGAGTAGAAAATTATTCCTGCTCATGTGAAACACTGACAACAACTTTCTCACAGAGACTCATCACCCCTTTTGCGGGCAGAGAATGATGCAGGAATGGAGTGAGCCAGGAAGAAAGGGGTAAGAAATTAGAGAAGTCCCCAAGTCAAATCACAATTGGCTGCACTGGCCATTGTGAGGACCTGGGCTTTTACTCGGGCCCAGTGGAGACTGGGAAGATGCAAAGGTAGAGGCAGGGAGGTCCATTAGGAGGCTGAGGCTGATATAAACCATTCAAGTGCCACATGGTGGTGACCGGACCAGGGGACAGTCCCAAAGGCACGAAGAAGTGGCTGCCCTGTGTTGCATTGTGACAGTAGAGACAATAGCCCAAGGTAATTTAAAACCAGAAGCTGCATGGGCTTGTGCTCCTGAAAATGAGGCTAGGGCTGTTCTAGAGTTTCAAGTTCACTTCATCGCCAAGGTAGCAATCAACTTTTGTAACCAACTAGCTGGGCATAGTGAGCATAGCTTTACCATAATAACGATATGAAATACTGTGCTTACTCTTTGCTTTGTTTAGGTTTGTTCTTTTTGTTTTCACTTAAAAATTAAATGTGGAGCTCCATTTCAGTAACTCTTCTGTCCCTAGTCCTCTGGTATAATTTTCAACCCTTTCTTGAAAAGGTTTCAAATCTGTCTTTGGAGTGATAATCAGAACAATAGCATCCACCATGTCGCTGTGGACTGGATGCTCCAAGGCACCCAGGAAGTGGTGCTACTGTGATCCTTATCTCATCGGAGGACGTTGGGCACATGGAGTTAACTAGTGTGAGGCCACAGATCCTCTCGTAGGGAACTGGGGATCAGAGCTTTGGACTGCCATGCCCTGCTACCTCCCAACACAACCTGCCTTGTATTTGCATGCTTGTAACTTTGAAAGAGGCCAATTATAAATTAAAAAAAAATATATATATATATATGTAATACATAATATAATATATAATTACATATACATACAAGCTTTAATTTGAACATCGTATGGGAGAACTTAATAGGCACAACTACAATGTGAATTTCAGTGTCCGATCTGTTTCTGAATGTTACCTCTATTAGGGAGGGGGGTCAGAGCCCAAAGAAAGACAGTATAGGTCTGTCTTTATGGTGTCATACTTAGAGCAGAAAATTCACACCCATGGACCCAAGAGTCCAGCCCACAGAAGGAAGCAAAGCCTCACATGAACAAGGGAGACAGGGCTGGTGGTAGGAATTCAGATACCAGGTGTGATCACTTAGGGCAATCAATTTGCTTATGAGCAACACCAGCTGATACTCATGCATGGTGCCATGGGGTTAAAATAATAACGAAATAAGCAAACAAAAAGAACCACCCTGGATTCTAGACTCAAGGAGACTTGTATGTGAATCCTGGATTCAACACTTGCTCCCTGGACCACCTTGCAGATTGCCCCTTCAGCCCACCTATACAATGAAGATAACAATCCCCGCCCTCCTAGGTTTGTGGAGAAGTGTGCTGGAAAGTCTTTGGTCAACTGAACTCCACCACCTCTTTCTTCTAAGGTTAGGAGCTGTGGATCCAGAATCACCTTCTCCACACAGTTTCACGTCAGCATTGCCATGAAAAGAACTCTCACGAGATTTGGAGAATGGAGATTGAAGCAGAAGCCACAAACTGGGGAGGTCATGAAGGTGAGACACAATGGCCTCATAAACCTCTCCATGAGCTCCTAGCTTGACCCCTAGACATGGCGGTTCCTCAGACTCTCCAGTGAGCACTGGTTTCTCCACCTGCCTCACTGTTTCAGGCTGAAGTCATCTGTGGCTGTTTCTGCCATCCTCTGCCTGCAGCCTTGTAGACCTGTCTCCCTCAGCTCCTCTGGCAATCGCAGAAGCCCTGATTCCTGTCAAGTTTGCAAAGGCTCTCTTGTCCTGACTAAATTCAGGTTGAGACACGAGGCTCAAATGACAATACATGCAGAAAATTGGCATTAAGAAATGTGTATGAACAAATGCCATGGGAGCCGAGTGACTGTGAAGAGGACATTTGAGGCAATGATTTGTACCAATGCTTCTCTTCTTCCTTGGACGTCAGACGATTCTACCTACTTATCAGAGTCCAAAGGTAGTAAGGGGTCTAGAGAAAGTGTGTGTAGACTGGAAGCCTGGCTGGAGACCTTTCTTACTGCATGGTTTTCACTGAGTTACTGAACCTCTTAGAGCCTCGGTGAACTCATCTATGCCTTTCTAATTAGTACAGTTAGAATGATAATACTTTTTTGAGATTTCAAGACGATATGCATGAAACACTGTGCACCGGCCTGGCACTTAGTAGGGATTCAACAAAGGTTAGTTACCTTCTCTCCACCACTGATATAATAAAATGAGGGGTGTGTTCACAGACCTGGAGTGACTCAGGAGGGACAGAGCATCAAGTGTGAAGCAGAGGGTGTCCGTGTAGATGTGTTTCGAAGTCAGAACCTTGACTCTCTAGCTCCGTCTTTCTCCTGTGAACAGTGAGGAAGTAGAACTGAGAACATCGTCACATTTTCATTCGGGGAAGATCCTTCAGGCAGCGATGTGGAGGACGGCCTATAGAGGACTAGATTGACAATCAGGAAGGCAGGAGAGGTTTGAGGGGCCCTCAAATTAGGGAGGGGGCAATAGAGGTAGAGAAGAAGGAATTTGTTAGATAGGTGATCAATCAAATGGGCTTTGTGTCAACTACAAATAAATGGAGCTGAAAGCCTAAGGCATAGTCAGGATCTTTCATAACAGAATTCAGGATCCAGGAGACTTGACAGGGATTTATTTTCTGTCTAGAGGGGCTGAAGTTAGATGTGTCCAAATGTGTGCGGCTGTAAGCCTGGACTGCAACCTGAGCCGGTTATATCATATCCAACGACCAAGGAAATCACAGAGAGAGGAGAAGCAGCTTTGTGGCATCGCACAGTGTGGGCTCAGAGGCGATCAGGACCTGACAGGTCATAGGTTATAATATTAGGCCCCTCAACACCTCTCTGAGACAGTCAGTTCAGAGACCATGGTTACCGTTTTGTGGATGCGTAGCTGGATGCCCTAAAAGATGACAGGACATTCTGTCTTACTCATCCATGTTGGCTAAGGGAATAATCAGGTCAACAAATCATCCTTTTTCTTCATTCATACTCCTGGCAGCCTAGCCTTCCAACCTTACTACCTTCAGCTTCTGGCTGGACCCCCTGCCTCCAGAGTCTCCGCACTCAACGAGCAATGCTTACGTTTGCCAGAGGCCCTGAAAGATGCTTTGTGCCCATCACTGTTACATTTTACACATATCATTTAATCACAAAAACATTTCCATGCAGATGGGCTATTATCCCCATTTTGCAGACAAGGAAGCAGAGGCATAGAGACATTGAACACGACACCTGAAGCCACTCTGCCTCTGAGGAGTAGAGTCTTTGCACCTAGGCAGTTTGTCCCACATCTGGCCTCTTTACCACTTGGTAAAACAAGATGGCAGATGCAATGATAGTGACAAGAAGGCATGAGCCCCAGGGCCCAGAGGAGGGACACCTACTACAGCCTGGTGGGGAGGAAAGACTTTCTGCAGGCAAAGAGGAGGTGTGGAGGCAGGAGTCATCAAGCAGAAAGCACATGAGAATTGCCTGAGGCGTGATTGTGATCCTTTCTTGCTTAGACCTTCTAGTGACTTTCTACTGCAAGCAGCATACAAACCCATCAAACTGCCCAGATCTGGTCTTCACTTACTTCCCCAATACCACCGTCCTCCACTCTTCCCCTTTTCCACTAGCTCTTCCTCTTTCTCAGATTTCTCTTCCCTCCTCTTCTTCCTTTGTAGCTGAGACCTCTCCAGAACAAAGTTTCCTGCTAGTTGTCCCTGAAGTTATTCTTTATCACATTTCCCATTTGTCATCTTCAAAGTACTCGTTAGTACCTGATGATCTATCCATAATCTATCCATCTACTTGTCTGTCTCTCTCTATCCGTCTGTCCATCTACCCATCCATCTATCTCCCACCACACACTGAAATGGAAGTCTCCCCTGAGCGCCGGACTCTGTCTCGTGTGTTCTGCATCCTGGTGTTTAGGTTGAGACCCCCGTAAATGTCAGATGAACAGCCAGCTGCCAGTGGAGCTTTGGAAAAGAAACTTCCAACTGCTCCAGGAGAGCCTTCTGAAGGAAGGAGGACCAGAGTTGGAGTCAGTCGATAAACACTTGGAAAATACAAGGAGAGTTACACCGGGATGGACATTCATACTGGGGTGGAAGGTAGCCCTCCTTTTCCTCTAAAACATCAATCCAAATTAAGAGCAGGACATCCCAATGCTGTTCTAAAATCCTAGAATGGATGAATGTCAGACGAAGAGCCCAGAAACCTGGGTTCTTGTCCTCACTTTTCAAGTAATTTATCCCATCGCATCCCCTCTCTGAAAGACTGAAGTTTGGCTGTCTGAGAAGCGGGTGGATGGAGCTTGGTCCGTCTCTACACCACCCTCAGCTCTCAGATTCTCAAAGAATAAATTGTTAACATCCCTGCCCAGTCACTCTCCACAAGAAGTTGGGCCTTTTATTCTAGACGTGGCCACACACACCCAGACCTGCTACCATTGGACAGATGTCTTGATGATAGCAGGTCTATTCGGAGCCTTCAGGAGGCCGTCATAGAGCCTGTTGTCACATAGCCTGTGTGCCGGACGGTGGGCCTAGAAGTCCGCAAGCAGCCTCCAGACTGGGAATGTGGACAGTAACTCCCCACGGCCAGCAGGTGGCACCACTCTCCAGCACACCGTGCTTTCCAGCTAGAAGGTCGTTTGAATGCCCTTGGAGCCGGATGACATACAAAAAATAGCCAAGGCTGATGTTTAGAAAATACGTTCGGGTGCTGGTGCTGGCTCCCAGGGGATGAGTAGGGGTTGACACATAACTGGATATGGGGAAAAGTGCAACTTGGGAAGGGGGCTGAGGAGAACAGCCACTTCTCAGAGCTCATGCAGCCAGCCAGTCTCAGCGGGGAGCTGGGCACAGGACTCTGGCCAGTGGTCCCCACGTCTCCACCCGTAGCCCCCTGCCCCCGCCATCGCCCCCACGTGGCCTCCTCCCACAGCCCTGAACTCGAGGCCATGAGGATGTTGCAATCTTCATTTTTGGAGAGAACACAAGACAGTTGTTTCTCTGACCCAGGGGCTTTGGCCCGCGGGCCCTGCAGCTGTCTCCGCATGAAGCAAAGGCAGGCAGGGGCTAGGGAGAGGACCGAACGGGCCATCTTGTCTGAGATCTGTTCTCATTCTCTGACAGATTCAACAAACATCCGCTGAACCCTTAATCCGTGCCAGGCTCCCAAGACGGAACGACTCCACCTTCAGGAGCTCCTACTCCATCCAGCAGACAGACAGACAGACAAGCAGGCAGACGAGGTGACAGCACAGTGCAGGTAGCCGGACCAGGGGTCCGCAGAGGGGAGAGGGCGCCCTCTAATCCTGCTGGTCAGGAAAGTTTCATAGAAGAGGTGACGCGTGAGCCCACAAGGAAAGGAGGGGACAGGACTGGGGGTCCCAGCAGAGGGAGCTGCAGAGGCAGAGGCATGGGGTGCTGAGAGAGAGCCTGGAGTTCGGGGGCTGTTTTGATAACGCTTGACTTTGATGTTAAGCAAAGAGGCGGAGAGAACAGTGGCAAAACCCGTGGAAGGTGTGCTGTGGTAAAGGGCCGGCATTATGAGAGCGATAGATGGTCATCGAGGGCTTGACACAGGAGACTGGTGCGGCCTGACAATTTAGAAGAATGACCGTGGCCGTGGCTTAGTCCTGAAGTGAACTGCAGGGCTGCGTGGGGAAGGCCCGAGCCAGGCTGACAGATCAGAGCTTTCGCGGCGAGATGGAGGCCCAGCTCGGGGCTGAGGCCGTGCAGACAGACAGGAGGCAGAGAAGGGGGCGCCCCAGGAAGAGGAGGCTGTCTGCCTGCAGCACTGCTGGCCAGAGAAAATAAGCCCCCTCGGTGGGTCAGATATCATCCTTTCAATAAGGGTCTGAGGGAGAAATCCTCAAGATGTAATTTATGTGCAAATCAGCCTGCATTGTCACTGGCTAACAGCAGAGGATATTTGAAGACATCGTCATCCTCTCTCTTTGTTCACTGATTTTTCTCTGATGAAATCGTTTGAAAATCCCAAGTCTCGTAGGACCCGGGATTGTCCAAACCTCGGCTGTCTACGCAGTGTCATTTTCCATTTCTCAGGAGTAGCTGGTCTCGACGAAGCGTCGAAAACAAGCAGACGAGATGAAAAGGCAGAAACAGTCGTGACTGTGAAGCAGCCCGGGTCAGGGAACTGGTTCTTCGTCGCAGTTGTTTTTACTTACCGTTCGCCCACCACCCCCCCTCCCCACCCACACTCGCAGGCCAGAGGCCGCTCGCACGCAGGGACACAAGCCAACCGCGGACGCTGAGAGGTGCGCCTTCCAAGGCCCGTTGCTCTTCCTCTGCTGGTTTCATCTGCTCCCTCAACTCTTTACAAAACCACTCAGGGCTCACGGCCGCCCTTCCAGCAGCAGAGCCTCGCAGGGAGGGGAGGCAGCGTCCATCCTGAAGACCCGGTTTGCGGTGCCTGCCTCTCTCAGCAGATCCACCACCACGGCCGTATCTGCGGCTCTGCCCTTGGCGGGATCCCACCGCTGTCCGTGGGCAACATGCCACTGACAAGAGTCCTCAAAGCGCCGGGTGACAAGACAAGCAAAATACGGTCTCTGAAAAGGCCCATCTCAGGAGCCTGTGAGATCCGGGGACTCTCCCCGCCGTTTGCTACCAGTCAAGACCGCTGCTGATAGGCTCGGACTCCCTGCCAACCAGCCACACAAACTTCAAACTCTTTGAGCCCAAGGGATGTTTCTTCCTCCAAATAAACGACGAGAGCGTGTAACGGATGGTGTCTGAGTTGCTTCCACTTCTAGCACGTTCTGATCCTTTCACAGTACTTTCACTGACTTCCTGAGCAGAGAAGATTCAAACCAGGAAGCCAACAGCCCCTGCACAGGGGTCACACTGGAGGAGAGAGAGAGATGAGGCTCCGAGTTGAAGAATACTGAAATGCAGAAGGACAAGGGACAGGGGACCTACAGAAAAGCTCGTGAGTACCTCTTCTGTGGAGGGTCGGGGAGGCTCCCAGGAAGCGACGGGCTGCAGGCACCATCTGGGAGGATGAGGAGGGTCCTGATGGACACCAGTGCAGACCTGGCCAGGCAGGCAGAGGAAGCAACATGTGCTATGGCAGGACACGTGAAGAGGCCTCCTGTTGGGAAACTGATAAGTTATTCACTCAGGCCGTGAGGCTGAGAGGGCAGGAGAGGTGGAAATCGAGCCTGATGTTTTAGCCAGAGTCCAGATCATGAAGGGCCTTGAATGTCATGCTAGAAGTTCAGCATCAGCGCCAATTCTGCCAGAAACAAGCAGAGGCCTTGAACTTTGGGCCCTACACGCAAGAGTACACCTCTGCATGCATTAGAAAACTCAGCGAGTAACTGAGCTAAGGCCTTATTTCAGCTCAGAAATTCATTTTTATAAGACAGGCAGACACAGATCTAGGTTCAGTACTGACTCAGAGCATCAGTGAATTTCCAGGGCCTCATCCCAATAGTTGATTCCATTCCTTTCCAGGGAAACTGAGGGGCAGGGCAGTCCTGAGTCTATGCCAAGAGTGAGTTGACCAATGGTCATGTGGTTGGGTTCCAGAACCTTGGAGAAATTCCTAGAAGGAGCCAGGACTCCTTGGTGCTCACCATGGCCAAAGGTGACCAGGGGCTGAGACACCCGGGGAAGTAGCCACAGAGGTGGTCCAGAGGACGGGACCAGGAGACCAGGGCAGGAGGACGTGCCATGCAGCCTTGGTGAACTGTTCCCAGTGGGGACACTAAGGCTTGGTGAGTTATGCACACTTGGGTCTCCATGCAGGCTCTGCCACATAGCAGGGATAACTTCAAATGAGTCCTTTCCCACCTCTCAGCCTCAGTTTCCTCCTCTGTGAAACGAGGCCAACACTACTTTCTTTGCAGGGTTACAGTGAGAGTTAAATGATACCATGCATGTGGGGCAGAGATGGCTGACTGTCCCCTAAAACACATGCTACCATGAAGTGAGACCCCAGCAAGGGTCTGTGTTCCAGCCCCCTATATGTTGTAGCAGGGCCAGGAGACCAAGTTCTAGCCTCAGAATAAGGGTCAGAGCAATGTCACATGTTGAAACCTGGCCTGTGAAACCCTCTCATGTAACCTCCATCCTCTCTATTTCCCCGTCTGCCGAACAGAGGTTGGTGGCCACAGTGGCCTCGGAAGACATGTCTTAATGATGGCAGAACATCTGTCAGCCTGGCTTCCTAAGAAGTTCATGGACCCAAGCTCCCATCCCCACTCCCCCACCAGTTGACCTAAAAGGAGCGGGAAATAAGCATCTCTTGTATGTCACTGAGATTTCAGATTGACATGATATATCAGTTAACATTACCCTCTTAACCCAGCATTCAAGGAAATACTGTGCCTGACACATAGAAAGTGTTCAATAAATGAATTCCTTTAACAGATAGTCGCCAGGTGTCTAAGCCTATGCCAGGCAGCAAGCTAACTATTAGAAAGGATCTGTAAGAAGCATTTCCGTCTTCAAAAAGCATATAGTTGGTGGGAAACCGAGACAAGGAACTGGAGGTTAGGGCATCGTGTGGTAAGTACTCTGATGGGGGTGGGCCCAGGATGGCATGTGCCATGCGTAGGGCACCTTGCCCAGTGTTGGAAGTCAGGGGGCATCATGTTCCGCCTTCACTCCTGCCTTCTGTGAGGAGCCCTCCCTGGCCTCTCAAGTGTAGGTCAGGAGCTACCCACGTGAACAGGAAGGAGAATGAGGGAGAAGGGGATGGGTGAAGACCCACTGGCGGGGAGAGCCTGGTGCAGGCAGCTGAGTGAGGGTTGATAATGGTTGGAGCACAAATTATGAGTGGGGAGAAGTGGAGCTGGAGGGAAAGCAACCAACAGATCGTGAAGACCCTGCACACCACTGGAAGGAGGGTGGGGTGTATCCTAAACAACGGTGCGTGACTGAAGAGATGTAGGTTGGAGAGAGACATGGAAATATTTGCTCTTGAGATGCATTAGTCCAGCCAAAGTATGGACCACAGTGAGCTGGGAGGCAAAGAGATCAGATGTTGGCTTCCGTCATAACCCACAGAAGATGGCTGGTGGTGATAACAGCCTATTCTTTTGACCACTCACTGTGCTAAAAGTATTATTTAAGTGTTTTACATGTAATTGCCTAGTTTAAACTCTTAGCCAGCTAGGTCAGCACAATGATCATCCCCAACTTCAAGGTGAGGAGACTAAAATGCTAGAATGTTAAATGCATTGTCAAAGGTAACACAGGCCAGATATCCAACTCCGGAACCCACACCTAGGCCCTCAAGCAATGATCACTGCTCTGTACTAAGGCTCAGAACCATGATGGCGGGGGTAGAGAAAAGCCATAAAGCAAGAAAAAGCAGAAAGAAACTATGAGACTTGGTGGGGCCCTGACTGGGAGGTCAGAACCACTTGTAGCCTCTCGGCCCTTGAAGCTTAAAGGAGGTAATACCACCTGCTGTATAGTTTCCTGAGGCTGCTATATCCAACTAGCCCAAAATTAGTGATTGGCAGCCTAAAACAGCAGAATTGTATTCTCTCACAGTTCTGAAGGTCAGAAGTCCAAAATCAAGGTGACGTCAGGGTTGATTTCATCTGGAGGCTCTGAAGGAGAATCTTTCCCGTGCCTCTCTCCTAGCTTTCGGTGGCTGCCAGCATGCTTAGTGCTCTTTGCCTCTTACTCACATCCTTCCAGTCTTTGCCTCCATCTTTACGTGGGCTTAACCCCTTCTCTTCTCTCCTCTTCTCTTCTTTCTCTTCTCTTCTCTTCTCTTCTCTTCTCTTCCCTTCCCTTCCCTTCCCTTCCCTTCCCTTCCCTTCTCTTCTCTTCTCTTCTCTTCTCTTCTCTTCTCTTCTCTTCTAAGGACACTTGTCATTGGATTTAAGGCCCACCTAATCCAGGATGATCTCATCTTGAGATCCATTACTTAACTATGTCTGCCGAATAAGGTCCCATTCACAGGTCCAGATGGACATATTATTTGGGAGAGCAACCATTAAACCCACCAAGGTTGGGGACACAGAAGGAGAAAGATGTCATGGGCAAACTGTCACAAGCTCCATTTTTCATATGCTGGGATTGGAGGGTTTTGAGATTTCTGAATAGTGATACCTAAAAGGTGATTAGATAGAAAAATCTAAAGCTCTGTGTCAGCCATCAGTGCTGGGACTCAAAGGTCTTCAGTAAGTGGACAGAGGAAATGCCCCAGGGAACACATATTGAGACAGAGAAGAGAGTTACTAGCTCATAGAAGGGTCTGAGAAGAAATGGCCCAAGGGCTGAGAGTGGTCTGGGAAGTCACAGAAAGGAAGAGAGGTGGAGATAGGAGGGAGTGGGCATGGTGAGAAAAGCCATGGGGCAGCCCATAGGAAGTCACCAGAAGTGACTCTAGGGTTTAGGCTCACATGGCTGTTTTGGGGTCTGAGTGAGCACAGCTTCAGAGGAGGGTAGGGGGTAAGCTGCAGATGGCACAGAAAATGTCATCAAGTTTGATTGTGAATGGAAGGGAGAGATGGGGCTGTGTTCAGAGTCATACACAGGACAGAAGACAGCAGAGCGAAAGAGACAGATCTGGGGAGGGGAATGGAAAGGTGAATGATGGAGGGGACACTCAATGTGGCAAGTGCAAGGGTGAGGGCATCAGATCTGAGACATCACAGGAAGAACACGGCATTTTCTTTTTTGGCTATAGAGAGGAGGTTTTTAAAGGATGGGAATGACTGCAAGTAGTCTGTAGGTGTAAAGTCAGGAAGTAAAGGAAGACGGTCCCCTGCACCACCTATTTTCTCTGTGAAGTGGAAGATAAGGTTATCTGCGGGGAAGGAGTGGGAAGTGGTGGGTAGGAAGCCTGAGAATCATCAAGTAGATTTTAAATAGCTACGATGGGAAACAAAGTTGACTTGGGAACAGAAGGATTTCTTGGCAGCATCAGGGTTGGAGACCATGAATGTTCTCTGGCAGCATTCTGCACAGTTGTGTGAGAATTTCCCCAGAGGTCCCAGTGAGGCTCAGAGTTGGTGTCATCGAAGCAGAATTAGGGATATCCGGGAATGTACAACAGAAAGATAGTAAGGCAGAGAGGAAAGGACATTGACAGAGAAGGTTGACAGGATGGGTCCTAAAGCCCACACAAAGAAAGGAAGGAAAGAAGGAAGGGGGAAGGAAGGAAGGAAGGAAGGAAGGAAGGAAGGAAGGAAGGAAAGAAAGAAGGAAGGAAGAGAGGAAGGAAAGAAGGAAGGAAGGGAGGGAGGGAGGAAAAAAAGAAAGCAGGACAGAGTAGATTTGACAGGAGAGCAGAGGGGTCAGGGTACTGGCAGTTTTGAAGTACACAAGTGTTAGGAGTGAGGGACAGAAATGGACAACCAGAACACAGGAGGCCGTGAGCAAAGATTTATATGCTTAAACTTAACAGTCAGAGGGACAGAAGCTCCAGAAGATGGTGGTATCTAAGAGTGACAAACTGAGGCCCCAAGGAACAAAGAAAATGTCATCTATGTCAGTTTCCCTAGAAGCAGATCCTGAGGCAGGGATTCTTGTGAAAGTGATTCATTGAGTGGGTGCTTCCAGGGGAAGATGAGTGAGGGAAGCAGGGTAAAGCCAAGGAAGAAAGCTAAGCAAGAATGTGGTCCTACCTGGAGGATAGTTTCAACCAAGGGAGCTCTGGGGCACAGACTGCACCCACAGATTGGCCCCAACTTGAGGCAAGGGACCAGCCTTTTGCACTCCAGTGCCAGTCAGCTGTTGGTGACTGGCGTAAGGTGGCCCCATTTGGTCAAGGGCAATCTGTAGAGAATGGAGCAGCTGTGAGCAGTTGGCAGCCCGCATTTACACACATAGGAGTCTGCTGCCCCAGCGTGAACACAAGTCTAGGCAAGGCACCAAAGGCATCCACCACAGAGGCAAACCCATTTCCCTACTCTACATATGGGGTTTCAGGGAGAATCGGCATCTGCCACGAAAGGAACCAGCGGGGGAAGTTGTGTCCTTGAAAGTAATCGACATTTGACACTTTGGGATATAGAATATTTGATGAATCCAAAAGGGCATGGGAAACTGTTCCCCACAGATCAGTTGTTCCAGAAGGCGAAGGGACAAAGTCTTGTAGGAGAAGGAGGGTAGGATGCTGAGAAACACAGAATAGGTGATGTGTTTGAGAGAGGACAGGTGACCCAGAGGCTCTGAGCGTAGACAAGGAACATAGAGACAGAAGGGTCTGTGGGTTCCACTGGTACAAGGTCTCTAGCCGGCTGGGTGGGAGAAGAGCCAGGCCTCAGGGGAGCTACCAGCTCCATCTCACTTTGGTCATGTCCTCAAGTCAATGAACTGGCTCTAGGACCGCCATCCATGATTTTTCCTTTGTAAGACCCACTCTAGAGTCTAAAACTCCCACCTGGGCCTCCATCCGTCTTCCTGCAAGGAGAAAGATCCTTTGGAGGGACGCATCAATGGCTCAGGCCACAGAAAGAAAACTATCACTCCATCTCCGCCTGACCGGCTTTCTAGCTCATCTTAAGATTGAGCTCAGGTACAGCCTGTCCTTCCGAGGTCAGTCTAGGCGGCTGACAATCTGTGTGCTAGTCTTGGCCATAAGAGGCAGCAAGAAGTTGGCCTGGGGATCCATCTCACCGTGCACCGAACGACAAGAGTGTCATCGGGTATGCCCATCCGGTGAGCTTTCCCCTCCTGGAGCCCAGCCAGGCACGTGGAGAGGACCAGACGTGGGTTAACTACAGGTGTTTGAAGGTTGGTTATAATTTTTCCTTTTTTGCAGTATGTGAGCCTGTCTCTAGGATTTGTGAGTGGGCAATGTTCTTGACCACTGAACATTAGGGTACTCTAGCATGTCTCTTGCTATTTGAAACTTACTAAGTGCCTTTGGACAAATTCCTCACCTTCTCTAAACACCATTTTCCTCATCTACGTGGTGGGGGATGTTACTGCCAACCTTCCAAGGCTTTGGCATTAGATCAGAGACAACCAAGAAAACTTCCTAGCATAGCTCCTAGCGATGCCAGCGCTCAGGTAGTTTTCCTTCTCAGGACCGTGGCCCCAAGAGGACTGTCCCAAAGACCTGGACATTTTGTGTCACTAACTCAATGGCCAGAGGCAGCAGAGCCTGCAGTAGAAAAGGAGCATTCTGTTCTCCTTCTGCAAGCAGGACTGTAGACTTGGTCTTCACTGAACTTTCCACTACAGGCCCTTTTGGTCTCCAAGAACAGGCTTGGGAGACACCACTGCCATTACCCACCCCCTGCCTCACGATCAGCTGCCTGGGAATGCACGGTGCCTTTCCACAAAGTTTCATTCCCTTTAAAAGGGAAATCTTCATACCTAGAAAGAACTCGTTAGAGAGAGCTCATGAAAAAAATTTTTTTTTAATTTTCATATCTTGCCCCCTTTTTTGGTATATTTGAGGCCAGTAGACAATTGCCTAGATGGATGAATGGGAATCCTGTACTGGCCATCATGGTGATGGAGGGGCTCTGCAGTTCCTCTGTCTCTGGACATTGTGGACAGGCATGAAGACCCCAGGAAAAGCACTGTCAGAATCGTTGAGCAAGCCAAGAAGGGCTCTGGGTTGCCACTGGTTTTGGTCAGGCTTGGTGGTCCCATTTGCCCCGAACGACCATGGCCCAGGCAGCTTCCTAACTCCCCTCCAAGTGGACTGGCCTTGACACTGACTTCTAGTTCTGAGACCCCAGAGAAATAGCATGGACCCCTATGTGTCTGAACCCAAGGTGGCAGAACGGCCAAGCTCTCAGACCCACGAGGCAGGTGCATCAAGGCGACTGTGGTAGCACTGATTCAAGAGTAAGCTGGGGAGGTCATGGAAAACAGCAAGATCTTCATGTCCCTTCTCAGTCTCGAGAAGTAAAACCTTTGCAGGGGCCTGTGGAGGGGCCCTCACCTCTTCAGGCCAATGATACGTGCCGCTGATGTCCCGAGATAATCCTAGCCAGCATCTTGGTTTGCTAGGGCTGCTCTAACAAAGTAGTACAGACGGGGTGGCTTAAAAACAGAAAATTTCTCACAGTTCTGAAGATAAGAAGTCTGAGGTGAAGGTATCCCCAGGGTTGGTTTCTCCGGAGGGCTTTCTCCTTGGCTTGTGGATGGCCGCCATCCCCTGTCTTCACATGGCCTTTTCTCTGAGTGTGTCTGTATCTCAATCTCCCTTTCGTGTAAGGACGCCAGCCTTGATGGATTAGGACCCACCCATATGACCTCATTTTACCCTCATTACCACTTTAAAGACCCTGTCTCCGAACACAGTCACATTCTGAGGTCCTGAGGGTTAGGACTTCAACATACAAATTTTGGAGAGACACAATTCAGCCCATAACACCCTGTAACTAGTTTATTGAACCAGCTGTCACAGTAGGGGGTAAACAGGAAGCCACTCCATTCTTTCTCCTCATTCCTCATTAAATACTCTCCACAGACACCCCTCCCACACCAGTCCTGGGCGAGGTCTCAGGCTCCTCTCTGCTTTTTCACTTGCCCTCAATAAATAAAACAAGTATGTCTATTTCAGCCTAACGTGAAAACTCCCCGGCTCTGTCCAATCTCAGCTTCTCTCCTTCTCTGCCATCTCTTCCTAGTATTTCCAGAATTCACCGTCTTTCTCACCCCACCCCCAGGCTGTGGCATTCAGGACCCCCACTCCAAATCAGGTCCACGTTCCTGTGTTTCTGCAAATTCCAGAGGGTCACAGGCCAACCTTTCTGAGTCGGTTTATCACCGGTCCTGCCTGGGCGCTAGGTGGTCGGTGGGCAGGGCACATACCCCTCTCTCCCGTGAGCTGGAGGTGATAGTCAGCAAACTGAAACTCTCCGAAGAAATTTGCCTTGTACATTCTTCCACCTTCTTTTCGACTAAGGACCGAAAAACCAATCTTGCCATTTATTCACGTGCCCTGTGTAATAGTTTAGCATCTATTTTATTGGTGCCAGCCTTTGGGGTCTCAGCAGAAAGTCTCAGTTTAACACCCTATATGATTTTTTTCCCCACATGATTTCAAAGTCAACGGTGCTTTTAGGGAATCTTGGAGATAGAAACTAAGTCCCTAGAAGAAGGGACTGGTCCAAGGGTGTCCAGGGGGTGAGTAACAGAACCAGGCTTACCTGCAGTGGCTCCTCTCCTGGGTTGTGATATTCCCCGCACACCACAGTTACATTGGACCTGAATCGACACGGTTTCAGACCTGCATTTTCCAAATTGAATAAATGCATCGTTAAAAATATATCAGATATGTTTTAAAAATGCCTCCAATTCCTCATGTTACAGAAACCTTTGTCTCCATTTCCCTAGGAATGCTATTGTCTAGAAGGGTCTGATTGCAAAGGGAAGAGATGGGAATAAATCATTATTGAGGTCAAGGAGAAGAGTTTGGCTGGACAACAAAAATTCACGCCTTCTGGTTTGTCCCCAGCATAGTGGGCCTTTCCTGGGTTGAGAATAGTGTGACTTCTCCCTCCCCCTTGGCTCTCTCCCCTCCCTCCCTCATTCCCCACACCTCCCCCAACAGGAGGGTGTTTACATTCTGGAAGTGGAGCTCCCCATCTGCTCTCCTCTCCTCCTATCACCATGGTTACTGGGCCCAGAGTGGTCTCTGTGGAGACAGAGGCAGAACAGTAACCAGGGACAACTCCATAGCGAAAGGCTATAAAAGTGAGCATTATTTTTTAACCCCCGGTTAAGCTGGCCTGCCCATACTCCTGTGATTTTGTTTTTGGAAGTGGCATGTCAGATTTTAAAGGCCTTTGATGCCGAACAAAAAATAAAATACAATATGCTTGGTAATTCTCTACAAGCATATTTAAAAAATTCAGTCTTCAGGCTGTGCTGCATCTGAAGCACTGGGGTGAATGGCGTGAGAGGGTAGGAGGGGGAGTCTCAGCCCAGCTCAGCTCACGCCCTGTGCCCAGTGCAGGGTCCAGGAGGTCAGGGAGCAGGGAGTGCTGGGGGTGGGTTACTCGACCTAAATCTAATGCAAAGAACAATGGAAAAAGCTGATGATGCTTCCAATTCCCGACCTCGCGTGATTTGATCGGGGCCCCCAGAATAGCCTCAGTGACATCGCAGGTTCTGTGCTCAAGTAACTGCCTTTGTTTTTTCCCAGCCAGTTGGGGTTTTCATTCTCTGAGCTCTGCGCTCGTGTGCCATGGAAGAGGGGGAATGCAGACGTCTGGAGTGGTTTGGGAGAACTTTCTGCTTAGTGGAGAGAGAATAAGCTTTGGGATCAGAGGGCCTTAGCTTACAGACTGGGCTTGTACTATTTGGGGCTTTCAAAGTCCTCTCTCTTTCCGTCAGATGAGTGGGGCAGCAGGATGCTGGGGCAGAGCAGAGCATCTCATCCTGGGTGCACACTGGCATCACCTGCAAGTGTGTTAACAACACCAGAGTCCCAGCCCAACCCCTGGACGTTTGGCCGGAGTCCCTGAGAGTAGGGTGCAATGGAGTTTTCAAGACTTCCCGGATGATATTAGTAGGAGGTCAGTTTAAAGCCCCTGGCCCAGAGGTGCTTCAATGTGTTCCAGCGATACGCTGGAACTGGGCAAGAGGAAATGCCCAGGATGGGCCACACCCACAGGTGAGGCCTCCTGTCTGCCAGCAGCTCTGCACCCCGGCGTGGGCACGGCTGGGGCTGGTGAGCCGGGAGGCACAGCTCTGCGGTCAGCTCGTGGGGTCGGCGCGAGGAGACCGGGTGCTGGCCTGCAGGCCGTAAACCAGCCGTATGGTCTTCAATCCTTTTCTAACAAGACTACAACTTTTCTGTAACTAAAACGAGGGAGGCAGTATTGTGAAAGTGTTAACATGCAGACTCTGGAGTCCGTGTAACCTCAGTCACTGGCGATGAACTAAACAGCTGTGTGACTTGATCAAGTGGCTTAACCTCTCTGGGCTTCCATTTCCTTACCCGTAACATGGGAAGAATAATAGTTTGCAGCTCAAAATACTGAGGGATCCACTGAGCTGATTCAGGTAAAATGCTTAGCGGTGCCTGTCTTTAGTAAGTACACGGTAGATGTTGGAACTTACACATCAACAGTGCTCCATCGCAAATCAGAGGTCAGACTAGGGGCTCCCTGAGGGCTTTTCTCTACACTGATGTGGGGCCCCGAGGAACAGAGAGTGACTGTGGCAGATAGTGAGGGAGCAACGGTTACAGATAGAGAGGAGAGAGGCAAGGGAGGTGGGGGGATCCTGCACGTGCGATACAGTAAATGGGACGCGTAGGCTTTGGGGAGCAGGGGCTGGAGCTAAAAGAGATACGGTTTTACCATCAGATGAGAGAATAGGGAGATGTCATAAAGGCCCTTAAATATCAGAGTGCAGAGTCTGAGCTTTTCACATACATCAGTGATCCAAACGTTTTTCACTGGGGGATTTCAACCTCAAACAAAATCTTATAAGGAATCCAATGGTATACAACCAATAAAAGTAGAGGACATTGAGTTTCAGCCAGGATGGGGCTAGAATCCCTCCTCTCCTTGGCCTTCTTGTACCATGGCTGTCCCCTCAGCACCCTTTCTGGTGCCCCAGGATTCTGTGGAGCACAGTTAATAGCCACCACTATAAGGAATAACCATACTAGGATACAGGGACTTACCTTTGATTTTGAACGCCCCATGCACTATGCTAGGTGCAATCTGTAGCCATGAATCCTTGAGATCCCTCCAAAGTCACACACAGGATCTTGAACCATAGAATCTTTGAACCTGAGCAATTAATATATTTTCAGGCTGATTTCTGTCATGTGCCCTATCCCCTTAGAGCTGTTAAGAAGCTTACCTACATTTGCTTACGACTGGGGACAAAGGAGTATTATTCAAATACTGCCATCATGACACTGGTAACACGGGTAACACACAATCCCAATAATCTCACGGACTTATTAAAACAAATAGTTATGTCAATGCACAGGTGGACACGTGTCTACTGTGACATTGTAGACATCTGCTAGGTTTGGCTCAAGTCTGTCGGGATTGGCTGAGCTTGGCCCTGACATTGGGTCGAGTTTACACCTGCTCCACATGACTGTTCATTCTGGGGCCAGCAACTACCTGGGTGTTTTTTTTTTTTTCTCATGGTGAAGTAGAGGGATTAAAGGAGACTGGTGCAGCCTTGCCATGACTCTTAAAGCTTTGAATCAAGACAGGCACCTATCACTTCCACCCACATCCATTAGGCAGTGCTCGCCATATGGCCAAGGTCAAGGTCAGTGGGACAGACAACATTCTGGCCACAGGGGAGCCTTGGCAAGAGAAGGAGGGAAAGAAAAAACGGTCAGCAAATATTGCCTACCATAGGTGAGGATGGCAGAATAGCTGAACAGGCCCTAACCCAGAAGATTATCAACTCCTCTCATGCTCCAAGCCCATATCCTACCTCTTCCAGCCAGACTTCTGGGCCACCCAAGGTGAAAGGGATCTCTGCTTCTCTGAGCATCACTAAGCTTGGCTTTTGTCCCTCTGTTAACTGTCTCCCGAGTGAGAATGCAGGTGGTTCAAACACTGGGTTTCCCTTTCTGCCCTGCCCACATGGGCACACTGTTCCTCGGTCAATATACATGGCTTGCTAGGCAGATGAAGGAAGCCTCCAGGAAATTTCTCTGGGAAGGAGAAGCAGGATGAGAAGCTCTGGGGTCAGCCCACTCTCTTTTTCAACCACCAAGAGCTGCCTTTAAATGTGGCAATGGATGGGAAGAACAAAGGCCTTGGAGTCAGAGAGAAGCAGGTTCAAATTATAGCTCTACCATTCACTGTGACCTTGGACAAGTTGCTTTGTTCACAATGCCTGTGATTTCTTATCTGTAAAATGGGAATGATAGTAATTACTTCACAGGATGATTGTTGTTTTTCAAATACACTACACATAATCCCGACTCAAGGACTTCACATTTGCAGTCCCCTCTCCCTGAGCCCTTGTTTCTGTTTATCTGCGTGATTCACTTCATCATCTCAGCCAGGCCTCTGTCAAAATACCATCTTGTCGGAGACATTCTTTCATAATTCTCTATAAAATAGCACACACCCTGCTATGATGCTCTATCTCCCTGCCCTGTTTGCTTTACTGACATAACATTCATTTGTTTTTTTGCTTGTTTCTGTGCTTAATTATTGCCTGTATACCTTCCCAAACATGATGTAGACTCAGTGGAAAATTGGGATGCTCCCAATCTTAATAACCCCTGTGTCTTCATTGTCCATTATGATGCCTGGAAGCTGTTTATTAAACGTTTGTTGAACGAATGATCGATGAGGATCAAATGAGATCATGTCTGTAGAATCCTCATACGGTGCCCGGCACCATGCATACTCAATAAATGGTAGCAGTGCACTCTTAGCCTGTCCCAGGCTCAGAGCCCAGCCCGGATCTTTCTGCTCCGGGTCCAGAGGACACAGCTAGCCAGACGAGAGCACTGAGCCTCCGGGACACCAGCAGGCATGCAGACTTGGGCACATACGTAGGAATTTACAAGTCATTAGCTCTCTTCCTCCATCCTTCGTAAACAGAAGAGCCTTGATCTTGAGGGGGCCCAGAATATACTCCATCATCTTTATTTCCTCTGAGGGCCCTGGACACATACATCATCATCCAGATTTACCATGTGAATTACATGCATTCAGCTCATTCCTAAATGCCTTCCTCTGTGTAAAGCAGAAAAATCAAGCCAGAAAACTGAACTCTAATTAAACACATGCATGATTCCATTTTGTTCTATTAGAAAAGCCACTATAGTAGAATGCATTGACATGAATTGTAAGCCTGAAAGTATTTTAACCAAAAAAAAAAGTCTCTGTAGTATGAGACTTACAATTTTGAAGAAGTGAGTTAATGCCCTACAAATGAAGGATTAAAGCATGGGCAGTTTTGTAAAAGGAACTTCAGTACAACTCAAAATTTAAAAACCTGTATCTGGAATATTTTTCATATCTGGGGTAATTTGCCTAAAATGAAGAGAAATGAGCATCAAAGTTTCATGATTAAAAGGTGTATTGATTCAAGGTTAGCCCAGCTCCTGTGTGCTGGGCAGTGGCCCATATCCTGAAACAGAGTCCCTGAGCCTCGGGGACCCATCCTGCTTGTGGCCACCAACCACATTCATAAGTGAGGGTACCCAGTGCCTTGCCACAGCCCAGAGGAGGGAAGAAGCATGGTGGGCCAGGGATTGGGGGGCAGGGTTGAGGAGGGAGGGCCAGGGGAACCTTCGTAGGAGGCACTTGAGCCCCACATCTTAGAGACAGCAGGTGTTCAGCAAACAACCCAAAAGGGGAAGGTGTGTTGGCAAAGGACCAGTCTGCACAGAGGCACGTGGGGGCCGTGGGGGGCGGAGCCAGTTCAGGGAACCGTGGGTCCAGGGCTGACCTTGCCATTAAGCTCAGTAGGCGGGGGAAAGCTGGGGGCTCCCACACGTGGTTGTTCTCTTCCTGTCTCTGTGGAGGACCACACCAAATGTCATCACATGTGATATCGCAAGAAAAACCTTTTTTAACTGCATATTTTTCACAAGAGTTTTGAGAGACCGGATTGTGCCACTTCTGCCGCTAAAACTGACTCTGTCAGAGGCCGGGCTGTTCAGCCCAGTGGAACATGAGGGAAAGAAAGTCTACTGGCCTTCAGACAGGCCCCCGGGGAGCGGAATACCCCTCTAGCTTCTCCCGGGTGAGTGCACATGTGCATATACACACAGACACACACACACAGAGGCACATACAGACACACATACAGATGCACAGACACACAGACACGCACATGCACACACAGACACACATACAGATACACCCATGCACACAATTACACACAGACACGCACGGATACACACACAGGTATATTCACACACGCCCACGCCCACAGATGCGTGCCATGCACACACACGGGCACACATTTAAACACATACAGAGGCTCACACCTCACTTTCCTTCCTAGTTCTGCTTTTGCATGTATTTCCCAGTGTTTGGGCTCTGGAATCTGGTCATGCTATTCTCATTTGGAAATCCCTCTCCGGCCCTAGATGTTCACTCAGGACAAAGTTTGTGCGGCTAAAGTGACTGCGGGTTGTGTCCCCATCTGGACGCCTCTGCCTCTCCAGCCCCGTCTCTGCCCACCCCTGCTCGGTGCTTGCTGCTCCAACATCAGACAGGTTCTGTCCGTCTGTACACACGGCCCCATTCCTTCCGTCTTCATCTCTCATGTCAGCTGCTCTTTCCCAAAGACCTTCCCGCCGTTCTTTGCCTGGTCAGTTCCCGCTCAGCCTCAACACTCGGCTCAAGCTTCACATCTAACCGTCTTGCTCTGAGTTAGGAGACCCCGGGCTTCCCACTGCGCCTCCTGGCCCCGCTTGCCCGCCTTCTGCTGCTTACACAAGCCGGCACACCTCACCCATGGCTGACTTGCCCGGTTAGGCGTGGTGCCTAGGGCCCACGATGTATTTAAGGGAGGAAAATGGAACATGATGATGATGAACGTGGAATAGTGGATCCAGCCCATATTGTATTCACCTTCACACCAATGCGGTCATAAAACATAAGTAAAAAAGAGTCTTGGGGCGCCTGGGTGTCTCAGTCGATTGAGCACCCGACTTTAGCTCAGGTCATGATCTCGCGGTTCGTGAGTTCGAGCCCCGCATTGGGCTCTGTGCTGTCAGTGTGGAGCCTGCTTGGGATTCTCCATCCCCCTCTCTGTCTGCCCCTCCCCTGCTCATGTTGTCTCTCTCTCTGAAAAATAAATAAACATTTAAAAAAAAACTCTAGGAGCTCCTGGGTGGCTCAGTTGGTTAAGCACCTGACTTCAGCTCAGGTCATGATCTTGAGGTTTGCGAGTTCAAGCACCGCGTCGGGTTGTGTGCTGACAGCTCAGAGCCTGGAGGCTGCTTCGGATTCTGTGTTCCCTTCTCTCTCTGCCCCTCCCCCACTCACACTCTCTCTTTCTCTTTCTCTCAAAAATAAATAAACATTAAAAAAAAAAAACTACACAACTCTAACGGAGGAAGGGCCCATCATAAGCAAAAGTGCCAAAGGCCTTGGAGGTCCTAAGGCAGTCCCACCCCTCCCCCCTCCCGCCCCTGCCCCCCATGCTCCAAGGCTATGGGTCCTTGTTGGTGCAGCTCCCCCTGCCCCATCCTGCACCAGCACCTGGGCACAGCCTCCCTAAGCTGCGGTGAAGAACCTGGGCCACCTGGGGGCAGGTGTGGGGTGGAGGGAGGATGGAAAACTGCTGTCACCTGTCTCTGAGAGAGTGGGGTCACTGAGTCCTGGGATATCGGTCTGTGTGACCCTAAAACTCTACTTTCAAGAGCTGAGGAAAGAGAACTGAAGCCAATCTGAAATATTGGTGGGGGGGGGGGGGTGGAATCTAAATGCAACAGACACCCAGGCCTAGTCTGTTCCTCGGCTGACAATCAATGAAATGGTTCTATATTGTGATTGCATGGAAGAATTAGTTCTAGCTGGCTCTCCAAAAGTAATCATGTGAAAATGCAGGATTCCTAAGGCAAGACCAAAGGAACTAGACAAGCTTCATAAACCCTCAGGAAAAATGAGTAATGGGTAATACATTTTCATTTTGATGTGATTTTTTTTCAAAGATCTGGCTCCTGGAATAATAATCACTGGTAATGAAAGTTCTCCTCGTGTCTATGGGTGCACTACTTAATAACAGACTCAAAAGATGCACCTACATTATTTGTAGTGGGGGACTGGGGATCTGAATGCCTTCCTGGAAACTATTTTTTGTCAGTTTCCAAAGTAGGACACGAAGCGTGGCCTACAATAAAGTCAGGAGGCAAAATGTTTTCGGTCACAGAATTCTGGCTTGGAAAGCTAGGAAGCCCCCTATAGAACATTCTGTGCCTCGAGGTGCCTGGCTCCTGGTCTCCCAAGGAAGTACCCAGCAGTCTTTCCATGAGGATAAGAGAAGAAATCATGTAAATATTCAGTGATGGGACTAAGAGTGAACCTCCCCCTCAAAGCAACAAAGTGACATGTAGATATCTCAGGGAGTGGGATTTTTTTTTTTTTTTTTTTTTTTTTTTTGAAGACTGAAAGCAAGATCTCCGTATGAAGTAGACATCAGTATACGCAGGCCCAGAGGCCGTTTGGAACACGGACGATGGAAAAATACAAGTCATTGTGTGTCTGAAGTGGGGATCATGTTGGGGGAGCTGGGGGAGGTGAAGCTGGAAAACGAGGAAGGCTCCAGAGCCTGTTTGGAGCCTTGCTCGTGCTCCTGTGTCAGGAGCAGGAAGGCATTTAGCAGACTTGGAATTTCCTCTCGGTGATGACCTGAGATGCCATATTTTATGTGGGTGACAGGGACAAGATTAATTCTAAGTGAAGGACAAATATATCTTTATTCTGAACAGCCTTGCAACAGTCTCTTGCTGGAAGATAGGATGTGAAACTCAACTCAGAGGGGAAGGGAGAAGGTCCCTTGAGTAGGAAGGAGACTAATGTCTCAATAGACGCAGGTTGTCAACATTTCAGTGAAAACAAACATATGAAACTTTTTTCCCTGTGGCTGGGAAATCATTATGATGTATTCTTCACTTGAGCTTTGCTTTCTGCTTTCAAGTACAGCACCAAGTAAGATGCCTGAAAATTCAGATGGAGAAATCGTGGTAAAGAGAGAAGGCCATTGCCAAGAAACACAATGAGTGAGTGCCAGGGCAGTGATTAGAACTCAGGACTCCTAGAAGCTCTAAGAAGAGATGATGAACCCGGAAAACTAACAACAAGAAATGCGGAGTGTGAACTTTAGGTCCAATCGCCTCCCCACTGTGGGCTCTGGCCGAGACAGGCCACACTTCAATTCTGTGGTGACTGGTGCTTGTCAGATGTGAAGTCCACCTTATAGAGTAACTTCAGAGGAGGGAAGAGAATGGGCTCCAACAAGATTGGAGGTTTGGGAGAGGTCTGGCCTGGTTCAGAGTCTTTCTGAGTGGAAAATGTCTGAATGCCAAGTCCTTAAAGGGTTAGGGAACCAACAGATCTGAGATCACTGTAGGGAATATGGACACCAGCGTCTGCGAAAGCACACCCCTCCAGTTTGCAAGTTTTGCCAACCCATGGTCATCTCTCATCTGATAGCTTAGTAACGGATGAGTGTATTTCGGTGTTGCATGCCCCTTCACTCTATAGGCAAAAGAAAATGCAATGCCTGTCTAGTTTCTTTTAGACATTTTGTTCAGGGATCACATTCACTTTCATTCAAATGAAGGATGCCCTGAGCTAAAGTTCCCTCCCCTACTTGGGCCACAGGTGGTCTCAGAACTATTCTGGCTTTGAGATTTATGGTTTATTATGTTATGAGAAAGGTGGCTACATGCGTAAAGCAGATACTGCTTGTGATGTTTTAGGACATCATTTACTGTTGGATCATTCTGGTCCTCGGATTACTGACCCTTAAGATAGAGACTCCACTCAAAGTAACACCCTGGGAAGACAAGGAGGATGCAAGGGACCCCAGACAACTAGCAGAGCTCTGTATGCAGAAGCAGCTGCCCCACAAGACACAAACGCACAGCAAACAGGCCCCTCTATTACCTCTAACGTTGCGAGATCATAACGGGAAAGATCCCGCTTCTGAATTTTAAGGGAAAAAAGTTTAATGAAACACAGTTTAATGAACAAAAGCTGAGCTCTTATGGAAAAGTTCGCTTGATGCTCGAAGAAAAGCTTTGCAGCTTTCTTACTTATAAGGGGTGAAGCTCCAGGAATTGTGTGTTTTTTGTTTTGGTTGTTTTATTTTCCCCGTCCCATAAGGGAGAGTGATCAAAAGAGGACAGAACACTCTGACAAGGGGAACCACAGGTAGCTGAGCTGTGGACGTGCCCCCCAAGTGCGCGGGTAAGGATGGAGGTGCACATCTTGGAGTCTTATGCTGCTTAATCCTAGGGATTTTGTCACCGGGGCAGCCTCAGGATACATAAGGATTTCAGAGATGGCTGAGAATCTGAACCTTTTCACACCAAGTCTTTTGTTTTATAAATTTAATTATTTGCATTACCTTGAAGATCAATTTAGTGTTGAAATTATTCCCCAAGAAGAATATGGTATGCAAAACATTGCTACTCCTATAAAGTACACATTGAGTCCCCTCCTAGCATTCATTTGTTATAGCTCTTGTGCTCTTAAATTATTGAGCAGGATTTCCTTGTCCATAATATCCTCATCTCAATTATACTAATCATATGTGGTTACTCTGTTGCATCCCCTGCTTCTACAGAGAGTGAGGGAGAGAGAGAGAGGTGAAGATATGTGTGTGTGTATATATATATATACATATATATATACACACATATATATATGTATATATACATGTGTATATTTATGTATATATATATGTATATATATATGTGTGTGTGTATGTATGTGTGTATATATATATATATACACACATACATACACACACACACACACACACACGGCCCACAGTCTTTCCTTGGACAAAACCTCTACCTTCTGGGTATTCTTTGTCCCCAGTCCAGCAATCCTTTGTACTAATATTTTGGTTTTCTGGTAGTTTGTAGCCTTTCCCTTGGCAATGTTGATATGGAACAATTCCAAAATAAGCAAATCCTATTTGGGGAAATCCTCTATTTCCCCAGAAATCGGCATGATATATTCAATAAGCTGTGTGCAGCTTTGCACGTCCCAAAGCCCAGCTAACAATTTTCATTGCCCTCTGCCCTCTTGGAAATTTGAAGGTCGCCCTAAATGATAGGTAACTTTCCTTATGTCTTTCAATGAGTTTGAAGAACTCTTGGCTCCCAGTTACTGCCACACAGTGGTACTAAGATCATGGGTATTTGACAAGGTATTTGTTGCGTATTTGACTAGAGCATTTTGACTCAGGGTCCTCTGGTCATGTCCGACCCTGCTATTAAATGATCCACTCTCTGGTCTGGGCTTTTGTTACTCATGGCTCCCTTCCCTCTCTTGCTGCCAGTAACTCGATGTCCTCCATTCAGAACAAATGCCACCTGTGCACTCGAGTGTGCAAACACACACACAGACATGCATACACATACACGCACGGCACCCCCTTTGCCCCTATTGTTTTCCTTCTCAAGCATCCAGGAAAGCATCAGACAGATGATCAAGGCTTCTTGGTGTCCCTTTCCTGCAGTTAATTGCTTTCCACTTGCTCTCTGGCATTCAAGTGCTTTATTGAACTCAACCAATATTTTCTAGAAACTGTACTGGGTGTCGAGAGTACAGATTTGAACAAGATATTGCCCCTGCCTTCTGGTTGTTCACTGTCTGATAAAGGAGGCGATTGTGTAAATTATTGAGAATGCAGCAAGATCAACAAGAGAACTGAAATATATGGCTTCTCTGAAGTCACAAAGCCAATGACTAAGACAAGACGCCTGGAATTCAGGTTTCTTGTGTTCTAGCCAGAGACTTTACCAGAAGGAAAAAAACCAAACAAACATGTGCTTAAGTTTTCGATATGATAAAGCAAAGGATGGCTTAGTAAATACAATTAATTACCCGTACTTGTGAGGAGCTTTAAAATGCCTCAAGGAATAGACATGCAAGGAGGAAGAGGGGGATTGTGGGAGGAGAAAGAAGAAAAACTATTTAAAAAAAATAGAACAATGTATATTCTAGCATTCTATTTTAAGAAGATGGAAACGAAATAGCATTTGCCAATCCATCTCGCTCCATGACTCTAAAGGTGGCTCTAAAGTCCTCTGGACCCACATGACTTCTGGAAGAGAACTGGGAAATGTGAGGAGGCAGAAGTCAGGCATTGGGCATCTCAGAAATAACAGCTCCCTCTGGAATTTCCAGGCAGGGAAAGTGGTGTCTTTCCAAAACCATCAGAAGAGGAAATGATCAGGCATTCAGTGTGGAGTCCCCTACTTGGCTCTGACAGAGAAATATCAGACAAATCCTAAAAGGCACAAGGGAATGAAAATTGATTGAAAAATATCAAATGTGATGAAGTAGAAAAAAACAAAATTTCGAGTCAGAGTCCTAACTCCTCCGCCTGCTAAAGTGCAATCTCAGTCACATCCCTCGACTCTCAAGTACCTCAGTTTTCTCGTGCATGACAGCAGAATAATGATGCCTTCCCTCTTAACCTCCCAGGATGGCAGGGAGGTAAAGATAAGATAGAGTACATGATGCCTGGGGAATTTCAAAATGCTTCACACAAATGAGAAGTTCCTGAAAAACCACCACAGTGTGCAACAACTCGTGTGTCATAGAATCTGAACCCCCAGAGCTGGGAAGACTGTTTTATCTAACCACAGCCTTCATACATTTGTTCACGCATCTGCTCTGTCATTCGATCTGTAAGCTTTCACTAGGGATTGACCCTGGGCCAAGCACTACGCCAGATATGGACTTCAGAGATGCAGGAAACACGGTGCCTGCTCTCAAGGAGCTCATGGTCTTTGGGGGAGACCAGGTAATCAAATACTGAATGAAAGGCAAGGAAAGCACATTGAAAAGATTCGCTCAGCTGTGTGAGGCAGGGGTGATTGCTTAGATGAAGCAGAACTACAGCTGGTCTTGGAGATGTACAGGGTTGAGACCAGGTTCAGGATTCCGAGGAGGGGGCGAAGCAGCATTCAGTTTCAGTAGAAGGATGAGCCGGTCTGTGCTTGAACTAGGAGACAGTGAGGTCCCTTCTTTCCATTGTGGGGGAGCTGCCTCCTGGAGCTCTACCAGAACCATCTGGAGGGTTTTCTGTTCTCTCCACCCTAGATTCTGACTCAAGCCCTGAACGATATATAACCTTCCATTCTCCCACTGAAATTGGGAGCACAGTAATTGACCTTCTATTATTGATCCAAATGTACCATTCCCCTCAGGGCATTAGGATGGCAGAAATATTGGCGGTGGAGGAGGGGGAAGAAATATTAAGCCACTGAGCTTAAGGGCTCTCGAGCAAAACACCTACGAATGCGTTTGTGTACATGCTCTGAATGGCTGCGTATTTATCTACATACAAAATTAAGTAGAGTCATCAGCCAAAAAGAGAGAGAGAGAGTATGGAAACTCTGTGGTCATGTGTCCAAAAGCCAAGCATTAGATTTCACACGAGATTCCGAACACAGGCCATTTTTGTGATTACTTCGATAAAGGAAGAGCTTCTCAAATGGCTTACTTCCATCACTCCAGTGTCCTTATTCAGGGACAGACCTGCAATTTCCATGTTGCATTATTGATGCTCTGAGAAGTCAGTGCAAAGAATGGCTCAAGTAGTATGTCCGAGATCAAGCTGTGCTCAAAGACAGGGGCTGCAAACCCCACCTCTGACTGTTTCTGTCTCCTTCCCTGCTGCAGACCTCCTGTTCTCACAACACGACTCTGTCCCTGCACACACACTCCCCATTCATATGGCTTTAATAATTCTTGCCTCTTTGGGTAAGTTTTTCTTAGCACCTGACACATCCATCACACTTCTTGCCCAGAGCCAAACCTTGAAGTCCTCACCATTATGTCCTTCTTTTCTCTTGCTATTCATATCAATGTTCCATCAAGCATGCGTCTCCTTTTCCCGTCTTCACCTCAAGCCTTGTTCTCCTGAAGGTCATGGTGGGACATTACCCTCTCATCTCCACTCCATCCACCTTCCACACAGCTGCCACATCACCCTTCCTCAATCACAAACATCTTTGTGCCCCCCTGTTTCCTAAGAAGTGACTGGGTTTGGCTTGTCTGATGTCAAATCCCATTGGCTGGCATCTGAGTTCTCCTAGGTCTCCCTTCCAACCATATCTCCTGCTCTACTCCAGCACAGCCTGGAGATTCGCTGTAGTCTTGATCTCCCTCTGTGTCATACCTTGCTATACCAGCTGTTGCTCTGTGCAATTGAGGATGTCCTCCCCACATTAGAAATACCGTATCTTGCGACATCTGGGTGGCTCAGTCGATTGAGTGTCCGACTTCACTTCAGGTCATGATCTCGTGGTTCATGGGTTCAAGTCCCGTATCCGGCTCTGTGCCGATAGCTCAGAGCCCAGAGCCTGCTGCGGATTCTGGGTCTCCCTCTTTCTCTTCCCATCCCCCACTCGTGCTCTGTTTCTCTCTCTCTCAAAAATAAATAAACATTAAAAAAAAAAGAAATACCATATCTTATTCTTCCTTCAAGACTCACCCAGAGCTTCATGTCCTTGAAACGTTGACCCATCCCATGGTGAACAACCCCATGGTATGAGCTCCTGTTGGCTTGCCAAGTGACTGGAATAATTTGAGTTATTTCCTGGGCTTCTATGTCAGCTTCTTTGCAGGATAATAAATTTTTCAAGGACAAGAATAATAAATTCTAGGTGTGTCCCACTAGGACTGGCACATAAAAGACATTTAGCAAGTGCTTTTGGATCAAGGAATTTTTATGACAACCAACTTGAAATAGATTCAAAAAACAAAACAGAAGAAAAAAAAGCGTATGTATTATCCTATGAATTCTCTAATTCGGCAAGTAACATAATAGAAATTACAACAGGTTAAAAAATAGTAGGCTTTAAGGCTCATTATTATGAATGCCAGAATCAAATCCTTGTCTCAGGATCTGCTCTGGAGACAACCAAAGCTAAGACAACTCCGAAAGCCATACTGGAATTTAGACTTTACCTGTGGAGGTAGGAAACCAATGTAGTATTTTAACCACAGATGTCACATGGTTCTCTCTCTCTCTCTCTCTCTCTCTCTCTCTCACACACACACACACACATACATACACATTCATATATGTGTGTGTGTGTGTATGTGTGTGGATATATATATATACACATTCATTTAAAAAAATAATTATTACTGTGATGACTGGGAGGAGGAGGGGTTGTAGAAGCAAATGAGGAGAAGAAGAAATTCCAATTGAGAATTTTTGGCCAAAGTCGGGGCAGGTTCAAGGTGGTTATGACATAAAACACTAAGTTTCTGGCGTCCTCTGGCCCCAGCCTCTGTAGCTACAGCTGGTCAACTTTGCCTATTGGACGTGATTTATATTTCCAAGAAGGTGCCCACCCACTTTACTGGAAGCTCTAATTGTGGATTACACCCATGTTTTCCAGGGAGAAAATGCCACCTCCCCACTGACTCATGTTCATTTATTGAGTAAGTTCTGATCCTAGGCAGAACAAGACCTATTTGAGCATTTTTTCCACTGTTCTCATCCCCAAATTTATCTTGGGCCTCTCACTGAGCACGCCATTTGAAACATCTTCATTTATTAGGAAGATATATTATCCGTGGTTAGAATTGTTTATCTCTAATCCTTGCTCTGCCTCTAACTACTCTCGCCTGAGCCTCAGTCTCCCCATCAGGAAAATTCTGGCAGAGCTGCTATGTGGATGAAAGGAAGTATCTAGTTATTCTAGATGCTTGCTGTTGGCATGGCCTCGATTCAAATGTGACTTTCCACATCTGGAGCTCGGCAACGAGCTAGTCAGGCCTGGTGGGGGCTTGTTTGCTAGATCCTGGAGAGCTAGAGTCAAGCTTGCTTATCTCTGATTTCCCCACTGTGCCCACCTGGGGTCTGAAATGTGCCCATCCTTCTTGGATGAACAGGGAACAAAGGGCCTGAGTAAAGGTTGAAGGAGACTCATGCTGAGGCTGTGGCCTCATTAGGGGTCCTGGGGAGAAGAGAACGGAGAAGCGAGGTGTCCGGGTGCCATGACCTGGCTCAGCTGCACGTCTCAGGGGAACAGCACATGCGTGCCTCCAGGAGTGAGGGGGCCGCGAGGGGCAGGAGACAGCTCCGAAAGGGGTGCTGAGCCCCCACCATGTGCCTAACTGGTGTTAAGCTGGATAGTTCTGAGGACAGGACATGGAAAGAAGCATCTCTGGCCACTCAGGGACTTGTCACAGGGCTGGGGGACAGGACTCACATATATGAGAAAGCCAATGATTCCTCGGGCTGAGAGGTGTCCAAGAAGAAGTTCTGGGATGGAAGCAGGGTTTCCGGCAAAGGTCTTCTTCACAAGCCGCTTACAGATGCCTCTGCCTCTCCTGCCTGCTCATGTTCCCAACGTTCCCAATGGCCTATGCTTCAGGTTCTAGCTTCTGTCCTGGTAGTTGTCATCTGGGTGCTATTCTTATCCCTCCTTGCCAGCTGTGAGTGTCTGGCCCCATGAGCGTCCTCAGGCCTTTGCTCAGCCCAGGGCATGCGTAAAATAGCTTGACGCCCAATGTTCTCCTGCGATGTTTACAACAACCCCCGAGGTTGGTAAGACACATGTTTTCACAAGCTCCAATTCACAGGTGACATAGACACACAGGGAGGTCTAAAAAGCCCACCCACGGTTACACAGCTTCTATGTGGGGGGAGTTTGGACTTGAACTCCTGACTCTACTTTTTATCAAGGGGTTTTCGAGTTGTTGACAGTTTCAACACGAGATAAGATGTGAGCAAGCGCCCTGGCCGCTCTGCAGACTTCAGGTGGTAAATGTGGCGGCCGGATGCCCCCTTGGCAGGGAGGCCGGGGACAACAGCTCTGCTCCAAGTGGGCGGAGGGAGCTGTGACTTCAGAGCATCGTGGTCTGTGGTCTACTGGTTGCATGAGCTCAGAGCTACCAGCTCCGTTTAGCTCATGGGAATCCTGAGTCCAGGATGCTCAGAAGGCAGCTTCTGCGTCCCCACCACCTGGTAACACCTCGCCCTGCTGTGGAGTTTTACACCCAAAGGTCTACGAGCCCCCCTCCGTAGCCCCCAGACATCCCTGCAGGATCTGTGCTGAGTATTCTTGGCTCTGTGCGTAGTTGGGGACACCAGGGTGCCGTGCTAAGTGACTTGTCTAGCAGGGAGCCAACAGCCTCTCAGGGCCCCCACCCTCCACTCCAGAGAATTATCTTCAAAAAAAATTAAATAGAAAATACGCACACACACACACACACACACACACACGCACACACACCCCATCCTCCAAGGAGCATACTTGCTGTGTGACAGACGGATTCTATTTCTGTCCCCGAGAACACGTGGCGCAGTCAGCAAGAGCACGCCAAGAGGCAGCCGTGCCAGGAAGGCGGGTCTGCTTAGCCTCCCCTGTGTTCGAAATACAGAGTGGGTTTTGGGGATGAGCTTGGAACCCCCCCCCCCCACCACACACACACACCGATTTCCAGTCATTTCTGAGCAGCTGACACTTCACAAATGCTATTTCTTTCTGACTCGGGGAAGTTTGTGTAGCTACAGATGTTATGAAGGCAAGCTCTGAGTGTAGGAGTAACTGTGATTTCTATTAAAAAGAGATCCATAGAGTGTCAGAATGGAAAGGCACCTTTCAGTTTGTGAATTTATAAAGGGAGACCTGGAGAGGACAAGGCACCTGTCCAGGGACGCATGGCGCACTCAACCAAGCCGCTGGCCGTAGCCAGGACCCTCTCCTGAGGTTACAGCCACCTCTCAGTTTTCTTTGTGAAAGACAAGTGAGTGCCTCTGTCGAGGAATGAAAACCACTCTAGGCCATGCCCTTCCTTGATCCTGTCCTGTGAGGTTTCTGACAGCAGACGTGGAAACTAAAGAACTCTGTACAACGAAATTGTCTTTTATTTTCAAAGAACGTGACATCTTCACGTTTGTCTTTTGTACGTTTTCTTTGCTGTGGTCTTCCTCTTTTTCTTTATAACTTTCAAAGCAGCTTTCTTTCTCAGTTCTTGCTTCTGGAATCACCTGCTTATCTATTCAGTGATGAGGGCTTTGGCATATGGCTCAGTCCCTGGGGGGTGACCCCCAACAATTTTGAGTGCTGCTCTCTCCCACCGAGATCTCCCAGAGCAGAACAAGACTGGGGCAAAGGCTATCTGTTGGAGTCCTGACCCGTTGCACAAGCCCCATCTCAGACACCACCTGCTCTGGAAAGCTTCATTTGACTGCAAGCAAGGTGATCCATTTACAAATGAGCATCCAAATTGTATTTCTGAGCCAGCTTCCCCCTAAGGCACCTGGGGACACAGAGCATTGCTGTGGGCATGAGGTGACACACAGCCCATGGGCCCCCAGGTCTTTCTGAGAAGTCGTGTTCGTATGTTCTCTGTTGGACCTTCCCAAGGTCATGTGTCTGCCAGAGGAGACAGTCTCAATGCTAGGAAGCACCGGTTTTGGTGATGTTCCCACCTTCAAATAGCCTTCTTTATTCCAGGCTCCCATGCCGCCCTCACTCCTTTCCAGCCCCCACAGCACATCGCTCCCAGGAAGGGCCTCATCTCTGAGCTGGGCCCCCAAAATTGAAGATCAGACATCGCACCCTCTATCTACTCCCCTACCATGTTCTTTATGAAAAATGCTGTCATCTGCTAAAAGGGAATTCTAGTATCATTTGGCAGGGGTTTCATGGCAAAGGCAGAGGCTCTTCCTAGAGACCCTGAAATGGCCCAAGGAAGAAGCCCTCTCCTCCTCTTTACCCTCTCAGCTTAGAAGGCAGCTCACAGTGGCTGGATTCCAGACTTGCAGTCTAGACAGATCATCGAGTCTGACCCCCCACTGAAAAATGTGAAGTGCGAGCTGTGGGCAAGGATGAACTCCTGGGGGAGGAGAGACCTTTCACACCAGGCCCTCTGCGTGACCTCGGGAACATGGGAGCAATCTGTGCAGTGGTGCAACTGTCTGGGGAGGGGTCGTGCCCCATGGCCTAGTTAATCACGTTCCACAGAGTCTGAATTCAGGGGCTCAGAAACATCCCTAGTGAACTTGCCGCAGCGTGACCGCTGACCCTCTGTGGAGAATGGAGCCACTGTTCCAGAACTGGCCTCGGCCTTTCGGCATCTGTCCTCACCCCTCGCTGCCAAAGCAGCAGTCCACCCTCCCGGCTGGGGTCCTCCCCTGTTAGAGGGGCCAGAGGGGCCCAGGAGGCTGCAGACCTACCCAACCTGGAGACACTCACCCAGGGGCTGCAGACTCTGCTCTTGCAGTGTCAGGGCCGTTCCCCAAGGTCACAAGTTTGGGGCCCGGAGCTGCCCTGAGCATAGAAACAGAGCAATGCCGGGGCTCAGATGCCGCCATTACAATCCCAATTTTACATGGCAGCCAGGGCAGCCAGGAAATATTGAGTTCTCTTCCTGAGAAACCAACACAGAAATGAGCCTTAGTAGATACGGGTGAGAAGCACACACACACATGCGCGCACACACTGAGGCAACACGCTGAAACGGATCCCAGGAGGAGAGCGGCAGAGAAGCAGCAGTGTTTAAAGATCTAGGGCACCCAGTGCCAGGACATACCAAACATGCGCCGGGAGGGCTCGCTGGTAAGAGAGCAGGGAAGTATGTTGTGGAGATGTTGTGGAGAAACACTCATTTCTCTCCTCACTGTTCTATGGTGCATCACCCTGATGGCCCCAAAAGGCTGAGTCACTCACTCCCCCAACTTCCGAGAGTCTTGGTAGCAGATGGCCCTCAGTTGAGCTCCTCTCTCCGAATCCCTGAATTGTACTTCCTTAAAGGTAAACACTTCACCCAAGGTCACGCCCATCCTGGAGGCGGCCAACGATGTCCAAAGACAGGGTCCAGAGGCCCAGACTTCTTCCTTCTATTTAAAACAACCCAGGGGACATCCCCACTCCAGAGCTGTCCGGAGCATCAGCCGAGGCCTGTCTTGTGACTACACTGCAGGGAAACGTCTCTGCCCAATCTGAATGCTGCCGTTCCCCATAGGTATCGACCCTGACGGGCCACCTCAGCGAGCTTCCTGCACATTGATCTCAATTTCGGAGGCTGGTTGCTAGAGAATCCATCCTACACACCAGGTGAGGCCCCACACTCACTGATGAGGAGGCACCAGGAGAAGCCCCCGCCCTGAGTAACTCCTAGTTTCCGGAGCAAGTGAGCATGTGAAACACTAAGCATGTTCAAGTCAGAAGACCCGGATTCAAGCCTTCCGCTCTGGTGTTGCCTTGTACGATCCTGCTCTGGATACTTCACTTTCCCCATTTTTACAATAGTTCTAATGACCCATCTCATATGCACTGTGAGAAGATCACCCAAGAGTAAGCACCAGGCGAAGTGCCTCCTGAGCTCGAAGGAGCTGTGTGATGTGTTGTGCAAGTAACTCCAAGTGCTCCAGGAGTACACGGGGTAGACCAGGAGCCTGGAGTCTTCTGGGGAAAGAAAGATCAGGGAATGCGTTAATCAGGGTTT
The DNA here is from genome assembly GCF_046562875.1 of Panthera onca. Lineage (NCBI taxonomy): Eukaryota > Metazoa > Chordata > Mammalia > Carnivora > Felidae > Panthera > Panthera onca. The sequence continues at coordinate 12,741,315 of NC_138341.1, read as the reverse complement.
TCTGGAGAAACAGAATCCATAGAAAAATACAGGTATGGATATTTATTATGAGAAACTGATTCATCGGATCCTGGAACCCTAGAAGTCCCACAATCTGTCATATGCAAGCTGGAGACCCAGGAAAGCTGGTGGTATGATTTCAGTCCAAGTTCCAAGGCCTGAGAACCAGGGAGCCCACGGTGTAAATCACAGGCCGAATGCAGGAGGAGACTGATATCCCAGCTCCAGCTGGCAGCCAGGAAGCAAAGGTGAATTCTTCCTTCCTCTACATTTTGTTCTATTCAGTCCCTCAAGGGATTGGATGATTCCCACCCATACGTGAGAGGGCAATCTACTTTACTGAGTCTACCAATTAAAATGCTAATCTCATCCAGGAACATCCTTACAGGCAGGGCCAAAGAAATAATGCTTCATCTGGGCACCCCGTGGCCCAGTCAAGTTGACACATAAAACTAACCATCACAGGGAGTGGGATTTCGAAAGATTTTGAAATGGGAGACCTGAGTCTCCCATAAAAGTTCACCGCTGAGAACCATAGGCAGGCATGTCTTCCTTCTGGAATGTGCTGCTCTCCTTTCTCCTGTCCGGAAAGAAATATGAAGGTATCATCTGAGCCTAATGTTCTAATACAAGTGGAAATAATGAGCTTTCTTTCTGTTCTCTAGAACACTCAAATATACTACTTTGACAATGATTGGTTTACTACCAATCGTCCTAACCAAGGTCCTTAATTATAAACACTCAATGGGAAGTGAGTTAGACTCTCTCTTAAGCCCCTATAGACATCCTAGGGCCTATGTTGTGGGGAATGAAAACTGAACCGACTGGCCAGGGACATGGCATCTCCAACTGCACCAGAAGGAGCACACCAGGCCAGTGCCCCTCCTAACTAGAGAAGAGTCCCATCTGCAGAAAGGGAGATGGCCATGTAAAGAAGGGAAATGGGTGGAAGGCAGGAAAGGAAACACAGAACCCTCTACGATTTAATGTGTATGACCTTGGAGATCATTAAGGGGGTTCACTGTGACCCAGAGCTGCCACCTGGGCCTTCATGGACAGAGGATTTTGCCACAGCGCTGCTCAAAGCACATAAGTGAAGCCAGCATTTCTCCATCTCTGTTTGGCATGATTCTTCTATCGACGGAACCAGTGACCTCACAGACTCCAGGTCTGGCTTGCTCATCTACTATGTGAATATTTTTTGAATAAACAAATGAATGATGCCTAATCGTCAGCCGCTCCCTTCCTCCTACATAACAACAAACATAGACAAACTATGTACACGTGTAAATTTACTTACACATACATGTGCAGACACATCATATGAACTCACAGACTTCCATACATGCCCACAAACCCTAATCCACAAAGTCACGTGCACCCATTCATGAGCATAGCCACAAATGCAGGCACATAGACCCATCAATGTTCGTACTCAGACACACACTCATATGCATGGAGGTACTTCACACACACATTTCTTTGTCCTAATCCATCGTTTATCCATGGATTTATGACCCTATCTGTTACCCTATGACCTGGTGAGTTGTGAAAGCAATTTGACAATGTCATCATTGTCTATTTGACAGTGTAATTACTCATGTAATCACTTATTCCAGCACACAATAGATAAACAAGATTAAAGACCATCGTGGCTACTGAAGACCAGTGAAGACCACAATGACAGCAGGTGAAAATGAGTAGGGTAGCTAGGGTAGCTTCAGCTCTTCAAATAGGATTGGCAAAGCCCCCTGTTACTCAGGTTTTTGTTGTTCCACTTTTGGTGAAAAATGGGAATTTCTCATTTTTCCACATAAATAAACAATTCCACATATGCCCATCTTTTCTTTTCTTTTCTTTTCTTTTCTTTTCTTTTCTTTTCTTTTATTAATGTTTATTCATTTTTGAGAGAGAGGGAGAGAGAAAATGTGAGTGGTGGAGGAGCAAAGAGAGAGGGAGACAGAATCTGAAGCAGGCTCCAGGCTCTGAGCTGTCAGCACAGAGGCCGACACGGGGCTCTAACCCACGGACCCTGAGATCATGACCTGAGCCGAAGTCGGACGCTCAACCAACTGGGCCATCCAGGTGCCCCACGTATCCCCATCTTTAAATTGCTCAAACACAGTGACGCAAACCAAGTGTTAACTACAGAAGGTGGAGGGAATCAGTTTTTGGGGAGACCAATCTCCTCCAACTCATTCCCATAACCTAAAAGAAACGATGGTTCTTATTCAGCATCAGAACTTTTATGTGCCAGGCATCATGGCAGCCACGATGGAGGGTAGTGAGTTGTAAAAGCATGCCCTTGAACTGATGACCATCTTACCTGCCTAAAAATCACTTTCAAGTATTAAATGTTAGTGAATATTCACGACATCACAAGGGAGGAAAATTGCCCAATTCATGATTGCCTCTATTTCCCAGAAGATACCATGGTTCACAGATGGCAGGGAACTGCTCTCACGTTGGAAAAAATGTAGACCCGTGTTTAATTATCTGTTGAAATGTGAAACCTAAGCTCTTTACACAATAGACAGCTTCCTCCATATTTTAGATCGTTTATAACAGGAGTGACAGCTAAATGTGACTAAAAAAAGTGAACAAGAGAAATCAGTGCTCTAGAATAATTCCAGTTTGGATCATACTGATTCATGCTGGTGATAGGAAATCAGAATCCTACTGGGCTGGCAAAGGACTTGGAGGCCTCAGACACATGAATTGGTCACGTTGAATTCTGTCATCAGATTCCCGGCATATCAGTGCTGCTTCATTTGCATTAAATGAAAAGGAGTCCAAAAATACACACTGTTGCTAAGGTTACATCTTGCTGGATGCAAATGAAGATGTGTTTGTGCAGACCAGTTAAAAATATCTTGGTCTTAACTTATTTCCCCATTGGCATAAAGGGATTTATCAGTAGCCTATTAAAATGAGAGGTTCAGTTTACCTTACTCAGCATTAGAGGTCTGGAAAGAGCATTATTTCTGAGTAATATTTCTGGAACTTGCCGAAACTACTCTTTTTTTAATTAATTCAAGTCATAAATCTGGTTTCGGTAGGGTTTTTTAATATATAAATATCACCTAATAACAAGACCTACTATTGCATATATATCCATATTTCCCCAGGTTCTGAAAGAGCTATCTGCATTGATAGTTTTTGAATCTGGGAGGAAATTAGGATCAAGTAGGCGGAGAGAGATTGGTAGTCCAGTGGGATAGGCAGAGAAGAAAAGCTTAATTCTCATCTTGCTGAGTCTCTTTATGTACATTGTTTTACTTAATTCTCACAATAAACCTGCATATCAAGTGTTACTATTTCTTTTTATTTTAATTGGGGAAACTGAGACTCAGAGACATTCTGCCACTCTGTAGTAAGTGGAGGGGCCAAAGGTTGAATTTAGAATTAACTCTGAATTCATGGTCTTCTCTCTATATTATTCTGCCTCTACCACTGAAAATCAATTATCAAAGAAAACTTTAAAATCTGAATAGGACATACAAGCCCAGAAAAGCAGTTGAAGTTTTGACATTTGGGGGAAAAAAAGGCATTATTGAAAATTTAAGTGGTTTTGACTTTGTAGCCCAAATTCATAGCTCTGCCTGAACGTGTTTCAGCTTTCTGTAAGAACAAAACTTCTGCTTTCCTTCCATCTCTGGACACAACCCACCCCTCAAATTATTGTCTCACTAGTCATCAAATCCAAAAATGTCAGAGCCAGAAAGGACCTCAGAAGCTATCCCACACCTCCTTCTTGAGGCATGAATCTCTGCTAGGGAGAGATTCCTAGGAGGGAGGTCATTCGCCTATGTGCCTGAAAACCCAAACATAGATGGTAGCTCACATTTATTGAATACATACTCAGGATGGAACACTTGTTCTCTTCCAAGTACTTTACACATTTTAACTCCTTATAGCAACCTTATGAAATAGGTGCCATTACCCCCATTTTTTTTTTACAAATGGGGAAAGAGACACATAGAAAATTTAAGTAACTTGTCCAAGTTCACAGAGCCTCTCAGTGGTGGAAATGGAATTAAGTCCCATGTACCATGACTCAAAAAACTGGTTTCTTCAAAACTGCACTTGGCTTTCTTAGAGTACCTCCTTCACAAAGTACCTCCATGTCAGTGTGTTCTTAGAAGGGTAGTGCCTACATGGGTGACAGCTTCTCTTTGCTCTAGAATTCTGTGAGATCTGGAAAACTGGCCAGGCATGGGAAGAGGAAGACAAAGGAGGGGAAAAAAGGAAAGGACGAAAGAGAGTGACAGCTTAGAAAGTCTTGGGTTCCAAAAGAATATGGGGCTGATGGTCAACTCTTTCTAGGGCTATACTATGTGAAAGGGGACCAACCTAATAATTGAGTCAACTTATTGAGCACATATTACAGGTCAGGTGTATGATGGGCGCTGTTACTAAGCTTCACCACAACCTGTAAATGTCACTTGAAATATAACTAACAAATAAAAAGTCCTCTGAGTCTCATATTCCCTTAAAACACCCTGCCTTCCATCCTATTCCTCCCCAAGCACCATCGTTTCCATCTGCATCAATGGCCCTGCAGTCCACCCCGTTGTCCAAAGCCAAGACCTACGCATGCCCCTGGATTTCACTCTTTCCCTTGGTCCCCACATATGAACTCTTAGTAAGTCCTATGAGTTGCACTCTTGAAATACATCCTGACTCCACTCTTGAAATACATCCTGACTTCACTCTTCATTTTCCCTACTGACACCGTGGCTCAAATCATGACAACGAGTTACCCAGATAACTCTGCATTCCATCATTGTTCTTGCACTCCTTACTCTTGTTTTTCAGAGCAAGTGGAGTGACTTTTCTGAGTGTGAATCAGATAACTTACATCTCTACCTTAAAGAAATTACAGTAGCTTCCAACTGAATTTACGACAAAATCTAAACTGATCTTAGGATTTCTCCCTTGCCTTTCTCTTTAACCTAATTTTGTACCACTTTCTATGTCACCTGCCATTCTTCAGTCACATTGACTTCTGTTTCTTCCTGGCGCACTCCAAACATAATTTTAGTTGCTGTTCCTTCTGTCAGCAGAGACTTCCCCTCTTCTGTTCGTGTACAAGGTTATTCCTTATCTCTTAAGTCTCAAAAGCCTAATGTCCCCTCCTGAGGTAAGTCTGTCTGTATCACTCAACCTATAGGAATATTTTCTATAACATTCTGTCATATTTTACCTCTATCATAATATTTGTCTTTATGTAAAACTATATTTTGGGGTGCCTGTGTGGCTCAGCTGGTTGAGCATCTGACTCTTGGTTTCAGTTCAGGTCACGATCTCATGGTTCATGTGATCGAGCCCGTGTCAGGCTCCACACTGACAGTAAGGAGCCTGCTTGAGATTATCTACCTCTCTTTCTGCCTCTCTCCTGCTCTCTCTCTCTCTCTCTCTCTGTCTCTCAAAAAAAGAAACCTATATTTTTGTTTACTATTCATTATTGTGATGGACTGAATATTTGTGTCCCTGCCTCAAAGTTCATAGATTGAATTCCTCATCCCCGAGGTGATGGTATTTGGAGATAGAGTCTTTGGGAGGTAGTTAGGTCTAGATGAGATCATGAGTGTGGGCCCTGTGATAGTAGTGCCCTTACAAAAGAAAGAGGCTCCAGAGTTCTTTCTCTCTCCAGGAGCATGTATCTAGGAAAGACCACGGGAACACACACCAAGAAGGTGGAGTCTATGAGCCAGGCAGCAGACCCTCACCAGACACCAAATCTGTCGGCACCTTAATCTTGGTCTTCTAGACTTCAAACCTTGAGAACGTAACTTTCTGTTGTTTAAGCCACCCAGTCTGTGATATTTTATTATGGCAGCCACAGCAAACTAATATGAATAGTATTCCAGAGAAAAACACAATTGCACAAAGCAGTATATATGTCCTGTGAAGCAATTTTTTTTTTTTTTTTTGCAGAGTAGACATTTGGAAACAGACTTAATTACTTAAAAGAGAATTATTTAAATAAACTGTGGGTGATACCTCCATATCAGGGAATAAAAGTAACATTTAAAAAATATGTAGAATATCCATTTGTGCTAACATTAAACAAATCAACTTGTCAAATCAAAAAAGCAAGTTACAAAACATGGCGTGTGGAATAACCACACTTACATGTGTTTTAATATGACCACATCTGTATATGTAGATGTATTTGTATGCAAATGCATGACAGAAGTTCTGGAAGGCTAACACAGCCAGTTAAGTGTGGTTATCTCTGGGCAATATGTAGGTTGTGTGCATCTATGAGTGTGTGTTGACCTTGTCCTTTTAGCTCTACCAAATCTATGGTGTGGAAATGTTTACATTGGCTACGCGTTCTCATACTAATAATGCAGAAACATGATTCCTTAAGTAACTCACTATATCTGAATTAACCCATAATGCTAATTTCCTGTCCATCCTGGCCTGGTCTGTTCTGCCCAGCCCCACAACGTGCTCCAATGCAGTCTCTAATACCCCTCAGCTCTGTGGGTACCGACTCTGGTCTTGTAAGTCTCAGTATGAGTAAAAATGCTGGGACAGCAGAAACATGATGGAAATTTCATTAGTGAACTGTATTACCAGGACTAAGACTGTTAGGTTTGGAAACGTCCACGCTTCTGCCTGGGAACATGGGGTGTAAGGTTGCTGCGGTGGCTTGAACGGTTGTTTCCATTTTGGATGCCTTTAAAGCCAAAGGGAAAATAAAAGAAAAAAAAAAGAAAGAAAAAAAGTCATGAAGATTAAATTATTTGACTTTGAGAATTATTGTTTACCGAGCACCTACTGTGTGCCAGAACCGACACTACAAAATGGGCAGACCCAAGTGACAACTGTTGATGTGAGTGGGGGAGTCGTGGGGAGAGGGCCAGTTCCTTCTTCCAGGTGAGGTTTCCGGAGGCATCCCTCCCCCTCACCACTGTCCAGCCTCCCTCTCTTGGCACTGATGCAGGAGAGGGAAGCCCTGGGAGGCAGTCAAGAGGGAAGCCCAGGGCTCTTACCTGCCAGAGAATGTCAGCCAAGTAGGTGTCAGAAACAGAAGTTTGGTTCAGAACAAGAAAGAAAGAAGCTGGGATGAGGTATGAGGGCCCAGGGCAGGGGGGAGCTAAGGGAGGGCAGAATCAGAAGTAGGGGTGTTGGTGCATTAACTATATTCCTTATTTTCTATATTCTTGGTGCATCTGGAGGCTCACTGACCAAGGAGAGATGCCTGTCCCAGGGCCAGCTAATTCTCTGAGATAGCAAAAGTCTTGCTTGCTAGTGCACCTGTCGTGTGCACAGTTCACAAACCCAGAGCCCACACTCCCAACCACCCCCTCTCTCTGGCTCTTACACTCTTGGAGGTAATGTTCCTCTGCCTTATTCATCCCAAAGCCAGGTCTCAGACAGCTAGGGACAGCCTCTCTGCTCAAGAGCCTACTGAAATTACTCAAACAAATCAATGCTAAGTCTGTTTATCTTGCCTTACCTCGCCTTTCCTTCAGAAGCCACAAGAAAGCCCATGTTTTCCCTCTTGTTCCTTCTGCCGCCTGACTGACCATGATGCTTCCCCATGTGGCCCTGTGTGGGTGGGCCTCCTGTTTCTAGGGAACCTTGAGTAAAAACGTCTTCCTTGGTGCGAATCACTTCTGTGTCTGTATGTCTTACTGTATCTGATTAAAAACAAATCCAGAGTAGATTTTTAAATGGTTTGTCAGAACAGGAAGTAAATATCAAGATGCTTAAAATGCTTGCTGGGACTGTGAGGGATGGCCTGTGATTGCTGCACCCTGCCCACAAGTAGTGCCACTCGTAAGTCAGAGCTCTAGGACCCTCCCCGCTTCCCCTTTATCAAAACTGGCTTTCTGGGAAGCATCTCTACGGTTATGTATTACTCTCTGATCTTGCCAGACTGTTCCAGGAAGGGAGAAACTCTTTTCTTCTGGGAGAGAGTATGGAGACCTTAGTGTGGAGTATACGGGATCTGGAAAGCCCAGAACCCACACCTCCTGACACAACCAATATCAACACAAGACTGTTGTTGATTTTAACCTGGTCTCCTTGAGCTAGGAGGGAGGCCACGGTTGGGGGTGCTCTTCTTTCTTATGGTAAGTGGTGGGAAGAGGCGACTGACAGTTGAAGAAAGACAGCAAAGAATCTCCCAGCTGCCACACAAAGGAGGATCTAAGTACTCAGGAGGCAATGCTCCTTTCTTTTCTTTCAGAGCAACCAAGCCTGGATGTTGATCCCTGGGACAGGTAGCTCTTTCACTTCTCCCTCAGTTTCCCCATCTACATCATGAGACTAATAAGCAAGCTGGTCTCTAAGTCATTTCCAGTTTGAAGAGTCCATGATTTCCAACTAAAGCCTTTTGAGGCAGGCTGAGCCTTGAGTGTACCAGAGTCCCAGTGGGACCAGAAAGCTCTAACTTTATTGTAGATGCCAACTTTCTTAATGGTACAAGACTCCTGGGCATTGTGCACACATGTACACACATGTACATACGAGGAAGAAAAAACCCGGTTTACTTATTGACTCTGGTTTCTCCACATTACAAGTCAGTTCTTCAGACTCCAGACAGCCCTTCCTGGGTGGTAGGCCATCTGGACGGCTCCCCAAACTCTGATCTGACCCACTAATTACAAGTAAGGCATGCATCCAATTCTAAATAATGCAGGAAGCACACGCGTATTCCATGGAGAACAAAGATCTTGGGCCCGGGATTTTTGAACAAATGCAGGTGCAAAATGCATTTCAGAAGGAGGAGCTAAGTGGAGAAAAACTCTTTTTATTTCTTCACTTTATGGAACTTTCTCGGGGCATTTGATTTTAAATATCCAGAGCCAAACAAAGTCACCGTTAAATTCACTTCAAAGGCCTTTTCTATGAGCTCTAATGGGACTTAGGAAGGCATTGATGGTCATGAATTTGCTTTTATTCCTTTTAACATTGTGCATCTGATGTGCTAAATGCACTAAGTACCTAATAAGCTATAAATTGAATTGAGAACAACTTCATTATCTTGTTCAGGGAGTGAGCTAACCATCCATTAGTTAATTCATCCATTTCAAAATAAACAATAGACGTATTTCACAAACAGGAGAAAGATATGGATTTAAAAAAAAAATAGTATTTATTAATTCCTACTCCTGACATTCAGGCAAGATGGTAAGCTGAGAATGAGCCCCATTGCGCTCCTCTGCTTCTCCTACGATAAGAAAAAAGAAAGAAGAAAGCAAAGAGAAAGAGAAAAAAAGAGAGAATTCAAATGCTCAGAGATAAGTGAGAGTATAAATCAAAGTAAATTCCTATATTTGTATTGTCTCAGGAGCTAAGCGTTAACACCTGTGGCAAAAATGAAGCGACACTGCCATGCATTTGGAGGGGTCTAGAACCAGAATCACTGTATGAATGAAGCCCAGAGCTGTGGACTGAGCCTGGAAATATTCCAGCCAGTGGATAAGAAGCAGGATGACCTAACCAAGGAGGGGATAGAAGCAGCATTGCCACAGAGAAATTAAAGCTCTAAGGCTAGAAAGGGCACCCTCATGTGACCCTACTAAACACTTTTTAGAAGTTGTAAAACTGCTGAATTGGGAAACTAAAAAGTGACCTAGCTCCGGTAAATCCTGTAGGTCTCCACACGGCTGCCTCTACAAGTCAGTCCACAGCCAAACGCCCACAAAAAGGAATTCCATTGAGTATGAGAAACCACGTGTAAAACTGCCGTGTGACATCAGCAGCAGCTGCAAGGAGAAGGGAATTTGGTAAAGGAGAGACTTCAATAAGCATTGTTTAAAATGTCCAAAGAAACAAATTGAGGAAGGGAAAATATAAACAAATAGGATAGAATGAAAACATAATGGGTAAATTTCAAAAAGAAAATATAAACTCTTAAAAAGAACAATAAAGGGGCCAAAATCGGAATGGGAGAGAAACTCAATGCCTTAATAACTGATTAAACAAAACCAAGAAAAAGACACATCAAAAATGCAGAAGCAACAGAATCTAAGAGAAATGGAAGCTAGAATATGAAATTCTAATATGCAACAAGCAGGTGTTCAAAAGGATAGCCCTATATTTACTATCTTGAACGAGCCGTGACCAAATTTTGATTTAAAGGTTCTAATGACCTCACAAAAAGCGATGGTCAGTTTTACTTCTTTCTCTATTTTCTTCAGTATTTTCTATACATTAGGGGTTAACTGTCCCTTCCTTGACAGTTGGTAAAATGTCTTTCTTTAGCCAAATGAGCATGGGGAACATACAGAGTGGTTGGTGGTTTGGCTTTTCAACCATGAATCAAAGTTTTTTGATGGATGGTAATTTCTTAAGGTTTTCATTTCTCTTTCTTGTGAGGTTTTTTCTTTGAGATATAATCGACATCCCAACATACATCATGCTTTGGTATTTATATACACTATTACAAAATGATCACCAGAATAAGTTTTGTTAATTTTTTTCTTGTGATAAAAACTTTTAAGGTTGACTCCTTCGCAAATCTCAAATACAGTGCAGTATTATTAACTATAGTCATCATGCTATACATTATTTCTCCATGACTTACTTATTTTATAACTGAAAGTCTTTACCATTTGGCTCCCTTTATATCTTCTTGAATCAATTTTCATATTTATATTTTGCTTTAAAATTTTAATATTTCAGTTAACGGCAGAAAATGAATTCATTCTTAAATGTGAACTTGATAAAAATCTAATACTCATTGATGATATATATTCTTAAATGTTTATTTATTTTTGAGAGAGAGAAAGTGCACCTGCAGGAGAGGGGCAGAGAGAAAGGGAGAGAGAATCTCAAGTAGGATCTACACTGTCAATGCAGAGCCTGATGCAAGGTTCCACTTCACAAACCATGAGGTCACGACCTGAGCCAAAACCAGGAGTCAGACGCTTAACCGACTGAGCCACCCAGGTACCCCCTCATTAATGATATTTTTAAAATGTAAGAATCTACTGGGGCGCCTGGGTGGCTCAGTCGGTTAAGCGTCCGACTTCGGCTCAGGTCATGATCCTGTGGTCCGTGAGCTCGAGCCCCGCGTCAGGCTCTGTGCCGACAGCTCGGAACCTGGAGCCTGTTTTGGATTCTGTGTCTCCCTCTCTCTGTGACCCTCCTCCGTTCATGTTCTGTCTCTCTCTGTCTCAAAAATAAACATTTGGGGCGCCTGGGTGGCGCAGTCGGTTAAGCGTCCGACTTCAGCCAGGTCACGATCTCGCGGTCCGTGAGTTCGAGCCCCGCGTCAGGCTCCGGGCTGATGGCTCGGAGCCTGGAGCCTGTTTCCGATTCTGTGTCTCCCTCTCTCTCTGCCCCTCCCCCGTTCATGCTATGTCTCTCTCTGTCCCAAAAATAAATTAAAAAAAAAAAAAAATTAAATAAAAAAAAATAAATAAATAAAAAATAAACATTTAAAAAATAAAAAAAATAATTAAAAAAAATGTAAGAATCTGCTTCATTTTGATAAAGGTATTCAACTAAAACACACTAACAAGCTTCATATTTAATTTATTTAATGTCATGGAGTTCCTGACCAATGCCTTTAGGTAAGAAAAATAAATAAACAATAAAACCTTTGAAATACATAAAATTTTTATTATTATTTTATTATTAATATGTTGTTATTTTTTATTATTGTAACATGATTCTATAGATAAAAAATCATCAAAAAGTCTACATAAAAGCCAGTAGATTTAGGAAATTATTTTAGCGAGGTACTTCTCTGGATAGGTCAATAAACAAAAATTGTCTTTTCATATACCAACGACAAAAATTTTGAAAATGAGTTTAAAAGCGAATTCCATTATAAGAACATAAGGAGGGTCACTTGGGTGGCTCAGTCGATTGAGCGTTTGACTCTTGATTTTGGCTCAGGACGTGATCCCGTGGTTTGTGAATTTGAGCCCCATGTCAGGGTCCATGCTGACAGTGCAGAGACTGCTTGGGATTCTCTCTCCCTCTCTCTCTGTCTCCTCCCCCTTCGCTTGCTCTTTCTCGCTTTCAAAATAAATACATTTTAAAAAAGAACATAAAGAAATTATAAAACACTTAAGGATAGCTCTAACAAAGGATACATGAACACTCTATACAAAAATGTGTAAAATATTGCTGCAATAAATTACAAAAAACATAAATTCAGGAATATAGGCTGTCATAGATTGGAAGACCCAATATCATGAAGATGTCAATTCCCTCCAATTTTATTTAAGAATTGCTTGTAAACAAAATATTAATACCAGCAGATGGACTTTGTTTCTTTCATTTATGTTGATTGTTTGTCAGGAAAAATTAATAAATTGATACTAAAATTAAAGTGAAATGCCAAGGACCACATAAGCTATGATCATCACCAAGAATAAAACGATATCGGAGAAATTACACTATCATATATCAAGATTTATTAGAAAGCCACAGTAATTAAGAGCGTATGACTTCAGCTTAAAGACAAAGAAATTAGTGGAGGATAACAGCAGATTCAGAAAGAGATTCACATACATATGGGCAATTTATTTATGAAAAAATGGCTCTACAAAGCCATGGTGAAAGGACAAGCTTTTTAATCATTTTTTTCTAGTTCCAACAGACTTTCATATTGGAAATCATAAATCTTGACCCTTACTTTAAATCATATACATCACACAAAAACATCAGATTGTTGGTCTAAATGTGAAAGGTAAAACAATACAGTTTCTAAATGATTAACGTATACTAAAGGATATAGTTCATCAAAAAGAAAAGGCAAGAAGAAAAGCAACAGTGAGTTGATAAAAAAAACTTTAGTAATTATAAATTTTATTGATTATAAATATTTACATATAAACTAAATGTACAATGTATATAAAGCTGGATACTACTAACTCATTTTTAGATAATTCATGATTAAATAGGAAAAAAGGAATCAGTATTTGAAAATGAGCAGAATATACTATACCTTAAAATTAGGACTTAGAAACATGAAGCCAATTGTCTCAATTAGAAAACAATAAAAATTGGGGCATCTGGGCCTAGGTGGCTCAGTCGGTTAAGCCTCGACTTTGGCTTAGGTCATGATCTCGCAATTCACAACAAGTTCAAGCCCTGTGTCAGGCTCTGTGCTGACAGCTTGGAGCCTAGAGTCTGCTTCAGATTCCTTGTCTCCCTCTCTCTCTGCTCTCTCTCTGCCCCTCCTCTGTTCACGCTATGTCTCTCTATATAAATCAAAAATTAAACAAAACATTAAAAAATAAAACAATAAAAATTGAAAACAATGGAGGAAGAGCAAAATGACACAAAAATCAAAGTGAAAAGAACGTTAAATAAACTAATACAATAGTAACAGAAAATAAGTAAACAAAATATCAGGAATGGTTTTCTCTTCAAAAGCCTAATAAAATATGAAAAACTCATCAAGCAAAAATAAAATTGAAGGCTAAAAATAATGTTCCAAAAAATAGAGACATACTTTGGATTCGGTAGAGATTTTTTTTAAGTTTATTTATTTATTTTTGATGGGGGGAAGGGGCAGAGAGAGAGAGAGAGAGAGAGGGAGACAGAGAATCCCAAATAGGCTCCACGCTGTCAGCACAGAGCCCAACACGGGGCTGGATCTCTTGAACCCTGAGATCATGACCTGAGCCAAAATGAAGTCAGATGCTTCACCAACTGAGCCCCCACATGCCCCAATTCTGTGGAGATTTTTAATTAAAGGAGAGTAGGAATAACTATGTGCCAATAAATTTGAACTAAAATAAAATGGAAAACTTTTTAAAAACTGATAGAGTCAGTAAGAATATTTCCAAGGTCACTGTCTATGTTTACATGCACTACTGATTTGGGCCTGCTAGTGTTGTATTTGGGGATTTTACACCTGTGACTTAAAAGTGAGAAAGATGTGTGGTTTCATTATTTGTATGTTAGTTTTCTTCTTGTTCTGATAGAAGAGTAGATTCTTATTTCATTTATTCCTCTTAGTAGTTAATCCCATGAATTTGTCGCACAGTACATTTTAGCAAAGACTATTCTGAAATGTACTTGTCATAAGATAATGACCTTCCATAGTTAACATTTATGAGGACCTTTCTCATAAAAACTTGCATGATTTGTTCTTGCATCATTTTCTCTCACTGGTTGGTTTATTTTAATCACTCTAGATAAGCTGATGTGCAGGTAGGTTGTAGAAACACCGCCAGCTACAGCATGATCTCTTTCCAGTCCCTTCCATGCACGCCTCCCCCAGCCCTGCCCCCACCCAACTAGAAATCTCCCAAGTTAAATCTTCCCTAGCCTAACACCATGCCTGACACATAATAGGAATTTTATGACAGTCTGTGTAACTGAGTAAAATTGAATAATTATTATCATATATTTTATTAATTACATCATACAGTATGTTTCATGTTCTACACATTTTGCCTTTTTCTAAGAGAAGAGCAGGATGATGCTGTTAAATCAAGTTTCAGGTCTGGGGTTACTCACAGACAAGTCTGATTACTAGGTTGTGTGGATATTGAATTCCACTAAGTCCCAGGCATCTTCTCATCCTTTTTAAAAGCTTTTTAGAATAAAAACTTTCCAACGTTTACAGAAGTAGATATAATATTATATTTAACTCGTGTGAACCCATTATCTGGCTGCAACAATAATCAGGTAATAGCCTATCACATTTCATCTGTTCTCCTTCTTATTCTTCTTCTCCGTAACATTCGTTATGTAAGTTTTAATTTACTTTTATTTTACCTAGCTTTACTGAGATATAATTGAGATATATCATTGGGAAAGTTTAATGTGGATCTGATATATATACACATATATATACATATGTACATATGTGATATATATACACATATACATATGTATATATGTATATATATGTGTATATATATCACAAAATGATTACCATGTAAGGTTAATTAACACATTCATAATATAATACAATTCATAACATACTAATCACTACTTTTGTGTATGTGGTGAGAACATTTAAAGTCTACTCTCTCAGCAACTTTCAAGTATATAATATAATATAGTTAACCATAGGCCCTATACTGTATGTTAGACCCTCAGAACTTACTCAGTTTATAACTGGACATTTGTACTCTTTGACCAACATCTCCCCATTATCCCCACCTCCCCCGGCTCTGGCAGCCACAATTCTGTTCTGTTTCTATGAGTTTGACATTTTCAGGTTTAACATATAAGTGAGATCATGCAGTACTTGTCTTTCTTTGTCTGACTTATTTCACTTAGCATAATTCCCTCATGGTCTATCCATATTGCTGCAAAGGGCAAGATTGCTTTTTTTTTTTTTTTTTTTTGGAAGCTGAATAATATTCCATTGTATATCTATACACCACATTTTCTTTATCCATTCATGCATCAGTGGCCACTTAGGTTATTCCCATGTCTTGACTATTGTGAATAATCTGTGATGAACATAGGAATACAGATATCTTTTTGAGATAGTTACTTCATTTCCTTTGGATAAATACCAAGAAGTGGGATTGCTGGATCCTAAAACTTTTATGGAATCACAAAAAACCCCAAATAGCCAAAACAATCCAAAAGCAAAATAATAATAATAATAATAATAATAATAATAGGCGCCTGGGTGACTCAGTTAAGCGTCTGACTTCGGCTCAGGTCATGATCTCACGGTCTGTGGGTTCGAGCCCTGCGTCAGGCTCTGTGCTGACAGCTCAGAGCCTGGAGCTTGCTTCAGATTCTGTGTCTCCCTCTCTCTCTGCCCCTCCCACGTTTGCACTCTGTCTCTGTCTCTCAATTATAAATAAATATTAAAACATTTTTTAAAAATAATAATAAGATGGATGCATCACACTTCCTAATTTCAAACTATATTACAAAGCTATAGTAATCAAAGCTGTATGGTACTGGAATAAAAACAGACACATAGACCAATGGAATAGAACTAAAAGCCTGGAAATAAATTCATGCATATCCAGTCAACTAATATTTGACAATGGAGACAAGAATACTCAATGCAGGAAAGATATTGTCCTCAATAGATGGTATTGGCAGGAGTTGATATTGAAAGAATGAATCTAGACCCCCTATCTCATTCCTCACAAAAACAAATTCATAATGGATTAAAGAATTAAATGTAAGAATTGAAACCATAAAACCCCCAGAATAAAACATAGGGAAAAAATGTCTTGACATTAGTCTTGGCAAGAATATGACGTCAGAAGCTCAAACCCACAGAACGGTTATTATTAAAAAGATTAAGAGACAAGTGTTGGTGCAGATGTGGAGAAAAAAGGAACCTTTGTGCACCATTGGTAAGAAGTAAACTGGCACAGCCACTATGGAAAATGGTAAGGAGGTTCCTCAAAAAAAGTTTTTTTTAATAATATTTTCTAATTAAAAAATGTCAGGCATCTTCAAAAGTGAGTTTGTCAAGTCCATGCAAAGTCTAGACCAAAGTGTCTACACAGTGAGTGTTTCCTTAGGAACATTTTTGCTTTCTGCAACAACAGGAAAACTCCATGTGAAAGTGACAGTAGCAGGTGGCCATCAGGAGTCCCCAAATAACCTTCCGGAAGGAAAGACCCAGTGTGAGCATTTTCTGCGCTTGATCCAGCACTGACCGGTCACAGAAACGTGAGCCCTGGTCCCTTGCTGAAATGATCACACTTGCCTCCGCTTATAGAAAAGGGAGATCCCTCAATGTGGGCCAAGTATACGCACTGAGAGACTGAATGATACTCTGGGAAGCAGTGGCTTCAGAAATTACAATCAAAACAATGTCTGAAGCAGACACTATTGGGGCTCCACCCAGATCCCCGCAGGTCCTTGTAGTGTTTAAGGTACCCGTTTCTCCCTCTTTGCTTTGTAAGGCCTCCCCTGAGACTCTTCCTTGGGCTTCTAGAGATGCTTTGCCTGAAAGCACAGGGAGCCAGAAGACCTGGGGATTTACATTCTTCCTCATCTCCCCACCACCCCTAGTCCCCGAAGCGTAGAGTATGAGACTCCGTGAGACTCAAGGGGAGACCCACTCTGAGGCATGATTTACACTCCAGAGCTCCCCTTGGAATCAGGTTGACCTGGAGCTTTGCTTGTAATTTCATCCTTCCTTGGCTTCTTCCTCCTTCCCCTTTTCTGTTCTACTTCCGTCACTCCCTTACTGGTTTAGCCTGGCAGCACGTTTTACATAAATCATTTGCACATGAATTTCCTCTCACAGTCTGCTTCTGGGAAACCGTCTAAGAAAGTATCTAACCCCCAAAGAAACTTACAACTGTACAAAAAAGGATATGAATACAACGGTGTTAACTCAATATTCAGTCATCCAGGAGTAACAGTGAAAGCCCCTGTGCGTGTGTTGTAGAAATGTAATGCTGAACCGTTCCCTCAAGGAACTTTTAGACCAGTAAAGAACACAAGACAGGAATACAAATAATTATACCATAAAGCACCGAGGACGTCCAGGGTCTTGATGGCCCATATATTTAATTCCTTCCGCATCTCCACTCCCCTTTCCAACTTTCCGCTGAAGTACATCAGCCAGGGAACAAGAGAACAACTACACAACAATACTGGAAAACAGTGAAGCTTCACACGATGTGCCTGACACAGACGAGAGTGGACAGAGCAGCCATTTAGCACCTAAAGGGTGACGCCCTCCCAGGCAGTAAGCAAATGAAGCCAATCCTACTGCCATCCCTCCTAGCTTCCGGCCAATATCATAACGTCTCCTGGACAATTGTCCAGGATGGAGAGCAAGGATGAAAGAAGAATAAAGTCACGTGTCAGAACTCATCAGAGTAAGAGTCCTCTCACATTGCTTTAAACACACATGTACAGGCAGCCAGGGACACGGGATGACTTTAGATTGACAGGATGGGCGTGAAGAAGAATCTGTTCGTAGAAGGAATTGCAAGATTCCCTCTACAGCCTCTGTGGGGGCCCATCTCAGTTATAAGTTCGGCCTCCAACCTGGGAGATGGTTAGATGGACCGGTACCACTGGGTATATGAACATTTTCAGGAGTCTACCAAAGCGAGCTCTGTGCTCAGCACTCAGAGCAAAGGGGACACAGGGAGATAGAATCTCGGGAGAAAAAGTAGAATGCACTTAAAAACTGAACAGAACAAACAAAAGCCTCCAGCGCTCTGAAGCCTCCACCTACCATCTTGCTTGGATTACAGCTGCTAATATGTACATTCTGGTCCATTCTTGACATTGATAGAGACACAGGTGTATTTTTTAATGTAAAGTAATCATGAGAAGACATGAATTAGGATTAATAACTTCCAAAGCAATACAGTTTACCAGAGGGAAAATAATAAGAAAGCAACACTAACAGAAAGCGTCAAATAACAGCAGGAATGAGGTCAGTGCATCCATTGTCTATAATAAATGGAAATGAGTTACGAAAATAAAAGATGTCGAAAGTTTAAAATAAAACAACCAACTAAAATATACCGGGAAAAAAATGCAAACACAGAATCCAACTTGCAGTGGCCACATTATAATAACGAAGTGGAATTCAAGAAAAAAAAAAAAAAAAAAAACAATACTGGGGCGCCTGGGTGGCTCAGTCGGCTAAGCCTCCGACTTCGGCTCAGGTCACGATCTCACTGTCCGTGGGTTCGAGCCCCGCGTCGGGCTCTGTGCTGACGGCTCAGAGCCTGGAGCCTGTTTCAGATTCTGTGTCTCCCTCTCTCTGACCCTCCCCTGTTCATGCTCTGTCTCTCTCTGTCTCAAAAATAAATAAACGTTAAAAAAAAAAATTAAATAAAGAAAAAAAACAATAAATGGCACATTATAGATTACTGAAACGGCTACTTCACAATGGACATAGAATACTTGGACATGAACACAAATGGACATGAATGCTTGGAAAGCTTTTTTTTTTTTTTAAATTTTTTAATTTTTAAAAATTTTTTTTAATGTTTTTTATTTATTTTTGAGACAGAGAGAGACAGAGCATGAACGGGGGAGGGGCAGAGAGAGAGGGAGACACAGAATCTGAAACAGGCTCCAGGCTCTGGGCCATCAGCCCAGAGCCCGAAGCGGGGCTCGAACTCACGGACCGCGAGATCGTGACCTGAGCTGAAGTCGGACGCTTAACGGACTGAGCCACCCAGGCACCCCTTGGAAAGCTTTTTAACAAAGCTTCCTCAGGATTTGCTATAACAAGTAGACAATAAACAATAACATGATAGGCTAAAGTATACTGTTTTTCCGAACGTACACAGAATATTGGTCATGTAAAACTCAAAAAAGAAAAAATTCCCAAAATAAAGATTTACAGGCCATATTCACTAACCACATTTCAACAACAGAGGAAATTTCTAGTAAAACAAAACAAAACAAAACAAAAACAAGATTTAAAAAAACTAAAACCACTCTTTTAAATAGCTTTTGTTTCAAAAAAAACCCCTCAAATTTGATGTCATACATTATTAATAAATTAATAACTAATTCCAACAAAAACACAGCATAGCAAGACCTATCCATTTATATATCTAAAGGAAATTCATATGTTTAAAGTTTTTTTTATTACTAAATACAAAAGACAGAGAAGCTCAGGCTCAAAAAGTTAAGTGAAAGTAAATAAAATAAACCAAGAATAATTTCCTAAAAGCATAAAAACTATAATTTATTGTGAATTAGAAAACAAAAAAAAATTAAATTTAATTTAAAAAATGGAATTGAGGGAAGAAACCAATAAAATGGTAATTCTCTAGTAAATTTTATCATGGAAAGGAAGAGATAAAGTAGAATTAAAAAGCAACAAAATGTAGGGGTGCCTAGGTGGCTCAGTCAGTTAAGCATCCAACTTCAGCTCAGCTCATGATTTCCTGGTTCACGAGTGCAAGGCCCTCGTTGGGCTCTGTGCTGACAATTCAGAGCCTGGAGCCTGTTTCAGAAGCTGTGTCTCTCTCTCTCTGTCCTTCCCCTGCCTGTGCTATGTCTCTCTATCTCTCTCAAAAATAAATAAACATTAAGAAAAAAAATTTTTTTTAACAAAAAAAAATGTGAACCTTTAGAGGAAAATTTAAAATTGTAAGAAAATTCTGTGTATAACAGAATGCTAATGAATTTGAAAACCCTTTATGAAAATACATATTCCCAAAACTAGCTCGTGAACAAAACCAAAATCTGAAGGATTAATAGCTTTGAAAGATACTTAAAACTCAGTCACTTAAAGCCAGCCCCTTAAAATGGCAGTAATGCAAAATATTTTTAAAAGTAGACATTGAAAGATTCAATAATTCTCATGTTTTTATGCTTTGAGAGCACAGAAAGAAATGGAGTGTTTCCCAATTATTTTCATAGCTGAATTCTAATACCAAAACATTACATCGACACTTAAAAAGAAAACCACAGACCTAATAACATCTGAAAAGAAAATGTATATATGTAAATACATTACGTCTTAGCGAATCACACTGTATATATCAAACGATATAAAAATAAGCCTGCTCTGTAAGGTTATTCAGGGCATGGTGGATGTCATTTAGCAATTTCAGCAAATGGAAAGAAAAGGATTCCTTTTCTATTTGTCAAAGTAATTCATCTTTAGGAAATCTATTAAAGCAGTTTAGAATATTAACAAGATGTAAAAGGAAAAACTCTGATAATATCTGTAGAGAGCAAGCTGACATTTGAGAAAACTAATATTTTTTCCGATTAAAACGAAATAAAATTTCAAATTGGAGTCAGGATACTTCTAAATGCCATCTACTTGGGAAGCACAGGTAAGAGGTCTTCAGGCAGGGGGGCCCCCAGCATGCACACTATTGCCTCCAAGAGAGTGCACAGTGATTATCTCCCAGACCCAGGGAATGAAAAGCCCCTTTGCAGAGGCACCAAGCCAGTGTCTGCAGGGGCAGGGCGCGGAGTGCAGGGGACAGGTAAGGTAAGGTGGAGAAATAAAAAATAACCAGAGTGGAAAGCTTGGGAGGGAGGAGATTTCACTCGAAACGTAAAGTTTGGACTTTTCACGTAGTATCTTGGACCTCAAATTCTACTTTCTGGATTGAGATTGTTTGGAATTTAAGTAACCATAGAACTATCTGCTGTCTGAGAATGAGGAGGAAAATCGTCTGTCTGCTGGAGTTTTCATCGAAAGACAGAGAAAAACTGCCTCCTCTGAACATATTTTAAAGGGATTTACGTTTCAATTAAATCATCAGTTCCTAGTTAGCCAATTGTATCGGTTACAATGGGTTACAATTACTTTCAATTGATTATAATTGGTTACAATTATTTTCAATTCCACATAAATATTTGAATCCCTTAAGTTTTGTTTTAGAAATCTTGTGGTCATCCAGATAGGGTTGTATTGAATCTATAAACTGACGTGTGGTGAAGTGATATTTTTATAATATTAGGTCGTTTCTATTCAGGTGTTCTTTTCACACCCTTCAATGGTTTCCTAATTCGCTTCCCAAAGGCTGTGCCTATTTTTGTTAGCCTTTCTCTGGGTATTTTTAATTCATTTTGTAGCCATAGGAAGTACAAGTTTTCCTCGCAATTTCCAAGAAGTAGTTATTATATATTGGAATCTATTCAGATTTCAGGTTCATCTTCCATCTAGCCGCCTAACAAAATTTGTTATTCTCATGTGTTCATTTTATCATTGAATAATTAAATGGTCTGCAAATACTGGTTTTGTTTCCTAGTATTTGTGCCTCTTACTCTTTGATTTCCTTGAGGGAATTGTGTAACTATAGATTCACTTTATGGGAGTGAGGATGTTTCCATTTATTGTTCACTCACTGAGGAGTGTGTGTGTGTGTGTGTGTTATCAAGAATGTCTCTGAGGGACACCTGGGTGGCTCAGTCAGTTAAGTGTCTGACTTCAGCTCAGGTCATGATCTCAGGGTTTGTGAGTTCGAGCCCTGCGTCCAGCTGTGTGCTGACAGCTCAGAGCCTGGAGCTTGCTTCAGATTCTGTGTCACCCTCTCTCTCTGCCCCTCCTCTGCTCGTCCTCTGTCTCTGTCTCTGTCTCTCAAAAATAAATAAACGTTAAAAAAAATGAAAACAAAAAAAGAATGTCTCTGATATCTATTAAGATGATTCCATGGCTCTTGTCGTTCTATCTGCTAAATAGTGAATTTTATTGTTTTTCTGATGGAGAACCATTATTACATGACAAGCGTTGGGAGAAACCTTGGATGTAATAATGCAAGAGTCTTTGAATTCCACTGCAAACCTGAATATTGTAAGTGCTTCTAGAACAGCTAATACAATACAGGAATTATCTCACTCATAAAAGCTACCTGGAGAAAATCTTTTAGAAGGCTGGATCTTGGCTACTTTCCCCCTGCACTCCCTCTGCCCCCCTTCTCTCATGTTAATAGATAGGTATATTAACCTCTATTGATTCAATTTTGCTAAATTGTATGTCACCAGAAAAATCACCCATGATTTTTAGTTCTTCAATTTTCATTAAGAAAAAGAATGCATTATTTTTATTATTTTTTATCATTTTCATTTACTATCTCTACATTTGTTCCTTTCTATTTTTTTTACTATTTTTTTCTGTTTTAGATTAATTTCTCAGAGATTTTTCTACTTTATTGATGTTTTCAAGGAATTATCACTTCATTTAACTGTTCAAGACTTTTGGCACTTTTTAAAATTTCCGTAATTTTGCTTTTCTCTTTGTCAAAAATCCTATCTTATTTTAATGCATGTTGATGTTTTTCCTACTTTTTTAAATTGTATGCTTACTTCTTTTATTCTCAATCTTTTTTTTCCCATATATGCAAGTAAGACTATGTATTTTCCTATAAAGACCTACTAAACTGACATGCTACACCTTTTAAAATGTAACTTATTTCTAAGTAGATATATTCTCTCTTAATTCAAAGCTTATTTAAAATCTTATTATAGCCTTTCTGTTGAAATATAATATACATACAGAAATGTGCAGAAAAACAGGTATCAGGCTAATGTGTAAAATTTTGTTTTTAATTTGAAATCAGTAGCTTTTTACATCCTTGTGATGTATTTTCTAATTATATTACGATATTGCCAGAGAATAAGCTCTATATGAACGTTTTGTCTTTTTTATATTTTATTAAGATTTTCTTTGAGATGCAACACAGTCAACTTTTTGTTTTATTTACACTTCTGAAAAAATATGTGTTCTTTGTCTTTATTGGTACAAAGTTTCATAGAAACTATATGCAAATACATATGATACAAATACATGTGAGCTATCATACACGTCCCATCACATCATGTTCCAGATTTCATTTAATCACCCACAGTCATTCCCATATTTGCTCAGGTCAGAGCACAGCTCACAGAAGAATTTATTTGGAGGCCACCTTCAGAAAATGAACAGAGCTGCCTGAAGCGTGAGGTACTTGGTCCAAGGCTGTGGCTGCCTCAGGTCCCATCAGGCCACTCCATGGCCACGTGGATCAGTATCTCAGCACTTGTGTGACCCATCTGCTGCCCAACACTGTGGGGAAGAGTCGAGGAGCTCAGCTTTCAATCTTTTTTCATTGTTTACTTAATCTGCTGATTTCAGAAAAATGCATATTAACATGTCACCCATGAATGTGGATTTGTCTGTTTTCCTTAGAACGTGTCAGGTTTTCTTTGCATATTTTGAAACAAGATTCTTAGAGGCCTCAAAAACCCCACGGGTCGTAGCTTAAGGCTCTAAATTGTATCAAATATTTTATCTCTCTGTTGTGTTGCTTGGAAGTCCTCACTTTCAGTTCTTTCTTGCCTAAACCGAATATTGCTGCTTGAGCATTTGTTCGACACCCGTGGGCCTGGCGTAGATAAGATAGTTGCTTTCATTGGTGCCTTTTCTGTTTCCTTTTGGTTTAGGTGTGCTACTCCACTTGTGGACAGTTCAGAGCTGGCACCCTACCTGAGGCTCTCTTTCATTCGGATTCATCGTGGTTATGTCTGTTAGACATAGTTTTGCACTGTATTTTCTATTTAGCCCACTTTCTTTCTTTTTTTTTTTTTTAAACGTTTATTTATTTTTGAGACAGAGAGAGACAGAGCATGAACAGAGGAGGGGCAGAGAGAGAGAGGGAGACACAGAATCTGAAACAGGCTCCGGGCTCTGAGCGGTCAGCACAGAGCCCGACGCGGGGCTCGAACTCACGGACCACGAGATCATGACCCGAGCCGAAGTCGGCCGCTTAACTGACTGAGCCACCCAGGCGCCCCGCCCCAGTTTAGCCCACTTTCTTGGTGTTTCTTTTGATTTCCTTGTTAGTTTCAAAATAATTTTATCTCCTAACTTTGAAAAAGCATGTTCCTTTTTTTTAGCTTCCAACATTGCCAAAGACAAGTTAAGCGATAATCTAATCTTCAAGCCTCCAACAGTCCCCTGGTTACTGTTGTATCTCTGAAAGTTTGAGAGGATTTCTCTTCTCCTTTCTTCTGAGCCTTTACCAGAAGGGGGAGGAATGTCCATCATTTGTTTGTTTGTTTGTTTGTTTGTTTGTTTGTTTTAATTCATCCCAAGCAGCACTTTCTGAGTTTTTAGATTTGAAGATTCTATCCTTTCTTTAGCTTCCGGAATGTAAGTTGTGAACTGTCTTTTCTGAAAAGAGAGATGTTCTTGCTATCAATTGCCCGAAGAGGGGGAAGTTTCTCAGGTAGGACAAGGTGCGAGTCTGCAGACCAGAAGAGTGCCTGGGGTCTCTGCTCTCCCACCGCCAGAGGCCTCATTAACCTCTCCTCACATACCCAGGCTCTGTCCCAGGCACTGGAGTATGGAGGCGTGATTCCCAAATGATGGGGCAGTTTTTATCCAAAGAGAGATTGAATCATATCTCAAGAGATGATTCGAATTTTAAGACCAGAATAAGCCTTACACCAGGTTGAAATTTGGGTCTGGATAGTATTTGTTCCGTTCCGTACGTGTTTGGCATGTGCGTGTGCTTTGTTTTATTCTGGCTCACCAATATGTAGGCATCTGGGGGCAAGTCCACTTAACTGCATGCGAATTAAAAAAAATAATAATTGCCATTTTCTCCGAAAGTCCAAGTTGTTATGAGAGTTCACTTGTGACCTCTTCCAGCAGCATCAGCCTTTTGATAAATTGTGTGGAGAAGGAAGGTGTGTAGGGAGAAGAGAAAATGAGTAAACTCATAGGAAATCACTTATTGTGACATTTCACTGACTTTATGATCTGTGCCAGCGCACCTTCAAATATATTTTCTCATTTCTTCCTTTCGTCTACCCAACCCCTTTCCAAGGATAATTTCTTCCAAAATTAGAGTCTCTCAGAAGACGTACGATAGCTTCATAACGAGAAAATTGCTCTTTTATTTGAAGCAGGGGCCTCCTCCTTCCATCTGTCCCCAGTGCCTCTCCCAAGCCGGCTTGCCTCCCTTCTGTTCTGAGTTCTTAGACTCTGAGTATCAAATGCTGAGCCTCAGTGGGCACAAAGAATGGGAACTGCAAGTGGAGAGGAGGAGAATCTGAAACACCAACCTGGCAAAGACGTGGGGTCAAATAAGAACCAGCGAGCGGAAACAAAAAGAAGGGACCCTCTACAAGTGGCACAGAAATGGCCTTTGTGTAGACCAGATGCTGCTGGGAGCTGAGGGAGGAGCCTGGTCAGGCTCTTGTCGAGAATTCCAGAACATCCTATCAGTGGCCTCCGACTTCATTTGCTTTTTAGCTTTCTTATCTGGGGGTGTCAGGCTCCAGGCTAGCATGGGCCAGGGTCTCAGCGACAGTGCCTACGAAGAGGAGGAGACACCCGGTAATAAAGCAAGTTTTACTGTGAGACTAGCTCGAGGGGAGCCTGGATGGCTCAGTCAGTTAAGCATCCGACTCTTTACTTCGGCTCAGGTCATGATCTCGAGGCTCGTGAGTTCGAGCCTCACATCGGGCTCTGTGCTGAGAGTGCGGAGCCTGCTTGGGATTCTCTCTCTCCGTCGCTCTCTGACCCTCCCCTGTTTTCTCTCTCTCTCTCCCTCTCTCTCAAAATAAATAAATAAACTAAAAAAACAAAGGCATTATCTGGAGAAACCTCCAGCGAGTGTCGGCTGCTGTGTGTCTGGCACTGTCCTAGGAGAGTCAGCTGCAAGGACCTATCATCAGAGGTCACCCAGGCCTATGGGACAGAGTGCATTTATGTGTACAGATCATAATAAATTGCCAGTGGAATGGGTGCCACTGTTAGCACAGAAAATTCCTGCCCTCCTGATGAGTTCCCACAAACCCTCTTGTGAATTATTATTAAAATAAGCCTTTCTGGGCTAATGCTGTGCTCCATCCACCCTCTTCTGCTTCCAGCCCTGTCTCTTTCCTCTGTGCTCCCCCGCCCCCCCCCAAACTGTGTTCCCCACCTCTACTGGCTCTGTGGCATTTTGTCCAGATGATTACAAGGCAATTCTTGAGATTCTTGAGAATATGAACGCGTTGGCTTTAACACTGCTACCTTGAGAACCATCAAAATTTAAGTTGTCTTCCTTAGCAAGTAATGGCGGAACATTTTCACCTCACCCTCCAGCTTCGTCTGTTCCTGATGGGCACCCACCCATCCCCGGGCCTCCGGGGAAAGTCTCAGGGTCCGCATCAGGATTGGCATGCGCGTTTTCAGGCCTCCACAAGTTCACTGCTCAGTCTGGGCCTGTCCGGTGATGGCCGTGGTTCTGGCTCTGGGCAAAAGCAGGCCGTCTCTGCCTGGAGGGCTGAGCTCTGTGCGCCTGGACGGGGCGGGCTGCCTCTGTGCCTGCGTGGTGATGCCCTGAGCAGCTCTGACAGCCTCTGCAAGGATGCATGGAATTGAATCATAAACTGGAGCTTCCATCCCACTGCCCAGCAGTGAACTTGGCAGACACAGATGCATTCGTTCATCTTCCTGGGCTCGTGTTCGCCCACAGAGTCTTTCCTTCCATTCCGGGAACAGCCCTGTCATCTTCTCCCTTTCCCTCTCTGTGTGAGTTCTCGGCCAGCTGGCTCTGTCTTTCCGTCATAGCCTCCGGAGAATCTGCCCTCCTCCACCCCTCGACCTTGCGAGCTGGGGCCGCTGCAGCCCTCTCTCGGACGCCTTTGGCCTCGTGGATCTGCAGCCTGCTGCCAACAGTGTGTTTCCAGACCTGCATTCAAGGTGACCCAACCCCTCTCCCTGACCCAGGGTCAAAGTTATCCCCTCCAGCAGCCTCGCGCATAGCCAATGACAAGGGAGTCCCTGTCACACTATATTCCTCTCTGATTTGTGCAACTCCAACAGAAAGTTCTTCCTCAAAGTCACAGCGAAGGAAAAAGGGTCTTAGAAGGTCCCTGGAGCACACATCTGTTGTAGCGCATGTGCAAAAAGGGGCCAGAAAGCTACACGACCCGCCCTGTCCCAGGGGAAGTCCGTGCGACTCTGGGCTAGGACAGCCACACTGCCTTCCTCCCTCTGAGTGGCCTCTTAGGTGTGGCTGAGCTCTGCCTCCCTGTAATGTCACCTTTACCCATACCGCTGTCCTCAGGTGTCACAGGGGACCCAGTTTCCTTCTCTCCCAGGCACCAGCCGATCTTGCACCACCGTTCTTTATGGAAATTATTTTCATGGGTTCCTGGCGCCTTCTCTTCCCCGGGCTCAGTGCTCAGTGTTGGGTCTGTAGGTTGGTAACAGTTCCACCCAGGCTTTTACTTAGGCCTTCACCCAACCTGGATTTCTTTTTTTTTTTAATGGTACATATACAGTCCTTCTTCCTAAATATGCATTTCCCGGTACCTCCCTCTGAAATCCATACCTGATAATCTACCTTTTCTGACTCGGGCTTCATTCTACAGCAGTTCAGGAACACTGGCCAGAAATTCTTCCATTATTGCCATAGTCGTGGCCATGGCACTTGGGGCTTTTTGCTTTTCTTGAATACATCGAGCTTCTTGGAGGCAGAGACTCGTGTTTTATTGACCATATGTCAAGAAACCGAGTGTGACTTTTTCATCAATAACCATTGTCTGACTTTCTAATTTTGTCCACCTTCACGTGAGGAAAGCGGGGCCCAAGGACGTTGTTGGGTGATTCCCAGCTTCCCTCAGCCAAATGCTATCAAAGCCCAGACTAACATCCAGGCCTCCCCTCTTCCATTCCAGTGCATTTTCCCAACACATCCCCTTGGCCTATAGAGAGTTTCAATACGCCAGTTCTTTATGTAATAGCCTTACCTATTCAGGTATTTGTACCCCTCTGTGTAAGATAGTCACCCCTTTAATAATGTCTGCAAGTGCCTACACCATCTCCCGTTGAACCTTGGTATATTTCCAGCCTTTATAAAGAACAAAGCACAGAAGGTCACTTAAGAAATACTTTTTCGATGACAATAGTGATTTTTACCAAAAGCCTTCGTTTAGGCTAAGCGTGCAATTCTAGGTCACAGGGCTAGAGTTCTTACCTTCCCACCTTCACTATAAGCACCTTCGAAGAGGTTCTGCAGTTGGAACACTACCACTGGACTGCAGCTGAAGCTCTCACCACTCATTTCTCTGCAACCACACTCGAATTGTCAATTCCCGAAATAGAAAATGAACTGAATAGATATTAACAAAGCAATCTCTCCACTTCTTTGAAAATTGCAAACTGGCTGAATTTTTCTCTTATGGTTGATAATAACCATGAAGAAACCAATCATAATTCTTTCTCCTCAGCCTCTGAAATCCATCATTTGGAAAAGCTTTCCTTATTGGGAAATGAAATGAGGAGAAAAATCACATTAGAGACTAATGAACTCACGTAGCATTATTTTCATTACATCGTAACCTCAGGGTGTGGATAATTTTCTGTAACTAAAATTTTTAAATGTGGACTAAGGGACACATTGCCTTAACAGCCTGAAGTCATCAAACAACAGTGGTAAGTTTTTTTTTTTTCAAGTTTATGAATTTTGAGACAGACAAAATGGTCTTTTTTACATCTTTGGGTATCTTTAAACGCAATTACATGGTCTAGCTAAAGTCACTTAGCCTAGGGATTGACCCAGACTGAGAAAAAGGGGACATCCGTTCTAAAGGCATGAATGTCTGTGACAACAACCGCAGCTGTAGCTCAGGTGCCGGTGTCCTGTTTTCCTGTAGGGATGGACAGAGGACTTCACGTGGGACCTAAGTACACACTAGAGGTGGAGGTGTCTCCCGGGGATCCAGCTGGGCACCACTCAGAGCAGACATTAGCTCTGCAGGTCCTGGAGAGTCAGGCACAGTCTTCAGGGACTTCAGAAGCCAAAGGAAGGTGTGGTGGAAGGGGTTAGCTGTGTAATGGGCAGGGCTGCCTCTTTGCCAAAGAGGTGGTTTGATTTGAGGTCAAGAATAAGCCAGCTTCAGCCCGGTGTTTCCTTTGTACCTACCGAGTGTGTGCCAGCCCACAGGGGAGTCTTTCTTCCTTTCAGAATATATGTGTCCCCTGTACTCTGAAAAGTAAGAGCTGACTTGTCTTACTCAACACAGGATAGAATTGCTGGCTTAAAAACAGAAAAACAAATCAGCTAACAATCATGAATTCATAGCCTAACTTGAGACCAAGAAGAGAAAACCCCAAATTGAAAAAAAAAAAAAATGAGAGGGAATCTCAAAAATGGGAAGTGAGAGTTAAAACTGAAAAGCGTTACAGGAGAATTGGAACCTGTTATAAGCCTTAACAGCTGGGACTAAGGATTATGCCCACACAGAAAAAGAAATTTAGCCAGCAGCCTCATGTGGGTGGGCAGCTGGAACTGAGTGGTCTGAATTTATTCTGCAGCCCCTAGCATCACGATTGGTAGGAAAATCACTGCCCACCTAATGCAAGAAAGCTATAATGGAGTTTCCTATTCACCTAGACCCATGGACAAAAATAGACACACCTGCAGGTAATCAGGACACGATGAGAGATCCAAATTTAAGCCACCTGAATAGTTCAGGACCCCAAATAAATGAACATAAACATGAGTCCAGTATGGTTAAATCCATAAAGCCCCAGCAGATGCAAATAAGAAACGGTCACCTAAAGCACGTTACATGTGTTTTTCATGGAAAATATCTTCACTGCCAACGAGATCATAGCCAAAATTATAAAGCCTATGAGAAAATGAATGACCAGGAAGACGAAGCAAGAGGAAAAACAAATAATCCTAGGGATAATAGAATCATATTTAAGAGACTGTAAAATAAGTATTTTTAAATGTTTGCAGAAATAGAAGACTAAAATAGAAATCACAACGTAAGAAATGGATAATATAAGAATAATAAATCCTCGAAACATAAGTCAACTAAAAACAAACTGAAACCTATGACACTCCAAACATGGAGACTATGCCATCTTTTCAAGAACACAAGAACCATTTCTAAAAACTAAATATGTATTAGGACACAAGTGACTGAAATGTAAGTAAAACTAAACAAGAACTTTTTTTTTTTTTAAATTCAGATGTGGAGACTTTCATTTCAACATGCCAAGAACTTGGAAAGAACGGGTGGCTCAGTCAGTTGAGTGTCCAACTCTTGATTTTGGCTCAGATCATGATCCTAGGGTTGTGGAATCAGGCCCCCTGTCAGGCTCTGCATTGAGCATGGAGCCTGCTTGAGATTCTCTCTCTCCCTCTGCCCCTCTTGCCCACTCATGCATACTATCTCTCTCTCTTTCTAAAACAAAAATAAATAAATAAGAAGAAATGAAAAAAATATATATATAAAGAACTTGGAAATTTTCGCTCCCATGCTCACAACAAGAAAAAGCTGAAAAACTGAACTGAAATTCAACAAACTTTTGTATATCAGAGAACTGAGCTCACAGAAGCAGAAGCTGCAACCGTGGGTAGATCCTGGTAAGAACACTTAAAGTTGAATTGACTAATACCTGGAAATGAAGTGAGGGCTAGTTTGAGAGATTAAAAATTTCTGGGTCCTAGCCTTAAGAGGGCCCCTTGACTTACAGGAGTAAGACTTAATCATAGGACTGTACAATTCTCCTTTCCCAACATCTTAGTACAACATCAACCAAGCTCTTCTTTAACAAGAGGTGATTAAAACCAGAAGAAATGTAAACCTTAACCCCATTTAAAAAGGGAACCACA
Source organism: Panthera onca (assembly GCF_046562875.1). Lineage (NCBI taxonomy): Eukaryota > Metazoa > Chordata > Mammalia > Carnivora > Felidae > Panthera > Panthera onca. The sequence continues at coordinate 12,710,335 of NC_138341.1, read as the reverse complement.
AAGATAACAGGAGAGACAAAACAAGGACACTAGAGGACATTTCAGCCTCTGGCACCAAAACTACAGGAAACAATAACACAGCTTAACTGCTAGCCAGATAAATACAAAACCTCACACCTCAGTTTCTTTTACCTGATAGATATATCCTGTAGGCTTTCAATAACAAATTACAAAGATGTTAAAAGGCAAAATATGAAGAAGAAGAAGAAGAAGAAGAAGAAGAAGAAGAAGAAGAAGAAGAAGAAGAAAGTGGAGGAGGAAGGGGAGGAAGAGGAGAAGGGGAAGGAGGAGGAGATGGGAAGAGAAGGAGGTGGGAGGAAGAGGAGGAGAAGGAGAAGAAGAATAGGGGCCCCTGGCTGGCTCAGTTGGTTAAGCATCCAACTTTGGCTCAGGTCATGATCTTACAGTCCGTGAGTTTGAGCCCCACATCTGGCTCCATGATAAGGGCTCTGTGCTGACATCTTGGAGACTGGAGCCTGCTTCAGATTCTGTGTCTCCCCCTCTCTCTCTACCCATCCCCCACTCACGCTGTCTCTCTCTGTTTCAAAAATAAATAAACATTTAAAAAAATTAAGAAGAACAACAACAACAAAGAGGAGGAGGGGAGAAGGAAGGAAAGGCAAGGAAGGAGGAAGGGAAAAGAAGGAGGAAAAATAATTCTAAAATCACTGTATGAAGAGACAAGGCAAAACATCAAAGCCAAACTCACATATGGTATAGATTTTGGAATTATCAGACCTGGAATTGAAAGTAACTATTATTAATATGCTAAAGGTTATAATGTAAAAAGTGGACAGCATGTAAGAACACCTTGGAAACCCTGAGAAAGAATCAAAAGGAAATGCTAGAAATCAAAAACATTGCAACAGAAACAAAGAATGTCTTCCATGGTTCACCAGTAGATTGTACAGGTCTGAGGAAAGAATCAGTGAGCTTGAAGATATGTTGATAGAAACTTCCTAAACTGAAAATTTTTAAACCTAAAAAATATACTCCTAACAACTGTAAAAGAAGGCCAAATAGAAGTTATATATAGTGCTTAATAACAAAAAAAGCTTTGCACAGTATAACATTTAGGTTACTCATGTATCACAATTTCTGGGAGATAGCTAAAGTAGCAATTAGATGATAATTTGTGGTGTTAAATACATTTACTCACAAATGAAAAGGTATAGAATAAAAGTGAGTTCAGTCTTCTATTTAAGAAATTAAAAAAAGCAAAAACATAATACACCTCAAAAAGTCAAAAATAAGAGGTCATAAAGATGAGAGTTAAAATGGAATATAGGAATTATAAAGTATGATATGATTAACTCAATTCTTAATATCTGAGATAAAATAAACAAAAAAAATACAGAAATTCATTCATAATAATCACTAAAAACCAAAAGTTTACATACTAACAGTCTAACAAAATATACAAACCCCTAGCATGATTTTTTAAATGAGAGAAAATGAATAATGTCAATTATATTAAAAATAAAAGGTTCCTATGCTGAGTTCTATAATTACTAAAACAGTAAAAATATTAAAAATGCATAACAGTGTGTTGCAAAACTTTATGTTAGTAAATTTGAAATTTAGATATAGACATTTTCTTGAGAAATATGTATTACCAAATTGACTCAAGGAAAATAGAAATCCTGAACAAAACAATCTCATTCAGAAAACCGAATAGGGAATTAAAATGTGCACCTTCTTCAGGGAACATCACATTTTAAAATTTTCACAAATGAGTTATGGTTTCAAAAAACAGATAATCATTGTTTATTTTAAACACACACATACACACACACCCAACTATTTCTGAGAACAAGGAGAGCTACCTGAATGATTTTCTAAGGCTATTGTAAATTTGATACCCAAACAAACAAGGGAAGTAAAAAATAAATAAACACTTTACCAGTTTCATTTGTGAACACAAATGCAAAAATCCAAATAAAATACAATTGTTTCAACTCAGAAGTTTATAGTAGAATTTCTCATAAAATTTCAAAAATAGTTTCACAACAGAAGATCCACCAATAACATTTTATCACATTAAATACATTAAAAAGAAAACCTATATGAGCTGTAGAAAAATAATTAGATAGAATTTAGCATCATCTATGATAAAGACCCTTGTCAAATTATAACTAGAAGAAAATATTCCGAATTTTATAAAAACAGCTACCAATAACTTATTGAATTATTATAATTAATTTTAAAATTCTGAAAGTATTCTCAATAAACTCAGAAATGAGACAAGGTTGACCTATTTATGCAGCATTATTTAACCTTGCACTAAATTCTTAGCCCATGCAATAAGATAAGAAAAATAAATTAATAAATAAAGATTTGAAAGACCTAGTCATAGCTACCCTTGTCTGTAACTGATAGAATATCCCTATCAAGGGTTGACAGCTTTTATCTGTAAAGGACCAGATAATAAATACTTTGGACATTTTGGGCCATATGGTCTCTGTTGAAACTACTCAACTCAGCCATTGAAGCATAAAAACAGCTATAGAGAATACATAAACAAATGAATGTGATTGTATGTCAATAATACTTTGTCTACAAAAACTTGGGGTGGACCAGATTTAATCCATATGCTATAGTTTCCAACCCTTATCCAAGTTAACAAAAATAAGACAAATACTTAAAATTAATTAAAAAATTAATCAAGGTATATATTCTAAAGTCCATATCAAAGAGAAAATACAAAGGCAGCCAAAAAATTTCTTTAAGAATCAGGGGAAAAGTAGACACATTATCTACCAGCTACCAAGATGCACCATAAGAATAGATTAATCACAACAGTGTATTATGTATTGAGAATATAATTTTTAACTCTTACAAGTAAATAATAAAATAATAGACAAACATTATAAATGGCACAACAGAATTGCAAAGGATATGAACAGATATTTTACAGAAGAGAAAATCTGAAAAGTCAATAAATATATGAAAAAATGCTCAATCTCATTACTAAACAAGACAATGTCAAAGAAACCAATAAAATTACATTTCACAAATAAAAAAGATAGAAACTGACAATAGAAATGTTGGGAAATATACACAGAGAGGTAAGCACACATATATAGATATACTATGAGTATTAAAATAGTAAAACCATTTTGAAGAGGAATTTGTCAGTATCTGATAAAACTAAACATGTACATAATCTACATAATTATATACTTATCATGATGGATAGTCCTAAAAATCCATACTGTTAAATAAAGAAAGGTGAGAACCAGAGGCAGCTGGGTGGCTCAGTTGGCTGAGTGTCTGGCTCTTGATTTTGGCTCAGGTCATGATCTCATGGTCATGGGGTCGAGGCTCTGTGATGAGCAGGGAACTTGCTTGGGATTCTCTCCCTCCCTCTCCTTCTGCCCCTTCCCTGCCTGCACTCTCAATCTCTCTCTCTAAAAAAAAAAAAAAAAAAAAAAAAAAAAAAAAAGGTGAGAACCAGAATACCATATGATGGCCTTTATGAAGACTTTAAGGCCATACACTATAATAGCATATATTAAGTGTACATAATTTATTTAGGAAACTTTTAGAAAATATAAATGGAAATATTCCCAATGACTTCATAATAGTGGTTGTCTCTGGGTAAAGATTGGGATTGGGGCTGGAAGATGTGTCAGTTGGGTTAGATAAGGTTATGCTGTCGTTACAAACAACTCCAAAATCTCAGTCTCAGTGGCTTAAACGATAGGATGTACTTATGTCTTACGCTAAATGCTCATCATGCATTTGTGGTAGAGGTGGGGTAGCTTCTAAATGTGATCCTTTCTCCAAGCCCTAGGATGATAAACATTGCATTTTGCAACAGGAGGGATAAAAGTTTTTGTTGTCTCACATTGGCAGTTGGCTGTCCCAACCCAGAAGGGACTTACTTACACCTGCCCACAAACCATTGGCCAGAACTAGTGACAAGATCCTGCAAAGAAGACAGGAAAGTGTAGTCTCCCGAGCAACCAGAAGGAGAGCAGAACCAGAATTGATTTAGCATTAGAAGTTTCTATCACCTACGGGAACATTTAATCATTAATCATGAACCTCCCATTGTTAATCATTAATGTCCTATTATGAAACATTCATATCCTATTATTTAATAGAAAAAAAATGAAGCACAAATTACAAGATGTTAGTCTAGGTGATGGGAACATGGTTATTTGTTACGTTATCCTTTGTATGCATATTCCCCAGCAAAGATAGGAAAGATAGGAAAAAGATAGGAAAAAAGATAGGAAATGAATGCATGCTGAAATTAAACTTGAGCTACTGAAGATTCCCACTCACTTTCAACTAATGTTAGCTTCTGAGGGTATCAGAAAGTCCCTCTGTAATAAACACTGTCTAAATCTATTCTCTCTTCAGTCATATCTGTTTAACCAAAGAATTCATAATGTTCCAGGTAAATCAACATTGCAGTTCATCTGTCGTTATTTCTAACTTTTCCTTTTTCTCCCCCTACACCAGTCCTTCTCAGCCTGTCACAACTTTTCCTGGAAACACTTTTCACAACTAGGTCGAATTCCTGTCCCAAAATTCCTTAAAATGCTTCTCATATTCTGATTTCTAATATATTTTCCTGTCTATTTCCCACCTGGGCAGTGAATTCACGAGAGCATCCTTCCTTATGTCCCTAGCACCTATCAGAGTGTCCGGCATACAGTAAATACTAAGTAAATTCTTAAATATGCTAAAATCTGAAATGTGTCCCAAACTTCAGTGATGTCTGGTAGGAGAAAAGTAAGGGCCAAGGAAAACCTGATCACCTGCAGGAAATTAGCATCACACTACCATGCCTGCCATTTTGGCAATAAACAAAAGCAAAATAGGCTGCTGTGTTTCTGCTGCTACATGAAATAATGATTTTCTTTTTGTTTGGCTTTTCACATCTGTCATTTTATTTGATACTCCCAACACTTCTCTAGGGAAGGTAGGGCAGGTATTTATTATCCACGGTGAACAAATAAAAGCATTGAAACAAGGTAAGTTTACTGACCTGCCGTAAATCATAGAACAAATCAAGCAGATTTGTTCCTAGAACCCAGGATTAAGGACAAGTTCTACCCCCCACCCCCCAAGATCACGATGCCTGTTTAGAATGGCTGTTTCCAGTTCTTGTCTCCAGAACTGGCCTGGGACTTTCACTACCTAGGCTCATCCCTCTCAGGGACAAGACGCAATACTGTCCAGTAAAATAGTTTGGGGATTTATAAGAAATTGTGGGGGTAACTTGAGAATTTATGTGCAGAAGATTAGTATCCTAAATATGCAACAAGCTGAAATCTTTAGGGCTCAAATCAGAAGGGGGTGGTGGTGAAGATTTGTTCAGCATCAGGGAGAGAAAAAAACACTAGCCTGGAACCACCACACCATGTTTTCAATCCCAGCTCTTCCATTTACTTACCATATGACCTTGGGAAATCACCTTCTCGTTCTGGACCTCAGTTTTTCTATCTGTCAAATGAACAAATTGAATTAGATTATTTCTAAAGCCCCTTCTGCTCTGAGATTCTTTTAAGACCTTGAAATGCCTAAATGTGTGTAATAAAAGATAATGTTCTTTTTATTTCTAAAAAAAGCCCCATATTAAATAGATTCATGAAAGCCTTGGGTATACAGGAAATGTGGAAATCAGAAAACCAATTGCATTTATGGACAACAACATAAAAATCATCTTTTTTCTGAAATCTCCCATTTCCTCCCCATTAACAGATGGGAAGCAGTTTGATGGAGTTTATTGGATGAAGGAGCTGCCATCTGAGCAATCACGCCACATGAGTGATGCTAATGAGATGGGTGAAATATTCAAGAGCCCAAGACTGTCCCCAAGAAACCACTGCAGCCCTTCCAAGGCTGTGCTGGGCATGCTCATGGATTATTCTTCAGCTCCAAGAATAGACTCTGTAAATAGTATTTCTTATAATGATGATGATTATTATTTATAGCTTGCCCCAGCCTCCCAGGCAAATGTCCCAGCAAGAACAAAAAGACGCTTAGTATAATTAAAACAAAGAAAATGTAGAGGTGTTGGCATATGAGGAGAGGAAGCGTTTCAACATCAGAAGCCGAGAACTATTTGTTGGATTTGGTTAATAATCACTAATGTGGATTTTATTTTAAGATCACACAGCTAGAAAAGCACATTGTAGAATTTTTGTTTTATTTTTCAAAAAAAAAGCACTTTAAAAAAGCATTCTTCTGTTAAAAAGATCCAATGTTGCTCTTTCAAGCTTGGTTATACTTTACTTTTCCAGAGCTAACTTGAAAGGACAGGTTTTCTAATCTCTGGATCTTGAGGGATTCAGTTGAACTCAGATCAACCAGATGGATATTTATCAAGTGGACATTAGATGTCAAGCACTGAGAACACAGATGTTATACATATATATTTATATGTATATATGTATAAAATATGTATATATGTATGCCAGTGGGGTATATTTATATTTTTACATGTTTATATGCATATATGTATATGCATGCATACATATGAGATATATACATATATGTATGTACATGTACATATGCATACATTTTCTAAATTTCAGGAGCCAAAGAAGTGATGCACAGAAATAAAATACCATGAGATAAGGTGCGTGTAAGTCAGTTGGCTGGGCAGGCTGAAGGTCAAGATTCAGAAAAGATTTTATTAAAAGGTATTGTTCTCTCACCTGCAAGGATAACTTGGAGATTGTCTATTTGACAACAGACATGGGGCATTCCAAGGAGAGGAAATAACAGGCATGGAGAGAAGAGTGATCTAATATTCTGAGTTAAAGAGTGGAAAGAAATGCATCATGAAGAACAAGCTAAAGGGAGACTATAAACAGCCATGTGAGTTCTGCCAAGATGTATGACCGTGTCCTGGGGCTGCCACCATCACGTACGTCTCCCAGAGAGGATGCTGGAGCTTCAGATGGACAGTGGACGGGGGGGACTGAATATGAAGGCACAGGACCAAGCAGAAAGTTGTCCAAGTAACTCAAGCCAGAGCTGATAAGGGGTTGAGCTGAGCAGTGGCTCAAGGGAGAATAAAAAAAAAATTATGAGTTCTAAACATATCAAGTGTCACTACTTTAAGGCACTTTTCAAGTGATTAAGGAGTCAAAACACAAATACAATGGAGTGAAAATCATTACCACGGCTATTTATGGGAATGTCACATGTAGTACTCACGTGCATATAAACATGAAACATTCGTACATTATTAGCAGGGCTATCAAAGCAGTTCAGTGCTGTAAACTATTCTGTTTGCTGAGAATTTTAACATCATCTTAGTACCCGGTTCTGTTTTCAGCTCCCCAAATTGGACACAATTTCTGAGACCGAGAGAGAGAATCCAGGCTTACGTCCAAATTAACCTGTCTGCTTGCTCGTTGATAAGCTTCCTGAAAAGCCAAGAAACTATTTGTAAGGAAAAGGAAGACGATCTGGTTGTCCAAGGAATTCAATGCTCGGTTCTAAATTTCGAACCATGACACCCGTGTTTTATTTTCTTAGTTTGTGGCTAGGACTCAACTGACAACTTGAATGAGTTACATCAAGCCTTAGTTTCCCTGGTTATAAAATGGGTATAGTCAGAAGTGAACCCCACTTACCTGTTTGCGATGCTGCATAAATGACTAGGCAATGCCTATAAAATGCTCTCAGCCTTCACTCAAAGGTCCCCATGTATGTGTCATTACTTTGTTGATGGTGATTTTGGAGTTGGTGTGAGCTTTGTGGGTGGTGAGGCAGAGTCCCCTAGAGGGTCTGACTCACTTTTGTCAAAGCTGCCAAAAATTGATGCAATCAGCAATTTCTGGATTTACCTGGCTAGCCGAATATTGAGATCAACTGACTACAAAAAACTGTGAGACGGGTTGGACTCAGAAGAGACTAGACGTCTGACATTGAAACCTTGCAAATTAGAGAAAGAAGGAGAGAGAAGAGAGAGAGAATGGAAGCAGAAATACCTTAGTGGTAGAACTAATAAAAATCACTTTTTAAATTTGGTAGCTGAGTGAGGCGCCTGGGTGGCTCAGTCAGGTACGCGGCCGATGTCAGCTCAGGTCATGATCTTGTGGTCTGTGAGCTCGAGCCCGGCGTCAGGCTCTGTGCTGGCAGCTCAGAGCCTGGAGCCTGCTTCCAGTTGCGTGTCTCCCTCTCTCTCTGCCCTCCCCTGCTTGCTCTCTGTCTGTCTGTCTGTCTCTCTCAAAAAAAATAAAATAAAATAAACATTAAAAAAATTTAAATTTGGTAGCTAAGTTACATCAAGCACTGTGTTGGGTACTAATTAATTATCTGCATATTTGTTACCTCGTTCACATTTCTGTCTGGTGCACAGTGGCATCGATAAATGTCAGCTGCATAAACAACCTTGTGTGGTTATATAAGTCCTATCCCCCTGCTTCATATGTATGTGATTACCAAGGAAGCAAGAAGTTGAGAAACCCGCCCAGAGTCACGCTGCTCTAAGCGGGGGAGGGGAGCCCAGACTGAAATCTTTTCTTTTTTTATTTATTTATTTATTTATTTTTTTTTTTTTTGCCCAGACTGAAATCTTGACCTCTCTGCAAAACTCCTGCATGGTTCCCATGACTTTCCTGCTTCCAGTCATCTACTTTCCTTTCTTCTCACCACTCCATATTTTACTGCCAGTGTTCCCTTTCAGTTCCTGGGCTTTGTAATCTTTCTCCGTTGTTGGCCATCATGTGACTCTGGTTTTCCAGATCCTAGGAATTCATTGCTCCTTCTTCTCTTTGGGGAGGGGAATATGAGTGGATGTTGCCGTTTATCATGTTTTTACCCACCTTGGAAGATTTTTCACATGAGAAGGATCTTCCATATATAAGGCTCCTTGCTCTCAAAGGTAGGGCTCTTCTTGAATAGCCACAAGGAACCAAACATGGGAGAAAGCCCAGAGACATTTTGCCGCTTTATTAATGTAAATTTATAAATTGTTGGAAAAAGTGCTAAAGAAATGCAAGACAGGATTGAATGGCTCACTCATCAGATGTCATTAATGGAGTGCCAGGTTTGTATCTTCAAGGTGCTGGAAAGGTACACAGGGAGATAAAAGTCAGATACTGGCTGCAAGGAGTTCACAGTCTAGGCAGGAGGCACATAGAGTCTATGCTCATTATTTGCAGATTTTGTGTTTGTGAATTTGCCCACTCACTGAAGTGGATTTGTAACCTCAAAATCAATACTCTTGGTGCTTTTCCAATGTGTCATTTTCCAATGTGCACCAAGCACTGAGAAACCCAAGTCGCCAACACACGTTTCTAGCTGAGGTTGACTGAGGCGAAATTCTGTCTTCTAGTTTCAGCTGTAAACAAGTGCCCTTTCCATGGTCTACTTGGTGCCATGTTTTCATGTTTGTGTGCTTTATGTTGGAGATTTCACTGTTTCAGATGGCCCCCAAGCCTCGTGCTGAAGTGCTGTCTGTGCTGCAAAGTGTGCAAAGGCTGTGGTGTGTCTTACGAGAAAACACATGTTAGACAAGCTCCGTTCAAGCGTGCGTTACAGTGTTATTGGCTGTGAGTTCAATGGTAATGAATGAAACCACATAAGGTACACATTAAATAAGGTGTTTTAAACAGAAACACATGTAAGACACAGCCTGGTGAATGCTACGGTAAAGGTGTGAATGCCACACTGTGGGCACACGCAGGAAGGAACAATGGACTCCACCCAGGAGAGCCGCAGGAAGCATTATAGAGGGGTTGCTTATGAGCTGGGATTAAAAACAAAAAACAAACAAACAAACAAAACAACTAAGTAAAAAACGCAATGAATGGACCAGGATGGAAGGTCGTTCAAGGCAGATCGGAACCACGTGCAAAGGAAGGGAGATCTGAAAGAGCCTGACACGCTCAGTGATTTAAAAAGTGATTAAAGTCAGATATTTTAAGTCACAAGCTCCAATTCATCCACATGCAGAATTTTCAGCCTTTACCAAGTTTCTCTACATAGTTTGGACTGTGATTTTTTTGCAACAAGGAAGTGTGTGGTATGTCAGCTGTGAAAATTGGCTCAATATTCATAATCAGATCTATTATGCTCCCTCTGAAGCCTGGGCCATGTTTCCGTAGAAACCCCTAGTTACATAAAGGAACCCCGGTCTGTAATTGGCAAGAACATCCACCACCTTTGGAAGCCATTATAGTAACGCCAGAGGGAAAGCAAGTGCCGTGTAATTCCTGCTGGAGAAAAGTAAACGAGGAGGGCAAAGAGAAAGAGTCCTTTCCCGAAGAGAAAGAGTCTTCCCGCAAGCAGAGAGCACTGTAGCGCTTCAGAACACGGGATCATTCAGCCTCTGCTTCCCATCCTCATCTATGAATCAACCCAGTAACCAGCTCATCTGCAGTGAACATTTACTGTATGCCCAGCATTATTCAAGGGACAAGGAAGCAACATACACACACACGTGCGCGTGCACACACACACACACACACAATTGTTCTTTCCTTCACTGCTACAAAGCAGTTTACATTAGCCTTTACATCAACCTTCTGAGGTAGGTTTTATTACTTCCATTTTATAGAAGAGAAAACCAAAACTCCAAAGGCTTCAGTAACTTAAGTTCATACAGCCAGTGAGTGGCAGGATCGGGACTTATGCTCACCTTTGATTTCAAATCAAGTGGAGGTTTTATCCGTGTCTCGGAAAACGTCCTTGTCCTCAAGACACTTGTGTATGTGATGAATCAGAAGTGGCTCAGGTTGTTAGTTTCAGAGGAATTCAGAATAAAGAAGCATGGACACAACAGTGCCACCACCGCCCTCCAGACATCATGAGCATCAGAACATGCAGTCTTTGGTAACCGGCGATGGAGAGGAAGTCACCCGAGGTATACAGAGAAGCAAAGGTTTGGAAGCAGAAGTCTTTTGGGTGAATGAGGGGAGAAAGCAAGACAGAATTTGTCCAGGGATTAGAGGGAATGTTCTACCAGCCCTAGAATGGATGGATCTCGGTGGATGGTGAGGAGCTCTAAGTGGGATCAGCCCTTGTGACTTTGCCTCCAGAGAGGATGTCCATCTTCCATGACCCTGCCATTCATTCAGTAAATATGAGCAGGCACTGAGTTTGTGCCAAGCATTGTTCTCAGCAGTGAGGATTTTTTAGAGAATGTGTTTTCAAATGTGAGAGAGCAGAACCTGGTCCGTGGGGGTCAGCCTCACAGGCCCCCAGTGAGGATGGAAGATCTCAGTGACCATTCTCACTGCGGCCTCTTCTTTCTCTGCCCCAGTCCCCAAGCAACTTCACCTGTCCTCAGCCTCTTTATTTGACACTCCAGTCAAGGCCACCCAGTTCCCTGGAGCTCCCAGGGTCAAAGGCAGCCTTCTTAGGCTCATGTTCTGGTTCTTCACTCTCAGCCCACTTTGTGCTGTTCCTCAGGTACTGCAGCCACACTGAACCCCTTCCCACCAGGGCGTCCCTTTGGTTCCTCTCCTTGGAGAGTCCTTGACCCCATTTCCTGTCTACTGAAGACTAACTCATCCCTCAGGGTTCAGCTCAAAAGAATCTGCTTCTGGAGTGTCTGGGTGGTTCAGCTGGTTAAATTTCTGACTTCGGCTCAGGTCATGATCTCACGGTTTGTCAGTTCGAGCCCCTCATCAGGCTCTGTGCTGACAGCTCAGAGCCTGGAGCCTGCTTCAGATTCTGTGTCTCCCTCTGTCTCTGCCCCTCCCCTGCTCATGCTCATGCTCTCTCTCTCTCTCTCTCTCTGAAATAAACATTAAAAAAAAAAAAAAAAAAAAAAAAAAAAGAATCTGCTTCCAATTTCCCCCAATCTCATTGAATTCCTTCTTGTCTTGGGCCCATACAGCAAATACCTCTATTCTAGTCTGCTTTCTATTCTGCCTTGTCATAAACCAGGCTGAGCACTCTTTAGGGCCGGGGACGTGCACCTTTATGCCATCATTTAGCACAGTACCTAGCCCTTTGTCAAAGCTTGAGAAATCTCTTTTAAGAAATAAATACACGAAGAGGATGCCCCTGAAACTAGAACAGTTCGGTTTAAAGTTAATTTAATTAAGACATTATGGTTCATTTTAGCAAACTTATATTGTGAATGAAAACCGTCTGAAATTTAATCTTAACCTAGCTGCCCCTTCAATGACAGTTTAATTTCACTATAATCTTTATTATAGTAACTTCTAAACCTGTTATTAGTATTACTAATGAAGTTGAAAGACCATTTCATCTGATTATTGTGTCTTAGGAAACATTTAATTATTAAATTCCACACTGATAATTAGAAACCCTATTATTTCATAATGGGCTAGGCAATACCATACAGGTATCCCTCAATTACTGAAACAGAAGCTGTCTTTTAAGTGTGTGGAAGTGAAATCTCATACATCAAATAGTCTCTTCTCACCAACCTAAGCTATATTATTAGGGACAGACAGGTGTAAAGTAAGGAGTATCCCCATGCCCTGAAATGGTAGCATTTTATGGGGTGAATGGCATCTGTGGGTGGGTCGTCCTTGTCCTTCCCAGGTCCAAGATGGAGAGAATAAGCCAGAAGTTTCGGTGTGTGTATGTATGGGGGTGGAGTAAGAAGGCTCTTCGAATAGAGCTACCCAAAGAGGAAATGGGTTATCTTTGCAGGGATTGACAACAGGGGTTGGGCCAGGCATGCAGGCATGGGGGGGGGGGGGGGGCGGGGTTGGCCACCAAAAGAAGGGGAACATGTTCATTCTAAGGACACTTCCAAGTGGGATACTATTTTATTCTAACTAGATTGTGCTCTCCTGGGCCTTGTCTGAATTCTTACCAAAATTCAGAGTGGGTGGCATGCTAGGCAGCTCAAGGAAGCTTCCTGGAGTCTGAAAGAGGCTGGGACGGCATCACGTTCCTTGTGGAGACACTGGAACTCAGAAAAAAGACAGGTTGACCAAAGTCTCCGGAAGCTCCCCACGCTCTGGGATCTGGGCTCCTTGTGCTCCCAGACTGCCCCCCCAGCACCCCTCCCCCCTCCCTGGGGAAACCGACATGGCTGCAAGCACATGGCTAGGCCCATTGAAGGGGGTTAATAAATGTTTCATGATGCTCTGGCTGACTGACTGGGAAAGGAAGCAGGAGAAGCCTGCCCTCCCACCCCCAAGAGGAGCTCTGACTCACAACCTGTTTGGCACTGTGCACCTCTCTGGTTTCCTGAACCTCTCTCTCTAATGCATAAAGCCTCCGTGGCAGATGTTTTAAAACAATGATCATGACAATGACACTGTAATCCCTTACATTCCCTTTGCATCATAGAAATTTTCAGAGTGTTTTTGCAGGCTTACTCTTTAGGGTAGTTACGTTATTTGGACTGAGAATCTGCAAGACTTTTTTGGTGGTCCCATCAGATAACCGCAGCCCCCAGGGCTGGGAATCTGTTCATAGTATGAGCAAGGAGGGACAGGGAGGAAGGCTGGTTCAGAACCCAAAGTAATTTGAGAGTGTGGGTAGAGGTTAGGGTGGTCTGGTGGGGGGGCGTGGGCACTAAATTGAGGGTGGGCGTGCCCATCTATCTAGGGATTGATTGCAGGGCCTTTTTTTTTTTTTTTTTTTTTTTTTTTTTGGTTTTCTTGGAAGGAATAATGGGTATGGAGGAATTCAGTGTGTAGAAGCAATAAGGGCTGGTCCGGGCTTCCTCCTGGGGGGCAAAGCCAAACGGCCAAGGCCGAAAGAAGGGCAGGGGCTGCCTTGTGTGGAGAGGGCCGGCACCGGCCCCAGGACGTGGAAGGGGTGGCCGCGCTAGCGTGGGGCGAGGCGGGTGCCGGCAGGGGTGGGGAGCCCCGGGGGCCGGGGCGGGGCGGGGCGGCCGCGGCGGGCCGGGCTGGGGGCGGGCCGGGGCGGGGCTCCGGGGCCGTCTCGCAGGCTGCGGCGGCCGCGGGAGAGGCGTCCACAGCGGCGGCGGCTGGGGCAGCGGCGGACGCGCGGCCAAGCAGGGCGGCGGCGAGCCCGGGTGAGCGCGGCGGGGACGCGGCGGGGACGCGGCGGGGAGCACGGGTGGGGGTCGGCGGGGAAGGGGGTTCGGGAGGCGCCGGGAGAACCCTGCCATCCTTCCCCGGCCCCCGATGCCCCTGCAGCCTTCAGGGGAGGGAGGGAGGGAGGGAGAGCCGAGAACCCAGTCCTTCAGCCCTTCTCCTGCGATCGCCGTCCAGATGTCCGTCTGTGCGCCCGTTGCCCTGCTCTCCGGGACTGCCTCCTGCTTGTGTTCTAGATCACCCCCCTCACCCCTCAACCGCTCAATCCCCGGCCCCCAGCCAGGTATCATCAGCTCCAGAGCCATTCTTCCAGGAGACCCCATCCTTCTGCTTCCCTCTTCCCACCACCAGAGGCCCGGGCTCCCCATCTTTCTCTACAGCCTGAGAGGCAAGGATGACCGCTTCCCCAGTGCCTGCATACCTGGACTTTTCTGCTGCCACCTGGCCCAGATGTTCTTAGCCAGCCAGCACACTGCTGTGCCTAGGACCCAGGCCTCCTCTCTAGATCACTTCCTTCTCCTCAGAATCCCAGGCTGGCAAGAGGGACTTTACAGATCCTGAGCTTTGAGAACAATTTGACCCACTTCCCAAAAGGCTGGTCCCAGGCCAGCCATGCTGTTCGGTGGAGACACCTGTCTTGCTTGCCAGCTGAAGGACCAAGAAGCCTCTGTCAAAATGTGCCAGTGGGTTCCTAGGTCCTTCTCCAAGCTGTTCTGACTTGCTGGCCAGTGTCCCCAGAGACCAGAACCAAGACCTTTGTCATTTAAGACCTCTAGAGGTATTTGCTGACCCCACCCCCAGATCCTCCAAATTCCCCCAGCTGCTGACAGGCCACTGTTCTGGGCTTGGCCTCTTCACCCATGTGCTGGCTTCCCTGCTTGCTCCCCAAGGACTTGGGGCAGAGTAATGGGGCAAGTGTTTGGGGCCTTAGTAGCCCCCACAGCTCTGTGGGCCTCCTGCCTTACTCTGTTGGAAACTTTTCCTCCGGTCTTTCCCCATCACCATCCCTCTGGATAGGGCCTGTGCCATCTGCATATCATTGAGTCCCCAGGGCACAGCAAGCTGGGCTGGGACTGTGAAGGGCTGGGACCCCGTACTGCACGAGGGCCAGCAGGAGGAGGGTGGCAGCCAGCCAGGTCAGGCCGGGCATCTGGGCCTGGGGGCTCAGGCTTTAGGGTGGGTCCTTGGCTTTCCCTTGAGCTCCGAATGGGGTCCCAGGCTGGCTTTGCTGTGAAGAGAGGAGGCAGAACAGGGGCTGTTTTCCCTGCGTGCTTCTGACTGTCTTGTGTTGCTATGGTGACAGTTTTGCCTCTCTTCCTCCTTCTGACTCTTCTGGGAGCTGGTTTTTATTGGTCTGTTGTCCTGTCTTTTATGGCTCTAATTTCTCCTTTCTACTTGGTCTGAAATAAACAGTCATAAACATGGGCACTGGGCCCAGGCTGGGGGCTGGCAGAACTTCACCTCCTTCTGGCCCTGGGCTCCTGTGAGGGGAGAGAGGTGAGGACCCACCCGTCCACACCCCCTCCCGTCTGCATCTCTGGGAAGCGGGCAGCACACAGGGGGTGGCAGACTGCCTCGGTGCTAATACTGGGCTCCGTGTATGGTAAGGGGCTCACTGCTGCTGTTCACGACAGCCCCGTGCCGTAGGGGCTGTCCCCACTTTGCAGATGATGAAACTAAGCTCCAGTGAGCTACTGCCCTCAGGTCACACTGGTTTTAGCACTCAGGGATGGAGCTGGCATCGTGAAGCCCATCTCCCTGCCTTCCCACCCTGTGGGCTTCCTGGTCCTGCTCCCCAACCCCCAACTCCCCGGGGCAGCAGAGCAACCCAACCTCCACGTTTTAGAGGTGCTGCGGACTCCCACAGAGGCCGGCTGCCAGGGAGCTCCCTGTCAGGTCCTTTGGTGCACCCTTGACCCCAACTGTTGGAGACCCAAGTTGAGAGGGGAGAGAAGCCACTTGTGACTTCCTGTTTTTGACTCAGACCAAGAAACATTCGGTTTGCTTTTGCTCTCAGAGCCTAGTTGCAACTGGGTAAGTCAGGGGCACGGATAGCCAAGTAAACCCACGCTCCCCACCCCAGCCAGCCCTGGGTGAGGAGTTCAGAGTTCTCCAGGGCCATAGGGTCACCGACTGCCAGCTGTCAGTGACACTCTCCAGAGAAGCTGCCCTGTCTCTTCCTCTCTTCCCTTTTATTTTCCCTTCCTTTCTCACCCCCTCCCCTTCCTCCCTTCACTTTGCCTATGCTCCAGGCTTATTAATAATACTCTGAAGAAGCAAATGGTAACATGAGAAGACTAGGGAATCAGCAGCCTCGTTGTCGAAGTTGGCCCTGGGGGCGTCCGTCACTCCTATGGGCCTCAGTTTCAAGTCTTTAAAATGGGGTTTACGCGTCTATCCATGTTAGCTTGCTCTTGAAGGATGGCGTGGAGTAGCCTATAGGGGGTGCTTTGAACAGTCGATAGCCTGAAGCACCTGAATGTCCTCATCCCGTTGGGAAATCCCAGTGTTGGAGACCCCGAACTACTGCCCAGAGATTAGAACTGATCTAGAAAGAATTAAGCCGTGAAATGTCAGGGTTAGAGGCATTCCTTAAAGCCATCTTGTCTGCCCTTGATGTTGCATTCACTTAGTTCACCTACTTGACATTCATTGAGCATCTACTCGGCACCAAATATAATTGTGGGAACTGGGGATTTCAAAAAACATGCACATTATTCCTTTTTTCAAAGAATGTAGTCAGACATGGAAAGAGATCCTTAGGATACAGTCAGAGAGGTGGTGTGACAAAGTCACTGTGATGCAGGGCCCAGAGATGACAATTTGACTAGGTCACCGTTAAGGCTGAATCGGGCATCGTGTGCTTGGCTCCTATTTCATCCTGGTTAAAATCCTTTCTCAGAGGCTGCATGAATTCCCTCACAGGGCAGCGTGGTGATTGGAAAGAAGTGGATTTGGGAGTCAGCTATGAATCCAGACTCTGTAGCTGTAGGATCCTGGACTAGATAACCACACCGAGCCTCAGTTCTTATATCCGTAAAATGGCAATAACGCTACTTGCCTTCTGAGATGTAAACGATCTTAATGTCTTTATGGGGTCTGGCGTGGTGCCCACCTCGTAGTGCACTTGCCAGTATTTAGTCTGATTGATTAGGAAAGAGTTCTCCGGTACTAGGCCTCTGGGTCCTCTTAGCAGAGGTGGGGAGCTCTTTGGACTAATTCTGGCCTTTGGAGATCCACTCATTATCTGGGAAGGTTGCAAATTGCCCATGCTCGGGACCCTCAACTGCTGGTTAATCTTTGAGTTATCTCTCACCAGAGAAATGATCCTTTACCACACGGGGACTCTATGCAAACCCCCAACACTTGTTTTCTCAAGGGGGAACCTATTTGAAATGGCAAAGAACACTCTGAGTTTCAAGGATAAGCTACTATCTGTGAGAGTACTTTGATTTGATAAAGTCCCACGTGTTGATTTTTTCTTTGTTGCCTTTGATTTTGGTGTCAAATCCAAAAATTCATTGCCACGACCAGTGTCAGAGAGCTTATGGCCTGTATTTTCTAGGAGTTTTATGGATTCAGGTTTTACTTTCAAGGTTTTAATCCATTTTGCGCTTATATGTGTGTATGGTGTAAGAAAGGGGTCCAGTTTTCCCAGCACCTTTTATTGAAGAGACCATTTTTCCCTCTTGTGTTTCTTGGCTCCTTTGTCAAAGGATACTTGCAAATGAATGCTTCATGCTTTTTATTCTGGGCATGTGTAGCTTCCTTTTTTTTTTTTTTTTTTTTTTTTAAAGTTACCACATATACATTTTCTCAAATCCTCCCCAGAATTCTGTGACAGTATTATCGGCCCCTTTTCACAGTTAAGGAAACCGGGAGGGGCAAGGTAACAACACAGAGCCCATCAGCCGGAATTTAAAACTGGGTCCTGCTTGCTCGCTGTTTGTGCGTTGGTATACAGTCTTGTCATTTCGTTGGCTGGTGTGTCAGTGACCTAAAGTAATTGTGTTTGGAGAACAAGGGCAGATTTTAACGGGGAGGACCTGGTCGGTAACTTAGACTCATAGTAAGTATTTAGAGACTTTATTAGAGTTTTGCTCTCAGCGTAGCATTAATGGAGCTCTCTGCAGCTGGTCGAGGCTTCATTCTGAGAGGTGATGAATGGAGGAGGAATCTGACATGTCCAAGTTAAGAGGAAGTGTTCGATGATGCTGAAAGGAGTGTCCTCTGCACACGAACGGGTTACCGGTTTGTCACTGAAATAAATGGGACTGATTGTATAACTGTCATTAGAACCCACCTCTAGGAATAGGAAAGTATTGAGAAGCAGTTGTGGAATTACTCACCGCTAGCCTTTCTCAGGAATTCAGAAGCCCGATTTCCCTGGCCTGAGAACCCGTTGTCCCAGAGAATCAGGTGTGAAAATGGTGCCGTGTTCCCCAGCAATGTGTTTACCTGGTCCAGCTTAGCGCTGCGGACAGATGTGCTCCTATTGGCAATTATCTCAGGGCCAGAGTCTGGTGTCTGCTTATTTAATGACTTCACTTTCCAATAAAAATTCTGTATGGTGTAGATAATTAGATCTCTAAAATGAAACCAGGGAAATGGTGTGCCCCCAAAGAATTTAATTGCAGTTTTATGATGGATCAAGTGTAAAGATGAGATCACTCATTCACTTATTTAACAGATACGTACAGGGCAGGCCCTTGCCCTCTGCTGCCAGAGATGGCACGTAGTGATCAGTGTGGCATCATCCCTGCCCGCAGCTGGCTCTCACTCCGTGGGGAAGCAGAGCAGGAGACACATTGCTAAACGCAGCTTGGCATTCGTGTGCCGGAGAAAGAGGGAAATATAATTGTTTTGACTCTTGCTGCAAGGCAGTCCATTTCCATCCACATGGTATTGTTTGCGGAGCATCTGAAATACACCTGACATGTTGCAGGTTGAGAGGCTTGGGATAGGGAAGCACGGTGGCGTAGACAGCTGATGACCCGGGCGTGGCTCTCAGCTCTGCTCCTCCCTGCCCGGGTCGGTTTCTCTCTTGGTGACACGGGAAGGTTGGATTTGATGACTTAAGAGGACCCTTCCACATCTAGCTTAATGATCATAATAAGCCCCTGGGCTCCTTTTCCTGAGTGATGGGGAAGGAAGCAAGGCTGGCAGCCTTAGTCAGCAAGGCTGCCGAGGCAGAGCTGGTGTGTTTTCAAATAATCCTCTCAAGGAGCAAAGAAACCTTGCTCTCCCTCACAGAAAGGGAACCACGTTCTGATTGAGCATCAGGGAAATAAGTCAAAGCCAGTGATGACAGGGAGAGACAAAAGGGTTGCAGATACTCAGCAGAGGTGGGGAGCAGAGTCACCAGCTTCCTCCCACATTCCAGGGTCTCTGCTGACATGGGTATGGAGGGCTTGGCTTCACAGATGCCTTGGTTCCTGCAATTGTCTTAAGTTAACGTTTTTCAAAAAATAATTTGGTTCGATGATTCCCAGGCCTTAGAATAAATGAAAATGCACAATCATTTTAGGATGGTGAGGAACAGAGGGAAACACACAACTTCGTCAACGCTCCATCAAGTTCTGTCCTTCCCGCTGACCAAACATAGGCCCTTCCAGGGGCAACCATGGGGCTGGGTCCCAGTAGCCTAGAATAGGGTGGCAGCATGTTGTGGCCAGGGGGCGAACTAATAGGGAGTCAGAGAAGACCCGGGGTCTTCCACCCACACTGCCCATTCCCTAGCAGCCTAAATTCTCATCTTCTGAGTCTTGTGGTCCCTTCGGTAACACGTGGGCCGTGGCAGCTTCTGAACCATGTAGATATTGTCAGCAGGAATCATGAGCACTTATTGTCACTTTTAGTCATCTTTTGATGAGCTTTGGAAACAGATAGCCCCATTCTGGGTGGAGAAATTGAAATGGAGAGGTGCTAAGGAACTTGCAGAATGCCATTTCATTCAGGAAGGTTGCGGGCTGGCGCCTAAAGCCACATCTGTGTGCCTGCAAAGCCTGGGCTCTCTCCACCACCCGTAGGACAAATGAGAACCGTGCATGTGTGAGGAGTGTGGAATTAAAAAGATGTGTCTTGGGGAAAATCCTCATCTCAAAGAGCTAGATGGGCCTCCCTCCACACCTTGACATTGGCAAAAAAAAAAAAAAAAAAAAGAGGAAAGAAAATATAGCTGTGTTTTCAGTGCTTCCCTGTGACCGGCATCTCGGCATTGGACTGACGTCCTTGGAGGGTGTCCTTTGCTTAGCCCACTTCATCAGAGAATGCCATCCAGCAGTAATGAGCTGAGCCTCTGGTGTGTGCAGTATATGGCCTTGCTGAGCTGTGGAGCCCACCCAATTGAGGCAGGTTGTGTATAACTTATTTTTCAGACTTCTCCCTGAGACAGCTGGAGGTCATGGGAGCACAAGAAAACCGTGGACTGAGCTTGCAGAATGACAGATTCACATGTCGTCAAAACAAGAATGACACCTTTGGTCTACTTCCTCTATTTTACAAACACTGAGGTCAAGAGAAAGACATAGATAGATAGATAGATAGATAGATAGATAGGGAACCCATATCAGAGACTTTTCCAAGGCTGGGACCAGAATTCAGCCTTGTGAAAGCTACAAGCAGACTGTAACTCTCTGAGATGTCTAGGGGTGAAATATACACATGGAAGTTCTGTGCGAATATCCCTGGGGCTACAGGGCGAGTGTGCACCTGGAAACAAACAAACCTGGGTTGAAATCCTGGCTCTTCCTCTAGGCAGATTCCTTAGACTTGCTAAATTTTGTAACTTATGAACTGAAGTTAATGATATTTGTGTCTCAGGAATATTGGAAAGAAGAAATTAATTAGCCATGTGTCAGCCTCCTTTTTTTGCCTGGTCTTTGAAGAAAATTTGAAAAATTTTTTGCTCCTTCTTTTAGGCTCCTCTTTATTTGTTGTGTGGGGTAGAAAGTGACACGGGGCTTCCCTTTTCTCTGACGGACATATTCCTGAATTGCCCCTCGACAAAGCCCCCAGATCCACTCCTCTGAGCTTATATTTCTAGCTGTGAGTCTTCATATTATACTTGAATCGAACCTGGCTGTATTGTTTGCTGGAGCATTACAAGTGTTGAACTTAATCTATAATCTGTCTCCCCACCCTTAGTCTTTTTCTTATCTTGTAAGTGTGCATATGTGTGTTTTCTTTCTGAAGTGTTGAGGTTTCAAATCTGGGCCCTTGGGTACCTTCAGATGTAATGAATAAGGTTGCAAGATTGACATTCCCTTATTTGCAAGTCCCAAATCCAAAATGCTCTGAAAAGTTAAAGTGTTGTTTTTCATAACTCATTTGAAGTCAAAAGCTGGCCTGATCGTACGTGAGACTCTTCATGGGTTTCATTTATACCACTCTCGGTGAATAAGTTTTTCATTAGAAGGATGAGTGTCCGGGAGCCTGCCAGGGTATACATAACATAGTACATGCACTGTATTATTGTTCTAAAATCTGAAAGGTTCTGAATTTAGAAGTACATCTAAGGAAAGAATATCAAAGAAGGGTTTGTGGACCTCTTATTCATAAACCCAAAAGAACACGTAGCTTCCCTGGAGAGAGAGAGAGAGAGAGAACGAGCGAAGGAGGGGGAGGGACAGAGGACAGAGGATGAGAGAGAATCCCAAGCAGGCTCTTCACTGTCCCTGCAGAGCCCAATGTGGGGCTCGATCTCGTGAACCGTGAGATCATGACCCGAGCCAAAATCAAGTCAGACACTTAACTGACTGAGCCACCCAGGCGCCCCTCAAGTGTCCTGCCTTTGATACTAGATGGTTTGGTGACACGGCTCATCTGGTGCTCGTCAAAAGCCTTAATGCGTATTTTGTATGTGGCATGTATTATATACTGTATTCCTACAATACAGTAAGCTAGAGAAAGGAAAATGTTAAGAAAAATCATAAGGAAGAGAAAATAGATTTACGCTACTGTCCTGCATTTATTGAAAAAATCTGTGGGTCAGTGGACCATGTTTTTCAAGGGTCAACTGTAATAGGAAATAAATGACCATTCTTGGCACAAACACAAAACAACAGCAGCAGCAATAACAACAAAAATTTTGAAGAATAGGTTCCAGAGTTTCAATGGGACGAAGTAAGGTTTTAAAAAAATTCCATAGGACTAAAAATAAGCTGGGAATTTTTGGTCTAGTGTGGCTTCTAGGCAAGTTTCATCATTGGCCGTTGGAGGAAGGTAGAAGGGAGTTTTTAAATCTTACTCATCATTTCAGCCATATGAGAGGGAACCGGGGCCTGGCCAGGGAGCATGGGGAAGTGAAAGCGGTAACCAGAGCGTGAGAAGGTCTCGCTTCTTATCTTGGGTCTGCTTTTGACTTGTTGAGTCAGCTTGGGCATGTTGCTTCCCTTCTCTGGGCACCAGGAACTCTATTTCTAAGTAAATTAAGTCTTTCTTCCCCCGCTGTGAATGGCTAGGGTGGAGGTGGGGGCCCCCATCAGAGTGAAAAGCGCTGAGCGGCTTGCTGGCTGTGTTCTTGAAGCTTCAGTCCTCCGTAGGGCCTCCGTGCAGGCCGGGGGGAGGCAAGAGGCTTCCCTGCCCCGTGCGTCGGTTTGCTCCAGCTGTTCCTTTACTTCTCACAACTCTGATCCTCCGGTTCGGGGTGGGGGCTGGTTTGTGTGGGATCCACCTGCACTGATGCCCAGCGAGGGCTCACTCAATGCTTGAGCATGCGCGGCAGGTGACCGATGCCCTGCTGGAGGTGGCCATCCCAGCAGCTGCTCTCGTGACTGGGGTTGTAGTGAAGGTCATGGCTAGGCATTCTTGAAGCGGTGTTGGGAAGGAGAGTGAAAATTCCCTGTTGTAGAGCATGGAACCAGGGGAGGTCTACCCAAGGAACTGAAATAGTGTGCACCTTTGTGGGCTAAATATGGATTATAGAACATGGAGGTACAGGGCTTTGGGGACCAACCTTATTCTCTCTCTCCTTCTCTATTTCTTTGCCCTTTAAGTTTACAGTTGATGTATCATACCTCTGGCTTTTGCCAGGTTGAAAGTTTCGCATGTCCTCCTGGATCTCACGACGTATAAGAAATCGGTCGCTCTGCTCCTATCTGAGCACCCACCCTGATCATCCAGGAGATTCTCACTTGGCAGTATTTCATGATAGGAACCAGGGGCCTGACTGTGGACAGGGGGTTTCCACAACGGAGAAGTGACCTTGAGTTTTAGGATCCTGAGGCCCTTCAGTTTGCAGACTGTGGGAGCCACTGGGGAGTGGTGAACATGGTCAACACCGGGGCACCCTGGTCCTGAAGTTCCCCAGGGTACTTCCTGGGGTTGGCTGGTCCTTGTAAATTTGAGAGGCCTGGACTCCTGTGTGTGTGTGTGTGTGTGTGTGTGTGTGTGTGTGTGTGCAAGATGGGGAGTCCCTTCAACTTCAGGGAGGTGTTACCAAGGCCAGAGCCTTGCCAGGTGCTCTCTGAGCAAGGCTCCCCCTCAACTTGAACCCTGGTTTTTGTGTAGCTCACTAAGGAACTGACCGCTGAGGGGCTCCCATGGGGCTAGGGGGCCTTTTGTGTTTCAAGGACCGGGGACCACCACTGAGATAGGCAATTCTGACATTCCCTGGCAAGAAGCAACCAGATCACATTTTTTTAGGGAGAAATGTCTAACTCTTTTGCTTTGGAAACACAGGACCCTGTCAAATCTTACTCTGGACATATTTGAAAACACTCAAATCATTTGAGCATACTACTTTAAAAACAAAAATAAATGGAAGAAGAGCCTAATATAGGTTTGAAAAAAAATAAAGGACTAGGAAAATATTCAGTTTTATTTACTAACTGGTTGGGGGACGTAGGAAAAGGTTATGAAAGAGAAAGAGAAGAGAAGGAGAAAGAGAAACCCCGAAGAGACACTGTGGCAGCTGCCTCTGCCCAGGAAACATGGTTTTCTGGTCCCCTCGTTAAAGGAAAACAGCGTCGGGAGCCTGGAGGTGAGGGCAGAGAAAGAGCTAGGAGCTAGGAAGGGAGCTAGGAATCCTTGCTCAGTTTTGCTTCCTACGCTTCCAAGGAGCAGGGAGACCTAGTGGGATGTGGAGGGAGCACTGCCTGGGGAGTCTCTGGAGAACTGAGTTTCCCCCTGGATTCCAGTCCCTCTTTAAAGAGTGGGTTTCACTGGATGAAGTGTAAAGCGAATCCTGGGTCTGGGTCGATGAGGGAAGCCTGGCTCTGGATTCCCGGGCTCAAGGCTGCCTCTGGGAGAGGGAGAGGGTTGTGTAAGCGTGTGCCCGATGAATGGAGTGCTATGTGCACATCTCTTATTTTTTCCTCCTTTGAAACACTGTGTCAAGACTCCACCCCCTGCTTCCCTTTTACACTGTCACTGGGTAACCTGCTAGTGAGGTTGTGGCTTGTATAAATTTATCTGTTCAGCCTCAACCTCAGGAAATACTTTGAGTAGCTCATATAAACAAAAATAGCTATGGTATGTTTGATATTTCATGGTATATGCAACATGAATTATTTTTTCTGCCTAGTGATTTACAGGTTACCCAGGACCGACATGGCCCCTCATTGTTCAAAGTACACTCAAATTTTCATTTATATTAGTAGAAATTAATTATGCTTTTCAACATGCATTTTGCACCTATTAATTCTATTTTGTTCATCTGTTTATATACATTTTTCACCTTATAGACAACCTTGCAAGGTAGATATATTTATTTCTCTCTCTCTCTCTCTTTTTAAGTTTATGTGTTTATTTGGGGAGGGGGGCAGAGAGAGAGAGAGAGAGAGGGAGAGAGAGAATCCTAGGCAAAGCAGGCTCTGTGCTGTTTCCATGGGGCTTGAACTCATAAACTTCAGAGATCGTGACCTGAGCCAAAATCAAGAGTCAGACACTTAACCAACTGAGCCGCGGAGGTGCCCCTATTTCTGTTTTGAAAATAAAGACAATCAAGTCAAGAGAGGGTTTTTTTCCCTTTAACGTTTATTCATTTTTGAGAGACAGAGAGACAGAGCACAAGTGGGAGGGGGCAGAGAGAGAGGGAGACACAGGATCTGAAGCAGGCTCCAGACTCTCAGCCCAGAGCCTGAAGCGGGGCTCAAACCCATAAACCATAAACCGTGAGGTCATGACCTGAGCTGAAGCTGGACTCTTAACCAACTGAGCCACCCAGTCGCCCCAGCAAAAGAGTTTTAAAAACTCGCTTTAAGACACAGGATTGAAAATGGGGCACCAGGATTTTGGCTCAAATCTGCCTGGCTCTCAAAGTCCTACACTTTCCCACACCACATAGTTCACACTGCTTCCAGGCCACAATCTTATTTTTTTAAGAAAATACAATTTTTTCCCCTGCCATGACTCTGCTTAAGCCCCAGAAAATACACTCAGTTGGAGTTCTTTGCCTTTTTCCAGAAAGGAGTCCCATGGATCTCCCTACTTTCATGTAAACTGCATGCAAATACTGTATTTCCATACAGAAAAATTTTACTGTGCACTTTCAAAGTGGCAGACACTGTTCTAGAAACTTTTACATGTCGCTTAGTAGGAGAAGATGTGGGCTTCATTTTATGGCGAAACGAAGGCTCAGAGAGATGCAATTATTTGCATAAAGGCAAGTAGCATATGAAAAGTGATTTGCCTTTTCAATTAACAATTTAGAATATAGTTCTATAGCGTGCTGGGGGCTTTGCTTTTGGCCTAGGACCAAAGTACCCCTTGTTGAAAACAGGATCAAGTTCAGCCGACCCACCTAGCTCTCACCCTCATTGTGCCTGGCTTCTTCAGTCTCTGTCTGCTGTGGTTAGAACTTGATTTGGTGGTTGTGGAGAAAGGCATGGTTCCTCTTGTCTCTTCCCATGTTGCATTAGCCTGTGCCATCCGTAGCTCATTTTAGTTAGTCTGAACTGTTTTGGTTTCATTGCTCATCAGAGACTTGCCAATATAATGCATTAGCTTCATGTTACAGAGGAGAAAGTGGTAATATGATTTACCCAAGATCACGCATGGGCTAGGCGTTCTCTTTTCTAAATGCTTTGTATTAACCCAAAAGGTCCTTTAAGATTTAGTACCCTTTTCTGGATACATCCCCCAACTCCCCACCAAGTCCATCCATCCATCCATCCATCTATCCATCCATCCATCATCCATCCATCTATCCATTATCCATCCATCCATTATCCATCCATCCATCCCTCCATCATCCATCCATCCATCATCCATCCACCCATCCATCTATCCATCCATCTATCCATCATCCATCCATCCATCATCCACCCATCCATCTATCCATCATCCGTCCATCATCCATCCATCCATCCATCCATCCATCCATCCATCCACTTATTCAATGAACATTTATTGGGAACTCACAGGGAGTTGGTGACCTCTCCTCTGTGTCAATTTCGGGAGATGCACAGTGAAGCAGTCAAAATTTGCCCCATGAAGCTTTATTCTATTGGGGAAAGGTGGGCCATAAGCATGTCAACAAGTAAAATGATTATGTTAGATGTCATATATTCCATGAAGAGAAATGGAGTAGAGATGGTATACAGAGTGAGGAGAGAGTGGGGGAATTCAGGGGAAGAGCTGCTACTTGGACTCGGGGGGGTCAGCGAAGTCCTCACGAAGGGTGAGATGAGGGAGGGTCTGTAGGAAGTGAGAGAATGAACCACGTAGCTTTCCAGAGAAAGCATGCTCCGGGAAGAGAGTGAGCAGGGTAGTCGTGCCCAGCCCGTTGAAGGAGCCACAAGAAGACCGGGGTCTGTAGCAGAGTGACAGGTGGGCAGTGGCCGGCAGAGAGGTTGGGGAGACAGCCTGGAGCTGGCCTGTGATTTCAGTGCTCGCCTGGTGTTCCCTCTGACCGCGAGCCTTCACGGTATTTTTATGAACACCTTGTCCCCTGACCCGTCCCCACACTGGCCTGTGCACCCTGGAGGGAAGGCCGCTTATCCACAGTTTTCACGTCCCGAGCCCTCAGCACAGGCCTAGGGGAGAGGAAGAGGGCAGTGTTTATAACACTGCTCCTTTTCTTCTTTTTTTAAGGCCAAGTGTTCTAATTAAAGATTATTTGTGATCCTTTTGATTAAAAAAAAAAAAGGTTATTTTGAAGGAATGCCGCTTCTAAACTCCAATTAGGCAGTTCCTTTTTGGACAGCCATCAAACGGATGGGCTTGCTAGGGAGACAGTAAGGTGCCAGGAAAAAGCTGGAAGTGAAAGTTGCAGAGAGGAGGGGGGGTTCACTGGAGTCAGGAGGAAGAGGGCCTCACCAGAAATCCCCAGGGATTAGCAGGATGGCCCAGTTCCCTGCTAGGGACTGATGTTTACAAAAAGTGACCACCGGCTAGAACAGGAGCCTTAAGAAACCCTCAAAGCGTGTCAGTAGACCTGCCAGGACTTTCCACTCACCACTTCGCTCTCTTAGAGGATTGCTGGGGCGGGGACCGGGCAAGCCTCAACTCTGGAGACCTTTCTGGAGAGAAAAGAGCATTTTCCCCGGTAGGGAGTTTCCCCTCACAGAGTGGAACACCGGTCTCTGAGAGGCTTGGGCTGCTTCTGAGGTGGGGAAAGAACGTGTGAAGTGCCTATGGGCTAAGGGAAGAGGGCCAGGCAGAAGCACGGGGCCTCCAGTGACTGCCAGCATGAGGGGCTGCCCATGGCTGTCTGCTCCTGCCTTCAGAAACTGCTCCCGGTTGCAACCCTGCATCTTCAGGGCAAAGGAGACTTACAGCAACTTGGCCCAATCATAGCACTTGGTAAAAGTGGCCCAGTAGGGTCAGAGTAAGGGGGTCTGGGGCAGTGGGATTGAAACCGGACGTCCTAAACTCCGTGGGTAGCCATTGGGGGATGTCAACAAGGCAGTGATGAAATTGGATTTTCAACCAGATGTACGTGTGTGCCAACGTGTGTATGCCATTGACATAGCTGTGAGCTGCAGAGCGTTCATTCATGAGAGTTGGGAAGGACAGTAATTCCTTCATAGCCGGCCTGTCAGGTGGCGGGTTTGCTTAAAAACAAGAAAAGTTGGAGGAAGAATAGTTTGTCTTGCAATTGTTCGACAATGTTTTTTTGTTTGGTTTGGTTTTGGTTTTGGTTTGTTTTTGTTTTGTTTTGTTTTTGTTTTTTTGAGAAAGGACTGTGGACAAACACTGTGCTGGGTGCTTGTGTAGACAGATCAGCCTGGCCCTCATAGAGCCTGCATTCTACGGGGACTTCTAGAAGAGCTTTATTCAGGGCGTTTGAGATGAGCTCACTTGAATGTCCTGGCTTCAGATGCATGCTGCAAATGTTTAAAAGTGGGGAATGGGGCCCCTGGGTGGCCCAGCTGGTTGAGCGTTTGAATTTGGCTCAGGTCACAATCTTACAGTTCGTGGGTTCGAGCCCCACATTGGGCTTGCCTCTGTCAGCGTGGAGCCCACTTCATTCGGATCCTCTGTCCCCCTCTCTCTCTTCTGCTCCCCTGCTTGTTCACTCTCTCTCTCTCTCTCTCAAAAATAAACATTTTTTAAAAACTTAAAAAAAATAAAAGTAGGGGAATAAAAATTCACAGTACGTGACATTGAAAGAATGGGGAGTCAGTTCTGTACACACCAATGACCTGTTTAAAACAAGTCACAACCTTGCCAGGCTCTCGCCGGTGGAGTTGACCTTCTGTCCTGGTAATGCTCCCTCTTGGGGTTATTATGAACATAACACACTTTGAAAAGAAGTTAAAAAGCTCTCTACAAATTTCAAAGTGTTACTGACATGCCTGGTAAGCGACCTCCATTAGCAAGGTGGTACCCGGTGAGAGGTTTGGATGAAATCTAAAGTTCGCTCACAACTCAATCGTTAGAAGCTTTGCTTCTCCTGGTATGTCTCCGGCTGCCCGTGTGGGCTTTCTCCCAGCGTCCGGAATGGCTTTTCCTGACATTATATCAGTGTCTGGTTTCTGCAACTCAACGCAAAACTTTTTTTTAAAAACAGGCACACGTAGATGTGCACCTAAATGCTATGGGGCTGATTGTATTTTTGGTGCATATTACACTAAAGAAAAAAAAGGCCAGAATGTCGCTCAGGATATGAAAAGCCTTGGGTGCTGTATGAAAATAGCATCTGTGGGCAGAGAGCGGGGAGGGACGTGTCAGAAGTCAGCCTCGCTTGGGTCAAGGGTAGGAAACCAACAGTGTGAATGAAAAGCGACATGCAGGGTGCCAACCCTCTCAGACCCCCAAATATAGCTGTTGGAAACTGAGCTTTCTGGTGAAGAGATTAGCTGTTAAAGAATACTTTCCATATATGTCAGTACGCCGGGATGGCGCGTGTAAAGCCGGCCCGAAATGTGTCTAAATCAATAATTAGGGTGACTCACTCACTCCCGTTGAAAGGAGCTTTTTTAAAAAGTGAAAATAAGAGGGAAAGGAGAGAATAAAGCAAAGACAAAGAACAATAGGTTTGGGTTTAAAACAATAGGAACAAGAAAATTGAATTAGTCACTCCGAACAGATCCTGTGAGCCTCTGTCCTGAGTTACTACCTCCCTGACCAGGTGTTAAGGTCAGGGTGTCTTTCTGGCCCGATTTCCTGGTGAAATGACACACTGTTCCCAGTGCTGGCTTCAGGCATGTGATGGGCATCCTGGGGCTACGTGACATGTAGCTGCTGCGAGGCCACTCTGGAAGCTCACGAAGCCTTGCCGTGGCCGGAGAAGAATAGCTATTGTCCCTGAAAAGTTTCAGTGGTGCCCCTCAGCCATGGAGCAGAAGAGCTGAGGCTAGCCCCCACTCAGTTCAAGCAGATGAGAGCTCCGCCCTCGGGTTCCATATTTCTCGCACTGCCTGTCTCTTGCTCTTTAGCTAGATCATCCCCGATGCCAGGAAATGGCCCGGAGACCAGGGAAACCTGCGTGGTTTGTTGGTCTTTTAATCAACGTGTAGTTTGTGAAAGAGATTTTTACCCTAATGGTGTGTCAGCCTTGTTTTTAATCACACTGGGCTAGAATAATGCCTCTGGTTTTGTGTCCATTATTTTCCTCTCTCTGCTCTTCGATTCTCCCCCATCACTTAACCACGCTTAGGTCTTGGGGCCCTCATCCACAAAATGGACATAATTCCTTTTGCTGTCCTTAACCTAATACTGGTGAATGTGACATGATTTTATATACCATAATGTGGTGTATCAGCCAGGTTTGTGGCGGTAAGAAACAGTCCTAAAATTTCAGTGGTTGGTAGCAACAAGCGTCTCTCTTGTGCCACACGTCAGGGGCTACAGGCTGGTTCCGTGGCATCGCTCGACATTTCTCTGTCTGCCACCCGGACTGACAGGGCAGGCACTTCTGGGGATGCGTCATGGTCATCACGGGGAAGACAGTGAGCAAAAAGTGGCAGAAACTTGACATGCTTCTTGAAGCTTCTGCTTTATTCCGCTTACATTCCCTTTGCTAAACAGGGCGAGTGGCCAAGTCCTCTGTCAACTGTGCCTCCCTCCCGTGGGAGGGGACTAGTACACGCAAGTCACACGGCAACCAGAAAGGCAATATAATCTTTTTACAGTTGAGAAAATCATGCCGCCTAACCCATGCCTCGTAAACCTATTAAACAACATGGGAATGTCAGATTCTTAGGAAAATAGGATTGAGCCTCTATTTCCTGTTGATATTTTAGTGAACTGAAATACCGCGACCTAGCCAACATTCAGTTGCACCAGGAGATAGCAGCTCCAGGGTGGAAGAAATTTTGTATCGTTTACCCCCATGTGCTCGGGGTAAAGCCTCACACCTTGCCCGGAAAATAATAGGTAACCAGTACAGACCGGGTGTTCTGGATAACTGCGTGAGGTCACAGCTGCTCTAATTCTCTGGGAACTCAAAAGCCAAATATAATTAAAGTTTCCACAGTCTGTTTAAGATGAGAAGATCTGGCAAAGCACGGATTGTAACTGTGCACTAGATAAACAGGTTTATCAGTGTATTTCTTAAATGCAAGCATAATCACATCTCTGAAGCCTTTTACTCCTTTAGGTTGGAACTCATGCCATTACATCGGAGAACTCTCGGGCACACATAGCTCAGGGTCCCCAGCATTGTTGACCTACTGTCCTTGTCAGGGACAGTAATAATAGTGCTGTTGACCACTGTGGTGTCTTTGGGGCTTTCCAAAGCACATGTGATTATTCCTGTCTTTTGTTGTTGTCCTTACCCTATCTTGCCGGTAGTCTCCTAAATATAGAGAAGAAAACGAAGACCCCGAGATGTGAGGGCAGGGCAAGAGGCTGTGCAGAGGGCACGGACCACTTGCTTTATTCACCAGCTGTGTGAGCTTGGGCTGGTTACTCAACCTCTCTGTGTCTTATTGTTCACATCTGCAAAGTAAGGATAATAATAGCATCTTCCTCCTGGGGTGCTGGGCGGAGCTAGTGGGGTGATATATGTGAAGGGTTTGGAGCCATGCTTGTCAATAGTGAGTGCAGGACATTCATGATCCATTTTGATGAGTAGCTCTGTCCAGTCTCGGCCCCAAAGGGAGAGCCAAAGCAGAAACGAGGTCTTGGATTGAGGCTGGGATGTGGGACCCCATGGACGGAGGGACTGAGATGGGCGGTGAGGAAGGGAGGGTCCTGCCTCAGATGTGGCCACGCTCCTGTCTTGAACAATCTCATGACACGGTGCAGAGACTGGAAAACTCTTCAGGTCTGGGGCCTTCACCACTGTTGTACCTGAGCCTGGGCGGTCAGGGAGACCCTCTAGGCTTCCTGTTTGGGCAGGACTTCTGGTCAGTTCGGGCTGTGGGCCTCAAATCGCTGTGAGGGTGACTCGGGCCGAGAGCTTTCCGAAACAATGTTCATTTGAGGCACAAGGAACTTCCACAGGGACACTGTTCATCTTTGTCTCGGGTCTGGGTCAAGCAGTGCCTGCTTGTCGGTGGAAGGCGTGGGGCCCAGCTGGAGAAACGCTCAGAGCCCGTTTCAGGTGAGGGGGCTCCATATAAATGCAGGCAGGTGCTCCTTATCCCATTGCCCCACACAGTAGGAGCCACATCCCACACACGGGAGATTGCAAACCGTCATCATCTTTCCCCCTAAGACCTTGAGTAGACAATGTTCTTGAAATTTATTTATTTTTGATAGAGAGCGAGAGAGAGAGCACAAGTGGGGGAGGGAAGGAGACACAGAATCCGAAGCGGGCTCCAGGCTCCGAGCTGTCAGCACAGAGCCCGACACGGGGCTCGAACTCACAAACCGCGAGATCATGACCCGAGCCGAAGTCAGCCGCTTAACCGACTGAGCCACCCAGGCGCCCCTTGAGTAGACAATGTTCTAAGAGGCCAGCGTGAACTGTATTACGAAACTTGAAAAAAATGCAGTGTCATCCTGCTTTTTATTCTGTAATTGAGATCCACCTGTCTCTAACATGTTGAATTTAAACGATTTCATCCTGAGGGTCCAGAAATTTCGGAATCCGTTTCAATATGTAACCCTTTGGTCACCAGGATTCACAGGTATTAGCCAGAGAAAACAGCTCGTTTAGAAGGCTGTGTTTTAGGAGTAACGGGAAAATAGAGGCCTTAGTTACAATGCGATCATTTTTCCCTTCCGTGAGCATGAGTGGGGTAGGACATTCTACGTGCAGCTCCGATGTGTGTCGTTCAAGGGTCACGGCCCTGATTTTCAGGTTGGTTCCCCCCTACGCTGTCTCCCTTAGTCTTCACGGCAGCTGTGGAAATTATACCTTATTATTTATGCCCGTTTTATGGAAGAGGGAACTGAAGTCCAGGGGCTCGTGTGAGCAGTTGGGCTCCGGTTACAATAGCTGATGAATGGAGGGGCCACGACTTCTGGCCAGATCCCGGAAGCCGATCTGATCTGGAGTGTGTGCCCTCGGCCCCGCGGGGGGGTAGCCGTCGACTGCGTGAGGATCACCTCAAGCTTTCTGCGGGCACTTCGGCCCTAGCTGCTTGGGCCAAAGTGAGCGAGGATTTGTGTTTATAAAAACCTTTACGGTGTGGCTTAAAGCATGTATGTGAGGGTGGTTTTGGCGATTAGGAGAGGCGGTCACCTGTGCAGAGGGCCTTCTCTGCAACGCTGCGGTGGTGGGGGAGGGAGAAGAACTCAGGGTGGTCGAGCCTGGTGGGTGAGCTCTTCCCATGAGCACCCTGTCCTCAGCCTCTCCCCGAGACTGGATGTTTTCCCTTTGTACTTCTGCTCGCGTGCATTGGCAACGGGACCGTGCTGACCGAGCCAGGTTCGTTCATTCATTTATTCCCTAATTCCGTCGGAAATATTTACCGAGCACCTATTAACTCCCTGCCGCTGAAGACAATGAAACCCCAGGTTTTGTCTATTACGCACGCACACACCCACACCCCGACACACGCGCACTCTGGTAGGCTGTGGTGAGCGCTACGGGAAGAAATGGAGCTGGGTGGTCGGTGGGGGGGGGGGGGGGCAGAGTGAATGAGGTTGGCTTCTATATGCGTGATTCGGAGAAGGCGGTCTGATGAGCAGGCTCCCGAAAGGAGGGGGAGATGAGCCTTGTCAGCGTTTGCAGGGAGAGGTGGACTGGACCAGGCAGAAGGAAAAGACAGCGAGAGGATATTTTACCGATTCAGAGACAGGAGGAGAAGGCGGGCAGGATGTGGGGGGACTAAATGAAGCAGGAGTGGTCGAGGGGGGAGGTGGAAGTCGCGCAGGACCTGTAGGGCCTTGTGGAATGGGTTTGTAACAGGGAGAACGGAAACCAACATTTACTGAGCACCCGTTGTGCACTCAGCTCTGAGCCGGGTCTAATTTTATTACAAAGATTATTGTAATAACTCTGCAAGAGAAGCTGAGAAAGCTGAGGTGCTGGTCTGCAGTCAGGTCGCTCATAAGTCCTTTGGATTTCAAAATTTATTTAAAAAATAAATTAAAAAAAAAATTTTTTTAATGTGTTCTTCGTTTTGGAGAGACAGCATGAGCAGGAGGAGGGCAGAGAGAGAGGGGGACAGAGGACCCGAAGCGGGCTCTGAGCTGCCAGCAGCGAGCCGGATGCAGGGCTCAGACTCACAAACCAGGAGATCGTGAGCTGAGCCGAAGTCTGACGCTCAACCCACTGAGCCACCCAGGCGCCCCCGGCTCGCTTCAAAGTTAGACATCTCTTAATTAAAATTGACCCTTAAACAAAGTGGGAGTTAGAAGCCCCCACCCCCTGAGGAGTTTGTGTCCCTGTATAACTTTAGACTCCCCCAAAACTTAACTACAAATAGCTTACCATTGACTGGAAGCCCTACCAATAACACAAGCAGTCAACGCCTATTTTGTATGTTATGCTTTATATATCATATTCTTCCAACAGGGTGAGCTAGAAAAAAAAAGATGCTATTGAGAAAATACACGTACAGTACGGTGCTGTAACAAAATCCACATATACGTGGGTTTGCCCAGTTCAGACCCATGTTGTCCCATTGACTGTATTTAAGTGTTTCTGCTTCATATCAACCCTGATGATACAGGAAGGCTCAATTTCTCCTCTCTAACTTGCATGAACTGAGTTAATGGCTGTAATGCATCTTTTGGAAGGGAGATTATATCAGATGTGGTTTCATAGCTTGAGCAAATTAACACCTCCCCTGTCACCTGGTATGGATTAGTGTGTTTCCAGAGAAACAGGACCAACAGAAGGTACACATGCATACCCAAGGAGTCCAAGGTCTGCACTGGGCAAGCTGGAAACCCCGCAGAGCTGATGGTGTGGTTCTAGTCCAAGTACAAAGACCTGAGAACCAGGAGAGATGATGGAGCTTCTGGAAAGCAGGAGACCAATGTGCTAGCTCAAAGACCGTTGGAGAGTACAAGTTCTATCTTACCCTGCCCTGTGTTCTATTCAGGCCTTTAAGGGGTTGGATGAGGCCCACCCACATTTGCTTTGCTCAGCTGACCGATTCACATGTTCGTCTCATGCAGAGACGTCCTCAAAGATACACTCAGAATAATGTTTAACCAGGTATTTGGGCACCCCATGTCCCGCCAAGTTGACACATGGTACCAGCCATCACAGAGGCCATTTTGATAAATATAAATACAAATAAAGAAACTTGAAAGCTGCAGTGAGGAGGCTTCAGTAGTGGATGTGCCTTCTTTGGTCTTGCAGGGAGGCCTGGCCTCACTTGCCGGGGCCAGGCCCCCCTTGCACGGATCAGTTTCTCTCGATTCCTAAGACTGCTTTTAGCCACTTCCGGGGTCCTGCATTTTTGGGAAAATTTTCAAGCTCCGCTTGCTAGGTTGATCAGACAGTCAAGATTCTGTGAGATCATCTGGAATAAGGATTTTCTAAAATGGTCCATGTCATGGTCACACGGAAAATCGTACCATTTGTACAGCACACAGAGGAAATGGATGAAGCTGCTTGTGGCCACAGGAGAGTGGCCTGGGGTGGGGGGCGCTGGCCACCTGGAGCTCACCAGCTGTCTCCCACGGCTGTGGGCATACATTAGCCCATCTTTGCCACATGGTTGAGAAAAGTCTGATTTAGACCAAGCCGTCTATTTTACAGATGGGGATACTGATGCCCAGAGAGGGGAAAAGCCAGAGTTAGCTGGTTACTCCTTGAGACCTCCCTACACACTGCTGCTTGCACTGCATGGCCTCAAACTTCTGAACTGTTCCTAATCATTTGTCACAAATTGTCAGAGACAAAGGACTTGTGTATGTGTGTGCACATGTGTACACACACATGACCTCTTCCCGACTAGGTTATAAACGACCTAGGGACAAGGTCTTTGTCATGTTCTCTTTCTTCTCCTATCCCCTCCAAACTAGCAAGTGGAATGGCTTGGACTTTTCTGTGTCTTAAAGTATCAATGAATAATCATCCATAACCTTTAAAATAAACCGTGGCATGTGGCTGCATCAAGTGTCTGTTCTTCCAGGAAGCGTTCTCTGATGTCCCTGGCTGTAAACAACATCTGCTTTGTTTGACCTTCCAGAGCAGTCTTTCTGTGACATCTTAGAGCTCTAACTAGTCTCTACCTTATATTGGAGTCAGAGGTGAATGGATTCCATCTTCCTTTCCAATCATACAGACACTTGGAGAGGAGAGGATTCATGTAACAGCGTGGCATTCGATTCAGAGTCAGTGTATTTTGAGGAGGGCCTATTACCTATCAGACACTGCACAAAGTCTCATCACAGGTGCTCATTTCGACTTCGGCAGGCCTGTGGGGTGGACGCGGCAATTTTTTATGCTTCATTGTATGAGACAAGGAAACTGACGCTTAAAGAGCAGAGGTGCCCATTCAAGACGGTTTTAGTTGAGGTCAAAACCTCTGACCCAAGTCCCATACCCTTTGCACCGGCCCAGGATACATCCTTCAGACCTTAGCTTTTTGTCAAATAAATATACAAGCCAAGAAGAAGTGAGCTAATGAACTTAGAGGCTGATAGATGCTGAACATAAGTCGTGTGATTTTTGCTACTGGTCATAAAGGTGCCCTGGTACTGGCGACAAACGAAAAGAATGTTTGTTCTCATGGGTATGTTCTCCTTATTTCCCCGTGTCCCCGGGGAACGTCTGCAAGTTCTATTGAAATGTGACTTTTGGATGCAAGAATGCCTTGCCCCCCTGATTTCTACCACAGTGAAAACTGGAATTTATACCATTTCATTTTGATGTTAATTGATTTCCTTGATAAGTCCTGCATTTATGAGAGAAATCCAATCGGCTGCTGGTCTCTGGGAGGCCTGGTGGCTGCAGCTTGCATGTGTGTGTGTGCACGTGTGTGTGCAGGTGGCAGGGCAGTGAATGTCCTGCTTTGGGTTTCTGCTCTACTTTCTTATTTTCCATAGAACTAATCGCCCCCTTCCATGGTAAAGACCCCCCACAAGTAGAACAGAGCATGTGCAGCAATGTGGGATCCATCTTATGTGTGATTATCTAAGTGTGGCCTCCAAGGAACTTGCTTCTCCAGCCCGATTCATTCCTGACTCTAATCAGACCCCAAAGCCCCTAATCATGCTTCTGAGTTTGGAAATGGCAAGTCTCTTCACAAACGTCTGCTTGGGGAAGAAAACATGCTTATAGGAAGCTTTTCACAGAGAGCAGTGGTTAAGCCACAGCACCCGCTTGACAGATGCCTCTCGAATAGCGTGATAAGCTACATCTCACTGGGGGATGTGGCAGGCAGCTCCCATAGAAGAAATGGTCATCCGAGGTCAAATCAGTGAGATCAACCTTCAAAGGGTCTTGCAAATCCTCACCACAGCCTGTGAAGATGTCCTTTCTCTAGATGTTTGCATCACTGAGACCTCTGTGACTCACCCCGTCCACTATAGCGGCTGGTCCTAGCGCAGGGCCTTTCTGGTTCCCATCACCGCTCTGCGGAGCAGGTGCACAGGCAGCCAGGTCCAGTGTTCCACTTTGCCCTGTGCCCGCTCACTACCCTGGGTCAGATCACAGCAGCAGAGCAGAGAGCGCTGAGGTGCTGGCACACAGACTCAGCAAGAGGGACCTATGACAGTGCCCTTCACCACTTCCTGTCCTGCAGGCAGGTGAACTTGACTTTTAGGCATCACGTCCGTCAAATGTCTACTGGGAGCTGGCCACGGTGTTAGGCGCTGAGGGCAAGTGAGGGCTAATGCATTTTCTGCCTTGAGGACAAGTCTGGTGGAGAGTTGTTTCTCAGAATATATTCTTTTTAAAAAATTTTTTTCAACTTTTTTTTTATTTATTTATTTTTGGGACAGAGAGAGACAGAGCATGAACGGGGGAGGGGCAGAGAGAGAGGGAGACACAGAATCGGAAACAGGCTCCAGGCTCCGAGCCATCAGCCCAGAGCCTGACGCGGGGCTCGAACTCACGGACCGCGAGATCGTGACCTGGCTGAAGTCGGACGCTTAACCGACTGCGCCACCCAGGCGCCCCTCTCAGAATATATTCTTATATTGTGGAACTGGTCCGGGCAGGAGACAGTCAGAAGGCATTTATTCATGTCTTCGTTAATCGAACAAGTACGTTGAAAACACTATTCCTGGTGGGCACTGAGGGAATGACAGGGAGCAAGACTGACATGGGCCTGGTCCTGAAAACATATTTATAGGACATCGAATTGTGGGCAAATACAGAAGAGCCAAGAACACTATCTTTGTCATATCTTGGGGGGGGGGGGGGATATATAAAAAATGTATAATCTAAATAAAATTGCAGAGGGATGTTTATGCACAATTATTTACCAACTTCGGTGTGTTTCATTTCAGTTTGACTATATATATATATATATATATATATATATATATATATATATATTTATTTGTTTATTTTGAGAGAGAGAGAGAGAGAGAGAGAGAGAGAGAGAGAGCAGAATGAGAGGAAAAGAGGGAGAATCCCAAGCAGGCCCTGCACCATTAACACAGAGCCTAATACGGGTTCAAACTTACAAACTGTGAGATCATGACCTGAGCTGAAATCAACATCAGACGCTTAACCAACTGAGCCCCCCAGGTGCCCCAACTGTATATATATTTTACAAAAAAGCATAATTATCCATTGAAGTCCCTTGAGCCTTTCCTTGGCTGGCCTGGACTATTCACGTCTGCTCCTTCTGTGGTTTTGTATCATTCAGGCAGGCTTTAGGGACACTGCTATGTCTTAAAACATTGAAGAAAGTTGTATCTGTCGGCCCTTGCTGCTTGCATTTCCCCTGCCTACAGATGACTTTCTCTGTGGCTAAATGCTGTTTATTTTTTAAGCTACAGTTCAGAGACCATCGGCTAAAGTCATTCATTCAAGCATTGGACAAACATTTGTTGAATGGCTACTTTGTGCCAGGCATAGTTCTAAACTCTGAGGATATGCTACATCTGTGAGGGAAAAGGTAGCTAAGTGGGGCGCCTGGGTGGCTCAATAGGTTGGGCGTCCGACTTTAGCTCAGGTCGTGATCTCACGGTCTGTGAGTTGGAGCCCCATGTTGAGCTCTGTGCTGACAGCTCAGAACCGGGAGCCTGCTTTGGATTCTGTGTCTCCCTCTCTCTGCCCCTCCCCTGCTCATGCCTCTGTCCCTGTCTCTGTCTGTCTCTCTCAAAAGTAAATAAACATTAAAATATTTTTAAGAAAAGGTAGATAATAAAGTAATAATCATAATAAATCAGGGAAAGGTAATCAAGTGATATTTATTACCTTCTAGTACATTAGAAGGTCAAAAAAGTGATGGAAAAAAGGAGCAGAGTAAAGGGAATACATTTTGATCTATGCCAGATAGATTTTAAAGGTAAAGCCAGAAGGATTTTCGGAAGGATTGCATGTGGGGCATGAAATAAGAGAGGAGGCTAGAATGACTCAATATTTTGTCCTCAGAGACTGGACTGATGGAATTGTCATTAGCTGAAATGAGAAAGACTGGGAGAGGGGGCGGCATTAGGGGAGGAGACAGGGAGTTCAGTTTGGGGCCTCGAGAAGTTTGAGGTTGGTGTCCAAGTGTAGATATTGAGTAGGCTGTGGTTATTGCAAGTAAGGGAGAGGTCAAGCTGGAAATACGGATTTGAGGTTTATCAAAATACAGCTGACATTTAAAGCCATGATGCTGGGGAAGGTCACCGAAGGTGTGAATCCTGATAGAGAACAGAGAGACTGAAGACCTGAGTCCCAAAGAATGCCAACATAAAGAGTTTTTGAAGAAAGACAAGGACTGAGCCAAAAAGACTAAGAAGGAGCGGCATTAGCAAGGAGGGGCAATAAGAGACTGCGATCTAGGGGTCACTAGGGGTCAAGGAAACAAGACTTTCTGGAAGGGACGATGACTCGGCGGTGTCACAGTTAGTTGATGATGGGCTAGTAAATGTGAAGGCTGAGAACTGACCATTGGATTTAGCATCCTGGAGGTCATGGGCCTGGTCCACTGTGACCCCGCCCACCCAGTGTGCCTCCTCTGCATGCCGTGTGCTCCTTTAGTGATGCTGTACGTGGCCCCCATGTGATCTGTTCAAAGCCGTGCTCCCACGAAGTAGCTTACGACGGCAATCTTGGAGCCATCCTCACTAATTTACTTAGGTGATATTGGTGAACACCAATCATGCATCAGGACGCATCTAGATAGAACAGATGTGTTAAAGTCACCTGGGCCCTCCTCTGCCCTCAGATATCTTACAGTCTAGGGAGAAAAACAAGGTGTCTGGGCCCTGTTACAGCAAAAGGGAGTGATTGAGGTATGATAAAATTATGGAAGTTGAGAGGACAGAGAAATTTTCCCTGGGGGGGTCAAGGTTGAGTCCACGGCTGAAGTGGCCTTTGAATGTGGTCTTGAAGGATGAGCGGGATTTGGAAATAAGGTAAAGTGAAGAGGAAAGCTCTGTCGGACACAGGGAACTAGAGGAGAAGGGTGGCAGGGAGGCAGAGGGAGTGGGGGCACGGAGCTGCAGGGCAGGGTGTGGGAAGGAGAGAGAGAAGTGGGAGATGAGGGCTAGCATTCTGGCCAGGACCTGGTGAAGAGAGTCTTAGAAATTAGAGGCTGGGCTGTGTCTCTTTGTCAGTGGGGAAATCATTAAAGGCTTTTGAGCCATGGAATGACGCAATAGCCGTGCTGCTTCAGGAAGAGTCATCTGGCTGCGTGTGCAAAACTGTCCAGGAGAAAGATAAGAAGGACCTAAATTAGGGCACTGGCGGTGGGAGGTGGGGGTAGGGGTGCTGTGAGCCTTAGCAGAGGAAGAACCCGCAGGACATAGCACTGAAGAGTGCGGGGTGCACGGCATGCAGCTGCGGCTCTAGGCCTTCCCTAAAAACCACGTGGGCCTTTGGGGGAGCGTGGGTGGCTCCGTCGGTTAAGCCTCCGACTCTTGACTTCGGCTCAGGTCATGATCTCACGGTTTGTGAGTTCAAGTCCCACGGAGACAACGCATAGCCTGCTTGCGATTCTCCCTTCCCCTCTCTCTGCCCCTCCCCTGCTCTCTAGGTCTCTCTCAAAATAAATAAATAAACTTAGAAAGAAAATACACGTGAGCCTTCTGAAGGGCAGTGGCCTAGGCAGTCCCTGGTCGCTTGTACTTGTCACCTCCACCCCCATCCTCGTCTGAACCGTGAGTGCTTGAGCTTCACCTCATTAATGGCATGGAGCTTGGAACTCTGTGATTAACGCTGGTTCTGCGTTTAAGAAACAAAGGAACTCTGCATTCCAGGACTCTGGAATGGGAGGAGAAGAATGGATTGGGAGGAGGTGATTTTGGAGCTGAGACATGAGTGCTGGCAAGCGCCCATCCAGGCCACCTCCGGCCTTCCGTCTCTGATCTTCTGCTGCGTCTGGTCTGATCAGTGGCACACGGCGTTTCCCACATTGTCGGGCAAAGCAGTTCTCAGAGCCCAGAGAGGGCAATACACGGTGTCACCCCAACCTGCAGTGTCATAGGAAATGCCAAGTGACCCAGATGGGGCCCAGGCAGCCTGCCTGCTCATTTTCCCTACTACCGGAGGACAGAAAGTCTCCCGCTGTTCTGCGATTCTCCCAGCATCAGCTCGAGTGGGCTCAGACGGGGCAGGTAATGGCACCCGGGGGGATCATCGCTGATTTCGGGGAGGTTGGAACCCCAGGCTGTGGGGGAAGGGGCTGGCCCGCAGCCAGCCCCAGCATCCCGATTCATGTGGCAGCGTAGGGGGAAGAGCCTTTGTGGCAAGCCTGGCTTCCTCCTGAATCTGCCCATAAAAGGATAAAAGTGCTGCTATCTGGTCGGCATTGGGTAGGATTGCTGATGATAAATTTTTTAAAAGTGTGGATTTTTCCCCCTTTCTGCAAGCGGTGGGGAGAGAGAGAAAGAGAGAGGGAGAGGGAGAGAGAGAGAGAGAAAGCGAGCTTTCACACAGTTTCCAGCCTGTATGTGCTAACAGATGGATTCAGACTCATCTTTTATCTAGTGTTACAGAAGATAAAACTGAAACTGGATGATATGCTGCTTCTTCAATTTACAAGAGGAAAAAAAAAATTAAAGCTTTAAAGGGAAGCCCTTATGGTAGAAAAGAATGGTCCAAAATATTGTCTGGCTTTACTCAAAAGGCAAAGTATAGCAGAACCATTTAAAAGTGATTTTCTTCCTCCCCCTCCCTGACTTCTCCAAAATATATGATCTCTGTGTCAGAAGTAGGCCAAGCTTTAAGGCTATCATGAATTATATATCAAGAGACATCATTACCCAGGAGTCTTGAACAAATGCCCCATGGTTTAAATTTTACAGACATTTTTTTTTCCCCCTCGGTGGCAGCAATTTCTGTCTCTGCCTTCTTCCTGAGAAGGAAAAGGAAAGTATTTTACGAAATGCATGAAGAGACGTTATGCTAATAAAGGTAATTGTGCAATGATTGGAAACTGCTCTGTTTTCCCTTGGAAGGAAGCTTTTGTCCCCCCAACACCGATCCTGCACTCCAGGTGCTTAAGCGGGCAGCTTGCTCTGGCTTTGTCCTGCCTGATTTCGGCAGGAGTCAGACACCCACAGAGCCAGGGCTGAATGAGCGAGGACGTGAACTGGGCATTTCTGCATCCGCCCTTTATGACAAAGACCTTGCCGACGTCTGCCTATCTGATATGCTTTACCCATCTGTGTATCTTCTAATATTCAAGGAGGGCTTTATGGACATAACTCTATCTGAAATTGGAGACATTAACTGGGTAAATAGGAAAGGCGGGTGCTTGGTGTTTGCTCTCTAGCCTCCTTACAGCCCTTAAAGGGAGGAGAACGTTAGCTCGGAATATAGTCACCGAGAACACAACGCACCCCCAGGCACAGTACTGGCTGAGGTGTCCAGATAAGAACTCCTGTGGCTGCAGAAATGGTCTTCTCTGCCCTGGAGCCCATAATCTCCCTCCCAATCCATTCTTCTGGGTGGACATTTTACCGTGCTGAGCTCTCCTGTAGTGAGAGAAGCCAGGTACAATTCTTTACACAGACTTCTCATCGTTTTTTAATCTTTAATAATCCTTTTATTAACTATCTCCCTTTGTCCTTATTATGCTTTGGGATGTGGTGGGCATACCATGTTTTTAGCATCTTGGAAGGTGAAATAATCGAAAGCTAGAGTGGAGATGTAATTGAGTAGAGTCTGTGTCACTGGAGCCATGAAATATACATGCATCTCAACACACATGTGTATGATATAAAATACAAACCCGGTGGTTATTACTCTGCCACTGCCGAATAATAGAAAGTGAACTCTATGATCGGCTCCCATTTGGAGGGTAGATTCCTTTATGAGGCTTCGCGGGCCCACTGTCCTCCAGCTCAGCCCCTGCCTCAAGTTTCCATCCGGGCTTCCTTCCCGCTGCGCTACCTCGTGTTCTTACATCCCAGCCATACATAACCACATGGCGTTCCTTACTTCACAAGCTCCATCATCTCTGTCCATATGTATTGCCTCATCGTGAACGTGTGCCCAAGCACCCTCCCCGTTGTCCTTCTCATGCTCCTCATTTCTGTGACTAAGACCTGCATGGATCCAGGCTCCGTTCAGGCCCTTCTATGAAGCCTTAATTTATCCCCCAGATTCCCACCGTGTGGGTTAGGCACCCATTACTGGCACTCCCATATCAGCCCACGCTCCCCGTTGTGGCAGTTGCCATACTGTATTTTTAAATTTTTTTTAATGTTTATTTATATTTAAGCGAGGGAGAGAGAGAGAGCGCGCCAATGGGGGCAGAGAGAGAGGGAGACAGAGAATCCCAAGCAGACT
The DNA here is from genome assembly GCF_046562875.1 of Panthera onca. Classification (NCBI taxonomy): domain Eukaryota; kingdom Metazoa; phylum Chordata; class Mammalia; order Carnivora; family Felidae; genus Panthera; species Panthera onca. The sequence goes on along the minus strand of NC_138341.1, from coordinate 12,666,724 downwards.
TCGAACTGTCAGCACAAAGCCCGATGCGAGGCTCAAATTCACAAACCATGAGAGATCATGACCTGAGCCAAAATGGAGAGTCGGACGCTTAACCGACTGAGCCCAGGTGCCCCTGCCACACTATATTCTTAATTGTTCTTTCATGTATTTATCTTTTCTGGTAGCTCGGGAGCTCCTGGCAAACGTGAGTGAGGCACCACACTTTTGTTCTCAGAAGCTTCACCCCCAGAGTGGAAGAGATACGGGAAGGCCCCAGTAGGCTGCAGGGCGGGCCTTGGTGGGATCCTTCCTCCCTATTACGGTCCCTCTGGATGAATCCTAAACAGGGAGTCAGCCTCCCAGGCAGGGTTTGGTGACTGTCCTGTGTACCATTCAGGTGCGTGGCTGCTTTCAGACCCCAAGATGAGGTCACCACTGCTGCCCTCATTTATTACCTCCACTGACCCAGGCCTTTGGTGCTATGCCCAGCTAACACACTTTACAAGGTTGGTCTCCAGCATTTCTGGTGTCTGACTCAGCACTGAGTCAATAAAGTCACTAGGGTAGGAGCAGGCCGTTAGGATACAAGGAACACAGGGTTCAGGCAGACCTGCATGAGAATCCCATTTCTGCCACTAACGGGTAATCCGCATGACCTCAGGAAGTTGACCTAAATGCTCTGAGCCTTTGTGTCTGTCTCAGTAAAATGAGGGAGAGATGTTGTTTGAGGCTATCTTTTAATAACAAAGATTGTTTTGTAAAGTACTTGGTACCTAAAGGATATTCATAAAATTGAGCATCAGTAGTATGAAAAAAGTCCGGCTTCCAATCCAATAAATCAGATTATTAAAAATATAGCAAAATGGAGGGTGCCTGGGTGGCTCAGAGCTTGAGCATCTGACTCTGGTTTCAGCTCAGGTCATAATCCCAGGGTTGTGGGATCGAGTCCTGCATCGGGCTCTGTGCTAAGCATGGATCCTCCTTAAGATTCTCTCTCTGCCTCTCTCTCTCTCTCTCTCTCTCGTCTCTATCTCTCTCCCCCTCTTCCCCACTTGCACAAATGCTCTCTCTCTCAAAAAAAAAGATACATATATCAAAATGATTTTACCATTACGGAAGAAGTAAGTCGTCATATTTTTGCTTTAGATATTACGACTTTAAATTAAAAAAAAAGGAGATAATTTGTTCAAGGCACAAACATCAGAATAAAAAAAATCACTAGCTCTTTGGCCTTTGGCGCCTTTCCTTATTTCTCTTAGCCTGGGTTCCCTTATCTCCATTATGGGCATAATGAGACCCATGTTGCCAGGGTGTGGATGTGAGAAATGAATGAGAGGCGAGGAGTGGAAAAGGCCATGCTCCGCCAAGGGCAGAGTTGGTTCTCAGTAAGTGGTTTTGAAATTTCTTTCCCTGAAGCTGCTCTACTCCCATCCTATGAATTCTGCCTGGATTGTAACCAGCTTGTTCCTGAGCTCCAAGTAGCCTTGGAGTCTAGCATAGAGACCTGAACAAAAGCGTTTTCTGGGCGCTCGAAAAGCTGCATTTGACTGAGAGTCAGTAAGAAACTCAACAGCAGGCCTGGGGCAGGCCGCCACCTCCCCTGGGCCACCAGCTCCTCGTGCAGGGGGTGCAGGGGGAGGGCAGACAGTTGCCCAGGTGGCTTCCAGCTCTGGCATTCTGGGAGTCTAATTTATGGTTGAGTGAGTTGTCATTCACAGACCAGGAAGGGCCAAATTACCCTCATTATTCTGCTCGCAGCTCTGGTGCCTGAGAAGCCACTGGGTCCTGCCACATCTAGAATTATCTCTGGACCCTTGGGCTTTTAATTAAAGGGCTTTGTGAGTCAGATGGTTTATGGTCAGATTCGGATCTTCAGGGAGACACGGAGGGAGGTCCTCTGTCCTGTCATCTACTCCTTGAGAAATCCGCCATCTCTCCCAGTGCAGGGACAGCAAGTTGGGAGTGTCGAGGGGGACTTCCAAGAGAGGCTGTGGCTAATCCTTACCCCACAGCCCCGCTGACTCCAGGCCCCAGAGGCCTTTGCACCGTTGACACCGCACGTCATCGCTTTTTTCCCTGTGAGTGTCTGAGCTGTGCCCGCCTGCTCTGATTCGCTTTTGGCTCCCCACGGTTGCCGCGACGCCTGGATTATTTCTTACCCAACACGGTTTCCGCTTCGGGCGGCTTGTGCTAAATGCATTTTCAGTCCCATGTGGTACAAGGGATAAAAGGATTGTCTTAAAAAAGTGGTTTCTGAATGTGTGGAAAGCAAGGCTGCCTGCTGCGTGTTTTTAACAATTGCTTCCCCCACAGGAGGGTTGAAAACCTCACCTTTCAAGATGTTTCAACTCCTATTAGAAAGTGACTTAAATAAAGTTGCTCTTCTGACCACTGCTGCTCTGATCGCCAGACTGGTGATGATTTGTCTAACCTGAGTCTCCAGGGCTGGCACTCGACACCATTTCCCTCCCAGAGGAGATGAAATTGTGCTGGTCACTTTCTTCCTTCTGGTGTCCACCTTGGGAGGGGTGTGTTTCTGAGAGGACTGGAGGGTGGGCTTTCTCGAGAGAGCACCCCGTGGTTTCAGACCCATTTCTTCCTCCTACAAGCCATTAATGGGCATGTACTTTGTGTCCAGCAGTGTGTCCTCTTCCTGTCTTCTCTCCCTGTCGCCTACATCTCAATGCTCTGCACCCATCCGCCGTCTAGGGTTCCTGTGAACTGACCCAAGTCCCCTTAATTTTTCTCCTGGATGCTGTTGTGTTTATGGAACTTGAATGGGCCACTGTGTTGGCATATCTTTAGTTTGGGTTTTTCATCCTGGGCGCCCCTGACAGTTTGGGCAAAGGAAGTCTTTGGTGTGGGAGGCTCTCAGGTTCTCTGGAGCATCCCTGGCCTCTACCCTGGATGCCAGTGGCAGCCCACACACTCCAGCTGTGACAGCCACAAATGTCTACCGACATCGCCAAATACGTCCTCAGACTTTTGCATTTACCGAAACACCCTCATGTCTGTTGTCTTAGTTGATATAGTTACGCATAAGGATTTTTGTTCCCCCTTTATGACTAAAGGAATTGAGGGTCAGAAACGGAAGAAACTTGCCTATCCAACAGTAGGTCAGGGAAAGAGCCGAAGTTAACAATTTAAATCTCCCGTCTTCCCAACCCAGTGTCTTTCTTATGGATCCATTTAATGGTGTGCCCGCAAGTGTTTAGTAACTGATTCTCTGGGAAAAACAAAAACAGAACAAACCTGATTAGGAGAGGTTGCCAATTTCATGGCACAAGTACTCCCACCGTGGCTGGTTCCTTCTCAAAAGACGTCATGGAACGTGAAGTTGGGAAGAGACACGTGTCTACAGGGCTATTGGAGATACCATTCTGGAGGGTAAGGAGTAGGATCTTGGCTAGTGTTTTAATCCAGGTGTGAACTTTGACATCCGTAAGGCTCAGTTTCCACACCTGTGAAAGGAGAGCCAGCTTATGTCTGAGCTTCAGGCGTGTACTCACCCACTCGGTTACTTGAAGGATTGGCTGGTCGTCATAATTAGTATAAGCTCCTCAGGCCTAAGGACTCAGCTGGTCTTGGCTTTTTCATCTTGGCCATGGTTCAGTGCCAAATGCTTTTCTCTGGTCCAGCCTTAGACCTGAACTTGAGCTGGGACTGTGGGAAGAACCCTTAGCTGGTTATCAGAAGACCTGGGTTCTTGTCCCAACTGTGGTACCGCCCCGTTACATAACCCTGGGAAGTACTTCATGGTGACAGGAATGTGGGTATCCCCATGGGAGGGGTGGGAGCATGATGTGGCATTTGGATTTTATCCTGAAGGCGGTGGAAAGTGCTTGAAGAGAAGACACATCATCAAATGTGTGCTTTAGAACGTTCTTTCTGCAGAGCACAGGGTCAGAGTCCAGGCAGGATGAAACCAGTTAGGGAGTGGTTCAGCAGCCCGGTCAAAAAGTGATGAGGCGTCCCATGCGCACTAGCTGAGTGGCACAGACAGAAAATGCTGTGAGAGTTCGGAGATGGGAGAGGTCAGAAGAGTGTCCGAGAAGACTTCACGGAGGAGGCGAGGCCACTGCTGACTTGGAAGGATGGAGGCATATGGAGGTGTAAGTCTAGGCTGCAGAACTGGGCAAAAACCCGCAACACTGCAGTAAATCACGTTGGGCTTAAACTGAGAATTTATGTAAAGGGTGGTTATGTAAATGGCCCTTTGATGGAGCGACTTCGACCCTAAGATTAAGAAAGTGGCTTCTGTTAGAAGGTGGTGGTCCTCACAGGGAACGCACATTTTCATGCAGTCAGTTTCTGCGCAGCTCTTATCCCGGGCCTTTTCCTGTCTGCAGCTGCCACTTGCTTTTTTCCCTTGGTGAGGTGTAGGGTGCCTGGGGCCCTGAATAGCCGGTGCACGCACTCACCCCCTGCAGCCCCCTGCTGTTGAGGAAGCACAGTGCCTCTGACTCTTGAGGATGAATACAGCACTGAATGCTGATGTGTGGCTTCTGACTTGCCTCACAGCAGGGGGCCCAGGAAGGGAGCAGCTGTGCTATTGTCTGAGCGTGTCCCCAGTATTTGTCTGCCTAGGCCAGGGTGACCGTTGTCCCTCGCGATAAGCCGTCTCGCAGCTGCCGCAGGTACGATCTCAATCATTCCTCCCCCTGTTGGCTCTGACTCTCTCCCCTTACTGAGAATGAAGGAAATGCCCCATTTTCTCACATGCCAGTTTCGTGAACGTGTGTCTGTCCCTGTCCACAAGGCGAAGGATGGCCAGTCTCACAGCGTCCCAGTTAAATGCGCTCTGGGTTTCCCCGTGACGTGTTAGAAAAATGGATTTGGCTGGGAAATGATACGAGCTAGATAGCATCACCTCTGAGGCTCACGTGAGTTAACAGGCTCAGAAGGGAAAACGACTCACCCAGCGTTGCACCATCGGGAGCTGGTAGGGCGAGGACAGAAAGCAGACACCCTCTGGACTTCAGCGTACCCCTGTTGGATTTAGAGTCCCGTTTGTACGGCATTTCAGCAGAGGTCGGCCTTGTAAGAAAGTTGCGTTCTCAAACGGCAGTATATGTCCTAGGTTAGGTTTTTTCCGGAAATGCTCCCTTGATGGGCTGTTGTAGACATCAGGAGTCCCAAGTCCCAAGCACCTCTTCATTATACAGAAGGCAGCGAGTGGCTTGCCCGATGTCTTAGAGATTCAGGGTCAAAGCAGAGACCGCAGCCCAGAACACCAGCTTCTCCACCCACAGTGCTTTGCCTCCCTCCGGCCTCACGGCAATGGTGCTCTCGCTAGAAAACACCCAGCATAAGCCACCTGAAAAGTGCCTTTTGTTGTTGTAGGCCAGGGGCTGGTGGGGAGTTCACAGCTGGCGTTGGACGTGTGACATTCTTGTGTCTTGGGGAGGACGAGTGCCGCGGATGTTTGCACAGTATGCTGGAGCCCGCCGCGGTCGTCAGGAATTTGGACGGCCAATGACTCCAGCCAGATTGGCTTTCGGATCGTGCTCAGTGCAGTCTGGCCATGGCACCATTTCTTAGTTTCCTACTCCTGGGCAGCCCGGGCGTTGAACTTCCATAGCAATCGTTTACTCTCCTAGTCCAGGTCCGCTTTGCCCCCTCATTCAGGAGCGGGCGTATTTGCTAAAGCTGACGTAGGGGCCGAGTACCGCATTGGTCACATTTAACGTTGGGAGCCCTAACAACCCTGAGATGGACAGACAGGGGGGCCAAGATGCAAAGAAGTTACGGCTCACAGCTGTTGGACTCAAGACCCCAGGCTCTTTCCGTAGCCCCATCTCCCTGCTGACACAATATCTGATGTGCTGATTCACTGCTGGCATCACGGGAAGCGCCAATGTAGGTAAAGCCCATTACAGCCTGATGCCAGCCTCATTTCCTACTGTCTCTGCTACCTCCTTCCTTCTTCCCCAGCCACTCTGAGCCATCCATGGCCTTCAAGGAAGCCACAATTTACAGATTCGACCATCAGCCCTTGGCATTTGTGCAGGACGCTGGGCTGGTTGCAGTAGGTGTGACTACCCTGTAAAGATAAGGAAGACGTGCCCCCCCTCTTTAGGGGCTCCCCATCCCGTGGCAGAAAGAAAACGTGAACACAAGTAGCTTTCATACTTCAGAAGAGAAAGCTCATTTGATCTTCAAAGTGGCCCAGAGAGGCTGCTGGTGTATGTTGCTGAAAGATCTGCGTTTAATAGAATTTCTACCTCAAGATCAGACCAAGTTAAGGTCACACGGCCCAGCCAAGGCCAGGTTGGGAGCAGACCCGGTTTTCCTTGCGGCCCTATATAGCGTTCCTGCCGCATCAAGGCATCGTCCCGCCTTGCATCACCAGTGTTGGTTAAGGACAGCCTCTGTAGTCTGGACTGTTTGTGTCTGTCTTACTGCTGCCTGCCTGATGGAGACAAGTCAGCTGTCAGCTGCTGACGCCTCAAACCTGTTAAGTTGTGCCCCTTTTCTTCTGGAAAGGTGACATTCCTATGGGTGCAGCCTGGAAAGGGAGGAGAAACGATGAAGATGCCCCTGTTGTCTAGGACACTCAGGGGTGTCAGGGAGAGGGGCCTGGTCACATTCAGTTTTTTTTTTTAAGTTTATTTATTGTGAGGGGGACGGAGGGGCAGAGAGAGGGAGAGAGAGAATCCCAAGCAGGCTGTACACTGTGTGCGCAGAGCCCGACGTGGGGCTCGATCCCGTGAACCCTGAGATCATGATCTGAGCTGAGATCAAGAGTCAGATGCTTAAACGACTGAGCCACCCAGGCACCGCTGGTCGTATTCAGTTTCAAAAGTGTGTCCTGCCCCCACCCCCACCCCCACCCCAGAGGAGGACCTCTGGTTGGCGTGACCAACCCTGTGAAATACCTTCTCGGAGAGCAGCAATCCATGGTGGCAGTTGTGTTCAGAGAGTGAGATTTGAACTTCTGGAAAGACTGGGCAGAGTTTTCCGATGGGTTCCGGCCAGAGAAGGTGGTCTCCTTCTGCCATCCTCGTGGGGGAGTGACCTTTTCGCTGTCACAGACGGGGAAGCCACGACCCTGGGAAATGGAACAGGTGTGAGCTCGGGAGTAGAGACCTGGGCTCTTGTCCGGGTTCTGTTACCGCCTGCCACTGGCAATGGCCCTCGCTCACAGCGTCAGATCTGGCAGCTGTGGACGTTAGAGATTGAACTTGGGTTCAGAGGTGTGCTCCACCCCCCGCCCACCATCAACCTTGGCTGCTCGCTCGGCCTCTCTCGGAGCTGCTCTCCCAGTCCTTATGTGCATGATGAGGTTAAGGGAGGGCACAGCCATGTGCAGTAAGATTGATACGAGGGCCACGTGATGTGCAGCACAGCACCCGGCACATAGTCAGTGCACAGTGCAAAAGAGTGACTTGAGTTTATCCCACCGCCATCACCCACTGGTTGACCTCTGATTGTCGGTCTAGGGTTGCCAGAGCCCTGGCACCCTGGGCAGTCACCATCTGGCCTCTGGGCTGCTCTCGGGTTGGGTTCCCAGCATAAGAAGCTACATGCCAAGACGGAAGAAACCAGAATCAGTTGGGAGAGCTGCGTCTAGTCATGGCTTTTCTGCCTACCAGCAGCAGGGTGGCATTGGATAAGTCCATCCCGTTCTCTAGAACTCAGGGACCCCCTGAATCACATGAATAATCATATTAGGAGTAGTAATGATAATACCAATAGCAGTAGTGGGTTTATTGGTGGCCCCCCAAAAAGTCCATGCCCTCACCCCTACCACCTATAAATATGACCTAATTTAGAAAGAAGGGTATTGGGGCGCCTGGGTGGCTCAGTTGGTTAGGCGACATACTTCAGCTCAGGTTATGATCTGGCGGTGTGCCAGTTCAAGCCCCATGCTCTGTGCTGACAGCTCAGAGCCTGGAGCCTGCTTTCGATTCTGTGTCTCCCTCTCTCTCTGCCCCTCCCCACTCATGCTCTGTCTCTCTCTGTCTCTGTCTCTGTCTCTGTCTCTCTCTCAAAAATAAAGAACCATTAAATTTTTTTTTTTTTTTATAACAGAAAGAAGGGTCTCACCTATTTATCAAATCTCATCACTCTCAGAAGCTCCTACCAAAGCAGATGGCAGGCGTTGCCCTTTGTGTTCCAGCGGGATGAGGCCAGTGCCTCCCCGAGCCTCTTCGGGCGTCGCTAAGCCTCTTCAGGCCAGCAAGCTTCTCTAGAGCTGTCAGAAGTCGCTGGCCTACTGGTGCTGTGATGTTCCTTGATTAAATGAATGCCACAACATCTCTTCAGAGAACCAACTGAGGCTCATTGCCCTTCATTAACATTTCACTTTACCTGTGTTGATGTATGAGTCTGATTCAAGACTGATTTCCTGGTTTCAAAACAATGGCAGATTCTTTTTCCTCTTGGCCTGGTTCTTAAGCAGGCAGATTCTTGGGGGAAGGAATAAAATAGAAGCAGGCTATGAGTGCTGCGTCCTTCTCCCCTCCACCAGACCGGACTCCCCGCCCTCCAGATCCCAGCTCTGCCCTCTCCAGGCCGGGTCCGTGCTTGCTGACCCTGAGGAAGCGGGTCTTGGGGCTGTCGGTGCATTTGATTTCTCCTGTGGGGCTGGACAGCTGCTCACATGCCAGTCGCCTGTCTGGCTGCCGTAGACTGCCGCAAAGAGCCACTGAGCCCTCACATTTGGGGGACTGGCTGGTTATCCGAATAGCTTCACGTTCAGGTTCTGGGTGTGAGGGCACAAGGAACCCAGCAGTCCTTTTAAAAGATACTGCTGAAACTAGTCCCTCCTTGCTTCTTGAATCATAGCACGACGGCTTCCTAATCAAGTTACGTCAGCCTGTTTTATATGTAAGGTCTACGAGCCCAATAGACTTAGAAGGCCTTCTGCTGAGCAAAGGAGAGTGAATGGTCGCAGAGGGGCATTTGCATGGCTTGGAAAGCAGGGGGTCATCCAGGAGAGTCCAACACAACTAAGCATAAGAATAACCAGCCCCATGGGGCTGTGGATTATATTAGGGTTGGCCATATGTCTTGTGTGCCTGGGACAATTCCACTTTATGCCTGTCGTCCCCTGGGCGTTATTAATATGCCCCCTTTCGCTCTTAGAAGTATCCAGGTTTGGCTGATAAATTGCATGGTCACCCTAATCGTGTGTCACTTTGTATGTGCACTTAGTAAGTTGCAGAGTAGATAATGTGTTTAGGTAAAAGCCTATACCTGTGTGCTTCAACCTCTCAGAAGTTGGTTGTAGGGGTAGCATTGTTCTACAGCTGTGGCTAAGTCACATCACCGTCTCATAGCATGTGCTGCTGAGAGGTGAGATCGTGGGCCAAAATGTCAAGTAGATAGGAGCTTAGATCCTTCTTCGTAGCTTACTAGTTTTTTGACCTTGAGGAAATTACTTAGCTTATCTCGACTGTAAATTGGGAATAATCATACAGACCTCAGCAGTTGGTGCTGTTATGAAATCACCCATGTCAAGCATCTCGCTTATTTCTTGACACGTGATAAGCTGCCAACAAATGGCATTGCCGCTATTATTTTTATTATGATGATGATGATTTTATGATTTTATGACTAGTATTATTTTGGCCTTAGTCTTTCCATCTGTGACATGGTGAAGGATGATCCCTGTCCTGCCCTGCTCCCCAGGTCGTTGTGAGGCTGAAAGCAGGTAGTATCCTCAACACCTAGGGTTGCTGGGAGCATGTGCACCGTTTAAGGTGAGGACTTTTCGGCAGAGTCTCGCTTGCCCACCTGCCCAATGGATCCGTCCCTCTGGGTGACATGGAAAATAGGTTCCCAAGACATCATCCCTCTACCCGCCCTGAGGACTCTCCTGTCGCTGGCCCTCCTCGGCCCAGCCTACTTCCTCCTCCCATGAGCAGTACTGTGTAAACACCAAGGCCAGAATGTCATTTACTGGTGCCGGCTGACTCGGGGGCTGCCACCCGAGTGTGGGAAGGGTCCAGATTTCTGGCTGGGCCGGCGAGGCACCTCTCAATGTTCCCTGGCTGGGGAGTTTCCTCCCTTCCTCTGCCTTTTGAATGTAAGTGTCATCTGTTCCCGGTGTCCTTGCTTTATTCCCTGTCTCTTTCCACTAATTTGCCTTCCTGTAAGCCTCCCTTTTCTTTCCTTGTTTTTTTTTTTTCTTTTTTGTTTTTTTTTCCTTTTTCTTTTGACGTGACTGCCCTATTAGGGAAGTTCACGGTAGTGGTTGAAAGCGGAAATTCCATCCGGATTGCCTGAATGGAAATCTTGGCTCTACCTACCGCTCAAAAGCTGAGTCCCTTGGACGACCACGTCAGTGTCCTTATCTATGAAAAAGGGGCAAGAATAATGCCTACCTAGTGTGGTTGCTGGGAGGTTTCAGGAGTTAAGAGGTACCCTGCTTAACAACGCCTGATGTACGTACAGTAGGTACTTGCAGAAGGGGAACTATTTTCATTATCTAAAAACCTGCCCGTTCATATTTCTTCATGTTGGCTGGTGCTCTTGGTAGGAAGGAGGCTGCAGCAAGGTCTGTTGACTCCGAGTCTAGGCTGGGACTCTGATGGACCATGCTCGCACCGGGGGCTTTCGAGTGAGTCCTTACCTGCTCAGACTGGATGGTGGGAACAGGTCCTCCATGCTTGGTCTTCTCCCTATCCATCTGCCTTCTCTTTGGTTTGTCCCTGCCCTGTCCTTCTACTTCCAGAGACATTCTAAAGTGGAAGACATGCAGCTGTTCTAAGCTCTGAGTCCCTCCACTGAATGGGGCAGGGGCACATGATACAGTGACAATGTGACAGGTCACTGGACTGGAGGGCAAGAGATGCCTGTTGTAGTCCTGCTTCTGCTGTATGACCCTGGATAAGCCATTTCATGTCTCTGGATTGCAGCTTCTCCCTTTTCAAAATGGCGGTCATTATCCCCTCTGCTCTATACCTCTCTGAAAATGACCAAACATGAGATTTTGAGAAGTGTTCTCCTGGCTGCCACGTGCTATAGAAGCGAGGACTCCCGCTGGTCTCGGATGGAGCAGAGGGTTTGTGGCAACAGCTGTGGCCACAGTCCACGCTGCTGACAAGAGGAGCAAATCAGTGTTGGCATTTGCTGTGTGAGGCTGTGCTCGTGGGGACCTGAGATGGGAGTTGTCAGTGTCCTTCCCTGCTTGACCTCTGTTCTCTCTGATGGACATCTGGCCCATGGGTGACTCAGTCAGGAAACTACCAGCCATCGCTTCGAAAAGCTTGGACTCCTCTCAAGGATATGCTTACTTTGTGTTGTCCTGTGTTTGTTTGGATGGTGGGGGGAATCATTTACAGAATCAAGGGCAGATCCTGGGGGAATAATTTACAGAATCAAGGGCAGATCCTCAGAGTGAGCCCCTCCTCCCTGGTAGGGCCTCTGTGACCAAATCAATAAGATGGAAGGAGTTGGGGCATGCTGAGGGCTGGATTAGGATCACAAGTTACCCAAATGCTGGTCCATGGACAGAGCCAGGTTGGTGACATCAAAACTCTCCAGAAGCTTTGGCCACTACGCCAGGCCAGAATTGTACTTTTTGTTAGCTTCTCCAGAGCACAATGAGTTTGGGAACTGCTAGAGTGGGTGGGACTGGACTTGCCTGTCAGGAAGCTCCGCATTCCCTGACCCCTCCTTGTCCCCATCAAAAGACTGGAAAGAGTTAATAGTATTAGCTTTGATGTATGATTAGGTTATGATTAGGGTTATTTGTGTTCTTGTGCAACTTAACCAGGTGACTGTATCCTTAAAGATGCACGTTGGGAGTTGGGGTACTCTTGTGAGCGTCTGTAAATGAGTAGAGGGGTCAACATGGGTGGGAGAACATTCCGGAAGTACCTGAGAGCCATAGTCTGGGAGAGGCTCAGCATTCTACTGGCCTGACCCTCTTAGTTTTCTGGTGGAAGAAAGTGGGATTCTTGCTGGGCCCCAGTGGGAGAATGAAGTCTCTATCATATACACTGAAAACGTATTATAATTCCGAGGGTGTTTGACAAAGAAAGTGGTGGGGAGGGAGGCTCCTCCAATACTGAATCACTTCAACACCTTCCCTCTTGTTTCCAGGTCCTTTTGTGGCACATCTGGCCTCTCAGCCACAGCCAAGAGGTGAGAGACACGGTCTTACCCCGGGATCCTTCTTCAGAAATTCACATTCTTCATCGTCTACACCCAAGCACATAGAAAACAGCCCCTGTGTCAGGGCACCCTTTTCCTCTGGCTGTGCTCTGTGGTGGGAATTGACGAACACAACCCCAAATCCAGAGGAAACAAACCTCCTTCCTCCTCTACCTCCGTGACCTGCTTTCCCAAAATGCAGGGCCATCCCCACATGATGTCAGTTCAGAAATCACTTTCTCATCAGGCCAAGGACTTTTCAAAGTTGCTGTGTTTTCCCTATCGTTTCCTTCCTTCCTCCTCCCCCCCCCTTCACTTCCTGTTTTTTTCTTCCTCTTTCTCCACCCCCCTAGCCCTGCTCTCCAGCCTTGTCCCTTGTTGTCTGAGAACAGGAACAAAGCGCCAAGCGTAGATAATCATGATTTCCTGATGGGCCCTCTCAGTGCCAGGGCCCAGGCGCAGCTTCTCTGGGACACAGGAGCCTCTGCTGGGAGCACAGCAGGAAGCAGGGCCTTGGAGCCTCCCGGCTGAAAGAGAATCTAACAAGAATAATCTTTCATGTCCTTACAACAATTTATAGTTTCCAAAGAACTTTCTCCCACATTCAAGCTAAAACACTGGAAAAATAAGTAAGACAAGTCCTAGTGTTTTGGCCTAATAACTGAGGTCTACAGTAGATGGGCAAAACATAGATGTGGGAGTTAGACATGCATTTATTTCTGGTTCTGTGCCTTTTTCCCATTATGACTCTACGGATCATTGTAGTTCTCTGAAACTCGGTTCTCTCACCTCTTGAGAAAATGGACTTCAGGGTACCTTGTGGGGAATTTTTGAGGACAAATCAGGAAAATGTACTGTAAGATTCACTTGGTATGCCTGGTAGATATTATTTACTTAATAAACGTGAGATCGCTTGTTGGGTTTTGGTTTTCTGCAAACAGGAGGGGCGGTTCAAATCCAAAGTAGCCAGAAAAGCCACATAATAAATGACACCCATGGGAGGAGGGACTGTATCTGTTACTGTGTTTTCCTGAAACATGGAGAGAGAGAGAAAGACAGAGAGACAGAGAGACCTACTGACTGGGCACAAATCACTGAAAAACAAAGCCCACCCACTACTGTGCTCCTGACGCTTCTATTCCATAACAATATTTTTCTAATGGGAAACAGAACAATCCCAACCACATGCCTGAGGTAGACTGTTTCACTAATTTAGCTCCCAGGGGCAAAACTACAAAAACAGCGATCTGGAAAAAGTCCACCTCCCTTTTTGAATACCTGTTTAAAAAATAAAATAAAATAACATAAAATAAAATAAAAAAAACAAACCCTTCCCATTCAGGGTCAATTGAGAAGTCAGCCGGACCATGAAGCTGCTCTTTAAAAAAATTCTGAGAGAGTCAGAGACATGTTCTAATCTGAATTCTCCAAGTTGCTGAATCCTTGAATGACACTGTTTTCTCTGAGCCTCCGTTTCCCCAGCTACAAAATGAAAACATTAGAGAAGGCTATATTGCATTGATTTCTTCCAGCCCTGGTAATCTGTGATTCTGATATTCTCTCTGTTCTCCTTAAAAGATGTCTTATTTCTAGAGGAGAACAGGAAATGGCCTCTCAAAATAACATGACTTGCATTCCCTCTTAGCAGATTGTCACTCACGTAAGGACAGAGAAGCCACGGGACTCCAGCGGGCACGGCCCTGACTTGGGAGCCAGACTTGCCGCGGCCATCTTGTTCAGTGGGTTTGTCCCATCAGCCTGGATCGGTGAGCCTGAATCACAAGACACAGTGCTGGGTAAGAAACAAGTGACTTTGGCCATGGCAGACAGCACAACGGTAACTTTCCTGTTTAGTGGAAAGGATGCGCGCTGTGTGTGCTTATAGAATACTGGAAAGTATTAAGGTGGTCATTTCACCAGATTTGTCATCTTTGATTAGAAGTCATGCCTCCTGACACCATATACACATAAAAGGAAAAAAAAAACACCCCAAGGTTATAGTTTTGACACGGTTAAAGGGAGGGTGCCTGGGAGTCTCAGTCAGTGGAGTGTCCGACTCTGGATTTCGGCTCGGGTCATGACCTCACAGTCTGTGGGATCGAGTCCTGCGTCAGGCTCTGTGCTAACAGTGCGGATCCTGCTTGGGATTCCCTTGCTGCTTCCCTCTTTGCTTCTCCCCTGCTTGTGTGCTCTCTCCCTGTCTCTCAAAAGAAATAAATAAACATACATGCATACATACATAAAGTGGTTAAAGGTCCCTGGGTTCTACCAGTACATTCTGAGTGGGAGCTGTAGCTGTCCTGAGCTGTGAGTGTTTAGGCATGAGGTAGAGTAGCTTAGAACTGCATACAGGAGAGAGCAGGTTAGAACTGTACCTCCAGGTGACTTGTCCTTGCAGAATTCGTTTCCTCTGAAGCACAGTCTGGGTTCCTTCCTTGCCCATTCTTGCCGTGCAGACTCAGGTGAGCAGGAAAGTCCTTAAGTAGCAAACCCAGGATGGAATTCGGGTCTCGTGCCCGAGGTCTGGTTTGCCTCGCACTGGCTGTAACATTTTTTGAGACATTTTTAGTTTGCGAAGTTCTCATCCAGGAGCATTGCCACGCACCAGCTGCAGGTTGCCAGGCACATGGGTTCTTTGTTGTTACTGCTTTCCTCCTCTGTCACCTCCTCCTGATCCATTATGGATCTGCAAGGACTGGGCCACATCTGCCTGAACTTCTTCGTTGAACTCGGACGTGACATGAACCGACACCCCTCCCAGATGACAAAGGTTCTACTGAGGGCTCAGCAGCCTGGGTTCTGGTATTCTAACACATCTCCATAAGCTGGCCCAGGACGCCCACCAGGACAAGACCAGGAGTCACGAAGGAGATGCCAATACACTGAGAAGGCCATGCACCTGTTCATCTTTCTCCACTTGCTGGTGTTACCTTCTGCTGCCCTCTGTCTAAAAGCTCTTCTTCTTCATCTAGATGTCTTGAGTTCCCTTAAAACTAAAAGCAGAAACATTTCATACAGCTGAGTGTAGCACAGAAAGCAAGACCAGGTGATCTCTAAGGTGTTTTCCGGTTTCATCCTAGACTTGTTGCTTATACCAAATTCTCATTCTTTGAGGGAATAGGATTGTCTTGTGCTCCCTTCCTTTTTCTTCCTCTTATGGTTTCTTCCCCTAGAGTGGCCGCCAGGCTACAGCATAATTTAGAGGAAGGAGGAGAGCTTTTAGAATTAGACCCGATTTCAAATCTCAGTTCTGCTTCTTTAGTTGAGTGATTTTGCTGAGATCATTTCAAATTCCTGAGGTTCTGTTTCCCCATCGGTAAGATGGGGACAATATGCCCTATGTTGTCCACTTGTGGTCAAGATCAAAGGATATAGTTGAAATGCATTAACATAGTTTCTTCCTCAACAGATGTTAGCTCCTTTTCCTCCCCAGTCTTATCTAGAGCTACTTAAGTGTAGCTTTGATCCCCCATTGGGTTCTTTCGTAACCTTGTGCCTTGTGTGTCCGTTAGCTCCGAAGAAGGTGCCATCTTGGTGTTAGGCCTACAGCACCAATTGTGGGATCATCAACAAATAAACATTTGTACATTGTATCAGGCAGTGTTCAGTGTTATGGAAAAAAGTAAAACAGGAAAACCTAAATAAATAAAGCAAGCCAGAGAGATGGGATGTGGGGAGAGCAGGACTGCTGTTCTATACAGGGTCCAGGGGAAGCCTCCCTGGCTAGGTTTTACTGGAGTAGGATGTAGACGGAGGGAGTGAGCTAGAAGGAGCAGAGGCCCTGAGGCGGGAATGTGCTTAAGGAACTGCAAGCAGCCAGTAGGATTGGAGCAGAAGGAGCAGGGGACAGTGGAAGGGGGTGAGGGCAGAGAGAAGCAGTCAGATCATGTAGGGCCTCATAAGCCACTGTAAGGACGTGGGCTTTTATGTTCTGGCTGGCCTTTCCAGAGATTCTCCTACTTTTCCTCCCTCTTCCCTAGAACATCTCTAAAGGCCCCATCTCCGAAGCCTCCCTGAGTAGAGAAAGGGACGGATGCTCTTGCCCAGTAGAGTACGAGCCATCCGTTCAAAAACCTGTATTGGTAACAAGACTCTGGAGATGAATGAGACGCAGACCTGTTCTAGTGCCCATGGTCCAATGCTAGTTCAAGCTGCTTGAGAAAGTTGCATTGGTAAATGAGGTCGAAATGAGTCGTTGTTCTGATTTGGTCATTGTGGAGCCAGTTTGCTAGAGTGGCCATTTTCCACGGGCACCTCGCACAGGCCGCTCCTACCGGTTCTCTTGAAATGCATTCACATAGTGTATTACCAAGTCTTGCCTTCAGGGTAGAGACAGGATGAATTCACTCAGCAAACATCTGAGTGCCTATTCTGTGTCAGTGCTAGTGTAGACACTGGGTACAGATGACGACTAGGTTTACACCCTGCTCTCGAGGGGTTTATGGTTTTAGTGGGACACTTGCTAGTGACCCACCAACACAACTGATCTGTGGCTGTGAGGGAGCCCAAGGGGACGCTCCTGATGCAGACAGAGGGGCAGGACGGGGCAGCTCCTTGGGCATGTCGTCTCCACTCAGTCCTAGAAGTGAGGAGCAGTGAATGGCAAGGAGGGTGGGGAACATCAGGGAGGGGTGTTGGGAGTTTCCAGGCAGAGGAAGGACATAAGCAGGGGATGCCCGGTGCCTGTCACCATGCCTGACAGTCACTGGAGTGTGAGGTGAGGCAAGTCTGAGAGGCCCCTTCAGAGGGGGGAGATGGAAGGCTAACCAGGAGCCTTGAATGCCCAGCCAAGGGTGTTGAGTGCACTTGAGGACAGCCTAGAGCGGGAAGAGTTTTTTAAGCCCAGAGTGATGGCCTGAGGAGATTGGAGTTAGATGAAACTAAGGGTCTAATTTTATTGACCCTGAATTTGTTCTGATTGATCAAAAAATGCTTCATTTTTAAAGTGCTTATTTTATACCTACTCCTGGTAACATTATAAGATCATAGCTTCCTCAGATGTGAAATAGGTTCATGCAGATGGACTTCTGGAATGAATGAGATGGTCTTCTGGAGCTGATGAATTCATGGCCCTTTCTGCCGCCCGGTGCCCTAGTGAATGTTGAACATTGATGGTTTCGTGTGGGGTCTTGGCACTCAAATTACTGGAAAGCGGTGAGAACATGAGCCTTGTTTCTGACTGGAGGGAGTAGCTGGCGAAAGCCCAAGCTTTTCTAGTAGAAATGATGGAATTTAGGTCTTGATACCTTTTTTTTCTAGTCAGAAAACAAACGGGTAATATCTATCTCTTAATCCTCTCCTAGTTGAATAGGACAGTAAGAATGTTCTCTTTAGAAAGTACACATTCACTGGCCAGACAATACCTGAGTCCTAACCATGTGGCTCTGTACACTGTATGAGGACTGGAAACCATCAAGACAAATTAAGCCTGCTCATCCGTCCAAGGAGATCATGTTTGTGACGATGACAAAGGAGCCACAGACGCAGATAGTGGGTAGGAGGCCCTTGTGTGCACAAAGTACAGAAAGGGAGCATGTCCTCTGCCCTGGGAAGTCAGGAAACGTTTCCAAGAGGGGCCAAATGAGCTGGGTATTGAAGGGTGAGTAGGAGTTAGGAGCTGGGCGAGAGACACCCCTAGTACAGAATGGCACTCTATAAATAAGGGCCAGTGTTCAAACATCTGTGGTGGCGGTGGAGAGGAAGTAGCCGGAGTGATCATCGTGCACAGAAAATGCCTCAACTCTGCATTTTAGAATCCATTAGTAGCCTCCTCCTTAGCCTCCCACCTTGTTCCCAACAGTGACTAAAAATAATCAGATTGACTAATTTGAGTCGATCTCTTCTCTGACCCCATGGAGGTGTTAGTGAGTGGAATCGGATGAGAGGGACCAAGAAAAGAAGTGGAAAGAGGAGGAGGGAGCCATCGCCATCACCCAGAAACACTGACGGAACAGTATAGCTTGCACCAGGGCTCTCTGGTAGCAAAACTCAACTTTACAGACAGCCGGGTCTGCTTCTTCCCAGTGGAAACTGCAAGGGGTGTTTAGAACTGTGCTCCTCTCCCTTCCTCTTAGAAAAAAGTTATGTGGGGCGCTTGGGAGGCTCAGTCGGTTAAGCGTCCGGCTTCAGCCCAGGTCATGATCTCACAGCTTGTGGGTTCGAGCCCCACGTTGGGCTCTGTGCTGACAGCTCAGAGCCTGGCGCCTGCTTCGGATTCTGTGTCTCCCTCTCTCTCTGCCCCTCCCCAGCTCGTGCTCGCACTCTGCCTCTGTCAAAAATAAATGAACTTAAAAAAAATGAAAAGAAAAAAGTTATATGTATATGTTTGTGTGTCTGTATATACCCAGATACGTGTATGTGTGTGTATATACATACATACGCGCACAGACACGCACACATATGTAGTATGTAGAATCTATTCTAGCCTAACGCACCCTGGTGCCGACGCCCTCCAGCCACTCGTGGCGGCTGAAAGACGAACGGATGGGTTAGAATTGGCCTCGCTGACCTGCACCACTTCCTTGGGCGTGTTGGGTGTGTTGAGGTCTGTGCTCCCGGCACCAGAGGTCCACAAGCACACCAGGATGCCCGTTACAGAAGAGGAAACTGCAGCTCAGAGACATGAAGCAGCTTGCCCAAGGCCCCCCGCTCCTAGGTGGTCAGGACTCACACTCACTTGTGACTGTCTCCCCTTCCGCTCTGCATGCCATGCTATCCTTCTGATAAACCAATGAGGAGCAGTTAAGGATCATCCCTGAATGTGGCCCTCACCTAGAGCTCTGAAATGCAGCACTGGACAGAGCAGTGACATCCTGTCTTGGAGTCTTCTCCGGATCTTCCGATGCCAGCAGACTCTCCACAGCTTGCCCCAAGGGTGTCTGTTTACATGCTTCCAGGGACGGGGAGCTCACTACTTGATAACAACAGTTGGTTCTGCTTGTGGGCACTTGGGGATCCTTCCCTCCTTGAAGAGCTGTCTCTGAACTTAACCTTGTCCCATTCTGGTAGGCTTACTTCCAATTGCTGTTGTTGTTGTCTTTAAGGAATCTCTGCACCCAATGTGGGGCTCAAACTCCTGACCCTGAGATGAAGAGCAGCGGGTTCCACTGACTGAGCCAGCCAGGCTCACCCTCATTTCTAGTAGGCTTAAACATCTCAATAGCAAGCAGCTTGAGGGATGAGTGCTTTGCTCTGATTGGAGTCTCCGGTAGATATAGCCCCATGATGTACCCTCCTCTCCATTTCTCCTCTTGGAGAACCAGGAGAATCAGTCAGGGCTTCCTTGACTCTTCTCTTGGGGGGTCTGTTTGTCCTTCCTGACGGGCTAGGCAGAGGAGACGACATGGCACCTGGGTTTCTTCTCTTCTCCCTCTCAGGAAAAACCTCACCGTGAGCTTCTTCTCACCCTCTTTGCTCCAGAAGCCTGGCTGTACCAGGGCGAGTAAGCATTTCTCTTGGATGCCTTTAACTGACATAAGGTGAAGTTTGGAAAGAAGGAGCAGAGATGAGAAAGAAAAGGAAGGAAGGACAGGACGGCTGTGGTGTCGGGATTAACTTGGGTTCTGGCCCGAGCTGTGGCACGGACTTACCATTTGACCTTGGACACCCCCTTCCCCTCTCTATCGTCACTATGTGGGAGTCGGGCCTGACTGTCCAGGGCTTTCCCTTTCCGAACATGACCCCAGAGAGAGTCATGGCTGCTGAACCCGCATGTTGTCCAGCAGGACCCTGATGTGGGGTTCGCTTTTGCACCACCAGAACCAGGAAGCACCTCTGGAAGGTGAGAAACTGGACCCCCCCCCCCCCCCTTTTCATGGCAGGAAGGGCCTCCATCAGCTCTGGAGCACAGAACGGCTGATCTGGTTCTCAGAGTAAAAGGGCTCAGCCTGCACCCTGCCCCCATCCTGATGCTGTGAGCCCTGGTGCCCTTGCTCTGCCCCTTTCTTCCAGTTTTCCAGCTTCTTGAAGCTCTGTCTGTGCTTCTTCTCTGTGCTGGAAGATAGGAGAATCAGCTTAGGGTGCTTGGCTTAGCCCTGATGGCGAGCCCACCTTTCTCTGGCACTTGGAAGCTGCCAGCCTAGTGGTCGCAGGATGAGGGGACTTCATCTGACCTGCACAGCAGAGTTAGGCCCAGGCTGCAAATGGGCAGACGCGTTCTGCGGAGAGAATCGTTGCTGAGGAAATCGGGCTCCGAACGTGTCTCCTCCAAAGACCTCACTTCCCAACAGGCCACCTTGCTCTCCTGACCGTGCTGCCGGCCCAGGAAGAAGGGGAACATGGCCATCTGACAGAATTATTCAGTTGCCATTACATGGGACAAAAGGGGCCTGGCAACGTGATGACATTTGCAAAAGCGTGTGTCCCTACTTTCAGGGAATGACACGTGACAGTGTGCATCAGAGGGGACTTTAGGTGGGGTTGGTTCAGTGGTGGTCATCATGAAACACTGTGTCACATGATGGTTAGGAGGACAGACTGGACCCAGACCGCCTGGGTCACAGTCCTCCTCTCCCGCTCGCTAGCTGGTGGGTTCAGACAGCACATCCCTCCTCCAACAGTTCCCTCATCTGTAAAGTGAGAGTCGATCGCACCTTCTTCATAAGTAAGGCTGCTTTGCTCATTAAATGAGCCAGCATGTGCACCTGCTCCCGGTGGTGCTGGGCACATAGTAAGGACTCAATTAGCGTTAGCTCTTCTTATTTTGATCTAAAGCCTCGGTTGAATATTTTACTTGAAAGTAAGTTTTTGGGGGGCACCCGGGTGGCTCAAGTCGGTTAAGCGTCCGACCCTTGGTTTTGGCTCAGGTCATGATTTCATGGTTTGTGAGTTCGAGCCCCGTGTCGGGCCCTGCCGTAACAGTGCAGAGCCTGCTTGGGATTCTCTTTGTCTCCCTCTCTCTCCGCTCCTCTCCCCCACCTCAAATAAATTTAAAAACCATATTGCAAAAAGTACGTTTTCGGGATGCTCTCTGGGTTCGAGCATTTTAAAGCTATGTAGTAAGCATCTTCGGTGTGCAGAACTGGTCCTAGAAGATGGGGTTTCCAAGCCGAAGTCAGCAATGGTGATAAACAGACCAACATCAGATGTGTGACACCTCCTGTGCCATTAGAACAACTGAAGCATTTTAGGAGACCAGAGGCAGCAGGGCAGCTCACTGACCCGGGAGGCTTCTCAGAGGCAGAGGTGGCTCAGAGTAGGGGTGGTGCCCAGGAGGGTTGGAGACAGGAGACTGGGAGCAGATGACGGGTTGTGAGAAGGAGGCAGAGATCTGCAAGGGTGGTGGAGGGGTGGGGGTGCCGTTCTGAACGGGAGGTGGGAGAATGGCTAAGGAGAGAGAGATTGCTTGACAGTGGTCATGGGGGTTGGCGTGGGCGAGCCTGTGGGCACCGGGTGGAGATCCGTCCACCTTGTCCAGCTCCCCGTCAGGGGAGGGACAGGGCCCCCCATGTGCTGGTGGAGGCCCCGCCCTGCAGGCAAGACGGGAGCAGACCTCTCTGCCCCCGACGCTGAGAGAGCACAGGCCCCTCTGTGTGCGCGAAGAGCCCTGGCCGGGCCTCCTCTCCTTGAAGGGCCCCACAAAGCCTCGCTTGTTCTCCCCTGACATCAGACCTCGCCCTCAGGACTTCTCTGTTCTTCTGGGGCAAGATCTCACACAGTGATAATAGCGTGAAAGGGAAGGGAGGGAGCAAGTGAAGACTGGCTCCGGCGTTGCCATGCCAACCTGCTCCCCAGCGGGGGCAGGAAGATGGCGCCCCCGGCACGTGCGCCTGTGTCCCTTCCCGGTCACGCCCGGGACCGTGTTGAGTTGCTGAGTGCCTGGTCCGGGCCCAGGAGGAGCTGCTGGTGTCAGTCCTAAGAGAGGCTGGCTGCTTGGTCAGTAATACACAAACTAGTAGAGGGTCAAATTAAGTATTGCTACACACAATGGGTTGATTGTTTTCTGGGTTTCTTTTTTTCCCCTTAAGGAAGCAAGTGTTGCATTTAAACACCTGGGTTTTCTATTTTAACAAAGATGTGTATATAGTTTTGCCTTCCACGTTTCATAAAAGCTTACTGATCAGAGGGATCTGTGTGATCATCTGGTCTAGCTTCTGGCTGATCCTTTTTTCAGGTGAGTAAACTGAGGCTGGCTGAGTGGGGAGTAGGAGGCAATTTGAACAGGGAGAAGCGTAAAGGCTTTGTAGCCATCTAGTCCTGGGCTCCAGGAGCGGGATACCGTGTGTAAAGCACTTAGCGCAAGACCTGGGTCCACCGTGGGGCTCCGTAAATGCTATCCCTGATTATTTTCTGAACTTTCATGCGTGCCAAGTGGGGTCAATAAATGAAACACTCATAAAACAAAATGCATGTTGAATCAGTACAGGGGAGCCTCCTGATCTCCTTCGTCCTAAAATAACTGCTTCCTTTGGAGATGCAGAATAAAAAGGGGACTTCAAATCCTTAGTCTAGCGCAGCGCTTCTCAAATGTATGGCCAAGGCCACAGGCTCGGCCGCCGTGAAGGTGAGTTGCTGTCTCCACAGTCTCTCCGGTGTTGTTTCCCACACGCCGCTGGGCCCAGGTGACTTGAGGTTGTTTCATATAGCGGGCTTTCCTGCTGGTGCGAACAGCAGAGTAGCCTCAGACCTCGTGTTTGAGTAAAAATTTGCAATCTTCAAGTGGGATTAAGACGCAGCCTAAACAGTACTTGATCCGTCTGTGAGGCTGCGAGCTCCGCAGCAGATGGAGAGCAGTGCTTTCAAATTTAGTCATTGGTGGCCACGGACACCAGCCTGGGAACCCCAGCTGCAGGGTAAAGTTTAAATCGGGATAGCGTATGGTTGAGTCATCAAGAGCTGGGCTGGGCTTTAAAATAAACTTGGAGATAAACTCAATGACTTTGTTTGTTTGCTTTAATTGCGGTCTTGGTGCATCCATCCAAACAGGGAAGCCCCACGGTGACTTTGCTGCCTTCTCTGTGTATTGTGAGTTTCCTGCAGGAGCATGTCTGAAAGCAGCGTCACATGTCCGGAAGCCCATCTGTGTAGAAACAGCCTATCTGTCTATAAGCACAGGGGTGGGGGTACGACCACGAATGGAGGAGTTCCTCCTATCTTAATGTACACTTCCAGAGTGTTTTCCAGTTGTGCCAAAGTGAGCCAGAGAAACTCATTTTGATAAGCTTGGGATAGAAAGTCAGCCTTTTTTTTTCTTTCTTTTTTTTTTTTTTCCTATTTTTTTTCTTTCACTTTACACTCCCAACTGGAGTCAAGGTGATTCAGCCGCAAGCCGTGTTTCCCTTGGTGGAAAACGTGACATAAGAAATTAGCGAAAGCAGCTGGGGAGGATGACTACTTAGCCAAATGGTTGAATCTATTAATCTTTTCTCCCCACCCCAGTTGCCTTGGCCCATTGCTGGCTGACTCTTGAAGACCAGTCAGTGCCTTTGAAATGACCTTGAACGGGAATTAAGGGAGTTACTGAGTTAAGTAAGCATTGGGTACTACAGCTGTGAATTTGAACATTCTACTACTAAGAGGAATAGCGTTTAGAAAATATCCAGGTCATTGAAATCAATCCCTCTGCTTTGTCCTTTTTACAAACTTCTGCTTTTGTGCTAAGGCCCTACCCTGACCTGGTCTGGCATTTTTAATGTGAGACGATAATGCCCCTTAGTGGAGAAGACACATAACTGCAAGCTTTTGCATTTGCCCAAAGAAAAGCTGTTTTAGCGAACGACCTCTCTTTCGTAATTCTTAAAACTCAACAGGGTACCTATTTTTTGAGGGTCATCGGGAGAATCACGTGAGATCATTCGTGGGCAGCACTTAAAATAGCATTGAGCACAGGACTGACAGTGGCTGTGACCGTGGTTGTCTGACAAGGAGAATGTGGGTAAGCAGGGAATGAGTGAAGTCATCTTCAAGTCCCCAGGATTTTAGGTCAAGGTCCTCCGTGTCAGCGGTGATATGTCAGCATGTCGTCACCTGGGACAGGACGCTCTCACAGCTGGCCCACCAGCCTGGAGGCAGCGAAGCCCACTTCTGCAAGAGCACCCAGGTTTCAGCACAGGGAATTTCGATTCAAAGAGACATCTGCAAATGCGAATCCACAGCCCGGAGACATGTCATTTTGTCATGCCTGTCCCTGACCTTGAGCTTCTCCCAGCTCAGCCTCCAAATCTGATTGGCAGGGCCAAAGGCAGGGACAGTCACAGGCTTCCCTTTGTGCGAATGAGTCGCTGACCGTCTCCTCCAAGCGGGTGAAGCAGACTCTTCTCAAAGCCCCTTGCTGCCTGTCTTCAGCTCATTTGTGCATCGCTGAGGGTGTAGATTGCTTTCAGATGGCTCGAGTTTCCTTCCTTTTAATTTTCAACTATAACATGAGATCCCTGTCTGCTTCTTCATATGCCAGAAACCAGTTATAGCTTCATTAAACTCGGTGGAAAGGGGAAAAACATTTCCTTCCTTCCTTCCTTCCTTCCTTCCTTCCTTCCTTCCTTTCTTCCTCCCTGTCACATTTTTTCCGCTCTTCTGCCTGCCCATTCTTCCTTCCCTCTTTCTCTAAGCAAATGGCTGGGACTCAGACACGAGATCCTTGGATACAGATTTTGGTATTCACGCCGTCACTTCTGCACTCATTTTTTTTTTTCCCCTTTTATTAGCAAACCCGTATTCCCTGAGTGGCCTGCTGTGGATTCAAGCATAAAGTCCTAGCTCCTGTCCTGGAGGTGCTCACCTTCTAGGAAGAGAGGCAGACAGGTAAGCAGGAGTGACTGGAACATGGAAGGGTGGCACGTGAGGACTCCTGGGGCTCTGGTAAGAGGTGGACAGCAGGGGACACCGCTCCCACCCCAGGACTGGGACAGGCATCCAGGCAAGCCCCAGGCCAGCCGAGGATATCAGTCTACCTGGCAGAGAACTACGTTTAACGCAGGTGTAAAAGCGCATAGGAATACCAGTCCCGCCCCTTCATCGTAACCGGAAGACTGGGATCTGCCGAAGGATCTCCAAGTGAGCCTGTGACAGCTGTCACTCCCAAGGCCCCTCGTCTCCACCCACCCACCAAGAGTGCGTGATCTGGCCTTACCTTCCATTCAGCTCCCGAGCCTCACCGGTTGCCGGATGTTCAGTAACAAGTTTCTCCCTCCCGAGTCCACAGCCTCCTTCTGCCTGAAACCTTTCCAGCTTATTCCAGCCCAGATGAGTTACCTCTTCTCTTGCGCCCCCTTTCCAGAACGCTTTCGCTTTACCCCAATCGCAGTCCTCACTAGAACCTTCCATCCTTTACAGTGGGCTTTGAACATGGCTTCTTGCCCTCACTGGGTTGTGCTCTTATCTCAGACCACTGCAGGGATCGAGTCTTACTGAGCACTAGTCCCTAAAAAGAGCAGATGTTCATGTATTTATTCCTTAAACCATTCACCAACTTTCTATACTCTGTTAAGGACTGTGCTGGGTATTGAGGATGGAGCGATAATTAAGACCTGCCCTCAAGGAGCTCAACAGACATGTATAAGTATTTTAGTTTTGGAAGAAATACATACAGGATTTACAGGATATGTGTATGTAGATAGATAGATATTCTATCGAGTTGTCTATATACAGAAAATCTCGAGGCAGCTGGGTGGCTCAGTCAGTTAGACATCCAACTTCAGCTCAGGTCATGATCTCACAGTTTGTGAGTTCAAGCCCCATGTCAGGCTCTGTGCTGACAGCTCAGAGCCTGGAGCCTGCTTTGGATTCTGTGTCTCCTTCTCTCTCTGCCCCTCCCATGCTCATGCTCTGTCTCTTTCTGTCTCTTAATAATAAATAAATGTTTTAGAAAACTAAAAAAAAAAACCTATCTGTATCTATATCCATATCCATATCTATATCTATATCCATATCCATATCTATATATCTATTTCTATATCTATATCTATATCTATATCTATATCTATATCTATATCTATATCTATATCTATATCTATATCATCTGTGTCTATATCTACTAGGGTCATTGGAAGGAAGAGGTCATTTAATTTGGGAGCAAGTGTCAGGGTGGGGTGAGGACGAGGTATTTGATTTCATTGCCAGTGGGGGATCAGCTAAATTATATTGACTATAAATTGGTAGAGAGCCCAGCAGAGCCAGTGGAAATTTGCCCACTGAACAAAATCTTCGGGTATGGTGGTACTTTCTAGAAGTTTTGAAAAATGCTTATTACTTATTCCAACAAAATGCTGCCATTTCCTGGGCAACGTAACGAGACTCCCAAAGCCTTGGGATCTGTATTAACATCATTGTTTTGTCATCTCATGGGGTTTGTTTTTTCCAATTTGAAATTTGAAAGCCAAAGAGTAGACCTTTGGTGTTTGCAAATTATCGCCAACCTAATGCCTTAATGTTACAGTTGTACTATTATTATAATTGCAATGAGACCTGATTGAGGCTTCTAGGGCTGGGACCTGGCAGGTCCTCAATTGCTTCTTGAATTCCCAAGGAAAAAGGGTCTGCATTAGAGAATGTCATAGTAGTCCTTTGAATACACATGGAGGATTAAACTAGGCTATCCAAGCACTGCCCAGTAGAGGTACTTGGGGGAAACTTTGTTGAATGTATGAAAATTATTTATAGTTTGCATGCCTTTGCGTTTCACAACATTTACTGCCTCAAACATACACAAGGGCTTGAGAACAGTTTCCCTGTAGTAGTATAGGCATTCTACCAGATACCAGAATTACTGTTTTTTCACAGACTAACTCTGTAGCACTCCCTGATGGCAGCAGTGGGCCAATTTTGATATAGCGGGGGACATTGGAAAGTGCTGGGGTTCTGTCGTCACTCTCCTTGCCGTGTAACTTGCAATCCACACGGCTTCAAGAAACAAGATCCGGGCGGCATGTGGAAGGTGCTGTCAGTGTGAAATGGTGTTGCTGGGAGGAAAGGTGCATCCCCCTTCTAATTAGCTTAGCTCATGATTGGGCATTAGGTTGCCTGGGTACATATTTGGAAATTGTTGCCTATCCTCTCTGTATAACCCTAGGAGGTTGGAACATGGAGCAGTTCCAGATCCCTGAGCCAGGCCTGGTGGGCAACAGATGATAAGGATGAGGCTCAGAGCAGGAGAATGACCTTCCCCAAGGTCCTGTAGCACATAAGTGGCTAAAATGAGAGTAGGGCACAGAGCCCATGACTCTTTGTTCACTTGGTGGCATTACAGAGGCATTACAGTCAATGGTATCGCCTGTGTACTTCAAGCCTTGAGTTACACAATAGCCGTTTGATCCATCCAAGGTGCCAGGCTGCATTTCTGCCCAGGAATGTCCCTGCTCCCACTTTCTGGTTGCAAAGTTCGTATATAATCAGTCCTCAGTGATTCTTCTGACCTTCTCTCCTTCCCCTCCCCTCCAAGATGCACTTTCTATTTTATGGTTTCATACTGTCCCTCCTTAGGACCATGCTCACTGACCATGCATTTCCCCATCCCCTGCAATGACTAATTCTCCCTCATTCTTATCCAAAAGACACTGTCTGACCCAAATACCAGATGACCTGAGAGCCTCTCCTCCCATGGGATATGGAAGAAAAATCTTAGGTTTTGTTGACAGAGAAGCTCCATGGGGTCATGGGAGTTTTGTTTACAATGAATGACTTAATTCATTCCACATGTATGTATGTGTGGCATTCCCATTGTGTGTGAGGCAGTAGTCTAGGAGTTGAGGATACACAAGTCAATGGTAATAGAGATTTGAAAGAAGAATAAAGGCAGTGACTGGGCACGGGGTGGGGTGAGGTGGGGTGGGGTGAGGTGAGGTGAGGAGAAATACTATTTTGGGCCAGTTGGTTAGGTTGAGCTCCACTGAAAAGTAAACCTTGAACAGAGGCCCAAAGGCAAACCATGTAGATCTATGGGGGTGGGGGGGAAGCATTCTGGGCAGAAGGACTAGGAAGTGCAAAGGTCCTGTGACAGAAAGATATGTCATACATTCAAAAAAGAAAAGGTAAGGAGGCAGAGGTAGCTGAATCACCTGGTAGTGAAGGAGAAGTTGCAGGGGATGAACCACTTTGGGGTACCATCACATAGGATGCCTTGTTGACCGTGATAAGGATCTAGTACCCTACTATAAGTAAAACAGGGCCCCACTGAAACAATTTAAGTAGAGGAGTGACATAATGCAACTTTTTAAACATCAGCAAAGCTGCCAGAAAGGCAGTTGACTGGGTGGTTGGGAATGGATGAGAGCAGCACTGGGAAATCTGTGTAAAGGGTGAGTATGATACTCTGGGCAGGAGTTGATGGCTGGTGGCTTGGTCTAGGGTGCTGGTGAGGGACGGTGTGAGAAGCAATTGAATTGACATAATCTTAAAAGTACTGCTGGTGGGATTTGTTAGCTTGGTTATGGGGTAGGAGAGAAAGAGAAAAGTCAAGGATAACACCAGCTTTTGGGGACTGAGCTGCTGGAAACATGGGATTGTCATTGGCTGAGATGCGGAACACTGGAGCAGGGCAGTTCTTGAGGGGAGAAAGCGACACTTTAATTTGGGGTGAGTTAAGTTTCAGCTATTTATGAGAAGTCACGTAGTCAATTGGATACATGAGTCAGGGGTTCAGACGAGGGGGTTGGGCAACAGTTGTGAATTTGGAAGTCATTGGCATACATCTCTAAGATAATATTTAAAGCCTTCACAGATATCAATAGTTGTGTCGGAAAGAGGAGCTCTTGGTCATGGCCGGGACAACAGAACTGAGACAATAAAAATAACAAGGGTAATAGTGATGATGGCAACTACCACTTACTTATGCATCTGACTGCTTACCTATGTTGTCTCATTATTTCTAAAAGCCACCCTTGGAGAGGTTGAAGTAATCTCTGTTTTACTCGTATTGAAAGTCAGACTCGGGGAGGTTAAGTAAATGTTGTTAAATACATTGATTAAGTCCGTGTGGCTGTTGCTATGCTGGACATCAGGAAGCAGATCACGGCTCAGTTTAAGAAGTTCAAGGGCGTGGTCCTTCTGTCGTCTTTGAAGAACGCATTTCGGCCGAGAATTTCTGCCAGTTCGCCCCCCGCCTTCAAGTTACGTGTGTCCTGAAGATGGGGCACTTCAGGTGCCGGATGAAATAAAGCCTGAGGGGACACACGGTGCCACCCACACCAACACGACACACAATGTAAAGTAAGGGGGGACAATTTGAAAAAGCGTTAGAGATGAGACATGAGAAGACAGGGTCACACTTCCCCTCTAAACGCCGGCTACAGTTTAAGCAAAGACATTACCAGCAGGTGCTTGTTGATTTCCTTTCCTGGTTTCGCTGTCAGAAGACAGCGCCCATCCTCCTGGAGGCAGGTGTTCGTGCCACACTGGCCGTCCACAGGCACTCTGCCCTGCTGTCATCTCCATTAGGTCTCGTCACAGGCAAATGAGCGCTGTGGACCCCATCTGGGAGAGTAAGGTCTGAGGGGTGACGTGACTTGTCCAAGGTCTGCGGCTAGTACGGGATACTGTTGAGATGTGAACTAGGCTCTCCAGATCCCCAAGCTCATGCCTGTTGCACCGCACTGCTCCAGAAAGGACAGCAGAGAAGAGGCTGGGATCCTGACAGCACCTCGGGTGCCGGATCATCCCAGGATCCCCGGCATGCAGTCCTGGGGATGGCCAGCAGAGGGGACCACGCACCCGGGTTTCTGCAGCCGGCTGCCTGAAGCCATGTTGAATGAGCAAATGTCTGCAGCAGACTATGAGATCTAAATGTCTCCTTGGCAGGAAATCCTCGAGGAGCACTGCGGGGTTGTGCAAACAGCCTTACAATGTCCGCTTGTGTGTGTGCGCTCGGCTTCGCCTGTGTCGCCCACAATGCTCTGTTTTTTTTGGATAATGGGGCTCTGTGGACCCATACGCCTTGTCATGCAAAGGGAGGGACCTGTGTTTGTCATAAATGGGCTCTTGTATGATTAATAGCCATGAGAATGAGCTTGCAGCAGCCGTTCAGCACCCGGCTTCACCTCTTCACGGAGACGGTGGTCTGAGTAGGCTTTCTTCCCTTGCCCCAAAGCAGCAGTGCAGTATTTATTGCTGAAAGGGAAATGACTTGTTTGCACTGTGGCTGCAGTTTTTGCCACGCGTGACAGGAGGTGCAGAAGCTAGTATTTGTTGTCAGGGGCTGATTGCATGCCAGATACTACACTAGCTACGTAATCTGCATATCTTATTTACTCAATAGCAACATTGTAAAGAAGTATTATGATTTGCATTTTACAGATGAGGAAAACTCAGATTCAGAAGAGTAGAACGACTTGCCCAAGGTGTCCAGAGCTCATGCTATTCCCATTAATTGACTCCCTTTCTTCTTCAGTGTGGTCTGTTGGTCCACACACTTGAAGATGCCTTTCCTCATCCCGTTGGGCTGCTCATACACTGGAATTGGTGATTTTAAAACAGATGAGGAGTTGCCATTCCTGGGCTTTGGTGTGTTTCTAGTACCTCCTGGAATTATATGCAAAAAAAAAAAAAAAATGTGAGTCTGTGGATGTGTGCATTTTTCTGAAAAGGCTGATTTTCATCAGATTCTCAAAGTCATCTGTGACCATAAAACAACAGAGTCAAGCACCCCAAAATACTTCTATTTTGGGAAATGCTTATTTTCTCTGACCTCTTCCTGTTACCAATGACTATTTTCTCTGTTCAGTTTATTCACAACTGATATCTTACTGTTGCTATGCGGTGACTACTCATCTAACGCTTCCGATCCATTTTGGCAGACATAGATGAAGAGACATAGATGAAGTGTGCTGGACCCATGTTTGGTGCTCAGTGGGGAGGAGTCGGGGGGGATAAAGTGAAATGGGTGACATTCTGAAAACGAAGAAGACAGCCCTTGAAAAGAATTCACAGCAAAGGTGGTTCATTCAGCTTGGAAATCCAGATAGGAGGTTTCTGGGAGAAAATGCTATTTGATTTGGGTACTGAAAGACAGACAGAACATCTGGAGGCAGAGGAGAGGGGAAGGGCATTCCAGGCAAAGGGAATAACATAAGCAAAACAACAACCACAACAACAACCCAGAAGGAAGAAGGAGGCCAGAGCTGTTGGTACTGTCCAGATTCTGGTGTGACCAAAGTACAGAGTGTTCAAAGTTGCTGAAACTTGAAAGCTTTGGGTCAGATTTTATGGCCCTGAATACCATGTAAAAAAATTGTCCTCCTCTTAATTTGACAGCCAGCTTGGAAACGTTTATGCTA
The DNA here is from genome assembly GCF_046562875.1 of Panthera onca. NCBI lineage: Eukaryota > Metazoa > Chordata > Mammalia > Carnivora > Felidae > Panthera > Panthera onca. Next base: position 12,635,438 of record NC_138341.1, on the reverse strand, counting down.
AACCGTGCCTTCCTTCTACCCAGCTAACCCCTGGGAAGAGCCAGGTCTCCAAGTGCTCAGCAAACCCACCCCACCGCCCCTTCCCTGTCCAGCCTGTGTTGATGGTCCTCATCACGTGCTTGGGGTTCAAGCCAGGGATTTTATTTGAGAACGTTAGTTTGATCTGCCATGAAGAATACGTTGAAAGCCAGCCGGTTGCTCACTTCAGAAACTGGAAACAAAAGCAGAACCACTCCCGCCTCCGACATTTCAAGGGAGCTTTGCAGCCCCTGCGATGTCCTCAATGCTTGAGATGAAATGGAGCGTGCCAACCTCCCTGGGCTTCAAATTCTTCAGGTTTTTAGTATGTGAAATGTTTTTTGTTGGTCTTTTTGGTACTTACATAATTTTTGACATCCCACATTCCCCCCCCCCACAGATAAATTTGACCTGGGACGTAAAACCCCTAATGTTTTGACCTGTCAATTCCAAACGTCACCTTTGGTACACAGGTGGACCCCAGTTTAGGAAAACTCAGCATCTGAAAATCTAGACCTACGAATCAAGTCAACCCACGGCCCTGGGGTGGGTGGGATTCTTCAGGGGCCTTCACTTCCCAGAAGAATTCCTTTCAATAACACCTCCCTGTGCCTCAACACACTAGGTCATATTTCACCTACCACGCGACAGTGAACTATGGAGGCAAAGAAACTTCAAGCACAAATGTGGGATACAGCTGCCCATGGAATGAAAACCAGGCAGAGACAAGGAAAAGCTTTTTTTTTTTTTTTTTTTAGTGTTATATTGTAAGATAACAGAAATGGAAGAGATTTAATTCAGCAGCATTGATTCTGCACGTGGCATTTCCTATAACATGCTGAGAGACTGGTACATGATCTCAGGTGCTTGGAGTATCTGGGGGTTGCATTCGAGGGGGTGAGAGAGGTGGAGATAGTGACTATCGGCCATACCGAAGCCAAGAGAAGGCATGGAGAGGGGTGGATCTTGGGGAGATGGGAGAGTTAAGTGGATAGAGTTTGGTGACAGAATGGATCTGTGGAGTATAGTAGATGGGGATGTCTCAGATGACACTCAGGTTTCTGGCTCATGTAATTAGTTGAATGATGATGCCTTTTATTGAACAAAGGAAGGGGGAGGATATTTGGGAAAGATATTAACCCCTCCCTCCAAATCGCTATGCTTTCAGGAAATCCATTTAGATTTACGGGCGTGGAGTTGAGGAGGGAGGTCCAGTTGGGGGCCGGAGGTTGAGAAGTCTTCAGCATATGGGCAAAAGTTGGGAGTCGGGAGGGTCCCACCTGAGAGGAGGGAGAAAGGTATGAAGAAAGACAACTGGAGGCCAACACTTAAAGGTTACATGGAGGAACTGGAAACTTGAGAAGGAATATTCAGGGAGAAGAGAGAGGAACAGAGATCTTCCAGGATCATCTCTGCAGCTCCTCCCTCTGACGAAGGGGCTGCCGGGCGCCTGTTGACCCACTTACTTAAGAAGGAATTCTGGGAAAATGGAGATTTGTAATCCAAGAGAACTGCCAGTGTTTAATCTAAAACACTGGTGGTCAGAACAGCCCAGATTTGGGGTAACTTCTTGGTGTTTTGGTGTTTCCTTTTGGTTTCTAGGCTGAACTGAGGCCAATCCAGAGAAGGGGAATAAATAACTTGCCCAGGGAAAGGCATTTCCAAGACTAGAGCTCAGTCCCTAAGCTGCTGGCTCTGCAGGGAGTCACTTTCCCTTTGAAATTAGGCAGAACTGGCCTGGGTGAGACTGTCAGCCCTCCTTGGAGCTAAGGGACAGGCTGACCAACCAGTTTGCTCATAACCGTGTTCTTGATTTCACAAGTGAAAGGGAACAAATTCACTAATGATTTCCCAGTGGTGGGCCGGTCCAGCGCAAAACCCCAGTTTGATTGTTTCCATATTCGCTACCATTTGAAACTGGGGGGCATGCTGACTGGCATCCCTAAAAAAGAATTGGATTTTGCCCTCATTTCTTGGAGGCTTTTTGCTGCTATAATATTGATGTTTACGGGGAAATTAGCTATGATGAGGTAATAGTCTATTTTAGAAAACTGAACTCAGATATCGAAAGGGCTATTTTAAACCTGCACTTAATCGTTTGGTTCCATAATGGTCTCTTGGCTTTTTTTTTTTTTTTTTTTTTTTTTGAGAATTCCCACGGATTGCCTTACAACTGGACTCTAGTAGTTTGAATTCCCTGGGGAACGCCAAGCCCTTTTGAGGGACACCATGGTATTAATGATCGATGAGAATATTCAAGGCATTTTCCCATTTGAGTGCCATTACTTGTAGTGTTAAAACGTTTTGAAAACACATTTTAGCCATTAACTCATTTTTATTGTCAGATGAAAGTGCTTTAATAGACTCACTCTACTTCAGTTTTCCTCCTTCGGCTCGGAATGAAATCATCTGTTGGATTCTTGGCAACCCATTCGGCAACACAACAGAGAACCTTATGACTTCATTACAGAAGCGGCAGATGGGGGAGCGCCTTGCAGCCCAGCCCAGCGATCTAAAATCGCTAACCTGGCTTAGCACATTTCAGCTCCCGGAATTTATAAGCTGAGCCAACATCATTCCATCGGGGCATTTTTCCCTCCAGCAAAACAGGTGCTTATTTCGTTTAGGCAGCGTACCTTGATTTTAGTTGAGAAGTTATTTTTTTAAGCCCCCTCTTTTGTATCTGATACATTACAGGCTGATGGTTAACCGGTTTTGCTTATAATTCAAAGCCGTCAAGTTGTGGAAAAGCAGTACGTGTGGGAGAGGGCTCTGTGGCTACCAGAGAAAGGGTGTGTGAGCTGTATGAATAGCAGACTCTCAGAGCTGCACTCTCCTCCTGGGACATCTCCCTGGATGCCGCTGGTGGTTCGCGGAAGGCAAGCCAAAGGGGTTGTTTGTTTTGCAGGGCGGTGTGGGGAGTCCGCAGGCCTCTGGTGTCACTGGCAGCGGCTGCCTTCCTGATTGTTGTCATGATTTCTGCAGCTCTGAACCTTGTCGATCAGGCTGGAAGTTACATCGTCTTAATAGCCCTCCTAAAGACGGACAGTCCCCGGAAACATTCCCAAAGCCAGAACTGGCCTGCTTTTCGCAGTTCTGCTTAGAGAAATCTCAGGGCACTACTGCAGTTAGGAAGTTAGACTTCTGGGAAAACTGGGAAGACTTATGGTAAGGCTGGTAGCAGGATCCAGCCGGAGGCACTGGCCTGAGGCCAGAGAGCAGGTTCCCCTTGGAGCTCTGCTTCCTCGCCTGAGCAAATAACTGATCAGGTTAGCAGCTCCTAGATTTTTGAATTTCGTCAACCAGTAAAATTTCGAAATAAACCTTGGGGACTTAGGGTGCGGCGATCACCTTGCTTTTGTAAAATGAATGAAAACGCTGCTGCGTGATAATGTTTGAATAGCTTTAGCTTTCTGCGTGGCCCAAGACGTAGACTTTAGTTTTTCTTATTTTGCCCTTGGCTCGTCGATGCCTTGGAACCACTGGGCAGAGCAGTTTTAAGGATTTCTTATGTTTTCAGGGCCACCCGCGGGCCAGGCCCTGTGCTAAGTGCTGGGGACACAGTAAGGTGTAAACACGGCCCTGCCCCAGAAGACCTTGCATCAAGAGAGATAAGGGAACGGGCGCGAGTCACAGTCCAGGCTGGAAGACACAGTGATATGGTCATCACAGCATGTTAGGTGAGCAGAGAGAGGCAGAGCTCACTCAAGTAGGTGGGTTTTCCTTTCCCTGAGGTCAGGCCAAAGGGTAGGGAGAAGTCAGGGGACTCCTGAAGGCTCTGGTTTCCAAACTCGTACTTGAAAGGGAATTCCAGGGAGGCCCTTGCCGAGGACCGGTGCTTAGCAGACGGAATTGGATGCCAGACCCCGCTCTGCTCCTTGTGGTCTTGAGCAAGTCTCTAAGTCTTTAAGATTCTTCCTTTATCTCTAAAAATTGAGACAATAACAATTCCTCCCTCATGTGTGGCTGTAAAATTTAAGATATGGTGATACATGAGAAGCTGTCATCACTATGGCCTGCAAAGCATTAAGAAATGCTGGTTGCCATTGTAATTGTAAACAGAAGGAGGAACATGTGCAAGGGCCCTGAGGCACTAAAGAGCGGGGCTCCTTTAGAGAAGGGCAGGGTGTGAGTGGAGTCAAGGGTCCCGGGATGGGGAGGAAGATAGGGGCCAGGGGCCAGGTGTCTCTGTGCCCGGGGCATGTTATCTGGGTGCGCTATTCCCTGTAGGCACTGCGGGGCAGTGGAAGCATATTAAGCAAGGAAGTAACATAATCAGATTTGTGTTTAGGAAGAGGGCTCTGCCAGTCGTATGGAGATGAATGGAAGGGTAACGAGACTGGCGTCAGGAAGATCGGTTTGGGAGCTGTTTCTGGATGCAGGTAGGCTCTGCTGAGGGTCTGAAGTAAGATGACCAAGGTAGAGACAGAAAGAAGTGCACAGTTTTATGAAGCATCTGGTGGTGTCTTTGTTAGGTAGCTGATTAGCATGTTCTGGTGAGACCTGGTCAGCCTGGAACAGAAACCCTCCAGTGGCAACAATACACTGAGCTGTACTTTTTATGTCTTAAAGAATGGATTTAGGGGTGACTGGATGACTCAGTCAGTTAGGCTTCCGACTTCAGCTCAGGTCATGATCCTGCAGTTTGTGAGTTCGAGCCCCGAATCAGGCTCTGTGCTGACAGCTTGGATCCTGGAGCCTGCTTCGGATTCTGTGTCTCCCTCTCTCTCTCTCTCTCTCTCTGCCCCTCAGTGGCTCACGCTCTCTGTCTCCATCTCTCTCTCTCTCTCTCTCAAAAACAAACATTAAAAAAATTAAAAAAAAAAAAAAGAAGAAGAATGGATTTGATGTCCCATTTACTCTTCGTTTGGGTAGACAGAGCGTGAGACTGAGAGGCAGGACATCTCCATTCTGGACCCTTCTTTGGCCCAAATGTATTGTGTGTCCTTGAGCAAGTGCTTTTTTGTTAAATAAGAGCTTTAAAAAGATGATCCCGGTTCTAATGTAGAATGTATTGTGAAGACATTTGGGATTATGGATCAGGAAGCCCAGAATCCAACTGGAAGACATTGGGAAAGATACTTTCTATACCTGACCCGTGAGTTCTGATCTGTAAAACGGGTCCAATAATACCTTTTCTACATTTAACACATGCTCATGGTGAGGAAGAATGTGGCCAGACGCATCTTTGACAAAGATGTGATGTTATATAAATATGTCACTGTTGTGTTCATGACTGGTCTGTGGATTACATGCTATGTTGCAGAAAAATATTAAGATGACTAGAACTTCTTATTCCCCCAAATACTGATTTATAAAGAATCAAAGTCTTTGATTTATTAATATCTTTGTAATATCTTTGATTTATTAATATCCCTGTCTTACCAGGGATGCTAAGTATTGTAGATTCTTGAAGGTATTGGCTCACTTAAAATGCTAACAGAACCTGTCCCTTCTGATAGAGGTATTGGGTATTTATCATCTTAGACCCTAAGGAAAAACGTTAGAAAATAAAACTCTGTAGGACTACTGTTTGATCTATTTTTTTTTTTCTCATCTTCTATTCTTTATTGATCAAGGTGGTCTTGGCTTAGGAATTCTCTTTTCAGATAGTCCTAGCTACTCAAGAAATCTTCCAAGTGCCTATTCATGAAGATTGGTATTGAAGTTCTGCTGTATGCAGGGAACAGTCAGCATTCACACTAATGCTTGCACCCTGTGCTCGAGTCCTTTGTTATGTCTTATAATAAACAAATTAATTTCCTCACAAACTACGACCACGTTTTTTAAAAGCAAGCTCAGATTGGTTTTATTTGGTTTTACACTCCGGGAATACAGCTAATACTATTATTCAATATTTTTTCTTCCAAATGAAAACAGAGTTCCAAATTAAAAAAAAAAAAAAATACACGTGTGTGTGTGTGTGTGTGTGTGTGTGTGTGTGTGTGTGTTAGCAGAGAACTGTTTTTCCAGACGGTCATTGTTTTCCACTGAGCAGGCTTAGAGCTAAGTCCCGTGGAAGTGGTTTTGTGCTCAGAGCCAAGAAAGTAGTCGTAGAAAACACCATGTGCACATCCCAAATTGTCACCCTTGGGAGATGAGAGCCTCCCTTGGCAGGAACGTGAGGGCCGTCTCTACAGGCACTGTTAACACACCTAGAGTGACTGGAGAAACACCCTCCTCCTTCGAGACTATTTGGGGAAAAAGTATGAAAGCACCCACTTCAAAATTATACACCAGTAACAGAACCTTGAGGAATCAGACTTCGGTACTGGGAAGACTTGCTGAGTCACCATCCAGCTTGTGACTTTTGTTCTCCTCTCCTCTCTAAACCCCCTTCCCCTCACCCTGCCCCACACACCCCCAGCTGGAGAGCTTCTCTGGGCCAGTCCAGATCCGAAGGATTGCCCTTGGGGCAGCTCACTTCTTTTGTGCCAGCTTCTCAGGGAGACTCCACCCCCTGAGGTGTTCAGTTCCCTCCCTGTCTACACCAGTGAGTGGTGCTAGTGTGGAACAGGCCACTTTGGAATGGAAGGGAACAGGAGCAGTAGACCCTCTTCCAAAAAAAGAAAGTGCATGTGTACAATAACAGCCCATCCTGCGTGCACTTTCCACAGATCGTGGCCTCCCAGGGTCCCCAGACGGAGACCTCCTGGGGGTCTGAAGTTCCAGGTCTTCTGCTATGGGGAAAAGAGCATAGACTTCAGGGTCCCAGACTCTCTCTCTGATTCTCCTGTAGTCCTCAGGAAGATGCTTTAACCGCCCGAGCCTCTTTTTCTTCCAATAAACGTACAGATAATGACAGCCAGCCGAAGGGTTGCTGGGAGGTTTGAGTGAACTAAAGTGTGCGAAAGCTCAAACATAGTGCCAGGCACACAGTGGGCACTCAACGAAACGTGGATTTCTTGGGGTGTCTAGGTGGCTCAGTCCGTTAAGCGTCCGACTTCAGCTCCGGCCGGTCATGATCTTGCGGTTTGTGAGTTGGAGCCCCAAGTCAGGCTCTGTGCTGACAGCTCAGAGCCTGGAGCCTCTTCAGATTCTGTGACTTCCTCTTCCTCTGCTCCCTCCCTTCCTCGCAGTCTGTCACGCGTGCTGTCTCTCTCTCTCTTTCAAAAATAAATATTAAAAAAAATTGTTTTTAAACTGTGGATGCTCTTGTCCCTCTTAGGTATAATAATGTAATAAAAAGCTATAGTGTCTCTGATTGGTTCTTAAGATGTACCAAGTACATACTGTGACTTTCACATTCAGTTAACATTTCTGAGCACCTACCACTTATCAGAAATTTGTTATATGCTTCCTGGGTAGATCACATTCTTTTTTTAAAAATTTTTTTTTTTTTTTAACGTTTTTTTTTTTTTTTTTTTTATTTTTTGAGACAGAGACAGAGCATGAATGGGGGAGGGTCAGAGAGAGGGAGACACAGAATCTGAAACAGGCTCCAGGCTCTGAGCTGTCAGCACAGAGCCCGACGCGGGGCTTGAACCCACTGACCATGAGATCATGACCTGAGCCGAAGTCGGCCGCTCAACCGACTGAGCCACCCAGGCGCCCCTTCCTGGGTAGATCACATTCTTAAGTCGGTTACGGTCTCCCTGCCCAATAGAATGGGCATCCCCTGAGTACTGAGGCCATGCCTTCCATTATTGCATACCTCACCCCCATGTGTCCTGTGTATTGAGGGCGTTTAACAAGTCATTGACCGTTTCCCTCAGGTCATTATTAAAGGTGGCTTTTTTTATTTTAAAAAACAAAGGGGGAAAAAGAAACTTCCCCCGGAACTGCTGTCAGAGTCCCTTGTCTTGGAATAGGAGTTCGCCTTTTCCTTCTTTTTCGATAGGTCACTATCATAGAATCAGTGTTGAGGAAGGCTAACACTGGAGGGAACCAAGCCTCCTGGGACTGAGTGGGCAGTAATCCTAACGTCCTCTCCTTTAAATTGCTGGCAAATCTGCGTGTCACCCCTTTGTCCTTTGGCATTCCATTTCTTGTCCGTGGAGGTGTTTCGTAAGCCACTTTGGTGTGTCGTTAGATGTTCATGTTTTCCTTAAACTTCCTGCTATATTTATGAAATGGGACACAGTCATAGACATAACCATTTGGCTAACATTTGCAATTTTCAAGGATTTTTCTAGCATTTACTAAAAGAGTGTCCTACTTATTCCTATTTTCAAAAGCATTTATGTATGCTTGGAATTCTTGTGATGGAAATAGGTAATGATCTATAGAGTTATCGGAAGACTCCAGCCTCAAATTATTACAGACTTACATAAATATTGGTTTTCTGAGAATTTTGGGGTTTTTAATAAGTATTTATATATTTTTTAATCAGTTTCTATATTTAATCTGAATACTCCTAAATTTTCTACTTCTAGAAAATATATCTTCCTCCTATGTATATTTTGAAGATGAAATAAGAAGAATCTATCTAAAATACAAAGTTCGGCATGTAGAAAGGTATCTTAAAGTGCTAGCTTTTAATGCCTTTCCATCTCGGTCTGGTGATAGTGAAAGCTTTTTGCATGAAGAAACATGGATTGGGGCACCTGGGTGGCTCAGTCGGTTAAGTCTCTGACTCTGGATTTCAGCTCAGGTCATGATCTCACAGTTTGTGAGTTTGAGCCTCACAGAGACAGCAGCCTGGAGCCTGCTTGGGATTCTCTCTCTCCCTGTCTCTCTGTCCCTCTCTCACTCAGGCTCTCTTTCTCTCTCAAAAGAAATAAATAAACTTAAGAAAGAAAGAAAGAAACAATTAATCTTCCAAGACCAAACATGAAGGATGAAGAAAAATGCACCTTATTTGAGTCAGAGGACATTGCATTTCTTTGATTCTCTGCATATCTTAAGCCATAACATGAGTTGTAATGCTGAATAATGGTAACTAATATTTGCATGGCATTTTACAGTTATATGCAATGTTTTCACACCCATTTTATTTAGTCCTTGCAAGAACGTTGCACAGAAGATATTATTATAGGACTGTCGTGCAGATGAGGACCCCAGGTCTCACAGCCAAAATGACTTGCTCCGGAAAAATGGGAGAATTGGATGGTTATTTATGTTTGTGCAGCTTTTTCAACTTTTTCTGTGTCATCTCCTTCATCTACTCCTTACACTATATATCTTTTGAGAGCATCCGTTGGCCATGTTGTTCTTTTGACTTACTCTGCTTCAGATTCTCAATACTATGTCTTACTCTTTGTCAGTAAATCTCAGCTTGCAATGCCATGGGAAAATAGGTCCAGCCAATAGCTAAGGCCAACATGCCAAGGACCCAGTGAAGCAGATACCCACACATCTTTGCTTTGGTAGGGAAGGGACAGTCCTAGAAAATCCAGCCGTGGAAGAAGACTCATGTCTCTAAGAGCAAAAGGCCATCCAGAGTGGAAACTGATGGAAAGAGAACCACCTTCCGATGGTATTCTCCAAAAGCAGGAGACATCCCAAGTAAAAGAGTCAGAGAACGTATTTGCAGGACCCACCCCTTCATAAGTACTTATCCAACTGGTATGTCCTTTTCCTTTCTCTTCATCTGATAGCCAAGACCTTGGACTCTTCCCTTGCTGCCCCCCTGCCAGACTCTCCTTGCAGAAATGAATTCAGATCTCACAACACTCAGGTGCACACTGTGGCTATAGCAAGTCCCAGGAGGACTTTACTTTAAGATGATCTTTGAAGATGTTAAAGGAATTGTGTGTGTGTGTGTGTGTGTGTGTGTGTGTGTGTGTGTGTGTGTTTAAAGTAAGTCTAAACCTCACAATACAGACACATTCTATTTTCAGTAATAAAAACGCTCTAGACCTTGTTGCTTCATCTCTTTTATGCCTGGAATCCCTCGTACCATCCTCCTTTGTGACTTCAGTTTCTATTATTTTAGTACTTTAGCATCTGTGTTTTTTGATATACTTCTCTCCTTCAAACTAGGTTCTCCTCCCCCTCTTATATTACTGGGGAGACCTTTCCTATCCCTTGAACTTACATAAACAGCATAGAAACCACCAAGAATCATCATCAGAATCATCATCCTTGTTTTAAGGGACTCGGGTTATGGCTCTCCTACAAGACTCAGAGCACCTGCTGGGTTTCTCTCTTCTCTCTGGCATATGTCCCCACGCTGTAGGGGAGAATGACAAGTAGCTGGCATCCCTTGGACAGACCCAGCAGCAGGACACATTAGAACTGTAGCCATGGAGTTAACCAAATACAACGTGGAAACCAGAGTTCGCGCTTTCTCATCAGCCCCGTACTGCCCACCAAGCTTCCCTGCCTGCCACCCATTTGGCCGCAAAACCTCTTCTGTACCCACGGGAGCCCTGAGACTTGGCTTCTCCCCAGACATGACTTCCTCTGTCTACTCTTAGCCATAGGAAACTTCTCTTTGTCTCAACTGTCTCTTAGCTATGATCAAGTTTTCCTTTTTTCTTTTTAATAATAAAAAAAAAAAAAAAACAGTAGAACAAGAAGCTCTACTTCTTTAGCCTAACCCATTTGTTTTTATTTTCCGGACACCAAATCTTGAAAGAGAACATTTTTCTCCTTTGCTTTGGCCGGCCCGCAGAAGCTCAGGTCCAAATTGAACACTTGTCTCCGGTAAACATGAAGATTTTATGGCCCAGATGAACTATAATTCACATACTACTTTCTCTTTATCTTCCTGTTCCACTTTTCTTTCTTTCTTCTCCCCACTTGTGCTATGTAAGTATTTGCAGTTTCTAATAGTGTGTAATAACTTATCTTATGTTCTTTTATGGAGCAAGATGAAATATTAAAAATAATCATCGTATTAATGAATTAAACCATCTCATTAGTAACGCGCTGCATAGCAATGGATTTTGTGTGCATGGAGGAGCTCTTTGCAAAGAGCAGTCACTGCCATGAAGGTCATGACTGGGGCTGTGGTGCAAGCCCCATGGGTGAGGATCCCTTCCAAGTGGAACCTGGGGTCTCTTCTCAGTGACTGTCTGTGTGATGTTAACTCACTTTGTAGACCTTAAGCCAGCATACACTTCTGTGGGTTCTTGTTGACCTTGAAGAGGAATAGAAATCCTCAAATCGTTCTGTACTTATTCAAAGAGTGTGTATTGAAATGCAGCTTTCATAAGACTGCGCTTGACCCCTAATACTACATAATGTTCCACAGTCATTGTTGTAGACATTTCCTGTTTGGGGTATGAAACATCTAGCATATTGGGAGTTCCTTAATTGACCCCAGTTGATGTTAGAATCATGTTCCAAAATGTTTGACTATATGAGCCAACCAGCTTAAATAACATCTTTTATTCTTTTGAACATCTAGAATTCTGTAGCCAAGTGATATTTGATTGTATCTCCACGTGTATTCCTTTCAGGCTGTTGCTAATTTCCAAGGATTGACATATTTCCCACCCAGGTAGTCTGACAGTAGAATCATACACAAGACAGAGTTTTAGGAGGCAGCTAAATCCATTCAGGTCTCTTGCGACACATTAATAGCACAAAACCAGGAAAATCAAGAATATTTAACTTCCATTAGGGCATTTTATGTGGAAGCTGGGATTGCTATTAAACTGTAGAATCATCTTACTACCAGAAGTGTCTCCAGGTCTGAAGTGGAACTGTTCATTAAGCTGGAAACAGATTCTTTCCAAGAGACCCCAGGAGGGTTTGTGAATGTTGCTCAGCAGTAGGGATGGACCATACCAGTTCTGAGCTTCTGAATTTGGCAGGATCTACCTCATACAGGGCTTTTGCTCAAAGGTATCTTAAAAAGAAATGTGCATGGGAGGAAGAGAAAAATGACAGGAAGAATAAGGAAGATTCTTTTTGGAAGAGCAAAGCATGGTGTTTGCTTCCCAGTGTGTGCATACACGTGTATGTATGTGTGTGCACCCACGTGTATGTGCATGCCCAGATATTCAGATACCACGAGATGGGAAAAGTCTAAGAAGTATCTTGTCCAACCTTCTGCCCAACACATAATTCATTTTTGCAATATTTTTGCAGGCTGGTAGAACACATTTCTACTTAAACACCACCAGTTACAGGAACTTCACTATTTCACAAGGCACAGCCCTCAATACTCAGACAACTCTAATGTTTTGTTTTTCATGACTCTGAATGAAGATCTTCTTCAATTATTTCTTCAGTGACCCAGCTCTCTTCCCTAGAGCTGCATGCAACCTATTAATCCACCTTCCATAGGATAATCCTAAATAAGTATTTGAAGGCTGTTATAATCATCATAATGATTATGGTGGTATCATCATCATCATTATTAACACTGGTAGTACATAACGTTTCTTGAGCACTTCCTGTACATGATGTGCTAAGCATTTTATATTTCTATCTCATTAATCCTCAAGACTCAATGAAATAGATAACATTTCACTTATTTTATTTTATTTTGAGAGAGAGACAGACAGAGAGAGAGAGAGAGAGAGAGAGAATGAGTGGGGGAGGGACAGAGAGAGAGGGAGAGAGAGAATCCCAAGCAGGCTCCATACTCAATGGTAAGCCCTATGTGGGGTCTCATGACTCTGAGATCATGACCTGAGTCGAGATCAAGAGTTGGAGGCTTAACCAACTGAGCCACCTAAGTGCCCTGAAATCGATAAATTTCAAAAACTCATTTTACGGATGAGAAAACCGAGGTTTGGAGAAGTAAGGCAGCTCGCCCTGGGTAACAGAACTAGGATGGAAATCAGGCTTCCCCAGTCTCTTTTCTGGCTCCACATTAGTGACCTATACTGTGGATGATGTGTGCAGGTGTTTTCTCATGGGAGGATTATGGGGACTAGACTACCACCTTCTGCATCCAAGGGAACTTCTGGCTGCATACTGTCTCACACAAAGCATTCTCCTCTCATCACATCTTTCTTACAGTGGTGTATTTTTAGGAATTCCTGTGTCAGCATAAACACTGTTGGAAGCCCTGTGCAGAGAAAACTGCAGCCTTGCGGTTTTCTTTTACTGGTCCAATGATTTTTCAAGTTGATCCTTTACAAACTGAGGTGTCTGAGTCGTGAGTTAGAGAAATGCCTTCCAAAGAGCACAGCATCCAGCATCAAACTGTGGCTCCATGAGTAGGTGCCGAATGATTGAATGGACCAGTGGCCTCCTGAAGAAAATAGTTTAATGTCTAGAGCTGAGAGAAGTAGAAATTTTGTGTTCTACCTCAATAATAACTATTTCCCTATTCTTTCTTTTTTTAAGTTGGGATTGCAAATATGTATCAAATTTGTATTTCTCTGCTGGTTTGATTCACCCATGCAATTATGCTATAATTTCATTGAAAATAACTTTTTGGATTAATATGAATACCTTTTCATGTTTACACTTCATGAAGTACCCAATCTTGTTACCACTGAAATGTCAAATTATGAGAGCTTCTGACTTTCCAGCTAGTTGCACCTCTGGGAAATCTGGCCTCCTCCACAGGCCATGAGGGGTCTCCGGAGCTGTAAATCTGTGTTTTCTAAACTCCTTTCTCCAGAAATTTTAAGAAACTGACCTTTCTGGAAAGACATTTTAATAATGCTCTTGTTGTGCTTGTCCATTAACATGGTATATTCTCACATCAGTGGAAAGGAAACAAAGCAATGCTGAAGTATTAACTGTAAAGATTCAAGGACTTGGTGAAGGGCAAAGGGAAACCCATAAATACACCTAAGCCCTCCCTCCTATAACTAAAGTACCTGATTCTTAGAATAGAGTGTTCTTTGGTTAATTGTCATTATTATGAATGAGACCCAAGATACAAGTGTATTCTTCAGAGACAGCTTGTGACGTTCTTCTCACTGTCATACTTTATATGTTTTACACTGGATATCCCTAACTTCTGGAAAGCCAGGACCTCACAGATGTTTATCCTACCCTGATTCAGGAAGGAGTTGCTAAGTTACTAGTCATCTGGTGTGGAGATATTTTATATCAGATGCAGCTATTGGAAGTCCAGAGTGATGTACACAAATTAGTAAAATATGTCCAACCCTTTAAAAAGTCTATTTTTTTTCTTAAAAAAAAAAGTCTATTTTTCATCCTTTTAATGGTATTTGGTTTTGTATTGCCTCTCCTAGGTTTGCTGGGATGGGAAACCTGCTCAAAGTCCTTACCAGAGAAATTGAAAACTATCCACATTTTTTCCTGGATTTTGAAAGTAAGTTCCAAAAATCAAATGATAATGATGGGAACCTTTTACTTTCTTAATAGCTTGTTGATAGAGAAGTTATAACATAAAGATTTTATATGATACTTAAATCCAAATGTTACCGTTCGTTCTGAGTCTTCAAAGATCATTTTATTTCTTTCTTTTCCTGTTATTTTTTTAAGAAACCTAATAGGAAAAATTTTTAATGTATGTAGGGTTTTCTTGGATTTTACAACCAGTCAGCTTTCATCAGCTAGCATCAGTCATCATCATGTATTTTTCTTAATAATTTTTATGAAATGCTATGTCATATTCTAAAGAAAAATAGTATGTATACTAATTTATATAGATTAATATAACAAATATCACTAGACACAAAAAAATTTATAAAACTAGAAAATAGGCTTACAGATTATTTTTGAGTCATCTCTGTTTTTTATGTTATTTGATTGCACAAAACTATTTCAAAATTTTGAGATACCCCCCTTTAATTTGGAGGTTATGTTTCTCTTATGAAAAATTTATTTTTTTTCTAAAGTAAAGTGGCTTGTGCATTATGACTGAATAAACATGGAGGCTATTATTCTTATCTTGTTTATTTTCTTGGTTGAATATATTTTCAAATGAGTGACACATTCATGTTTTATCAACTAAGCTTATGGTTCCACCTTCACTCCTGTATTCCCCCTTTTCTAAATTACAATTCTACAATAGCAAGAACATTAAATGTTCCTATTCCCAGTGTTCACTGTTGCAAACTTTAATCTGCTTTAAACTTTAAGTTTTCAAGTATCTACTTAGATCAAAAAATAAGTCAGAATTTCATGGCATATATTTTAAACTTGCTAACAGAGATTTTCTAAGTAAATGTTAGGAGACCCTTTCAAGATACAGTAAAGCAAAAGATGACTGCTCCCTAGATATGCCTTTTCCGAATCTTTCGTGAGTCTAAAATAGCTACTTGGAAAGGAAAAGTACTCCCAAAACTCATGGGTCCTAAAAAAAGTGTTGAATCTAGATTATATTCCATGAGGATATCTCACTTCTGATTTAACTCATTTTGCTGGTATCGTTGCTTGGACGGTTTGGTTGGTTTTGATTGGGTTGGGCTGGGTTCGGTTGGACTGGTTGAGTTGGGTTGAGTTGGGTTGGTTTGTGCTTGGCTAGGTTTGGTGAGGTGGCATAGGTGGCCAGGGGTGTAGGTGGGAACTCAACAATAGAGTGATTTGACACATTGAAAGGAATGGGCTTTTTTACTGGTGTAACTTTCGCAACTCCCGCATACATATCTTTGTTGTTGTTACTATTGTTGTTAAAATGAAAATTTGTTAGTCACTTTAAAGAATTTTACAAGATAAATCACCTCTTATCCTACCCCCTCATATTACTACTTGCATGTTTAGTTGATTCCTTCCACTTCTTGTCGCACGCGTTTTACACTGTTGCAACTAGCATGTACGAAGTCCAAAACAGACGTGAAGGTAAAATACCCCATTCACTCAAAACTTGGGGGGCATATGAACACCTAAGGTAGTCAAATGTCTGCACTTTTTTTTGAAGCTCTAAATTCTACACACATCTGCACATGCTGCTTATAATTGCCTACCAGGTTCAGTGCCCCCCATTTGTCTATTTACCTGTTTTGGGATTCTTGGCTTTCTGTGCTTTTATAAAGAGTAGTATTGAGTTCCTTGTCAAGTCTAATTTTAAAAGCCTTCCAAGTGATAAAATAAAAATCTTCAGGGATTTAAAGCATTGGTTTTCAAAGGGTGTTCTCTGGAGTACCAGAGTTCGGAGGTTATTCCTCAGGGGATCCCCAGCCCCTGGCTATAGCAGAGGGACTGCTCTCTTTCTTTCTTATGACCCAGTACTCTGGTCTGCTCAGTCTTGTAGTTTGAATAGTTCCTTAACTTTTTCTTATTTTTAAAAAGGTCATGGTGGCTAAAACAAAAACAAAAACAAAAACATTTAAACATCCTGAATTTTGATAGTGGCTTATGGTACTGAAACTCAATTTGTAGATATGTTAACAATTTCTTCAACAAGGAACATGTAGAATAGGTTCTCATGCCTTGTGGCTCATTAGGACTAGAGCAATAGTATTTAAGGAAAATATAAAACTATCAATTTATAGAAAATATATAAACTATTTATTTCCTCATCAATCCCAAGGAGAAGGTTAACATTATTTCACTGAGACTCTAAAAAGATAAATAACTGGACAGAAGTCAATAGTGAAGATGACTTCACTATGAAGATGGGAACGTGAACACAGGTTTCTGGCTTTTATCCTCCTTAAGTGCTTATCACAAGCAACCTCCATTTCTGACTAGGGAGGGACATCTTATTTCTCTGCGAACCAAGACATCTCATGGAAAAAATACTTTTTTCTTAATCCTGAAAACCCTATTTCCTAACGGTGATTTTCAAAACAGAATGATGATGGACCAGAAGGGTAGGAAAGGTCAGCTGTGGTCATGATTTTTCTTTAAGTCTGTAGATTTCAGCTCAACTCAGTAGTGGTATGTGGAATATGGGTACAAGTATCCATGTAAGGCAGGCAATGTCAGAGAGATAGAGCTAAACAAGGACAGTCATTGCCTAATGGAGTCTGAGGCTACTTTGCAGATAATATCAGCCCATAGTTCAAGACAAGGTAAACTAAGGGGCTTAAGGGCGCACCACACCCTGGGAGTAAAGAAGGAGAAAAAAGAATGCATCTGGTTTCAGGAAACGGAAGGAACTGGAGAAGTCTTCCAGCAAAAGGTGGCCTTTGGAATGGGTTTTAAAGAATGAGTGATTTTTCTATAGGCATACAGGGAGAAGAGTTTTCCAACAGTGGAAATAGGGATAGGAATGGAAAGGGCATGTTTGAAGAACAAGAAGCCCAATTTAGAGAGAATAGCACGTGCTTGCTGAAAGGAAATGCGGGCAGAAAGGGAAGGCTGGCTTGGGCTAGACCACAGCGGTTGCAGAAGCTCAGGGCTAACAGTCCGTAATCGGGTCTGTAATTGGATTTGTCCTCAAAACGCATAGCTGAGGGGAGCTGGGTTGCTCAGTCGGCTGAGCGTCTGACTTCATCTCAGGTCATGATCTCACAGCTCCTGATTTCGAGCCCTGCATCGGGCTCTGTGCTGATGGCTTGGAGCCTGGAGCCCACTTTAGATTCTGTGTCTCCCTCTATCTCTGCCCCTCCCCTGCTCATACACCGTCTCTCTCCTTCAAAATAAATAAACACTGAAATAAGATTAAAAAACAAAACCAAAAAAGAATAGCTGAACTCCCTGAGGGAAAACTAGAAAGCAGACAAGAGCACGGCAGGCAGGAATGTTAGGTGTGCTCATGCTTCAAGGGAGGTTGTTTAAGTTGGAGGACTTTCCCTGGAAAAGAGGAAAAAGAGATTACACTATTAAGGTAGGAGAACATCTCACTAAGCCGAGACTAAACTAGGCCTGGACCCTACCGCTCAGGTTTGCAACCCAGCACTTAGCCCCATGGAACACTGATCGCCAAACAAAGCCTCAGTAACAGATGCTGGCCCTGTGAAGGAAAGGAATAGAACACGTTAGATTGAGGCAGTCAGGAGATCACAGACAGTAAAGAAGGAGGGAACGTGAGTGGATTCACATGTTGCAGAGTAGTCAGGATGGATAAGGCTTGGAAAGGGAATGGCAAGTTGGGCAGTGACTACCCCACTACTAGTGGCCACAGGAAAAACAGATTCAAGAGTTACTCCTTTGAGTATAGAGGCTGGATTGCAAAGAGTTAAGGAGAAAGAAGGGGAGGGAGGAAGGAAGGCCAAACAGCATGTAGCAACAGCTTAAATGAATTTGGCACCTCTACTTTGAGTGTTGAATATTCTTTTTGAAGTCAGTGATGGAATATAATTGAACTGGGTCAAATAGATATAATTAAGCTGGGTCAAAATATAATACAAAATTAGACACATCTGTCCCAAGGTTTTCTAGTTGTGTAGATTTAATTTAAATTCTTGTCTGACCTTTGCAGTGAGTTCTATACCCTTTGCTCACATTTCTACACAATCACTTAACATCTTTTTTATTGTTTTATTTTTCAACCCACTACTTTTTTTTTTCCCTTTTCCGTCTCTACTGTCATATTTCCATTTCTTCTTTGAAGACTGGGAGACAGAGGGGGAGTAAAATGCAACCTAATCTTGCATGAGTGATGGTTTGGGAGACACTGTACAGAAGATGTATGCCTGAAGGTCTGTTGATGATTGTTCAATTGAATCCACTCGTTAATGGCACCCAAAGCGGGCAGCAGACATTAGCCTTTCAGTGAAATCGTTCCAGTGATTCCCGGACTGAAATGATCATTAGAAACATCTGGTAGATACGGTTTTTACATAGTTGTCTGAAAGTCTCCCAAAATTCTGATTCAGTGGCCTAGTTCCAGGGATCTGCTTTTGCCCACATCTCCCAGGTGGTTCTGATGATTAACCAGTTTGGGAACCACATTTAACTAATGTATCCAAATGAGGCATTAACTCACCCTAGGGTTTGGGACAGAGGATGTAACCAAGCAACCTTTCCAAGATCCAGAGCTGAGGTCTCCAGAACTGGTCACAGAAAACTCCTTTTAGTTCTCGTTGCCCTGTTTTTCCCTTGCCAATAGGCAGTAGAGAGTTAGCCGTTAATCACACCTATGACTCTAGAATGACACACTTCTTCAGTCCTTCATACAGTATCTGCCTTGGAGTGGAAGGTCTCTAAGACAGGTCAAAGTTCAAGTAGACTGAAATCTATGCAAGGTCACCTTGCTTCAAAGACACTCTGTTTCAGTAAACAACTTGATCTATCAAAATATTCCATGGGGATTGAGTCGATGTTTCTCCAAAGATAAACAAATGACAAATAAGCACAGGAAAAAAAAAAAAAACATTCACTAGCCAAGAGGGAAACGCAAATCAAAACCACGAGATAGCACTTCACCAGAGAGAGAGTAGAAAGTGTTGATGAGTGGGGCGCCTGGGTGGCTCAGTTGGGTGAGCTTCTGACTCTAGATTTCAGCTCAGGTCACGATTTCACAATTTCATGAATTAGAGCCCAGCATTGGGCTGTGAAGTTTGTTTGAGATTCTCCCTCTCTCTCTGCACCTTCCCCACTTGCACTCTCTCTGTCTCTCTCAAAATAAATAAAAGCGTTGGTGAGGCTGTGGAAAAATTGGAACCCTCATACACTGCTGGTGTGAATGGAAAATGGTACAGATGGCTTGGAAAACAGTTTAGCATTTCCTCAAACACTAAACATGAAGTTACCCTGTCACCCAATGATTCCACTCCTAGGTATATACCCAAGAGAAATGTATCCACACAGAAATTTGTACATAAATACTCATAGTAACATTATTTATAATAGCCAAAAAGTGGAAACAACCCAAGTACTCATCAAATCATGAATGGGCGGATAAAGTGTGATGTGTCCATTCACTTAAATATTCTTAAGCAATAAAAAGTAAAGTACTGGTAGATGGATATATTGAAATAATTATGCTAAGTTAAAAAAAAACAGTTACAAAAGAGCACATATTGTATAATTCCATTTATGTGGGATGTCTAGATTAGGCAAATCTACAGAGATAAAAAGTTCATTAGTGGTTGTCTGGACCTGGGGGTGTTGGGAAGAAATGGGGAATTGCTAATGGGTTCAAAGTTTCTTGAGGAATAAAGAAAATGTTTTAAAATTAATGATGTCGGTGGTCGTACAACAATGGCAATATACTAAACATCACTGAAATGTATACTTGGGATGAGTAAATTATATCACGATAAAGCTGTTACAATAATAATAACAATAATAACAAGCATCTTTTGGAAAATCTGATTTCTTGCTTCTGGTTAATTCTGAAGCCATTCCATCTGCTCAGAATAGATAACTTCTTCTTCTTTGCCCGACTGTTCCACTTTTTAACATTTATTTTTATTGAGGCATAATTTATATGCACTGAAATGCACAAGTCTTAAGTGTATATTTCAGTCAATTTTGACAAATACCACACTCTGTCAAGACAGGATGTTTCACTCCAGAGAGTTCCAGTATGCCTCTTCTCTGGCAATCCCCTGCCCCTGACAAACACCCAGAAACAACTACCGGTCAGATCTGATTTCTATCTCGAAGATTAATTTACCTAATCTATAAGGTCTTGAACTTCATATAAATGGAATTATACAATCTATGCTTTTTTGTATCTTCTTCTCCTTCAACATAATATTTTTGCTATCCAACCATGTTATTACGTGATGCTAATTTGTTCCCCCTTTTTGCTAAATACTCTTGTTGTAGGAGAGTCTGTGTGTTCATTCCCTGTTGATGAACACCTAGACTGCTTCCAGATTTGGGCTACTATGACTAAACATGCTGTGAACGTTCTTGTAGAATCTTCGTGGGCATCATTTCTCTTGTATTACCATACCTAAGAGTAGATTTGCCGGGTCAGTTCTATGCAACTTTTCAAGACAATGTCAGATAGTTTTCCGAATGGGATGTACTCATTTCCATTCTTGCCAGCAGCTTAGTCTTCGGACGTTCCACACCTTCCCCAACACTTAGTATCCTCAACCTTTTCCTTTTAGCTAGTCTAGTGGTTGTGGGATGTTTTCTCACTTGTGGTTCTGATTTGCATTTCCATGGTAACTGATAATGTTGAACCTTTTTCGCGTGCTTAGGGAATATTTGCTTAGCGTTTTTAGACCATATTGACCACTTAGGTCTTCTTCCCATTTTTAATGAGTTTCTTTTTCTTTGTATCCATAAACTGTAGGATTTCTTTACATCTGGATACCTGTCATCTGGGAGTTAATAGCTTGCAAATGTTTTCACTCATTCAGGGCCTCGTTTCTTTATTTTCTTGACTGTGTGTGAACAGAAGTTTTAAATTTTGATGAAGTGTGATTGAAGATTGTATTCTTTTGTATGAAGGACACGCTATATCCTTTTTAAGAAATCATGGCCTACCCGACGGGCCTAAAGATATTCTACTGCTTCCTTCTGGAAGTTCTAGAAATTTAAGCTTTAAATTAGGTCAGTTGCCAGTCTTGAACTAATTTGTGTGTATTTTGTGAGAGAGGTTTATTTTTTTTCGTGTGTTATCAGCTTTTTCTAGCACAAGTAGATTGCTTGAATGCCCTTATCAGAAATCAGTTAACTGTAATGTTTGGACCTTCTCTTCTCTCTTATTGCTTTACTGATCTTTTTCACTACCCAAATATAACAAATAATAAGTCTCAAAGTCAAGAAGACTAAGTCCCTCAGGTTTGTTGTTCTTTTTCAAGATTGCCTTGACTACTCTAGCTCCTTTACTTTTCTAAATAAATTTTAAATTAAGTTTTCAATTCTTACAAAATAATCTTGCTGAGATACTGATTATAATGATATTAATTTTTTTAATGTTTATTTACTTTTGAGAGCGAGAGAGAGAGACAGAGCATGAGCATGAGCAGAGGAGGGGCAGAGAGAGAGAGGGAGACACAGAATCCAAAGCAGGCTCCAGGCTCTGAGCTGTCAGCACAGAGCTGGACACGGGGCTCGAACTCACGAACCAAGAGATAATGACCCGAGCCATGTGGGATGCTTGGTCAGCGTGGGACGCTGAGCTACCCAGGCGCCCCTGACTATTATGGTATTAAATCCATAGATCAATTTGAGGTGAATTGACATCTAGATGATATTGATTCTCTTACCTAGGAGTATGGTATGTCTTTCCATTTGTTTAGATAATCTTTAATTTCACTCAGCAGTATTTTATAGTTACTAGAGCTCTTGTATATCTTTTGTTAAGTGTATCTTCAAGCATTTTATATTTTGACCGTAACGGCTTTTTTATGCTTATGGTCCGTATGGCATATGTTTCCCCATCTGATCTGTGCCTTCACCTTCACAGTGTGCTTCTTGTCAACAACAAAAGCTAGTTGGCTCTAGCTGTCCATCCATGCTGATAATATCTACCTTTTCATTGGGGTCAGCAGCCCATTTACATTTAATTAATGTTTGTACTTGAGCCTATCTTGATGTTGATTTCTATTTGTTGTATTTGCTCTTTGTTTTTCTCGGAATCTTTTCAAACGTGATTGATTAAATAGAATAATTTCGGTACTCTCATTTATCTTTTCTGTTGGCTTTTTAGTTCTGCCTCTTAGGGCTTATTGTAGAGATTATAATATACATCTTTAAGTTACTGCAATCTGTCTTCAAAATGTCTTCTTCATTTCATAAAGAATTCAATAATCTTGTCACAGCATATCCGATCACCCTCCCTCCACCCTTGTGCCTTTTATGTTTTGCTTCGACATCTGCTACGCACTCCCCATTTGCCATGTGTGGTGGTGGTGTTTTTCCTTATATTTTAAACTCTCAATAGTCTGTGTGTGTGTGTGTGTGTGTGTGCGCGCGTGCACATATGTGTGTGCACGCACGCGTGTGTGCGTAATTTAAATAGATCTTTTGTATTTACTGACATATTTACTTGTTCCTGCGCCCTCCAATTCCTTCTTACATAACTAGGTGTCTTTGCTATCATTTCACTTCAGCATGAAGAACTTCCCTGCAGAGAAGATTTGGATGGTATCTTATGCTTCTATCACTGCATATCCGGTGTCCAGCAGAGAGCTGGGCCTGAAGTCTAAGCTTAGGAACTTTGATTTTTTTTTTTTTATTGATGCTAATTCAGTAATTATATGCGGAGCATCTCCTGCATTGTAGCGTCAGGCAGGAACAACAGGAGTGGCCTTAGGAGGCAGAGAGGCGTGGAGGGATGACACAGGGCATATAAATACAGGAACATTGGGAGAACATGCCCGCTTCTTCAAAAACTATTATAATTTTCCTGAGGAGAGAAGATGCAGACGCACTGGATAGACAGTCATAGTACAGGTCATACAGAAGCCTACCTGGAAGAATGGAGAGCAGGTGATGGGCCAGCCAAAAGAGAAAATACAGGAAGTCTAGGGCTGAGCTGAAGAAATGTTTCTTGGCAGGCGGTAACTGAGAAATGATTTCCTTAGAAGACAAACCCACCTTTAAGAGCATACCGAGAACAGTAACAGTGGTCATGGGGTGGGGGTGGGGGTGGGAGTAGTTGGGAAGGCAATTCTAAAGCCTCCAAACCATTATACTCTCAGAAAGGCTCTGAATATTTTGCTCTATTGGGACTATGGTCTCCTACTTTTCAAAATGAGGAGGGATGTCAGATTAGCTGCTCATCTGTGACGATTTTGCTGATGCAGGCTACCCCCTGACACTACTGAGCTCTTGTTTCACACCTCCATCTCTGGTACCCTCACTTCTGCTAAGGCTGTTCAGAAGAGGCTAGATAATTTGGGGAGAAGAAAGGGGGGAAGATAGGAGATGTTCCCGGTCACTTTACAAGCGAAGCAAACAAACAAAAACCAACAGAGCAGACCTGGAAAGAAATTTACTTATGCCAACATAGAAATTCGGTCATTAAATTCATGAAATCCCTAGCACTTTTGCTTTTTAAATGTTTTATATCTTTGTCAACATCCTTCTGCGGGTCTACAGGTCATAATCCCAACAAGACCAGTTAGAGAGGGGACAGGGCTCTTGTCAATGTCCTTCCTTTTACCAAGAAGTAACCTGAGAACCAGAAAGATGAACTGATTGGCCCTGAGGTCTCATATGCAGTGAGTGGCGAAAGTGACAGTAGGAACTAAGCCTCAAAAATCTCTGTCCTCTGAGTTCCCTCCTCCTGTGACATCACAGGGGTCCCACTGCATGGAGCTGAAGTAGATGAGCCTTCAAGCTTCAACCCTTCCTGCTTTATACAGGACCTCATCGGAAATTCCATAGGAGAGGGCTCTGGGCTCTGGTGCAGGACGACTAATGTTCCTCTACAAATAAATATGTCAGCCCAGTTACACACATTTTCCAATGGATCTTTGCAATTTTATGGGGTTTCTGTAAGCAGTTAGCATTCTGCTATAAATCATGACTGCTTTATATCCCCAAATGTTAATCATAGATAATTAGCTGTGTATCTTCGTTTATCCTGAAGGGGCGAGGGGCAGAGAAGTAAGGACGTGGTGGAAAAGAAGAGCTATGGATTTAATCTATGGTTTTGGCAAATCTTTGTGCTGTACCTTTCTTCACTGTTTATACAACAGCTGGCGAGGTGCAGAGATAGCGATATATCCTATTGATGAAAAGCCAGAGCTTCCTTCAAAGCCAAAGACATCTCCAAATAAATTGTGTCTTCTACTCACATTATCTTCAGTTGATTTGTTTGATTCTCTGTCAGATTTTCCATACAGTCCTGAATAGGTTGTTAAGAGAAGGTATGTGTGTTCCCGATGCTTGTGAAGACAAGAGTGTGTTGTTGGCTGATTTACAAAGATAAGAACACTTTGATTTGACAGCCTGGTTTGTGCCCTGGGGTATGTTCACCAAAGATGTTCCTTCCTGACAAGCATAGCACTCAGCCACCTTCCTCTCCATCCACACGGTGGAATGTTAGGCATTCTGCTCTCAGTAAACATCACAGTCCTCCATGGCAAGGCCTCCACCTGACCCCAGTGACACCAGAATCCTGGCAGTTAATATCCATAATTACTAGCAAATTGAGCCCGAGGAGGAGAAATAGATCCCCTGTAAACAAAATGAATACTGCTTCACTGTCTTCATTGATAGAGGGTATTTTTCCATTAAAAATTCTAGGCACTTGGAATTCAGCGATTTCTTGACAATGTATTCAAGGTCACAGTGCACATGATACGTTTTCATACCTTCCACAATAGCAAGTCCAGAACAGGGGTTTAAATCATTCCCTGGGGAATGGCCTGGATAGGCTTGTTCCAGGGCCCCTCAAAGTATTGGTTTGTGAAATTGCCTGTGTAAATCACAGGGTTTTTTTTAACAGCTTTATTGTTAGACTAGAGCAGTCCAGCCTGATGTAACTATTCTTCTCAATGGCAATGAAATAATTGACAATGATTAGAATTTTAGAATGTGATTCTCAGAAGAAACATCACCGAGAGATTCACCGGCTACCACTGACAATAAGGACTCATTTCCATCAATAATGTTATTGGTGGGCATATGCACGTGTGTGTACCTTTGACAAAAGGTCAATCTTTGTGTTAAAAATAGAAAAAACCCATAATTCAGAGTCCCTGTTCACTCAGCAAGTGCTTTAGGAGGTGGCTGGTAGGTTGAATATCAGCAGACCTTTTCAATCACCAATTTGGCAAGATGTTTCTCTTTGACATCTGAAGACACCATACATTTTTAAAACATGGGTACCAACTGAACCTGAATATGGAGACCCCAAAGCCTCTTAAAGGGATATTCTGGAAAACAAGTGCTAACAGCCTTAAACTTGGGATGGTCAACTTCAGTGCAGTTTTTCACTCAACAAATATCCGAATAGTGTGTTAACCACCCTGAAGAGACATTGAGGCTGTAGCTAAATGATGGATGATTTAAAAACACAAGTGTTAATGAAAGTACGAATAGCCAATTTGATTGTAGGTAGATGGATATAGAGAGAGACAGAGATAGAGATAGAGGTATAGAGATAGAGATATATACTGGTCAACGTCCTCATTTATTTATTGAGTCATGACATACGCATTGAGTGTCTCCAATGGGTAGGACATATGGAGGCACCGAGAATAAGAATATAGACTCTGTCTCCAAAGATCTCCAAATACAAAGACAAGCAGAAAAATCGTCATAAGACATAGTGTGAGTGATAAATCATTCATTCAGTTCTTTGAATCAGCAAATCTTTCTCGAGCACACATTATGTACCAGGCATTGCACTAGGTCCTGGAGGTTTGATGAAAGAAATAAGGCCAGAGTCCCGCAGCCTAATGGATCAGATTCTCGTTCATTAGTCCTGGCTGTCGAATCACTTAGCTGGGGGATCAAAGTAGAACGAATCCTGAACTTCCATAGGTTATATGAGCCGATGCCGAATGTCACTTAGGGTTACACCATCCTCTTTCTATTTGAAAAAGCAAAATACACAGATTAGAGCTTCTCCCAGTCCGTACTCTCCACCCTGGAAGTTGACCCCACTTGTGATTCGAGTCCCCAGAAGGTAGGGACCATGCTGCCAGCATCAAGGGCCTCATTGTTAGCTGAAAGAGGGGACTTCGGTTCCATGACAGGGGAAGGAGAAAAAAAAGAGGGCATCCGATAAGACTAACAAATTACGGAAGAAAATGAGCCAACACATTTCTAAGTCAGGATGAAGAAGGACTGATGGATTGGATTTCTCCCATCCCACCCCACCCCTGCTAAATGGGGCCATATGAGAAACGTTTTTTATGAAGACACCAGGACATCTGCCAAAAGAAACATCTCCCCAGAGAGGGAGGCTGTGACCGGGGGTCCTGTTTCATAGGTCACTGCGGTGCCGGGAGAGGGTTACTGTATGATGGAACCTGCTTCACTGAAGCCCCAAATCTGCTGCCTCTGAGAGAGAGGTGACACCGCCCCAAGTTGTTCGTCCAGCTCTTTATGGTCACATCAGGGTCAGTGTTGAGTTGGATCAGCAAGAATCCCTTCCCGTGGGAGCGAGAGTGAAGCTTGCCCGTCTGCAGCCAGGACCCCTTTGGGGCCGCGCTATTAGAAACAGTCTTTTTGAAGCGCCTAAGAAAGGCTTCTGTTTTCAAAACCTGACTGAAAATTTTCTCCTTTTGTGTTAATCACCAGAAGAATGGGTTTTTGTGTTTGTCCGGCTGTCTTCTTCCAGCCACTTCACTTTAATTCGGTTTTGTCTAAAACTTACCGAGGGGTGATTTGCTGAGATGGAGTCACCGTGACAGCCAAGTTCAGAAGGCTTCCTTTTCTGGTCTCCAAGTGCCTTCTTTACATACTGCTTTCTAATTACATTCAAAGAGACTCACCCCTCAGAATCTTGGTCACAGCCTATTTTTCTTTTCTTCCTCTTCGAATATCTCTCTCTCTCTTTCTAGGAAATTGCCTTTTTGGCTGATGATTTTTCAGTTTATTCATCCAAAGGAGGAGAGGGTTGGAGGGAATGAGCTTTTGTTTTTCCTTGTTTTCTGGGACCTCTGTGCTGCATTTTTGTCACATGGTTCTCTTCCCTGACTTTCTTCTTATTCAGATATTGCCCTGGAATTCTGTTCACTGAAATGCTGTCTTCAGGGACAGGCTTCCTAGCTCATGAGGTTTTAATGGTTTCTATTTAGGACATCCTTTGAGAAAAGTTTGGGAAAGCAGGAAAGGATAGCCTACAAAGTGATTAATAACGTGCATATCATCGCACCAAAGAATTTTATGGAAACAGTGGAAGGGCAGAAAAAGATAAAGGAATAACACGTTTCCTCTTGCCCCTCTGCCTCCCAGGCTAGGATCTGTACCATAACCTGCCAGATCTCTGTCATGTTCTTCAGGTCGCACTCCCTTCGGCCTTCCAGCCAGCCAGCCAGCTCAAGCCCATCCTTTATATTGAGTGATTGTCTCTCCTCCCACACCACACTTGTCTCTTCCTTCTCTGAATCCTGGTGCACGTGCACTTCAGTCCTTACCCCTTCTCTCACTGAAATCCATCTCCTTCCTAAAAGGCAGAGTTTGCAAAATATCCGAATAGTCTATAGGGACCTGGGATTTTTCTTTCTAAAGAGAACTCTCATACTCTGATGAGTTTCACCCTTCATTTCCCAGGTAACTCTACCAATCTCTTAGGTCTTAGCAAGACATGGTAAGGAAAATGATCTAAAAATGGGCATCTTTTCTCAAAGCTCTGGCCTCAGATTAGCGTAGGTCCAGCAGGTGGCGGCCAAAGCAGAAGCAGCCTCATCTGTCCCAACCCTTACTCTGATAGCCCTCCTGTAAGCCCCATCAGCTTGGTCAGCACCTTACTTCAATGTCACCTAGCTCAGGAATTCCGTCTCTTATACTCCCAGAGTAACACCTGTGAATTATTACCTTTCTCAGGATCAACCCTTGGTGCTCCCACCAAGACTTGTCAAAACTGGGATTTGATCTGGGGAATGTTATAACAGATATAACTCTAACTTACCCTTTCATGAGTGGGGTCTCCTGAGAGAATTCACTACCTTAGGACTGGGATTTTTGAAAACAAATTTTTAAGAGGTGACATCTATCCCCCTTCGATTAGCAATGCCTTTGTTTGGGATGGAGGCTACTTTCCTCACTAGCCCAGGCACGCAACCTATTTTATAGGTATTGTGAGATTTACCACCAAAATCCACCCACCAACCCCTGCAAAATACTCAAAGGGACAAGAACATGTATTACCTGCAGGAATGTAATCAAGTGGGAATTTAGAGTTAAGGGAAATGCTTCTGTGGTTATCAGAATATGCTCTTCATTTATGTAAGCCTGAATGTGTCACTTATTCTTATGAATAGCATTTACAGTCAAGACCAAAGATGAACAGTACAGGTCTCTTTAAAAAAAATCTCCCGTACTTCTTGAGTTCATGTTCAATGGGAAGTCTCAATGCTTTCTCTGTGTCATTGTGTTCCAGAAAGATACATCTCCGTCATGGCTCTGAAGGATTATCTAATATTTTAAGCTTATTTTTTATATGGAAATGTAAGGGGGACTGCTTTTCCCGTCTGTACTCAGATTCACAGGCTTTTAGTCAGAACAGAAATATTCAGTAGCTTCTCCTATTAAATGTGGACCCCAAAAAGCAATATTTATTTCTTCTGTCACCCAGTTAACCGCTTGGCACATGATAATCGGTGTGCAAAAAGCATGTTCTACACAAACAAATACAGTACCCGCAGTGATTCCAACATGCTTGGTTTGACGTGCGCAGAGAGACCGATGACTGTTTCGAACTAAGTAACATACAGAAATTGTGTTAGTTTCCTTTCCTAGCAGCTTATTATGTCAACGAGTAAAGACCAAACCTGTAGGAATCAAATAGGACTGTCTATCAGGTAGACTGAATGCTAATCTTCTTCCCAAGCTGTCTGTAAACACAAGCCGTCTGTGTCTTTTGGTTTCCCTTCTGCTCAGATGCCCAGCCCACGGAAGGAGAGAGGGAAATATGGAACCAGATCAGCGCCGTCCTCCAGGATTCTGAAAGCATCCTCGCAGACCTGCAAGCTTACAAGGGCGCGGGGCCAGAGATCCGAGATGTATGCCAATGATAACACTGAGCTGACAGCACCCTCGGAGGAGAAGGGAAACCCACACACGCACACACACCCAGCAAGATTAAGTAATAGCCCTAGTATTTCCTAGTGTACTAGGAAGAACAAGGAGGGTAATGTGTTTTCTAAAAAAGTATGAATGGCCCCTTTTATTCTAGTACATTAATCTGAACACACGGTGCGGTAGACCGTGTAAAATATTAGCCATTCTTTTCTCCGTCATACATTTGTTATCACAGGACTGACGTTTAAACAACGATAGATCGGCATATTACTTCATTTAAGGGAAACGTCCATACAAAGCCTATGGACAACAGTTGAAGCATAAGTCGTGAGGTCTGGGTTTGCACAGACTTCCAGCATTTTGTAATAGTTTTGGCAGGTTCCACAGTATCAGAAACAACAGCCATGAGCTGCCTTGCTTTAAGTAGCCTGGGGGTCTATCATCTTGCAATGACTTGAGATTAAAAAAAAAAATAAATACCTGAAAAACAACAACCAAAACAAAAGACAAAATTGCCAACATGGCTCTTAAGGCTGCCTAATGCCTTAAAGGCAAGAAAGTTGATACTCCTTTTATGTGAAATAATTAACTTGGTGGCAGCATCAACACATACACAAATGTGCACACAGGCTCACTTAACACACACAGTTTATGGCCACTGCCGCCATCCTTCTGGAAAAAACACCACTAACACTCTAGTCCTTAAGCTGCTGCAACCCAGACAAAACAGCATTTCTGAGAAAGTGACAGCTTCTCAAAGGTGGTTATTCTACGTCGTGGTCCCCAGTAATTTAGGTAATTTAGGTAACATCACAGAACGGAAGGAACGTAATACGTATCGTAGAGAAAGAAAGACATCTTCAGGACCTGCACTTTCTAATAAGCACTGGCTTGACTTTAGTAGAATCAAAACGTGATGGAGGAAGGCTGAATTGCTTTCAATCAGATTCGCATTTTTTTTTTTTTTTTTTGCATTTAAAGTAAGAGAAACAAGTAAGATGATATAGGATCTGATTGTAGGGTCATTTGCATTAAGGTCAAGTGCTAAAATCTCATTGTAACTGAGCATGTTGGAGGACAGTCCCGTGAACCGATGTCTAGCAAAATAGATCAGGACTTGTGTTTTCTTCCACTACCATACACTCTCAGTCTTGAGGCATTTTGATGTGGAGGCTATTGCTTCTTTTTTAAACAGACAATTCTGTCGCGTTTTTGTAGGCGATTCAAAATCCCAACGACATCCAGCTTCAAGAAAAAGCTTGGAATGCAGTGTGTCCTCTGGTTGTGAGGCTAAAGAGATTTTATGAATTTTCCATAAGGCTAGGTGAGTACGTACGTGTAGTTTTTATCCTGTGTGTGACGGAGTTGTGTTATGTTACAGAGTTTGAGAAAGAAGCAGGAAGAGCTAGCTCAGTGACCTGAGAGAT
This sequence comes from Panthera onca, assembly GCF_046562875.1. Classification (NCBI taxonomy): domain Eukaryota; kingdom Metazoa; phylum Chordata; class Mammalia; order Carnivora; family Felidae; genus Panthera; species Panthera onca. The sequence goes on along the minus strand of NC_138341.1, from coordinate 12,604,728 downwards.
GTCCCACATCCATCTGCAATGTCTTAGGAGAGGCCACTCATGGACAACAACACGTGTGGTTTTCATTCCCTTAAATTCATCTCAGAGTTTCTTCCTCTGAGGTTCTCGGCACATTGGGGGTGTCTCTGCTCCTGGGTGTCCCTCTAGTCTTGTTCTCAGTTAAGTCTCACTCGTCACAGTTTTGTTGTGGTCTGACCACATTTCTAAATGACAGGGGAGTTGAAACAAACAGATCACCGGCTAATCCAAAAAAGAACTTGATCGGTTAGAGTCATGTGATAAATTTAATATAGTAAAACACGGGAAAAACAAACAACATTCTGCTCTTTAGCCTGAAAAGCAACCTGTACAGGTTCAGAATGGCTTTGCAGAAGCAAGAGTAAAGTCAAGTCTGGTTGACAGGAAGCTTGATACGTCCACCTATGTGATATAACCACTCCCCCCAGGATACAGCTCTCTGAGGTTCCATCAGTTAATGTAATATATCTAGAAAGAAGAAAGGGGTAGTCATGTTCTACTTTACTTTTTCTGTAAGTGAATGCCATATTTTAAGAGTTAAACAGAGAAATAAAAAAAATTGGGGGAGAATGATAGCCATGGTGTCGAGAGAACTTGAAGCTAAGACCCAAAGGAAGTGGTTGAATGAGCGAAAACAGTTTTGTAAGAACAGAGAGCCTCTGAAGACTCTCAGATAGCTTCTTCTCTGTTTCCTTTTTCTGTTTCTTCAAAGTGTGTATCTACACCCCATGAACTGAAATCTTAATGAGCCAGATTTTTAACAGAAGGCAAAAGATACCACCAAGGTAGAACTGGCTGACTCAGAAGGCCAGGCATTCCCATAAACGGAAACGGCAAGAGATGTCCTTGTAAAGATGCTGTAAAAGACCATTAAAAACCGTAGATCAGGTGCCCGCAAACCTTACTGTAAAGAGCAGATGATAAATCTTTTAGGCTCCTGGGCCCTCCTATCTTTGTTGCACCTGCTCAACTCTGCCATCGTAGGACATTAGTAGCCATGGTCCACACATTAAGGAACAGAAACAAAGTGTGACTGTGTTTTAATAAAACTTTATTTGCAAAAGTGGACAGTGGGCCAGATTTGGCCTGTGTGCCATAGTTTGGTTCCAACCCTTGCTGTCAAGTCTTGGTTAAACGACTTGGCATTGTTAGATATACGTTGAAGGAAAAACTGGAGGGAATGTTTGGAAATGGACAAGAGGATTTAATGAGACTGTTTCGGGGACAATAATGGAGGTCAGTATCACAATGGGTTTGCAAGAAAGCTCCCCTGGATCAGGTTGGAGTATAGGGGCAGAGACGAGCTGGAAAGGGACCCCAAGTCTTTCCCTGCAGTGCAGGTTATCTAGGCATGTTTTCTGGGCCACCTCATCTCCTCCCCTGTCATGAAAGGCTCTCTCCTACACATGATCCAAAAACACGCATCTGTGGTTTCTGAACAGTGGCAGGAGTTAGCACTGTGCGCACTGGAGAGTTCAGCCGAGCTTTGAGAGACTCGGATGAATCTGTGTGGCCCTGGGGGTCGCAGGGGAGGCAGTCTGCTCAGGCATGATGGGCCCCCTCTTCTTATCCACACACATCACCCTGCACAGAGTAATGGCAAAAGGCATGGAGAAGAAAGGTTATCTCTGAGAATGTCTGCAAGACCTAAGAACTATGCTTTTTGAAGAATCTCCGTGGGCCACCTCAACTGTGTATTACTCACTTTGACTTTCAGAAAAAGCTCTTCAGAGTTTATTAGAATCTCTGACCTGTCCGCCCTACACACCGACCCAACACCTGGAGAGGGAGCAGGCCCTGGCGAAGGAGTTTGCGGAAATTCTTCATTTTACCCTTCGATTTGATGAGCTCAAGGTTAGACCGCACACGCTCAGACAATTTAACAAACTTGTCCTGAGTACCTACCGTGTACAGGCACTCTGCTAATGCCGTGGGGTGGGGAATCGGTGAGTAAGAGGTGTCTCCTTCCCTACAGAGACATGTAAGCTGAGAATTTGCCTTCCTTACAGTAAAAGTGATGTAGGTCGGTGGTTTGTAAACAGAAATTCAAAATCTGCCAAATTCAATAAGAGGAATCCTTTTCAAGTGGAGAAGGACTCCATCTTGATGGAGAACAAGGATTCTTTCCCTGAAATCTAGCGTGTAGCCATACGATAAAATAATAAGGCTCTGAGGATCTTAAAAAATTGTCTTAAATGTATATTTTTTCGTGAGAGACAGTGTGTGAGCAGGGGAGGGACAGAGAGGGAGACACAGAATCCGAAGCAGGCTCCAGGCTCTGAGCTGTCAGCACAGAGCCTGATGCGGGGCTCGAACCCACGAGCTGTGAGATCATGACCTGAGCTGAAGTTGGTCGCCCAACTGACTGAGCCACCCAGGCACCCCTCTGAGTATGTATTTTTAACCAGAAGTTGCTTTGACTGTTGCAACCAAGAGACGTCCTATTACGTTTATATAGTCTGGTGTCTGGGCTCCTAATGCGCATCCCCCATCTGATGTGGAGAGATGACCTTCTTTCCCTTCTTCTGAATTTCAGATGAGGAACCCAGCCATTCAGAATGACTTCAGCTACTACAGAAGGACGATAAGTCGCAACCGCATCAACAACATGCATGTGAGCCCCTGGGTCCCCTGGTCTGTGTGTGCCCATTCCCCATGTCTTCCTCTGATTTCTGCATCAGGCAGGGCACAGGGAGAAGCCAGCCCTCTTCTGTGATTCCGTTTACAGCAGACATCGTGTCAGGATTTTTGACCATCTGTTTATCAATTGCATATTCTCTTCTTACTTTCATCAGCTAGACATTGAGAATGAAGTCAATAATGAGATGGCCAATCGAATGTCCCTCTTCTACGCAGAAGCCACGCCAATGCTGAAAACCCTCAGCAACGCCACCATGCACTTTGTCTCCGAAGTGAGTGAAACTACGCACCGAGGTCCTTTTTTCTGAATTACACGTAAAAGCTGCTAGCAGGACTAACCTACTTCTGTGTCTCCCTCTTAGAACAAAACCCTGCCAATAGAGAACACCACAGACTGCCTCAGTACGATGACAAGTGTTTGTAAAGTCATGCTGGAAACACCGTAAGTTCCATCGGTGGTGGATTCATGGTCAGGGTTCACCTAGAGAGGGCCTGTTCATATGTTGACGGTTATGATGGTGACGACGATGGTAACATTTGGGTCAACACGTTAACATGGACATGTATATGATCTGAATCCATTTCACAAAGAACGCTGGATGCTAAGTGTAAGTCGCCCCAATTTGTAGTTGAAGAAGCTGAGGTCCAAATTGGTTCACTGACTTCCCAAATGCTGCATAGCTTGTTAGATGGCAGAACTGTGACTCAAATCAAAGATGCTGTGGAAGATGTGGAAGGGCCACGTGGAGGGTTGGCCTAAATGACTGGGTATTATTATGAGTATGTGGGAGAAAAGATTTGACAGAAGATTTAGAACAAAGGGTAGGAGCGGTAGGACTGCGGCAAGGGTGATAATGGAGATTTCTCTCCATCTATCCTTCTCATTCTGTCCCTTCCCTTCCCTCTCTGTCTCTGTCTGTCTCTCTTAGTTTCTTTGTGCTTAAACTAGTTGCTAGATTTTAGAAATGGCCGAGGTCGTTAATGGTGAGGCAGCACAGTAATGAGGAAATACACACCCACAAGTCAGGGCTCCAGCTATCTCTTTAGCTACTTCTGTGTGCCGGCAGACCAGCGAAATGGCCTGTGTGGACCTCGGTTTCCTCCTCCGATGAAGTTCCCATAATGTCATCTGTGCTGTAGAGGGCTTGGGAGGGCCAAAGACATCAAAAGCACCTTATAAAATGTGATGCTCTGTTCAGATGTAAGATGGTGTTAATTTCAAATATTTCACTTATACCAAAGTTAAGACTTGTTCCAAGACAGAAATAGTAATCATCTTCATTGCGGGCCTAATTCATAATGAGAGAGATGTTAAGAAAGCCTCTAAAATTATCTTGAATTATCTGAATCATCAGGGACCCTGTCAAGGTAAGTGAACAAAATTCACACTCCACAAGTACTCCCGGCCCAGTGAATGGTACATAATTTCTTTTACGCATCTTTGCCAATCCAATTCAATCTGCAGCCTGTGTCTTAACAAAGGAAGTTACTCTGACTGGAGACATGATCGCTGCTCTGTAGCAATGAGCCTGATTCTTTCTCTCCATAATGAAGCCATTATTCTCTATAATCTTGGACAGCCAGAGGGACCTGCTATAAAATATTCAAGATTGATGGGTGGGGGGAGTGATGTACGTGATGAGCTGGCCCGCTGAAGGGCAGAAGAGAAGAGAATTTACTGCCCTCTAATTTACCTTATTTTCACACTGAATTGCTGATTGGATAGATTCAAGGAGAATGATCATCATGGGTTTCTTTAAGAGCGTATTAACCTGGTTGTTGCAGGTATGGGATTGCTCTCAAGAGATGATTGGAGGAGTCTAAAGTAGCCAGAAATGAACGTGCTCTGGCAAGAAGAAACACAGCTGCCATTTCTTCTCTCTTACAGGGAGTACAGGAGTAGGTTTACAAGCGAAGAAACGCTGATGTTCTGCATGAGGGTGATGGTGGGAGTAATCATCCTCTATGACCACGTCCATCCCGTGGGAGCTTTCTGCAAGACATCCAAGATCGATGTAAGAATAGTTATGAACTCTGCTTTCTAAATAAGGGCTCGAGAGTGTTGCACAACAGACCTTGCTTCTCTCTCTCTCTCCTCCGTTCCCCGTTGAGAGGGATCTCTCCCCAGGGGCAAGCCCCCTCGTGGCAGCCGTCCTCATAGCAAGAAGCCCAATCTTTTTCATGTGCTTACAGCCAGACATCCGATCAAAAAGCACAGCAGGAGCACAGAGACACTAATCCCCTCAGCTGGTAGAGGAGCTGAGCAGATGAATAGTCACTTAGCTGCAAACTTCCCCTTCAACGTATCCGATGTGCCATATGAATATATTTTTATATGTTATAGGCATCTTAAAGTTAGTGGCATTGGGAGATACTGCATTGCAAGACATGGCAAGATATGGTCACATTTCAAACAGTATTCCAACTTCCTGTCCTGCCTCCCCCAACTGGTGGCTTCACCCAAATGCCATGCCTTTTCTTGTCATCGGGATATACTTGAGCCCTTTGCCCTGCCCAGAGTCCCGTCCCTTCTTTCTGATGTGGGGATTCTTTTAAGACACTCCATGAATGTCACCTCATCCAGGAGCACATCTCTTGTGCCCTGCATGCTCAGAACCTCCCTTCTCCTCTGGCCCCAGAGCACTTAGCATTCTGGATTTTCTGTCTGCAGCATCAACCCAATAGTGTATCTCATGTGTTCATATAAAGCCTTTTGGGGGCACCTGGGAGGCTCAGTCGGTTAAGCATCCAACTCTTGATTTCAGCTCAGGTCACGATCACATGTTCGTGAGTTTGAGCTCCACATCGAGCTCTGTGCTGACAGCACAGAGTCTGCTTGGGATTCTCTCTCCCTCTCTCTTTCTATCTCTCTTTCTCTCTCTCTTTACTTCCCTCCCCCCACCAAATAAACAAACCAAAAAATACATATAAAGCCTTTTAAGGTCAGAATGGGACCTCTTGGTACTAACTTATTCTGACAATGCTAAGTTTGGGCAGCACACTCTGTTTTTACTCATCTGCACAGAGCAGCATCTCTGATGCTTTAGTGCTGTGCCAACAGAAAGTCTTCATGCCCAGAGGGACCATGAGTCAGAAGGATGTAAGGAAATTTATCAGTTAGAAATGCAACTTGGGTTACTCATTTTGCAGTTCTCGCCTCCTAGCACAGCTAGTCATGGGTCTTCATGGAGTATTATTTTTAGGGCAGTGATTTGTGTTTGCCAAGAAAAAAAAGTGTTTAGTATAAAAAATAGGAAAATCTAGGAAATCAAAATACAGAATGTTAAATGTATCTGTAGTAACCTTACCACTGACCATTGTCGATATGGCAGCATATCTTCGTCCCTTCTTTTTATATGGATGTTTGTGTAGATGCATGTGTGTACCTAACAAATTAGCACCCTGCTATAAATGCTCTTTTAAAACATTTATTTGCATAACAGTATAGCATGTTTTTTTTTCATACCAATAAATATTTTTACTGTATTCTTTGTGAGGCTTTAACATTTTTTATACTATGGACTGAGTATAAATAACTCTTAATAACTCCATGAATATCATTTGAATGTGGATGGAGTTTATTACGTGGTAACTCACGGGACATTCTCATTTACCAGTGCCATTTGGTAACTTGTCACAGAGTCAAAAAATAAAAATATACTAGGTACAATTATGTCTTGTAACCCTAACCTTTAAATAGCTTGTCCTTGCTTGTCATTTACTGAGTCTGGTGAGGTCGTAAATATGATATAATGTTAAATCTAACCACACATAGTCTTCATGAAATGTATTTGTTCTTCGATCTCACTAAGAAAGCTTTGTTCCTACTGAAGTCTGCATGTTTCTCCGAGAAAGTTTCAGATTTACCTAACGCAACATGTGTTCAACATGGGCCATTTTCTTTGATGACATAAAGGAGCTCCTTCAGATGCCAGTCTGCTGCTAAGCCAGCAGCTACATGCACTGGGTTTATAAATCCTTAGGATATCATCAACTGTGAAAAGACAAGCATTTATTTGTGAAACCCTGAGATGCATATTGTTATATGCACTTACGAAGAAAATGCCCTGGAAACCCAGACGAGGGAGAAGCTGATTCCGCTTAGAGGAGAGACAGAGGGTGATGTTTGAGGTGGATCTTGGGAAAGGGGTAGAATTTTCCCAAGTAGAAAGAGGGAAGGAAGAGTACTTCTGGAGGAATGAATCATCAGAGAAAAGTCACCGAGGCCCAGAGGGGTTGGGTCATTGAGAGAACAGATGCTATCCTTGGGTTCCAGGAAGCCAGGCTGAAGTGAGGTGGTGTTTTCTGCTGATTTCCTTAGACTTCTGTAATAATCTGATAAGGAATCACTCCTTAACCCCAGTCTCCAGCCCAAAGCTCACCAAGAATTCCAGACCCAACCTCCTCTGGACACCTGAAACATGGCCGGCACCAAATCAAAGACAATCCTTTCCCTTACAAACCTGCTTTTCTCCTGGGTTCCTGCCTCAGGTGTTTCATCATCTTCTGACCCGACATCTAAGCTGGAAACCAGGAATTGTCCCTTGGAGCCTGGAATTATTTTCTTTCCTCTTCTTTGCCCCCATATCTTATCAGTCACCGGGTCCCGTGGACTGGACGGACCTCGGATCCATACTCCTGCCTCCCCATGATTCTCCATGTCACTGCTGCTCTCACGCTCGACAGCCTCAGGGGCTCTCACTGACCCTTCCATCCTTAGACTTGCATCCTTCTGATCCCTTCCTATATTGATGACATTGCTAGATTGTTTAACACCTGCCAGGGGTGTTTTCCACAGGCAAAGGCCTGCCAACTCCTTAACATGCTATTAAACTCTCACTGGATCTGGGCCCGACTACATCCCTGGTTGGGTCGTATTCACACCCAAGGCTTTATAATCAGGCTGAGACAGAACTAGAAATTCCCAAAGAGCAGCTACTGCTCTTCTCCCCTTTTCAAGTCATCATTACTCTTCAGGCATGTTTTACAAGAACACTTTTCACACTGCTGATGAGCTATTTCTCTCCCTTCTTCCACTAGACCATGAACTCCACTGGGAGAGGGACCAAATCTGTGCATCCCTGAGCTTGATTCCATCCTTGCAAGTGACACATACCGGGCGTGTTTGTAGCCTACCCCCACCCTGCACCTGTGACAGACATCTCTGATTGCCCATGGCATTTCTTTCCTGATGAGCCTATATGTGACTCCCAAATGATTCTCAACCCTGTGCTTCTGGCTACCTCCATCAAGCTATCAGGGTCCATTAGGCCATAAGATAAAGCTTCCTACATACCAGAAGCATACCCACAGAAAATATTTATAAGAAACCATTATAAAAGAGCTCCTTAGTCTCCCCAAATTTAATACAGAGTGTGAACATCTAAGTTGAAGATGAGTGATTGTATTTTTTGCAGGGAGATACTTCCTTTGTCAAAAAAAAATTTTAGGCTATGCATAATGGAATGTGATCTCTATATATGTATCTTTCTTATACTTCCAAAATTATGAATAAATTATATTCCAAGGGCACACAAAAAACCAAAAACTTGTGTAGGTCCACGCAGGTACTAAATACGCAAGAATGGAGGAACCCCAAGGAGCCTGCCTCCAAGCACGCACATTCTTAACCTGTGGCCTTCACCAGTCCTCCCCTGATCTAGTGAGGGAGGCAGATTGATCTGGGTGCTTCAGTCTCCAAGGCTCCCTGATAAATGCCAGCCTACTATTAGGAACACAAAGAGGTGGTGGTTACTTCTACCTGGTGAAGGTCGTGAGGTGAGATGAGGCCTCCTGGTGTTGGTCTTTAGCTGTGTCCTTTAAAAAAAAGAGAAAAAGAAAGCAAAAAAAAAAAAAAAAATTAAGTGTTTGCCAGTCCATCAGCTAAAGGAGGAAAAGCACCGTGGAAAGTGTGATGGCAGAAAAATCATCAGGTTTGTCCTTCAGGCAGTCAGTCTGCACCGAGCAACCACTGAGAGGAGTGCCCTGCATGTGGCTCTGGAGTGCAAGCCAGGATCACGGCCTCAATGCCAAGATCACGGCCTCAATGCCAGGATCACGGCCTCAATGCCAAGATCACAGCCTCAATGCCAGGATCACGGCCTCAATGCCAAGATCACAGCCTCAATGCCAGGGTCACAGCCTCAATGCCACACACGTGAAACGTTCAATGGCAGTAGAGTGTGAGAAGGGATACACAACTTCTAGAAGTGCCCAGAGGTGACCTCTCGCTAACGTGAGGGATTAGGAAGGTCTGCTGGTCGTTTCTGTGTGTGATTTCTCCAGGCAGAAGTAATGTGATCTGATTATGCACACATGGTTGTTTGAACAGATACTGTCATGGACGCAATTGCTGTAGTATTAACAAAATGCGGTGCTTTCTCCTCCTAGATGAAAGGCTGCATAAAGGTTTTGAAGGAACAGGCCCCGGACAGTGTGGAGGGGCTGCTGAATGCCCTCAGGTGAGCCTCAACCCTGCGCCCCTTCCGAGAGACTGTGAATCTAGATGCTGTTAGGGACCCAGCACTGGAGCACCAGGCAGAACCTCGTGCATGTCTTCACACGTTTAATCTTTCCAACAACCGGCTGAAGTCAGCATCGTTTGTATCATAGCCTTTCTACAGAGGGAAGAAACTGAGATGTAGGGAAATCAGATAACTTGCCAAAAGTCACCCGGCCGAACACCAAGCTAGAACCTAACCCTGGGTCTGTGTGACCCCACGGGTCATGGGCCTAACTGTGGGCCGCCGCGCTGCCTTATGGTAAGTGGGGACTCACCGGAAGAAGCTTCCCGAGTCTCACTCTCCCCTTCACCTGGCTGCGCATGAGAACTGTGGTGGACTTTTGCAAACACTGAGGCAGAGTTTCCAACCCAGACCGAATGAATTCGAGTCTTCGGGGTGGGGACTCGGGCATCCACTCTGTGTTTGTTCTAAAGCTCCCTAGGAGCCTTGCATACACAGCTGTGAATGAAAACCCTGCTCTACCCTATCTTAATACCCAGTTTTTGGCAGCGGTGGCCCCTTTCAGCTTCTCCCTGCCAACCACTAATGCCCAAGCAGTCTCTCTCCCAAGGATACGTGTGCTTATTAATACACTCTAGAGAAGGGATGCTTATTTTTTAGCTATGACACATCTACAGGAATCTGTGCAATCACACTACTGTGTAAATCATTCCTGTGCCGGATTGCAATCTGGAAGGTTTATGGTCCTTGCTGCCTTATTCATCTTTGATTTTCCCGAGTTCCACTCAGTGTTGTGCATGCAGTAAATGTTCAATAAGTATAAGTGGGATGGATCAATAATCTTCTACCTACATACAACACTTACGTCTTATTCTCCACTCCCGAGCACGTTCATCATCACAACTCAGAGGGAAGGTGATCTATTATCCCCATTTAATAAATGAAGAAACAGCCACACGTGAAATGAATGAAACTGAGGTTGATGTTATTTGGTGGAGTTGCTAGGTCATCATTCTTCAGAGCAGATGCAACATTACCACGGGAGCCTTCCAGATTCTGTGCGTGAACCAAGCGTTTCTCCACTGGTGCCCACTTCACAGCAGGAGGGCTTCCCATACACAGTGAGACTCTCACGTCTGATTTTTAAAAAATTTTTTTTAATGTTTATATTTATTTTTGAGACACAGAGAGACAGAGCATGAGTGGGGGAGGGGCGGAGAGAGAGGGAGACACAGAATGAGAAGCAGGCTCCAGGCTCTGAGCCGTCAGCACAGAGCCCGACGTGGAGCTCGAACCCACGAACCGCGAGATCATGACCCGAGCCGAAGTCAGACACTCGACCGTCTGAGCCACCCAGGCGCCTCTGATGTTTTCTTATTTTTTTTAGCTTTCCAGCTTCATTGAATCAAGCAGGGTTTTGTGAAAAGCAGGGCAGTCGCCTCTGAGTGTTGGCATTTGTGGCTTCTGTAGATAGTGCAGTGAAGGAAAGGAGCACAGGCTTTTGGGGCAGACTCATTTGGGTCCAAATCAGAAACCACGGATGGTTCACAAATCACATGTTGTCAGATCTGGGGTCTGAAATGGGTCATTTAAACCTCTCTGAATCTCAGTTTTCTCGTCGGTAAAGTGGAGGCAGTAACCTCTCCTGCAAAGTTAGTGAGTGAAATGAAAACTGACATGAAATGTCTAGGACATGGTCAAGGTTTGATTCCAATTTAATTCCCTTTTCTTCCCTTTTCATAAACCATTCCTATACCAGCTTAATGTGAGGGTGCAGATGTGCTGCCTGGTTTTGTTTGTTGACCTGCGTTTGTGCCCTCTTGTGGTGGCAGTGAGCATAGGAGTCCCCAGGAAAGTAGAAAACCATAGACGTTGGAGTTTTGGGTAATGTTGCTAGCCGATCCATATGCTGAAATTTGTAACTCAGCAGGGTTAGCCTAGATGGTTGAGATCCTGCACTCATTCACGTGGCATCTACCTCCCCGGAAAATGGAATAGCTTATATCTCCCCCGTGTAATTCTTTGATTAGACAAAAGTCTACTTGTTGAATAAACCACAATACCAAATTCCTTTGGAAAGAAGAATCAAATATTAAGTCTGTCTGAGAATACTCTGGGCATTGAAGTGTGGTTGGTTGTCTAAGGCACAAGCCCCGGGTTGATTTATAAATATCAGTTGTGTCTCTCAAGGTCAAGATGGGCTGAGAGTCATCCCTGGCACTCTGGCAGGTGCTGTTTACACACTGACCCCCAGTGTTTTCTCTCCATCCAGGTTCACTACAAAGCACTTGAATGATGAATCGACTTCCAAACAGATTCGAGCAATGCTTCAGTAGAGCTCTGCTCAAAGAAGAGGATCTATGTACTGACCTCAGAAGATGTATATGTTTACATAATTTAATACAGATTGATGTTAATACTTGTGTATTTACATAACCGTTTCCTCCTTGTCACTGAAATACACGGACCTTAATTTGTATCCTGACTGACTCGACCCAGCAGAGCATAAATTGACTTGAGAGCCTTACCTTTGATGTCTAAAACAAAACCCCCTTCTCCAAAGTCAAAATGTGGAGATTTCGATCTTTACTACTGGAGTCCTTTAACTACACCTGTAACAATCTGAAATTCCTAATAGTTTGTGGTAGTGTTTTAAATCTAGATGTGTAATCTCTCTGGGAAGTATACTTATAGAAACACGAAGTATTTGATTTCCTGTGTCAGCTTGACTACAAGAAACACAACTGTTATCCTGACAGAGGGAGAGAGGAATCCGAGAAAAGAAAAATGCATGTGAAGACACAGATTCAAGTGTTTCGAATTCAGCACGCCCCCTCTCTCTCCTCAGACTGCAGGCCACATGTGCAGCTTTTTTGTTTGCACGTATTTATTCTGGATTTATATTCCTCTAACGTTCCCTTTTGATCCTTCAAGAGGAAAATCACCTGTGCTTGAATCAGTTTGTGAGAGAGAAGTGAGAATAGACAGATGTGCTGTCATAGCTGAGCTGTGAAAGTGGTTGTCTGGGAAGTGGGGGACGGGTTGGGAGGAAGGACACACAGGCAACAGGACAGTCACCTCTCCGCTTCAACCCTTTGGCTGTGAAACTGTAGTAATTTTGATGACATTCCAGTTGTCTGTGGGGTGCCGGGTACACAGTCCCTCCTAAAATGAGCCCTGTCCTCTGGGGACCATCCATATGGCAACAGAGGCCTAGGGTACTTCACTGATTACCAGGAGACTGGGGAATTCAGAGAGGGGAATCCCTGCATTTTCCAGTTCCCTAATATTTAAAAGGCAGCTCCTCCCTGACCACACTGCTGGCTGGTTGGAATGTTTAAACCTTTGGTCTGAGTACCTGGGTTGAGTCCTAGCCTTACTGATCCATGGTGTGAGCTTTGAAAATACACTTAAGCTCTGTGTCTCACTTTTCTCATCTATGAAATGGGCAATTAAAACAATCTCCAAGAGCCCTACAAGGCCATGAGCCAATAAAATGGCTGACTCTTACATGCTTCCTTAGTAAACAGAGGCCAGGAAGCATCACCCCATCTTGTCTTGATGATTGAATATATTTGAATATATGGCAAGGCCTAGAGTCATCCTTTCTGCAGATCAGAGCTTGGAATGGAATCTTAGAAATCTCCCGTCTCAACCTCCGGTACAGAAATGAGACAAGGCTGAAGTCAAAGAGGATCAACTCCATGTAGGACTAGAACCCAGGATACCTCACTCCTGAATCTTCCCCTGTTCACCATGTGGCCTATGCATACATACTATAAGATGAGACTGGACACTTTTAAATCAGCCTTAAGTCTGGTTTATATTATTATTTGCCTATTTCTGATAGAAGGAGAGAGTTGCCCAGTGATTGATAATCCCAGAAATTGGGCCTGGGTACATCAGGGTTTCATTCACCATGTTCCAAGGAATAACTTGTAGACACAATTGATTTCCAGACTTTAGTGTCCAGATGGCATTCTCTTGAGTCTTCCAAAAAAAAAAAAAAAAAAAGGGAAACATACTTTTTTTAATTTTATTTTATTTTTAACAATAACAACAAACCCAGTCAAGCGGCAGAAAAGATTCTCTGGTTTATATCTACATATCAGTCAACAGAGAGAGAAAAGACCTTTTTCCTTGGAGCTTTTCAAGCTGAACAAGTACAGCTGCCTAGATGGGGGGATTCTCTCATCAGAACAGAAATGCACTTAGATGGCCTTCACGACCTTTTCAAGCCTAGGGATTTTAATACCTTAGAGGAAGCCAGAAAATGGGGTAACAATGGATGAACAAATTCATTGATTATTCAGCTTAAGAAATCTTCTATTTGGCAGCCACGTGTTATCTTTGGGC